>NC_079189.1:359683923-360387235 GCF_029499605.1 Hyla sarda
AGATGTGACCTTATACTATGATGGTGTACACCTAGATGTGACCTTATACTATGATGGTGTACACCTAGATGTGACCCTATACTATGATGGTGTACACCTAGATGTGACCTATACTATGATGGTGTACACCTAGATGTGACCCTATACTATGATGGTGTACACCTAGATGTGACCTATACTATGATGGTGTACACCTAGATGTGACCTATACTATGATGGTGTACACCTAGATGTGACCCTATACTATGATGGTGTACACCTAGATGTGACCTTATACTATGATGGTGTACACCTAGATGTGACCTTATACTATGATGGTGTACACCTAGATGTGACCCTATACTATGATGGTGTACACCTAGATGTGACCTATACTATGATGGTGTACACCTAGATGTGACCCTATACTATGATGGTGTACACCTAGATGTGACCTATACTATGATGGTGTACACCTAGATGTGACCCTATACTATGATAGTGTACACCTAGATGTGACCCTATACTATGATGGTGTACACCTAGATGTGACCTATACTATGATGGTGTACACCTAGATGTGACCCTATACTATGATGGTGTACACCTAGATGTGACCCTATACTATGATGGTGTACACCTAGATGTGACCTATACTATGATGGTGTACACCTAGATGTGACCCTATACTATGATGGTGTACACCTAGATGTGACCTATACTATGATGGTGTACACCTAGATGTGACCCTATACTATGATAGTGTACACCTAGATGTGACCCTATACTATGATGGTGTACACCTAGATGTGACCTATACTATGATGGTGTACACCTAGATGTGACCCTATACTATGATGGTGTACACCTAGATGTGACCCTATACTATGATGGTGTACACCTAGATGTGACCTTATACTATGATGGTGTACACCTAGATGTGACCTTATACTATGATGGTGTACACCTAGACGTGACCTCTCTTTCCTGGCATTCACGAGTGTCCTCCCCCACAGGATTCTACGGACCCCACACAGGCCGGTGTGCACACTGTACTATGTGGATATACGGGACAGTCATCGCCTCTCGGGCTCTATCTCGCCGGGAAACACAACCCGGTCAGTGAAGCTGTATCCGATCACCCTACACCGAGAAGCCGGTAACAGCGGGGAATTAGTCCATGAGGAGGCGGAGCAAGACGTCCTGGCCGCCAGAGAGCAATGCCGCGCGGTGCCGTGCACTGCCGTCCCCATCCGCGGTGAGCACATCCACAGTACACGATAGAAGACAGAACCGCCACACGCGCGCTGCACTCCGCCACAGCACAATAAAGCTACACCGGGATTGAATAGACAGCGTTCCCCGAGGCCCCGCCCCGGCCGGCGGGCTGTCAGGCGGCCCCGCCTCTTCCTCCTCTCAGGTTAGGTTGCCTCCCTCTTTTGTGAGTTATAGCAACTGTTGCCTTGTGAATCCAGCGCCATAGCCACCGTAGTCCTGGCGACTGTTACCCATCAACAACAACTACTCCTCTCCTCCTCATCCTCCTCCTCCACCACCATCACCACCACATCCTCTCCAACCTCATCCTCCCCATCACCCACAACAACCAGCACCAACAACAACATTGTACTCCACAGCCAAGGTGAATATGACTCGATTTTCCTTCTTCTTGTGTCTATGTGTTGTGTGTGTGTGCCTGCAATGTCCCCATCGAGGAGGATGATGTGCTCTGATGGTGATGATGGGGGGATTATTCCAGCAGGTGCACAGGAGGCATCATCCCCCTTTTTGTTGTGCTCTGCCTGGGCTAGTGTCTGGCACTGGAGGGGGGAGGAGAGCAGGCTGGGGCATCTATGGGGTTAACTGTGCTGAGGACTCCTCTGGATGTGCAGATCGTAGAGGGGAGGAATGGGGACTGGGATGTGATGGCAGAGGAGGGCTCTCTAGTGCATTGCATGGATGGAGATGCAGGAAGAAGGAAGCTGGCACCGCTCATGGGATGGCTATGGCATCAGGATGTTTGGCTTCTCTGTATTGTGTCAGAAGGGCATGCACCATCATCGCCACCCAAGTACTGAAGGAGTTAACCAAGTCTTCCTTTGTGCTTCAAGACTCCATTCAGGATCTGCACCCCTAGGACATTATTTACAGACTGGGAAGGGGGAGGGAGGAGATCCCCAGTGAGTTTTCCAGGTGCACATTGTCCGTCCCTAGGTCCCTTATTAACCCCTCGGCAGCACACAATGCCTGGATGATGAAGGCTTTGTGAGCACCATGTGACAGATGAATGAGATGCTGCTCTATGTAGTGTATCCAGGAGATCCTCTTCAGGCTGGGGGGCCTGGGGACTTGGCAGCCTGTGAGGGCCTACTAGAGGCGCCCACTCTCGCTGGAATCTCTCATCTGCTCCATAGTCCTTAGCTGGGGATTTGGTGTTTCCTTTGCTGAAACTGAAGACAGGTTGATCATAAAGAATGCATGAACCATGTGAACCTGAAACGTCTGGGTGTCTTATGACGCGCTGGCACCGACACCAGCTGAGCTTGTGGGGACCATTCTCTACTCTGTATTAAAGACGCATATATACCGGTGTATGTGTGTGTGTATATATATATATATATATATATATATATCAGTGTATGTATATATATATATATATATATATATATATATATATATATACCGGTGTGTGTGTGTGTGATATATATATATATATATATATATATATATATACCTGTGTGTATGTGTGTGTGTGTATATATATATATATATATATATATACCGGTGTGTGTGATATATACCTGTGTGTGTGTGTGTGTATATATATATATATATATATATATATATATATATATATATATATATACCTGTGTGTGTGTGTGTGTATATATATATATATATCGGTGTGTGTGATATAGGTGTGTGTATATATATATATATATATATATTTACCGGTGTGTGTGTGTGTGTATATATATATATATATATATATATATATATATACAGTGATCCCTCAACCTACAATGGCCTCAACATACAATAGTTTCAACATACAATGGTCTTTTCTGGACCATTGTAAGTTGAAACCAGACTCAACCTACAATGCTACGGACATTCCAGATCTGTGCAACGTGTCAATGGCTGAAAGAACCGACCAATCAGAATGAGCAATTTACTGGTAAAACCCCTGTATTACTGAAGTGTATGCACTGACTGATGTCTGGTAGTGCCCCCTACAGTACAGGGAGGTATTATATGTTCTGTACTCTTTACCTGTACCAGGGTTAGTTGCTCCTTTGGACATCAGGTGAGGGCGGCTCCATTTTACTTTTTTAGGACATTGCCTGTACTGTACAGGACCCTGAAGAAGCTCCTGTCCTCTACATAGACCAGTGTTTCCCAACCAGGGTGCCCCCAGCTGTTGCAAAACTACAACTCCCAGCATTGTCCGGACATTCTGGGAGTTGTAGTTTTGCAACAGCTGGATGCTCCCTGCTTGGGAAACACTGACATAGACAGTGATTTACAGCTCCCGGCAGAACTTTATTACTTTTATATGTAAGGACTTGCTTTATCTATATTATTTTTCTTTAATCCTCACTTTTTCCTATTTTTGGATGACAATTTGGTGGCTTCAGAACCAATTACCAGGTTTTCATAGAGTTTTGGTCTCAACATACAATGGTTTCAACATACAATGGTCATCCTGGAACTAATTAATATTGTAACTTGAGAGACCACTGTACATATATATATATATATATATATATATATATATATATATATATACATACACACACAGGTGTGTGTATATGTGTGTGTGTGTGTGTATATATATATATATATATATATATATATATATATATCTATATCTATAAGATTTGCATCTGTACCACTGGACTAATACGGCTACTCAAATTTACTATGTATATATAGATTAGTCGAGCGGTCACTTATTGCTTGTTGACGTAAAAGAACATGTGCCCTTGTGTGGTGTGACGCTGAAGCCAGAAGGCGACTTTGGTCATGTGATGTCACCTTTGCGTTTATTGGATCATGTCGTATATGATGTTTATGTTATATGTGTCAGCTGACTGATAAAATCTCTATAAAAATTGTCGCCTGACCCCAGAGAGAATTTAATTGACTTCTCTAGAAAGTTGCTCTGGACATTAGAGGGGCCACTTTATACCAAATACTTGTAGATCTATTTCTAACATTATGACCAATCTGATCGCATTTGCGTAGGAGCTCGGACCGGAGCGGGCAGTAAAACGCTGCAAGACGCACCTTTCTCGTCCGATCCTGCTTAATAAACTGACACTTGACGGTAACCAGATTGATCCTTAAAGTCAATGGGATCTATCGGTGACCGTTGTGTAATGGACTGGACGGTTTTGGTGTATTGAGCCTCGGACGCAGATGTGAGCGAGGCTTGATATGTTTATTTCTGCGTATTGACTGTGAGATCTTATATTACTGTTATTATGTGTAATGACGTATGTTCTAAGCATTGTTTATCTGGCCTTCACAATGGAGATCCCAGGCCTCCCCGTATTAAATCCCCCACTATCCCGCTCTGTAAATCCGGATGACTTGCTTGTTTATTATGTTGCAGGTTTTCCTTTTTCTCAAGCACTTTCACACGCAGATTACTCTCTTCATTAAAACCGCCTTCATTCTCTGCACTTACAACTTCTTTCCCGGGACGCACACAAAGGCTGCATCTGACTTTTAAGCAATAAGGAGACCTGGTAGCTCCTGGATCGCCACGCTATGAACATCACTATATGTGTACATGTCAGTATTTTCCAACTAGGGTGCCTCCAGCTGTTGCAAAACTAAAACTTCCAGCATGCCCGGACAGCCGAAGGCTGTCCGGGCATGCTGGAAGTTGTAGTTTTGCAACAGCTGGAGGCACCCGAGGTGGGAAACACTGGTATTTGCGGATGGAGGATACTGTGGTTAGTTATCTATAGTCCAGATATGCGGCAGGGGTGCTTTAGGGTACAATCACACTGCGCTTCTGCCCCAGTTAATCGCATCCGTCGTCATCCTGCTGAAAGCGGGATGCCGGCGTATACTGTTAAAGGGAACAGCAGACTCCATTAATTTCTATGGTCACCACTAGTGTATCCCATATTTTAAGCCGACTCATAACCTTGGGCTGCTTCACTTTGGAAATGGCGCACACGTTCAACATTCTGCCATAGAAATGAATGGGGCCTGCTGCTCCGGTTTACAGTATATGTTGGCATCCTATTTTCGGTGGAATGCTGAAAGATGCAATTAAGGCAGTAATCGCAGTATGATTTTACCCTCAGTAGGACATTTTGTGTGGCCTTAAAGGAGGTGTCCCATGCAGATAAGTACAGAAAAACATATCCCCCTATCCTGTAGCCCCCCGCGATCTTCTGTATGGAGCCCTGGTTCTTCCACAGAGTGGCACGACACAACCCCCGCCCCAGCGGGGCCACCACGCCCCCTCTATATATCTCTGTGGGAGAGCCAAAGATAGCCGAATGGCTCTCCCATAGGGATATACGGATGGGGCGTGGCGGCTCCTGCTTCGGATGGAAGCTGTGACATGCCACTCTGTGGAAGAACCCAGGCTCCATACAGAAGATCTCAGGGGGTCACAGTGCTCGGACCCCCCACAATCTAAAACTTATCCCCTATTCTGCGGATAGGGGATATGTTTTTTCTGTACTTATCGACATAGGACTTCTTCTTTAACCTGTTGGATTGTGCTGGAGAAGACCTTGAGTCAGCTGGTGCTACAGTTGTGCTGCCGATTCTGCATGAATATCCCCTATTAGCCATAGACCCATACTATAGTAGTTGTCTGGCTACTGCTCTAGGTTGGGCCTACATGAAGACTTTTCTTTGTATCTAGACAGTTGCAGGCAGTAAGTCTACATTCAAGGGAGCCTGTCAGCATGTATATGCATCACTGTCTGCGGACATCATGGTATAGAGCAGAAGAAGCTGAGCAGACTGATATATAGTTTTGTGGGGGATAAAATTCAGTAGAACTTAAGTTATTCAATTACATCCCAACTTTATCTGTGCTTCCAAGTCCAGTGGGCAGTCCTATGCTGATTGACAGCTGTCTCTGTATGTACCGTCATATAGGAAAAGCTGTCAGTCACTAATTAGGACCTCCCACTGGACTCCGAAGCATAGAGAGAGCTGGGATGTGTACAGTCATATAGGAAAAGCTGTCAGTCACTAATTAGGACCTCCCACTTGACTCCTAAGCAGAGAGAGAGCTGGGATGTGTACAGTCATATAGGAAAAGCGGTCAGTCACTAATTAGGACCGCCCACTGGACTCCTAAGCATAGAGAGAGCTGGGATGTGTACAGTCATATAGGAAAAGCGGTCAGTCACTAATTAGGACCTCCCACTTGACTCCTAAGCAGAGAGAGAGAGAGCTGGGATGTGTACAGTCATATAGGAAAAGCGGTCAGTTACTAATTAGGACCGCCCACTGGACTCCTAAGCATAGAGAGAGCTGAGATGTGTACAGTCATATACGAAAAGCGGTCAGTCACTAATTAGGACCGCCCACTGGACTCCTAAGCATAGAGAGAGAGAGCTGGGATGTGTACAGCCATATAGGAAAAGCGGTCAGTCACTAATTAGGACCGCCCACTGGACTCCTAAGCATAGAGAGAGAGCTGGGATGTGTACAGTCATATAGGAAAAGCGGTCAGTCACTAATTAGGACCGCCCACTGGACTCCTAAGCATAGAGAGAGAGCTGGGATGTGTACAGTCATATAGGAAAAGCGGTCAGTCACTAATTAGGACCGCCCACTGGACTCCTAAGCCTAGAGAGGCTTGGAATGTAAATGAAAAAAAAAAAAAAAAAAGTTGTACTGAATCTTCATCTCCAGCATCTCCAGTTCTATAACATGACTGCAGGTCAGACCCCATGTTTAACAAGTCACATGATGCTTGGAACTGGTGCTGTGATGTGACAAAAGACTAAGTATGCAGAAGTCAATTCAGTATGATGGCTCTCTATCCCTAGGAAGGATTCTGTCCCATGTGCCACAACCTGTTTGTATGGAGGGGATTTTGTAGGTGCTTCTTAATGACAAATATAGTATCAGTGCAGTTTGCTTATCTGATACAATGCAATAATAATAATCAATTTTACACAATTGGGGTCCATGAATGGCCCTGGACTCTATACATAACAGTCATAGTAAAGTAAAGTGCTACTTGTTTCTCATCCCTTTCCTAAAACACAAGCAGTGTATTGATGTGGTGTATATTTTCACCTTATTTACAGTGCTATTTTACATAGTGTATATTTATATTGTGCGTATTAAATTTATAGTGTCACTGAGTGAGATTCATTTCTGTAGACCAAATGTTTGCCAAACTCAAAGCAGTAATAGCTACAATGCTCCGTGGTAGAAAGGATGCCGCAGTTTACCAGATTTGGCTTTACATCAGTACCACACACACGTCTGACACCACAAACTTTATTTATTTATTTTTTTACCAAAACAAGACCAAGATTTGGCTCAACATTGCATATGTTTTGGTACAATTGTATACTTTTTTATTTTGTGTGTGTGTAACTCTAAAACCATAAAAAAAAACAAAAAAAAAAAAACAACAAAAACAAAAGTACACGTTAAAAACATATACACACATAGACCTATAACACACCATAGGTCCGTAATACACTTCTATGAGGAAAAAAAATAAATAATATGATTTTTTTTTTTTTTTTTGTGGTAGAGAAAAGCCTAGTGTGCAAAGCATTCAGGACACAATGGGGGAGATCTATCAAAACCTGTGCAGAGGAAAACTTGCCCTGTTGCCCATAGCAACCAATCAGATTGCTTCTTTCATTTTTCACAGGCCTTCATAAAAATGAAAGCAGCAAGCTGATTGGTTGCTATGGGCAACTGGGCAAGTTTTCCTCTGCACAGGTTTTGATAAATCTCCCCCAATATGTAGACAAAAATAACATACCGTATTTTTCATCCTATAGGACGCACCGGCATATAAGAGGCACCCAATTTATAGGTGCAAAATAAAAAAAAATAAAGATTTTGAACCCAATAGTAGTCTTCAACCTGCGGACCTCCAGATATTTCAAAACTACAACTCCCAGCATGCCCGGACAGCCGTTGGCTGTCTGGGCATGCTGGGAGTTGTAGTTTTGCAACATCTGGAGGTCCGCAGATTGAAGACCACTGCATAGGAGGTAATACTCACGTGTCCCCGCCGCTCCGGACCCGTCACCGCTGCCCTGGATATCGCTTCATCGCTGTCGCCGTGTCCCCGTCGCCCCGTTGCTGCTGGCCGGGTATCCTTGCTCTCTGTCGCCGCCATCACGTTGTTACGCACGTACGCAACGACGTGATGACGAGGAAGGAGAGCGCCGGCCATACAGGGGATCCCTGAACGGAGAAGACACCGAGGAGGTAGGCAAGGTCCCTCCCGGTGTCCTGTAAGCACTAACCCGGCTATTCAGTCGCGCTGTTCGGGACCGTCGCGGTGAAATCGCTTTGATCGGCGCGTCTGAACGGTTAATACAGGGCATCACTGCGATCGGTGATGTCCTGTATTAGCCGCTGGTCCCGGCCGTTGATGGCCGCAGGACCGCCGCGATAGGGGTGTATTCGCCGTATAAGACGCACCGACTTTTTCCCCCCAGTTTTGGGGAAGAAAAAGTGCGTCTTATACGGCGAAAAATAAGGTACATTTTGAGTACATTGCTGTTTTCCATGGCAACATTTTTTTTTTTCTTTTTTGGCTAACTTGCACCAAATTTACTAAAAAGAAGTAAACATTTGCACAGCCTTAATAAATATTGCACCTCTTGAATTTTAGCTCAGATTCTGCGTGCTCCGGCCACCATGAAAAGGTTACCTCGACGTGGAATAAAGTTTTGGCGTTTTTAAGGTAGATGCGTCTTTTCTTGCACCCTTTTGCAAAAAGGCGCACATAATAAATAATGTCTATGCATTGTAAAGAGCCCACTGCTGGATTTCACAGTTTGCAAAAAGGGCATATATTCAAAAGGCCAACAACAACACACTCGCCTAAAGATGCCCCTTTCTGCCGAAAAAAAAAAAGGCAAAAAGACAATAATAAATGTCCCCTTATGGGTATTCTACAGCATACGTTTAGGTACTGTTTAAACGTATCTTCCGACATATTGTTGTGATATAGATGTGATCGAGCTCTAAGGATTCTTCACACTCGTGCGAGATCTCTGTAAGATAGCCGGTACGGGAAACGCTAACCTTAGGGTACTATTCTTAACACTATCATTATTATTACTAATAATAATACTATTATTATTTATATGTTTTAATATTAGTATCATCAATATTATTGTTGATCATTTAGTATTTATTTTATTTACTTTATATAATGTGAGTTCAATTACTAAACCTACAGCCTTAGTTTAAAGGGTTTAACCACCATAAGGTGATTTCAGTACTTACCTGCCAGAATTGGGTATTACCTGTTGGATTTTGGAACTACACATCCCACAGTTCCATACTTGAAAGTTTGAGGTCACTTTCCTTCCTCCCACACATCAGCTACCACACCCATTGAAACACAGTGTTTTCTAACCAGGGGGCCTACAGCTGTTGCAAAATTAAAGCAGGACAGGCTCCCTCTGATCACCTCACTAGTGATGTCAGGTCTCGACACACTGCAACCTGGGATATCCCGAGACATGTAATTTTGTATGCCGTTAAAAATAAATAAATATTAATCACAGAAGAATTGTGAGCCCATAATCACACATAGGTACAGACACTATATTATGAACTACACTAACTTTACAGCCCCTGTAGCATTGTAAAATATCGTGCAGCACAAAAATTTCCATATTCGGTATGAACCGGTATACCACCCAGCCCTAATTGAGCTTAAAAATTTGGACAGCAACAGCAAGGGATTGGTGGCAGATAATCATGTGTTTCTTTTTGTTATACTGCCCCCTAGGTACTTTTAAATGTAAATGTTATTCTTCTATTTTTCTATTCTCTTTAACAATACAACACATAAAGACACATGTCATGTGTGACACAGTTTGTTAAAGAAAACTGTTCTGTTTTTCTAATGCTTTAAAGCAGTGTTTTCCAACCAGGGTGCCTCCAGCTGTTGCAAAACTACAACTCCCAGCATGCCTGGACGGCCGAAGCCTGTCCAGCCATCCTGGGAGTTGTAGTTTTGCAACAGCTAGAGGCACCCTGGTTGGGAAACACTGCTTTAAAGTGTCCGAAGGAGCAGGAACAACTTGAATACAACATTATCTTCTGGGGCTCAAATAACAAAGAAAAAAAAAAATATATATATATATATATATATATATATATATATATATTATAGTGATAAAATTAGTTAAAATAATAAACAAAAAATAAACCGAAATCGTGATGCTAGTTTATACATCAGCTGTCCGGTATATCACTCGGGAACTTCAGTGATAAAACAGATTGTGACAAATCCATTTGTTTTAGCATCCACAGATGCAGTATGCCGTTCTAATTTTTATATATTTTTTTATTTTTTGTGTTGTGAAAAAAACTAATAAAATCCGAAAGAACTGTTTTAGCGTTCAGGAATCGCTTGTGTTTTTTTTTAATCTACGTTTTAAATATTTTTAATTCTACTTCTGGGTGTGTTATTATGTATCTGCCGCTTGTGTATGTGTCTTCTGCTGTCACCTTTGTGTTGGTGTCTGTGTCCTTTGGGAGGAGGAAGCCTTCCCATTACTCAGTAGACTTTGTGATGCAATAGTTGTTAATTAAAGCAGCCACAAGGGGCGACCGATGATGTCAGCGATCCTTCCTGGGTATATTTAGATGCCTTTTTTTATGCTGCGTACAATCATGTATAGGCTGGTTACATAGTAGCCATTTATATAGAGTAGTAACTATTAGCCTTCCCTGTTTACAGCAACTTTTACACTTGCTTAATCCAGTTATTATTTTTCATGAATACTAGTAAGCCGTAAGCAGGAGTGGGTCCAAATTACATTAGAGATGCAGATCTTTCTGTATATTTTTCTATGGCTAAGGCTCTATTCACATGGCGGAATTCCACGTGAACATTCCGCTCAGAAATTCTGTTGCAGTAGAGTTCCTTTGTTTTCAATGCGATTCTGCTGCACTGTGCACAGGACGGAATTTCCGCAGCAGATGTTTCGGCTATGTGAACATGGCCTTAGGGTACGTTCACTCATGCATATTTTGCAGATTTTCTGTAGCAGATTTTGCTTCCCATTGAAGTCAGTGGGTAGCAAAATCTGCAGCAGCAAATTTTGCTACCTATTGACTTCAATGGGAAGCAAAATCTGCTACAGAAAATCTGTAGCAGAAAATACCCTAAGGGTACGTTCACACAAGCAGACCCACAGCGTATTTTATTCTGCAGATCCGGCTCTAAAGGTCCGCTGCATGGTGGCTTTACTTGTGCCTGCTCGCTGCGCATGCTCCCCCCTGCTCCATGAGCTAGACTGAGAGCTGCCTCGATGTGAGAGTATACTGCGCATGCGCGCTGTGACTCTCACATCGCAGTGTGTCTGCTCGTAGCAGCGTATTGCCACTCCGAGCAGGCACATGTAAAGCCACCATGCACCAGTCCTTCAGCAGCAGATCCGCAGCGTAAAATACGCTATGGGTCCGCTCGTGTGAATGTACCCTAAGGGTACGTTTACACGAGCGGATTTTCCCAGCGTATTTCGCTGCGGATCTGTTGGTGAGGGCCCGCTCTATGCTGTCTTTACATATGCCTACTTATAGTGGCAATACGCCGCGACAAGCAGACACACTCCAGCGATGTGCGCGGCATACTTGCACATCACATACAGTATACTGCAACTCGCACATTGCAGTGTGTCTGCTCGTAGTGGCGTATTGCCTCCACCACCAGATCCCCAGCGAAATACACTGAGAAAATCCGCTCGTGTGAACGTACCCTAAAGTTACGTTCACACTACGGAATTTCCATGTGCGGAATTCTTCTGGAGGATTCCGCTGTATGAACTTTAACATTGGTGTGATGGTGTGAATTGGCCTTCTGCTGACCCATTCACACTGCGGAATTTCAGCTGCAAAATTCAGTGGTGAAATTGATCCTCCAAAAGAATGCACATCTTCATTCTTTTCGAGGAATTACGCGCAGACTGCATTGCCGTCAGTGATGACTGTGGGCAACTGCTCCACTATTCCTCTGCACAAGTTTTGATAAATCTACCCCAAAAAGTCACGCTTATTTAAAAAAAAAGAAAACTTGTGTTGCATGGTTAGCCTGTGTTCACATCAGCTTTTGGCAAATCCATTCTGAAATTCCCGGTATTGTCACATACTAGAGGTTAATAGACGTGGAATTGTTAAAATGAAATATAAAATAATGTACCGTTAATGTCAGTTATTTTTGATCCATTTCCATTCAGTTTTTTCTGAGCATGCTCAGTAGCAGTAATGGATGTAAAAATAACGGAGGCTAGCAGAGATTACTTCCATCACCATAGACTTAATGTTAAATTACTTACGTACATTAGCACGGAAAAAAAATTAGTGCATGCTGAACTGATGACAACTGAGGATAGCGGAGGTGAAAAATTGGCCATTGAAATGAATGGGGTTCGTTAACTTTTGTTTCATTTTAGTTTCTCAAATTCTTCAACACTAGTAATGGTAATAAATGATGAAAAAAAAAGCCTGTGTGAACCCGGCCTCAGCTTATTGCAGTGGTCTGGGACACCTACAAGAGGCCGCAAATTTACACCAGACATAGCTCAGCTGTTTGGTGTGTGTAGAAACGGGGCAAATTTTTGCGCAATGGAATAAAAAGTTCTAAAATGTTCCGCAACAGGTAAAACATAGAAAATATTGTATTGAAGTGAAATTTTAGGAAATGTGTACCTGCGCAAAACTTATGATGATATTGATGCTGCAAGGGAAGCCTGTGTCTAGCTGCAGTCAAAACCACAGTAAAGAAAATGTTTTTACTTTTGTGCCATAATAGGTATTTCTAAATATAGTTTTTTTGTGGCTCCAATTGACCCAGGCTGGGCACACTCAACCTGTGAACAGACCTAACCGGGGCACTTTATTCTACAGCCATTCTGTCAGCTTAATGGAAGACTTTCCATTCGTCCTCTGTTATTTTTATTATTATGTATTGTAAAGTGCCATTACATCCAGGGTGCTGTACAAACAACAAGTGGGAACACAATAATGTACAATAATGATGTATGCATTAAATGACAGCCTGGTACAGAGGGAGAGAGGACCCTGCCCACGAGGGATTACCATCTACAGGGTGAGGGAAACGGCTCTTTATGTGGCAGTGTAGTCGCTGCAGAGTTATTGTAGGTTGTTGGCTTTTCTGAACAGATGGGTTTTAAGGTCACTTTTGAAGGTTGTGATGGGGGGTTCTTATGTGTTAGTAAGTGTGGGCTAGTGAGTTCCAGAGCAGGGCGGATCCACAAAGGACATCTTGGAGATGGTTGTGCAGGGATGTGGAAATCCTATCGCCTGATGCCCGGGGCAAGTAGTTTTGGGCGCCGGGCAGGTGAATTTTTTTTATAGATTTAGCCCTGTATCGGGCAAACAGGGCCGGACCCACTTTTCCCTTATTTTTCTTTAATGCCGGTGTGAGGCGCAGGAGCCGATGCAAGTCTGCACCTCACACCGGCGCTCAGGGTGTATGGAGGGGGCGGCGGTGTGAGGTGAGATTTCCGAACCCATCTCACCTCACAGCGGCCCCCAGCTGATTTCAGTAGCTGGGGGCCGCTGCTCAGAGCTCCCCCAGCCGGTGTGAGGGGATCTCACCTCGCTGCTCCTCCCCTCCGCTTTCTGAAGTTTGCCGAAGCTAGAGCGGGGAGGCGCGAGGGCAGAGCCCGAGGACGGTCTGCAGGAGATGATTAAGCCACGCCCCCTCATCCCCCTCCCGGAGGATGGAGAGCGCAGCTCTGCATAGTACAAGAAGATGGGGAGAATGAGGACATACACAGCCCCTCCCCTCCCCTGCTCTGTCTACACAGGACCTTGCTTATCACGGGGGAAAACACAGCGGGGGAGGGGAGAGGAAATGTGTGAGGAGACATACTGGACTGCACTGCACAGGCTGGGGATTTCACCTCACACCGGCATGTATGTATGTATTGTATGATTAGGCGGGGGTGTATCAGCGGCAGGTGTATGTATGATGTGTGCATATGTATGGTGTATGTGTCATGTGTATATATGATGTGTGTATGTTTGTATGATGTGTCTATGTGTGATGTGTGTATGTAATGTATGATATAGGGGGCAGCAGCCCGGTGTATGTGTATGTATGATGTGTGTATGGTTTATGTGTGATGTGTGTATGTATGTGTGATGTGTCTATGTGTGATGTGTGTGTGTGTGTGTGTGTGTATGTAATGTATGATATAGGGGGCAGCAGCCCGGTGTATGTGTATGTATGATGTGTGCATATGTATGTGTGATGTGTGTGTGTATATAATGTATGATGTGGGGGGGGGGCAGCGGCGGGTGTATGTATGATGTGTCGATGTATGTATGTATGTAATGTATGCTATAGGGGGCAGTGGCCCGGTGTATGTATATTTGTATGTATGATATGTGTATACATGTATGTTTTGTACAGGGGTGGACTGACAAGTGCTGCCACCAGTTGTGCTATCTAATTTTTTTTATTTATTTTTAGTGGCTTCTGGCCACCCGCACTAAATTGCACCACCAGAATCCTGCCCCTTCCCGACGACCAAGAGCCCCAAGGATGCACAAAAAAACACGCCCAAACCAAAACTACAACTTCCAGCATGTTGCACCATAACCTAAACTGAAGAACTATAAAGTGTAACATGCTGGGAGTTGTAGTTTTGGTTCGGGTCAGCTGCAGAGCCATAGGCTGCATCAGGGCATGCTGGGTGTTGTAGTTACTAACTGCAATTCCCATTATTCCTTGACACAGCCTATGGCTCTGCAGCTGACACAAACCAAAACTACAACTCCCAGCATGTTACACAATAAACTTAACTGTCCTACTATACAGTGCAACATGCTGCAGCACCCACACAACCATAGACTGTATCAGGGCATGCTGGGAGTTGTAGTTATCTACTAACTAAATACAACATAATGACACATAAATTAGAGTAAATAAAATGCACCACACAAACTTGAGAAGCAGAACACCCCCCCCCCAGTAACACAGCGTTGTTCAGTGTTATCCAATCAAAAGACTCCATATATAAGTCCCTATGAAGACTGAAAAATAGTGATGAAAATATTTTAAAAAGTGCATATATATGTGAATAAGCCCCTTTCCTAATAAAAGTTCTGATAATAAATGGTTCCAATAAAAACTACAGATCATGTCACACAAGATTACCCTCATACATCCCTGTATATAGAAAATTGGAGTTATGGGAGTCAGACGGGTGGAGCTAGCTACAGCTCTCCTGCCACTAATATCCTGGCATGCTGCGATCATCGTGGCCGCTATTAAACCATTAGATCACCGCTGTCTAAGTTGACAGCAGTGTCTAAAGGGATCTTATATCCATCCCTGGTGGTCTAGTGGGGTGAATCAGACTATTTTGGTTGAAATTATTTTATCTACCAGGACAAGTGGATTTTCTTGAGGGACAAGTAGATGGTGTTCCGCTTTAGTCCCTTGGACAAGTAGTTTTTTTTTTTTAATTTCCACACCCCTGTTGTGTGTGGAGTGGATAGCGGCAGAGCATAGAAGGAGGTCTTATGAGCAGTTAAGTGAGGTATTGGGAGATCAGATCAGAGATGTATGGAAGGGACAGGTTGTGAACAGCCTTGTATGTCCTTTTTTAATACTTTAAACTGAATTTACTGGAATATGGGTAAACTGTGAAGGGATTGGCAGAGGGCATGGGTTAACCAGTCAGCAGAGTTGAGGGTGGGATGGAGTGTTCACATCTGTGTTGGAGCTCGGTTCAAGAGCTCCATTCATAGATTCCGTATAAATGATGGGAGTTGAGTGGAGAAATAATTACTAAAGGTTAGTTGTTTCCACCCAACTCCTGTAAAACAATGGACCCCAAACGGAACCCAGATGGACCCCATTCAAAGTCAATGGGACCCAATGATGTCCATTTTGCAATGGAACGTCCAGCTCCATTTCTGTCTCTGGAACAGACTGTGCGATGAGAGCTCTACACGGAGCTCCGATGGAGATGACAGGCCGCAGAGAAGATGTTGTAGTAGTCCAAGTGGGAGATGATGAGGGCAGCACTAGCTGTTTTTATCGCGTTAAGAAAAGAATAGATTTGTGAAATGTTTCTGCATTTTTAAACAAGGGTATATGTGACTATCTGGTAAACAAGACTTCTGTGTTAAGATATGGCCAATAGAGCTTGAGGTCTAAGGCTGCCTGCATTGTAAAACTGCAACATATCCACTGTTTTTTGTCATCTTATGAAAACCTTGTGTGGAGCTAAGTAACTAAATCCATAAATATCATACTTGTCTGATCAGAATCAAAGGGCCAGAAACCTTCTATAGGTTACGGTCCTGCAACGTCAAGTAGTCCTATCCCAGTATAAAAGTAACATGCTTGTGAAAACATCTGTATGCTTGTATGTTCTTTTGGAACGTCTCCATTAAAAATCTGCATTGAAGTGTTATGTGACTTTGTGGACTGATTTACTTGTCTTTCCTGATGATTTCTTCTCGGTTCATGTCTTAAGTAAAATTCATTGTTCTGCTGGTTTCTTCCTTTTAGAGACGAGTGTGCTGTGGGAGCTCAGATGACATTTACACAGCTTAGAGCTAAGCCACTAGATCATGTGTGACAGCGAGGTGGAGGTAAACTGCTGTCTGTTTCTAAGGGTAACCTCTAGTATATTAAAGGCAGCTATAATAGAAATTGAGAAATTGAGATTAACATATCTCCTAATGGAAGGTAAAGCGGGAGGCTAATTTTTTTTGCTCAGATTTGATGTAGATGGTTCTGTGGTTAATCGTGAATTTCAGCTGAATTATATTACATGGATTCCCCATATTACTGTAGATCACTGTATGACTAACCTGCTGCTTCATCTAAGGTCGTAGGAACTGTGGTATACCGAGTCAATATTGGGGGCCACGTCTAGAGCCTAGGATCAGCAAAACATTTATAGATGGCATAATAGAATTATGCGGAACAATTAAGAATAATAGCAAAAGAGAATCCATACAAATAACCATTGCATATGATGTGTGTGAATAACATTGATTATCTGGTTGCCATAGCATCTGTGGGATATATTGACACCAAGTGAACAATCTGCTCTTGAAGTTGATGCTGGAAGCTGATCAAGTGTAAGGATTTAAGAGTCTTTGACAAAGGCCAAATTGTGGCAGCAAGTTGACTGGGTTAAGCATCTCTAAAATGGTCAGTCTTGTGGGGTGATCCCCGTATGCAGTGGTTAGTATCTACTGAATGTGAGGTCAACTGGCGATAGGATCATGGGTGCCTAAGACTAAAGTACATGGGGAGAAATGGCTTACTTGTTCGGTCTGATCTCACGGAAGTGCTACTGTAGCTCAAAGTGCAGAAAAAACGAAGCTATCTGTGATGGAAAGGTGTCAGGACACACAGTGTAATGTAGTTTGCTCTGTATGGGTCTGTGTAGGAAAGGCATAGGCTACCTTCAGCACTGCAGATATTTTGGACTACATCTCCCATGATGCTCTTACAGTCAAAATGCTGCCAAAGCATCATGGGAGATGTTGTCTAAAACATATACAGTCCTGAAGGTTGCCCATGTCTGGTGCAGGGTCAGACTTGTCATTGTGTCCATGCTGACCCCTGTCCACTGCTAAAAGCACCTACAATGGGCATGTGAACATCGAAATAAGAGGGCCTGATCAAGGTTTTTTATGGAAGCATTTCCAAATGGTAGTCACCACGGCCGTTTACCAGATTAGGCATAGGTGGCATATCACCCTCAGTATCAAGCTCTATCACACTTGATTCAGCATTCATCCAAGTATATACAGTACTCAGGCAATAATAGGTGTAGCTAAGTAGCTAGACACATTGGGGGAGATTTAGCAAAACCTGTGCAAAGGAAAATTTGCCCATAGCAACCAATCAGATTGCTTCTTTAATTTTGCAGAGGCCTTGTTAAAAATGAAAGAAGCGAGCGGATTGGTTGCAACTTTTCCTCTGGACAGGTTTTGATAAATCTTCCCATTAATTCCTTAAGGACGCAGGGCGTACCTGTACATCCTGCTTCAGCGATATAACCCGGGGTCCCCCGTGTCATATCGCGTTGGTCTTGATGGCTAATGAAAGCTGGGACCGTGGTTAATAGCGCACGCCACCGATCGCGGTGATGTGCGCTATTAACCCTTTAGTAGATCACCACGTCTAAAGTAAAAAAATATGCTTCCCAGCAGCTGAGTCGGGCTGATTGGGACCACCGGGGTGTCCCGATCAGCTAGAACGCTGCAGGAGGGTCCCTTACCTGCCTCCTGCGCGTCTTGATTGCTCCAAGCCTGAGATCCTGGCTTGAGCAATCGACCGCCGAAAACACTGATCAATGCTATGGCATAGCATTGATCAGTGCCTGCAATCAATGTAATGCATGTTATAGTCCCCTATGGGGGCTATAACATTACATTTAAAAATAAAAGTTAATAAATGTGATTTAACCCCTTCCTTAATAAAAGTTTGAAGCACCCCCCTTTTCCCCAAAAAAACCTAAACTATGTAAATAACTATAAACATATGTGGTATCGCCGCTTGCGTAAATGTCCGAATTATAAAAATATATCATTAATTAAGTCCAAAATAGCGTATTGGTCACTTTTTATATCATTAAAATTTTTTATAAAAAGCAATCAAAAAGTCTGATCAAAACCAAAATGGAAACTATAGAAACTTCAGATCACGGCACAAAAAAATGCGCCCTTATACATCTCCGTGTTCGGAAATACGGGTGCTATAGGGGTCATAAAAGGACATTTTTAAACGTATACATTTTTGTGCATTTGCATTTTATTTTTTCCAGAAGTACGACAAAATCAAACCTATATAAGAAGGGTATCATTTTAATCGTATGGACCTACAGAATAAAGATATGGTGTAATTTTTACCGAAAAATATACTGCGTAGAAACAGAACCCCCCAAAAATTACAAAATGGCATTTTTTTTTTGTTTTGCCGTAGAATTTTGGGTAAAAAGGACTGATGTCATTACAAAGTAGAATTGGTGGCGCAAAAAATAAGCCATCATATGGATTTTTAGGTTGAAAATTGAAAGGGTTATGATTTTTAAAAGGTAAGGAGGAAAAAACGAAAATGCAAAAACTGAAAAACTATGAGCCCTTAAGGGGTTAAACATGTATTTCTATAGGGAATTACTCATAGGCCATCTTGAAGGGATGTCTTCATTTTCTTTCTTTATTTGTTTTTATGACATGACTGATCTGACCAAGACAGAAACGCTGAAAATGTCTTGAATTTAAATACAAGTCATTTGATAAAAACAAATGAATAAAGAAAATGAAGATGTCCCTTCAAGATGGCCTATGAGTAATTCGCTATGGAAATACGTGTTTAACTTGTCTAGCTATTTAGCTACACCTATGCCCTAGTCTAGTGTATATTTAGCCTATTTTCTAGGAGCATACATTTTTGGGCTTGGACCCAAAAGTACAGTTTGCTAAACTTTTGTGTCTAAGCTTAAATGGGTACTCCCGCTGCCCCAGTGTTCAGAACATTTTGTTCCAAAAGCTGGGTGCAGGCGGCCATGACGTCACACTACATCCCATAGACTTGCATTGAGGGGGCGTGACTCGACCCCGGTAATCACCATGGCCCGTTTAACAGATTAGGCATAGGTAGGATATCACCCTAAGGATCAAGCTCTATCACACTTGATTCAGCATTCATCCAAGTATATACTAAGGCAATAATAGGTGACTTGACGTCACGATCCCCGCTGCCCGCACCCAGCGTTGTAAATGAACGCCAGGTGCTGCACAGAGATTGCGGGGGACCCAACGGTAAGACCCCCGTGATCAGACATATTATCCCCTATCCTTTGGATAGGGGATAAGATGTCTAGGGGTGGAGTACCCCTTTAAATGCAGATAAGCCCAGAAAATGACACAAACATAGTCACTAGTTGACCACGTTTGGGTCATTAAAGTCAATGAGGTCTGTGCCTGTAGACGAAATAATAATATTATAGTGCAATTGTCATCTATGCATTTTGATTCACCAATATCAGATGATAAGGAGCAGATGCGTGGAGTTAGGATATGTTGCCAGAAAAGTCCCCTATAATTTGTGTGCCATGAAACTCAAGGAGACAGCTTTAATAATAATCCTAGATATAATACAGTCTGCTAGAAACTCCATGGATTCCTCTTTATATGTATGGAAAAGTAGCTGCCCAGTCTCTTCTAGGGAAAACCATCTGTTCGCACAGTTTGTGTAAATAATAATGAGAATGAGTTAAACTCTGGTTTCATCTCTATATATGTTCTCCACTGCAGAAATAAGTGCTAGTCCAAATTCATTTCCCAATGAAGGCTTTCCATATTTAAAGGGGCTGCACATGATTAGGAAGACATGCCTGCTCTTTAGTGTCTGGAGAGGGGGGTAGTGTTGCCTCTTGTGTAGACTGCCAGCTGGTGACCAGGCAGTGCTCCCTCAGAAAAGGATGCAAATTAGCTCCTGTCCAGAAGAAAGAAAGACAGCTTCCTTCCCTCTGGAGGAGAGCTTTTATTTTGTTAAGCCTAGCCATACCAGCCCTGAAGAGTGGTAGTGTAATTCAGGTCCCAATTACATCAATGAAGCAGACCTGCAAGACATGGTGCAGCCTATGGACAAGTGTGGAGCTGTCTAGAGGAGAGTATTCTTGCTTTTCTAATCAGGTGCAACTCCTTTAAATCCAACTCCTTTAGCTGGTGTAATCCTAAACTTCCGTATTAGGCTAAGTTTCCACTTGGTTTTATTTCTGGCAGTTTTTGGAGATTTGCCACTGCAGTTTTTGAGCCAAAGCCAGAAGTGTATTCAAAAGGAATAGGACATATAAAGGAAGGATTTAGATTTCTCCTCCCTTACGGATCCACTTCTGACTTTGGCTCCAAAACTGCAGTGGCAGATCTCCAAAAACTACCAGAAAAAAACAAGTGGAAACTTCGCCTAACTAGGGTGTTTTAACAATAATTCACTCATTTGTAATTAATGGTAAATGATAAAATGATATCTGGCTAATACATGCTTCAACTATAAAGGTAACAGTATGAAAGGCTATTTGCTCTGTTCACACAGAGTGAAACAAGATATATATATATTATTTATAAAAAAAAAATTATTTATAGGTGTAAAATTGGGTTAAAATTACATATGTCAATCTATGGAAAAGTGTCATTCAGTGTACCCGTTGTATTAAAAACATCTGCTAAATTAATGAGCATGTACATTATTTGCCGCCGTAAGTAATAACAAAACCCCCATCGAAAAAAAGGGCCATAAACATGTGAAATAACCTACAGCAATTTCCACAACTTTGCTTGTTTAGGGTATGTTCACACTACGGATTGTGAACGGAATCTCCACTCGCAGAATTCCACAAGCGAAAATTCCTTTCTGGCGACGGCCGCCGAAATACGTCGGCGGTAGGACCACGTGGCACTGCGCCGTCACCATTGACGGCTATGCAGTGTTCGTGAACTTCCGGGCAAAGGGATGAACATTTTCTTTCTTTGCAAAGAACAATTTCAGCAGCGGAATTGTCCGCCACTGAAATTGCTCAGTGTGAACAGGTCTCACCCTAATGTTTATGTTCTCAGAGCGTATCCTGTGGGAATTACGTAGTGTGAACATACCCTTAGAAAGATGGTCATATTTTTTTTACAGATACAAATATTACTGAAAAACACTGTGTGAACATAGCTTTATAAAAATAAGCCTACCCATAGTTTTCAGTCAGTGTATTTTCTTTCTTTCATTAAAAAGGTTGCCCAGACAATTGATATTTTTTAACATTCTGTAATAAAATTAAAAAGAAATTGTATTCTCACCTGTTGTATCCTTGCTGCGGTCCAGATTTTCTTTACTTTCCTACAGCAATGATATGCTCCTATTCCCTACAGCCAATCATGGGCCTTAGCCATAGTCAGATCTAAAAGGGGTATTCAAGGTTTTTGCACTTTTATGTGCCCCTGATGCCAAGTTGTATATATTGTAAATGTACTTGTATTACCTGCCTGGGGTGGATTTTTGTATTTTCATGCCCCCAGTGGTTCTGTATTCTTCTGCAGTATGGATTACTGTTGTCTCAAGTCTTTCCCAGCTTCCTGTGCGGCAGGAAGTTGAGAAGCAGCCAGTCCTCTGGTGATCAGCTGTTGTTTCGAGACCACAGTAATCCATAGGACACAAGAATGCAGAGATCTGGAGGCAGGAAAATACAAAAAAAAAGGGCACAATGCACCCCAGACAGGTAATACAAGTACATTACGCCATACATAATTTATCAGGGGCACATAGCTAAAGGGTACGTTCACATGTACGCAGATTTGATGCGCAGGATTTTCTGCTGGAGATTTCAATGACTAAATGACTGAACACTTCTTCTAATCTTCAGTTACAAATCCTGCGCATCAAATCTTTGCAGGATCCAGTACATGTGAACGTACCCTAAAAGTACAAACTGCTGGAAAACCCCATTAAACCGCTAAAGTCAGTGACTGGCTGCAGGAAAGCAAACAAAGAAGGCGGGGAGCAGCAGAGGGTCCACAACAGGCATAGTAAGGACAAAACAGGTGGGCAAATTGTGTTTTTTGTATTTTATAACAAAAAGAGGCTGTAAAAAATATTTCAATATATAGTTGGTAAGATGACCCATTACTGCTTTTAATGTTTTATCCCTATTTCTGTTCATTGCTCTTTTGACTTCAATGAACAAGAAAAGGAAAAAGAGAGGTTAGAAAACAAACAAAAAAATTATCAAATCTGACCCTCAAAAGGGAACAAAAAATAAATGTCACCAACAGAGCCTGTTGGGTAAATCCAAAGAAGATCTAAAGAATTGCCTCCATCGGTAGAGGAGTAGCCGGACCTCTTTTTATGCCTATTGTAGACTTTTGTCCTTCCACTAAACCACTCCAATCTGTTTTTTTAGCACTTTTTTTTTATTATCTATAGCTTTCAGGATTTGAAGGAGTTATTACTATCAGGTGAATGTAAACCCTCGTAAGAATCCTTTTTTTTTTTTTTGGTAAGGACAGATGGTGGCTTTAAACAGGTGTCACTTTCATTTCTCATACATTGTGTTGGGACTTGAAGAGGCTCACAAAGGGGTTGTCCAAAGCAGGTGGCATGCTATGCTTTTGTCATTATCGAGATCTCTGGACGCGGCTAATTATTTTCCCAGGCACCGAGGACACATTTAGACAGAAAATGCTGGATGTTTTATCTGCACATTTAATTCACATTACCGTGGGCTTTCTTTTCTCACCTGACTTTAACAAGAGGACACAAACTGGATGACCCTGTAATGAGATGTTGTGTTCTCTGTGCACTTCTCTATACAACCAGCCCCTTGGACAAATACATAAAATAAAATAATGTTAATTTATACATGTCATCCATGGTATAAACTGATGTTGAGGCTATGGTGAATAAGCATGTATAGCAGAACACTGCAACACTACCTCCCTTAAACACTGGGTTGTAGGATTACGAAAACAAAAAGGTTCTGCTGTATTCTGCAGTTATCTTATATATGTTGAAGACAAGATTAAAGGAGTACTCCGCTGTTCAACGTTCGGAACAAAATGTTCCAAACGCTTAGAGCTAGCGCCGGGGGCTCGTTACGTCATGGCCCTGCCCCCTCAATGCAAGTCTATGGGAGGTGGCGTGACTGCCGTCACGCCCCCTCCCATAGACTTGCATTGAGGGGGTGGGGCTGTGACATCACGAGCCCCCGGTACCGGCTCTAAACGTTCGGAACATTTTGTTCCGAACGCTGAACAGCGGAGTACCCCTTTAAACTAAACTGGGTAAGATAATCGCCACAGAGGAGGATAACAGACATGACAAATTAAGTGTAATGTGGAGAAATGTAAGGTTATTCACTTGGGATATCAAATCAAAATGTACAATTATGCGCTTAATAATAAGACATTAGGTAAAACTTCTACCGAAAAAGACTTGGGGGTACTGGTGGACAGTAAACTCGACTTTAGCAGTTAGTGCCAGGCAGCAGCTGCCAAGGCTAACAAAGTCATGGGATGTATCAAATGAGGCATAGAGGCACGTGATAAGGACATAGTTTTGCCTCTGTATAAATTAGACCATATATGGAGTATTGTACCCAATTCTGGGCACCTGTATATAAGAAGGACATGGCTGAAGATGAGAGGGTGCAGAGGAGGGCGACAATGATAATTAATGGTATGGGACGATTACAGGACCAAGACAGGTTATCAAGCTTGGGGTTATTTAGACGTTATAGGGGCAATTTGATCACAATGTACTGAGATCTTTTCATGATCTTTTTATACCTAGGCCGATAACCATGACAATCTTCTGATCCATGTGAAATGAAAAGGAAAATCCTCTACATCTAGAGGAAAGAAGATTTCACCATCATCATAGACAGAGATTCTTTACTGTAAGAGCAGTGAGACTAGAGAACTCTCTGCCACATGATGTTGTGATGTCTGACAGAATAAACAAGTCCAAGGGGGGCCTGGATGTTTTTCTGGAAAAATATAATATTCACTTCACAATGTAATCACTTCAGGCCGAGATTTTGAAAACCTCAAGGAATTGATTCAAGATGTGAAAACTGTTTGTTTTCATAATGAGGAAATGATAAATAAAATGTTTTTGCAACCAAAATACCCAAATATCCCTCTAATTCCTAAAATCAAGTTGGCATAAAAGCATCACTGCATTCTATATGTTGCGTCCCCTCTTTTCACCTGGTATAGAATTTCTACTTAAAGGGGTTATCCAGAAAAAAACTTTTTTATATATATCAACTGGCTCCAGAACGTTAAACAGATTTGTAAATTACTTTTATAAAAAAATCTTAATCCTTTCAGTACTTATGAGCTTCTGAAGTTAAAGGAGATATCCAGTGGTGAACCCAGTGGTGAACAACTTATCCCCTATCCTAAGGATAGGGGATAAGTTGCAGATCGCGGGGGGGTCCAACCGCTGGGGCCCCCTGCGATCTCCTGTACAGAGCCCCGACAGCCCGCGGGAAGGGGGCGTCGACCTCCGCACGAAGCGGCGGCCGACACGCCCCCCTCAATACAACACTAGGGCAGAGCCGAATCGCTGCCTTCGGCAATCTCCGGCTCTGCCATAGAGATGTATTGAGGGGGCATGTCGGACGCCGCTTCGTGCGGTGGTCGACACCCGCTATCTGGCTGGAGAGCCTGGCCCCTGTACAGAGAGATTGCAGGGGGCCCCAGTGGTCGGACCACCCGCGATCTCAAACTTATCCCCTATCCTTAGGATAGGGGATAAGTTTTTCACCACTGGACTACCCCTTTAAGGTTGTTCTTTTCTGTCTAAGTGCTCTCTGATGACACGTGTTTCGGGAACCGCCCAGTTTAGAAGAGGTTTGCTATGGGGATTTGCTTCTAAACTGGGCAGTTCCCGAGACACGTGTCATCAGAGAGCACTTAGACAGAAAAGAACAACCTTAACTTCAGAAGCTCATAAGTATTGAAAGGATTAAGATTTTTTAATAGAAGAAATTTACAAAATGTAATGATATTCTTTACATTGCAATTCATGGACATAGATGACAATGGACAGGACTTGTCCGATTCAGATGAATAGGAGATGCTACTTGGCATTCTCTGTGACCTTTTCATAGGTCATTCTATAGGGAGAGGAAGGCTGGGCTCTGCTGTAAATGGTGGATGGTGGATCCAGTGTTATCTGTCTACTGGCATGACCTTTCACTGTAGAGAAGAAAAGGCATTACTGGGAAATGATCTGTACAGAACAGGAAGTCTCAGCTTAGTTTTAGATCTAGTGGCCAGAATGGAAACTACCAAGATTTCAAGATTATTATAAAATATAGATCGTCATTCACAAGCAGCAGAGCATTTCAGTGTAGATTTTTGCAGTTTCAGTGGGAATAAGGGTAGGTTCACACAGAGTAAAATGTATGTAATATATTAAATTTTCCACGCACATTTCCGCAAAAAAAAAATGCAATCGCAAAATAAATTACTGATGCATTTTTGCAGATTATGGGCGAATATGAGTAAAATAAAATGTATTGGTACATTTTGCACTTCGTAAACATGCCCTAGGTCATGTGCTACAAATTTCTGCTAATGACAATGAGACTAGTCCTCCCTTTTAATTCTGGAATGATTGTAAAACTTCTTGCCTTCCTCCTACAGTCATGGCCGTAAATGTTGGCACCCCTAAAATGTTCATTCAAGAGAATGAAGTGTTTCTCACAGAAAAGGATTGCAGTAACACATGTTTTGCTATAAACATGTTTATTAACTTTGTGAGTATTGGAAGTAAACCTAAAAGGGAGGAAAAAAAGCAGATTGGACATAATGTCACACCAAACCCCAAAAATGGGCTGGACAAAATTATTGGCACCCTTTACTTAATATTTGGTTGCACACACTTTGGAAAAAATAACGGAAATCAGTCACTTCCTATAATCATCAATAATCTTCTTACACCTCTCAGCCGGAATGTTGCACCACTCTCCCTTTGCAAACTGCTCCAGGTCTCTCTTATTGGAATGGCGCCTTTTCCCAACAGCAATTTTAAGATCTCTCCACAGGTGTTCAATGGGATTTAGATCTGGACTCATTGCTGGCCACTTCAGAACTCTCCAGCGCTTTGTTGCCATCCATTTCTGGGTGCTTTTTGATGTATGTTTGGGGTCATTGTCCTGCTGTAAGCCCCAAGATCTTGGATGCAAAGCCAGCTTTCTGACACTGGGCTGTACAGTGTGACCCAAAATCCATTGGTAATCCTCACATTTCATGATGCCTTGCACACATTCAAGGCACCCAGTGCCAGAGGCAGCAAAACAACCCCAAAACATGATTGAACCTCCGCCATATTCACTGTAGGTACTGTGTTCTTTTATTTCTAGGCCTCATTCCATTTTCAGTAAACATTAGAATGATGTGCTTTACCATAAAGCTCTATCTTGGTCTCATCTGTCCACATGATGTTTTCCCAGAAAGATTTAGGCTTACTCAAGTTCATTTTGGCAACATGTAGTCTTGCTTTTTTGTCTCTGTGTCAGCAGTTGGGTCCTCCTGGGTCTCCTGCCATAGCGTTTCATTTCATTTAAATGTCGACTAATAGTTCGCGCTGACACTGATGCTCCCTGAGCCTGCAGAACAGCTTGAATATCTTTGGAACTTGTTTGGAGCTGCTTATTCCCACGCCCAGGGAGATTAGCTACAGTGCCATGGGTTGCAAACTTCTTGATAATGTTGTGCACTGTGGACAAAGGCAAATCTAGATCTCTGGAGATGGACTTAAGATTGTTGATAATTTTCCACAATTTTGGTTCTCAAGTCCTCAGACAGTTCTCTTTTCCTCTTTCTGTTGTCCATGCTTAGTGTGGCACACACAGACATACAATGCAAAGACTAAGTGAACTTATCTCCTTTTTATCTGCTTCCAGGTGTCATTTTTATATTGCCCACACCTGTTACTTGCCCCTGGTGAGTTTAAAGGAGCATCACATGCTTGAATCTATCTTATTTTTACACAATTTTGAAAGGGTGCCAATAATTTTGTCCAGACCAATTTTGGAGTTTGGTGTGACATTATCTCCAATTTGCTTTTTTTTTCCTCCCTTTTTTGGTTTAGTTCCAATACACAGAAAGGGAATAAACATGTGTATAGCAAAAGGTGTTACGTTACTGCAATCCTTTTCTGTGAGGAATACTTCATTTTCTAGAAAAATTTCAGGGGTGCCAACATTTACAGCCATGACTGTATGTACAGTGACTTGATAGGTGAGATGTAATAGAAAAGCTCTTTTCATTCATAAGTTGGATACATTTGATGAATATATTTTGCTCACTAAAGCTCAATTCCTAGAATCAAAGCTTGTAGTGCCAGGGGAAATATACCAGGTTTGAATACTTTTTAACTTATGTTCTACTGCAGAATTTGAAATGGTTGAAAAAAACTATTTCTATTATGATTTGACTTCATTTAGATGTTTTTGTTTACATTGACTTGTGTTTTCATGTGCTTCTTGTTCCAGAATGGAATGTTTTTTTTATGAATTTTAAGAACAATGTATCAATTGATGAAATCCTGACAACAATTATAATTTTAAATAGTTTTCAAAACACTTTCTGCAGTTTTTATGATTCTATTTTTTAACATAAACAAGGAAGCAAACTATAAAAAAACAGCCAATTAATTGGGATTTTTCCTTATTTTGTGAACAACATGATATTGTTTTTGTCATTTTATGCCTGATCCAGTCTCCATGCTGAGTGAGATTTACAAACAGTAGAGATTTCCGAAGAAATGAATCATTAACTATTAACACCAGGTGTAGCTCCTTCCCCATGCAGAGTAAACAACACAACATATCTAGTTGGAACTCGGTTGGTGACATTCATAAAAAATAACCTCTCCTGTCACAACATCTGCAGGCTGATTTCATCCAGAGAAAAATGAGTGTTTATTATCCCCGAATTTCCTTTATTTAGTTATGTTAATGTTTATGCCGCAGCTTGAGTGATGGTTGTCAGCTTGAAGCTGGCCATAGATGGAGCAGTCTTCCCAGATCCAAGAGATATCCGTACAATTGCATTACCCAACATGGATTTCTCTTAATTGGACAGATTTCCATCAGTCAGAATTAAGTTATTTTTTCTATACCTTAGATATATGGCAGGCTTATCATTTTGATATTATTTAATCCAAAATTATATTCCAGTGTCAGGGTGAATTTACACCATGTTTTCTGCCTACATGGATCCAGCAGGAGAAGCCTGAAACTGCCTGGTGATGTATTCATGCTTGACCTCATTTAATTTAAGGGGTACTCCGCTGCTCAGCCTTTGGAACAAACTGTTCCGAATGCTGGAGCCGACACGGGAGCTTGTGACATCATAGCCCTGCCCCCTCATGGTTTCATGCTCCGACATGCTATGACGTCTCAAGCTCCTGGTGCCGGCTCCAGCGTTTGGAACAGTTTGTTCCAAACGCTGAGCAGCGGAGTACCCAATTACTTGGTCCAGAATGAAAGCCACATCATACCACGGTTTTCAGTCTGGGCCAAAAGTCTGATATGGTCGGAAAATGACCCAAGCAGAGTCAGTAGGGGACTCTGTTAGGGCCATTGAATTGAATGGAGTCCTGCAGAGAAATGTCAGCCACGTACCATAGGGGCACAAAATGTGGTGTGAATGCACCCTTCCAAGGTTCTGTCCGGTTGTATCCTGTTAAATGGTACCTTTTTTTTCTTATAAGATTCTGTCCCCTTGAATCCTGTTTCCATTAAAGCGGTACTCCGGTGGAAAACATTATTATTATTATTATTTATTTATTTATTTTTTTTAAATCAACTAGTGCCAGAAAGTTAAGCAGATTTGTAAATTACTTTATTTAAAAATCTTAATCCTTCCAGTACTTATCAGCTGCTGTATAATACAGAGTAAGTTCTTTCTTTTTGAATTTCTTTTCGGTCTGACCACAGTGCTCTCTGCTGACACCTGTCCATGTCAGGAACTGTTCAAAGCAGGAACAATTCCCCATAGCAAACATATCCTGCTCTGGACAGTTCCTGATATGGAC
The DNA here is from genome assembly GCF_029499605.1 of Hyla sarda. Taxonomy (NCBI): domain Eukaryota; kingdom Metazoa; phylum Chordata; class Amphibia; order Anura; family Hylidae; genus Hyla; species Hyla sarda. Next base: position 359,713,718 of record NC_079189.1, read on the forward strand.
AAAGGTGTCAGCAGAGTGCACTGTGGTCAGAATGAAAAGAAATTAAAAAAAAGCACATGCTCTGTACAAATACTGGAAGGATTAAATTTTTAAATAGAAGTAATTTACAAATCTGTTTAACTTTCTGGCACTAGTTGATTTAAAAAAAAAAAAAAAAAAAAAGTTCTCCACTGGAGTACCCCTTTAACTTCTTTGCTACAAAAACAGGATTGATTTTGTGTTCATTTGCATCATTATTTAATGCCCCCCCTCCCCCCCAAAAAAGGGGTTATCCAGCATAAGGTGATTTTAGTACGTACCTGGCAGACAGTAATAGACATGCTTAGGAAGGATCTGCGCTTGTCTTGTGGCTAAATGACTATGTTGTGAGATTACCATAACACTGTGGCTAGCTTTTTTGAACTGGTATTTCCTTTTTGAGTTTTCTTCTTTGCCTACAAATCCCATAATTCAATTTTCCTCCCTCCCACACATCAGCCACCCCACCCATTGAAATATAAATGAGATGCATCCATTCAAAAGACTTGCGGTTTTCAGTCAGGGTGCCTCCAGCTGTTGCATTAGTTGCAGATTGATCTCTCTCCCACCAAGCAATCCCTCCACCCATTGAAGCAGACAGGCTCCCTGACATCAGCTGACTAGTAAATCAGGTCTCGGCCGCATGACGCATTTTGTATGCTGTTAAAAATAAATATTGGAGTGAAAATCACAGAAGAATTGTGAGAAAACCGTCACACACAGGTAAAGACACTATATTATGGACTACACTAACTTTACAGCCCCTATAGCATAGTCAAAGAAAACAAATTCCTGGAATACCCCTTTTAAAGAACCCGTTACTTAGAAAAAAAAGTCACAGAGATTGTTCAGATCCCCACCGATCATTAGAACGAGCCTGGAGAAGCTGCTGTGCACTCCACTCCCCCTGCTCGCTGCGATCACTGTCCGGTTGCACTAGATGTTCTCCATTATAAGTCTATAGAGCCTGCCTGGTGAAACTGGATGGAGATCACAAAGAGCAAGCCTGCAGCGATGGGTATGCTTCTAGTATAATTAAATATAATTCTCTGAAGACCTTTGTGGATCTTCTTGGTGCCCCTTTAGCTGAAAATTGGAACAGGAAAAACAATGATGAAAACACATAGGGGGAATTTACTATTGTCTTTCCAACACTATTCTGGTGGATATAAAAGCTACAAATTTGGACATAGGCTTTTTTATGCAATTCAACAGCAACATTTAAAGAGTACCTGTGATTAAACCATATTTTCTAAACTAACTTTGACTAAGATTATATTCCCTAACTACTCCTAACACCCCTCCTGTCCTTACACAACTTTTTAAAGCTAGGAAGTTTTTTTATCATAGCTTTCCCCTTGGTCGCATTGTGTGAGCTCCCGGCAGGAGAAAGTGGGCAGCCCCTAGCAGGCGCAACGTCACTGAAGCCTGTGAGAGCTGTGCCTCACCATGTCCCGCAAGCACTTCCTGAGTTTGGTCTCCTGCCAGGCCGAGAGGAGACTAAACTAACTGTTTGACTTTTGCAAGGGAACAGAACAGACAGTTTGTTCAATCACATGAATGAGTGCGGTATGACTCGCGGAACCACCGGCAACCAGGAAGAGGATCGCAGCGGAGACCGGAGCGGGTTACCAGAGGCACCGGGGGCGCGAAGGAAGGTATGTACATCTTTATTTTTTTACTGCCAGCAGTATGGACGATAATTTTCCTATTCCGGAGTTCTCCTTTATTTATTTATAATTTACCCCAGAAATTGGCATAATATATATATTTCAGTTTCTAGCGCATGGACTGCCAAAGATGTGCCAAATTGTTGTACCTTTTATTAAATATGGTGCATCTTCATCCTGCAGACATCTGTTTTGAAATTCCAGATTAAGCAAGCCGTTGGGAAAAGTTTCCCATAGAACAAGATCACCTGACTAAGACAAACGTGTGTCAATTTGGTCTTCATTTAGGTGGTTTCTAGAAGAGTTTCTGTTTATTTGCTAGATGGAATAGTGCAAATCTCTATTCTATTCCACAGAGTAGGTCCAGTAAAAATACTGTGCAGTATATATGCTTTTGTAATATACAATGGGGGCACCCATTGGGGGTGTCCCCAATATATACCTCTTCTGCATAAATGTAGTGAGAATAGTGCTTAAACCTCTACAATAGACCTGACCTAATGGCTCAGATTTATCAATTCTTAGGCTACTTTCACACTGCCGGTTGTCTCCGGCAGTGTGAAGCCTGTTATTTTAGGATCGAGGATAGTCGGAGAAAAAAAATTGTGCTTGCACCATCTTTTTCTCCGGCTATTCTCTCTGAAAATAACGGCTCCTGACAGACCCCATTGACTATATAATAGAGTCCATCTGGAGCTGTTATTGCCCAAACTGCAAAAAAAAAAAAAAAGCGTTTGACGGCCGTATTTGAGGGGGCATACCGGTAGCGGGAAAGGTGTCTTACTGAGACAAAAACTGTCTGATTTGCCCATAGCAACTAATCCGAGCTTGTTATGATATGGAAGCTGAGCTGTGATTGGTTGCCATGGTTGCCATGGGCATATAAGACAGTCTCAGTGAATTTTGATAAATCTGGGCCTATATTTCATGGTTTGGAATCTTCCCTTCACTGTGTGAGATCTACCATGCCATGATTTATATTGTAGGGCGAATCACTCTGTTTATCACAGACACCAAAGCCTAAATTCTGTCTTATCACCATTAGCTGTGCAATAGAATAAAATCGATTGTTCCCTGTTATCAGTCATTTCAGGCTGAGAAGAAGCTGACACAGTGATTTGTAAAAGGGAATTTCAAATGTAACGCATTGAAAAAAATCTCATATTTGTATGTACCTCAGTTTCCATAAATCTGTAGGAACATTCATGTAGACAGGCGTAAATTTTGTTCACCTGTAGCCTACCTAGACAGGTGTGGATCACAGAATTAGCTTAAAGGGGTACTCCGATGGAAAACTATTTTTTTCCTAATCAACTGGTGCAAGAAAATTATGCAGATTTGTAAATTACTTCTATATAAAAATCTTAATCCTTCCAGTACTTATCAGCTGCTGTATGCTCTAAAGGAAGTTGGGTTGTTATTTTCTGTCTGAGCACTGAGCATGTCAGGAACTGTCCAGAGCAAGAGAGGTTTGCTGTGGGGATTTGTTCCTGCTCTGGACAATTCCTGACACAGACAGACAGACAGAGGTGTCAGCATAGAGCACTGTGGTCAGACAGAAAAGAACAACTTCCTCTGTAGTATACAGAAGCTGAGAAGTACTGGAAGGGTTAAGATTTTTTAAAAAGAAGTAATTTACAAATCTGTTCTAACTTTTTGCCACCAGTTGATTTAAAACATAAATAAATAAAAAGGGATTCCCAGGTTTTCACCCTTTAACCCCTATACAGGGGTCTGATGTCAGATGTGACAAAGATGCTGCTGCAGTCAATCAGGATTGTGTTTTCGATTGTATAGGGACCCATAGTGGCCTTTTTTATAAGCCCTGATTTTTTCTGAGAGGGATATAAAACATTTTTTATGACATATATTAGAAAGGCTAATGCTGTGCCAAGATGTACAACATAAAATGTTTTTGATTGTAACAGAGCCCATTTAAGGTCAGGGCAGCCAAAGTTCTCAGACAATGGTAGACAGACAGATGATCAGGGCAGGCGGCAGATAGACATGAAAACCTACTATGACACTACAAGAGTAGTAAACAACCAATGCCTTTATTAAATAGACAACATACATATAATGAGAAAACAGCCCTCCCATTAAAAAAAAAACACCCTTAAAATACACAAACCCCAAAGCAAGCTGCAAGTGGGGAACACCAGTATACAGTAAAACCCCTACATCAACTCACCCAGTATTATATAACAAAACAAGGCATGTTATTGCACTATATGTTACAGTCAATCTCACCAAGCTGGGACATGATGGAGGTATCCGGTGCACCCGGCTGCCACCTCGACACGTGTTTCGTTCCTTCATCAGGCAGATAGACATGGTCAGGTGACAAGCCGATCAGTAAGGCTGCGTTCACATCACAGTTAGTCACTACAGCTGCCACGCCCACGCAGCTTCTCATTTAAATAGAAGTAATTGACAAATCTGTTTAACTTTCTGGTACCTGCTGATTTAAAGATAAAATGTTATCCACCGGAGTACCCCTTTAATGTATAAAAAAAGACACTCTTAGGGCATATATATATATATATATATATTTATTTATTCCATAGCAGTCTTTGCCCACATACAGTGCATGCGGAAAGTCTTCGGACCCTTTCACTCTTTTACAATTTGTTATGGTGCAGCCTTGTGCTAAAATAAATAAAGGTTTCCTCCATCAGTGTGCACTGAATACCTCATAAGGAGGATGCAAAACTAGAATGTTATAAATCTTTTCTTATTAACTGAAAAACAAAAATATTGCATTGACATACGTATTCAGACCCTTTACTAGCTACATTGTTAAAGGGGGTTCTCTGCCCCTAGACATCTGATCCCCCTATCCAAAGGATGGGTTTAGTGCTGGAGGCTCGTGACGGCATGGCCACGCCACCTCAATGCCCCCTCCTATAGACTTGCATTGAGGGGGCATAGCCGTGATGTCACAAGCGGGGCACAGCCGTGACGTTACGAGCCTCCGCCCCGCATCGCCAGTCATCCGGCACAGAGTTCACTCCGTGCACCAGATGTCTGGGGTGCCGCAGCTTAGATCATAGGGGTCCCCAGTGGTGGGACCCCCGCAATCATACATCTTATCCCTTTGGGTAGGGGATAAGATGTCTAGGGGCGGAGTACCCTTTTAAAGTACCTTTTGTAGAGATTACATCCTCCAGTCTTCTTGAAGATGATTCCACAAAGTTTTAACACTTGAATTTTTTTTTTTTTTTTTTTCTACCATTCTTCTCGGCAGATTCTCCTAATCTCTGTCAAGCAGGATGGGGATCATCTGTGGAAGCCATTTTAAAGTCTCTTCAGAGATGTTCGATTGGGTTCAAAGTCAGGGCTATGGCTGGGCCACTAAAGTCCATTCACAGATTTGTCCCTAAGTCACTCCGCTGTTGTCTAGACTGTGTGCTTAGGGTTATTGTCTAAGTTTCATAGTCAGGCATAGAGTTTAGACCGGAAGGTTCAATCTTGTATCTTTTTTCTCAGTCTGAGAATTCTTAATGTGTCATTTACTGAGGAAATGCTTCTTTCAGGCCTCTTTGCCATAAATTTTAACCTATAACTCAAAACATTGCGGCAGATAAATGTATTAAAATATATTTTAGTAATTTATATAAAAAAATTGTGTGTCACATTACTAGTTACATATACACAAACAAGACAAATGGCAACTGGAACACGGGGCGACAGTGGTTGGGCAGAAAAATTTTCTATAAAGGCACATGCATAAAGTATAATTCTACCCAAATACACAAAGGTAATGCTAAAGCTGGGTTCACACCACATTTTTGCAAGACAGTTCCCGTATAAGTTTTCAATTTGAAAACCGTACTGAACCGTATTGTAAACCGTATGCATTGACTCTTCATTGAAAACCGTATTCCAAACGATGCATCCGATTGTGTTCGCTTTGTATCCTTTTTTTTTTTTGTCTGTTTTCATCCTGTACCCAAAACCGAAGCCTACCACGGTTTTTTGTTCAGGTGAAAAACCATATTGAAACCGTATACTTTTTTATTTTTATTTTTATTTTTTTTACATGGGAGTCAATGGGAACCTCACAGAACTGTATGTGTGTACGGTTCCATCCGGTTAGCACCATACAGTTTTTGACTTTGCACATGTGCTGTGCACATCGAAAGTTTTTTTCTTGGAATTTCAATTAAGCAGGTGAAACTTTTTATTCATAATGGAGTGAAAAGTTAAAAAACTTATGTTTTTTTTTCTTTAAAAAAAACGAATGCAACCGGACATAATTTTTTAAACTGTATACGGGTTAAAATTTGTACACAGGTTTTGATACAGTTTAGTCCGGTTTTGAGGAATCCGTTTTTCATCAAAAACCTGATACGGGAACTGTGTTGCAAAAACATGATGTGAACCCAGCCTCACACATGATGTTGGGCATAAGCAAGTAAAAGCTGAAAAATGGAAGCATAAATTGCATGTGCAAAAATACAGAAATAGCAGCAGCAATTACACAATGATACCCATATGTAACAGTAAGAATGGGACCAGACCACTGTACACCCACCCCCTACAGCCGTTTCGGAACACCTTCCTTCTTCCAGGGGTGTCACAGATTGGTTACAAGACAGTATTTATACAGGCAATGTCCAATCATAAAAGAAAGTCTAACATAACACACCTGAACAAGAGCAAGACCCATTTGTGTGATCCTGAGTAATGGCGCCGGACCCGGTCCCGTCTCCAGAGGCGGCGTCATGTGACCATCATGTGAGCAGGCATGGGGGATAGAGCAGGAATGTAACATTTTTCCATCTCCTCCCACACCTCTTTTGCCTTTTAATGCACTGTACATTTGTGTTTGCTCTTTGCCATAAAGCCCAGACTGATGGAGTGCTCCAGTGATGCACACACGATCTTTAGATCTGATCCACAGAGTTACCATTGGGTTCTTGGTCACCTCTCTTTCTCCAGATTACGTAGTTTGGTAGGGCGGGCAGCTCTAGAGAGTCCTGGTTGTTTCATGCTTCATCTGTTTGAGATTTATGGAGGCCATTGTGCAGCAGAATTTCTTGTACCCTTAGGCTAGATTCACACTGCTGAATTTCTGGGCAGAATTTCTGCGGAGAATGAGCAGGTGGCGCTAGGACCGAGCAGACTGCATTGCTGCTCCCATAGACTACAATGCATTTCTGGGTGGATCTTTTGGGAGATCTGCTCAGAAATGCATTGCCATCTATGGGGACGGCAATGTAGTCCACGCAGTCCTAGTGCTGCCAACTCGATCTCCGGCATAAATTAGGCCCAGAAATTCTACAGTGTGAACCTAGCCTTATACAGATATTTGGCTTTACACAATCCTGTCTCTGATCTCTACAGTTCTTTGCCGCCATGGCTTGGTTTTTGCTGTCACTCCTCCTCCCATAGACATGAATGGCAGAGGTGTGGCACCTGTAGCCACCAGTCATCCTGCACGGAGCGGCGTTTGTTCAGTGCATCAGGACCCCCGCGATTAGACATCCAAAGGATAGGGGATAATATGTTTTCTGGCAGAGTACCCCTTTAAAGTATTAAAAACAATGGGATTTGGGGGGAAATTATATACATACATTTTTTTTTGTGATGGCATTTTATTCACCAAGGGGGAGATCACTGTACAGAGTGAAAGTGGCGCAGTTGCCCATAGCAACCAATCGGATTGCTACATTTATATTTTAGAGGTCTTTTTGAAAATGAAAGAAGCGATCTAATCGGTTCCTATGGGTAACTGCACCACTCTTCCACTACGCAGGTGGGGATAAATCTCCCCCAAACTTCTTTTAAATCTGGTTCTGTCTGTGTTCTATCCATCATAGTAAATTTCCTAAATACACTTATATTATGATTCCGTATCATGTGCAGCTCCAGCTTTTCTATATGACCATGGAATTTGGTCTTTTGAGAAACATGAAATTAAACAATCTATAAATATTTTAAGGACAAATAATACTGGGAGAAGTAGTTTGGAAAACTGTGTTTTTGTTGCGCTGAAAAGAAACATGAAGGCGGTGAAGACACACTCCTTCCTTTCTGTTCTCTTTGAGATAAACATTGTTGCCGGAGGTCTTATTTTGAGGATTAATCCCAACATTCTCATCTGACTGGAGACAGACCTCACGACTCCCAGTGGTTGCTTTTGAAATATCTACCCGAAAAAAAGTCTCCACTTGTTGTTCGACCGGGTTTATAATCCTATTCTTGGATTCTTTTTCTGCATATGATACATTTACTGGTTTATTTAATAATGGTAAATGTAACAATCTTGTCTATTACATGCAAATGGCGGGTTTTATATTTATGTATTGTAAAAAAAAAAATCCCCACAATTTTTTTTATTTTTTTTTACAATACATGAAGCGGTTGTTCCCCCAGTAAATATTCTATTTATTATAGAAGTCAATTAAAAAAAATACCACTACAGTATTTGCCCCTTTTCATTCATTAAAAAAAGGTAAGGAATTATAATTTACTTACATTGTATGGCACCACGTGGTATACAGCAATGTGCACATCTACCTAATGATATGAGTGGTGGCTACCCACAGCCACAGTTCACTGCAAAGCAGACAGTAGTGAAGGCTGACCCCCTGTGCAGTAGTGAAGGCTGACCCCCTGTGCAGTAGTGAAGGCTGACCCCCTGTGCAGTAGTGAAGGCTGACCCCCTGTGCAGTAGTGAAGGCTGACCCCTGTGCAATAGTGAAGGCTGACCCCCCTGTGCAGTAGTGAAGGCTGACCCCCTGTGCAGTAGTGAAGGCTGACCCCCTGTGCAGTAGTGAAGGCTGACCCCCTGTGCAGTAGTGAAGGCTGACCCCCTGTGCAGTAGTGAAGGCTGACCCCCTGTGCAGTAGTGAAGGCTGACCCCCTGTGCAGTAGTGAAGGCTGACCCCCTGTGCAGTAGTGAAGGCTGACCCCCTGTGCAGTAGTGAAGGCTGACCCCTGTGCAGTAGTGAAAGCTGACCCCTGTGCAGTAGTGAAGGCTGACCCCCTGTGCAGTAGTGAAGGCTGACCCCCTGTGCAGTAGTGAAGGCTGACCCCCTGTGCAGTAGTGAAGGCTGACCCCCTGTGCAGTAGTGAAGGCTGACCCCCTGTGCAGTAGTGAAGGCTGACCCCCTGTGCAGTAGTGAAGGCTGACCCCCTGTGCAGTAGTGAAGGCTGACCCCCTGTGCAGTAGTGAAGGCTGACCCCCTGTGCAGTAGTGAAGGCTGACCCCCTGTGCAGTAGTGAAGGCTGACCCCCTGTGCAGTAGTGAAGGCTGGCCCCTGTGCAGTAGTGAAGGCTGGCCCCTGTGCAGTAGTGAAGGCTGGCCCCTGTGCAGTAGTGAAGGCTGGCCCCTGTGCAGTAGTGAAGGCTGGCCCCTGTGCAGTAGTGAAGGCTGACCCCCTGTGCAGTAGTGAAGGCTGACCCCTGTGCAGTAGTGAAGGCTGACCCCTGTGCAGTAGTGAAGGCTGACCCCTGTGCAGTAGTGAAGGCTGACCCCTGTGCAGTAGTGAAGGCTGACCCCTGTGCAGTAGTGAAGGCTGACCCCTGTGCAGTAGTGAAGGCTGACCCCTGTGCAGTAGTGAAGGCTGACCCCTGTGCAGTAGTGAAGGCTGACCCCTGTGCAGTAGTGAAGGCTGACCCCTGTGCAGTAGTGAAGGCTGACCCCTGTGCAGTAGTGAAGGCTGACCCCTGTGCAGTAGTGAAGGCTGACCCCTGTGCAGTAGTGAAGGCTGACCCCTGTGCAGTAGTGAAGGCTGACCCCTGTGCAGTAGTGAAGGCTGACCCCTGTGCAGTAGTGAAGGCTGACCCCTGTGCAATACTGAAGGCTGACCCCCTGTGCAGTAGTGAAGGCTGACCCCCTGTGCAGTAGTGAAGGCTGACCCCCTGTGCAGTAGTGAAGGCTGACCCCCTGTGCAGTAGTGAAGGCCGACCCCTGTGCAGTAGCACAGCAACATACAGCAAAGCTGAGAAGGCTGCTTCTGAGGATTGACTTGTGAGCGTGCATGTACTATTTTATACAGAGCAACTAATTGGGATTCTATTTATGGCAGACAGAAGTGGAAGGAGACTGATTGGAACACTTAGGCCCGATTCACACTTGAGAAGCTTCGGACAGAAGATTTCTGTTTTCAAGTGTGAACCCAGCTTCTGAGCACGCCTATTGCTGAATCAGTCGGCGCTAGCACCGCACAGACATTGTGTCCCCCTAGTAATGTATGCACAGCAGAAATCGGCCAGAACATTGAACAAGTTTGATGTTCTAACAGAATTTTTCTAGTGGCTTTGCCGGGCGGAAAGTCCATCTCGAAAACTCTGCAGTGGGCACTGTGCAACGGAATCCTATTTTCAGCAATGTTAGTCTGTTGCATGGACTTTCCAAGCAGAATTTCAAAACAGAATTCCGCTCAGAAATTCCGTAGTGTGAACCTAGCCTTACTTCAGACTATATTCATGGCTGCCAGTGGGGAAAGGAGACTGACTGGAGAATTTACTAGGGGATATATTAATGGCCACCAGAATGGGAAAGTAGAATGACTAGGGAATTCATTGGGGGGGGGGGGGGACGACGACTATATTTATGGCTTTCAGAGCTAATAAGCAACATACTGGAGAACTTATTAGAGACTATCTATGGCAGATAGATTAGAAAGGAGACTGGTGGTGATGTTGAGCAGGGAAAGTGCAAGACTTACATAGAGTACATGCAAGTGCTTTAAGGTGTTTGCAAAAAAACAAACAAAAGAGAAGTGGGTCAGGTGACAGTATTCTGCAGTTGTCTAGAAATGGCACCAATCAGCAGTGGTGCTGGGACGGGCACAAGACGAAGAACATATCTTTTTGGGTGGAAACGGTGCAATGTGGACCAGCCTGCATATATATATATATTTATATATATATATATATATATATATATATATATATATATATATTCGCTGATACCTGAATAAAACTCTACTGAAATGTTAGAGAGAGAGCCCACAGATCAGCCACCTTTTACTTACCCCGGTATTTTGAAAGCTAATATTTGTATGTACTGTATGTTCTCTCACCCCAGAGGAACCAAGTCCTCTAAATTTACTATGGGGGTGGGTGTTCTCGTGGCCCCCTAGTGTTTGTAATTTGCACTAGGCATGATATATTGCACTTTTGTTGTTTCCAGGTGTCTTTTGTTTTCTCTCTGCACTTGCACTCTATTTTTATGAGAATCACATAAGGACATATGCAATATATTTGTTTAATATTACATTTTCTGCCAGCTATACATGTGGTGTGCAGCTCGCGTGCTTAAAGGACGTGTCCGGTGCTCACTTTTCTTATTGTATCCATTCCGCGCTGCAAAAAAAAAGAAAATAAGCTTTCTCTTGCCTGCCTAGGCTCCCCCGGTGCTCCGGTACAGGCGTTCGGTTCCCGGGCTGTATTCTTCTTCTTGCTTCCTGTTAGCCCGGCACGTCACACGGAGCTTCAGCCTATCATTGGCCGAGGCGGGACATCGCTGCGGCCGGTGATAGGTTGAAGCTCCGTGTGACATGCCGGGCTAACAGGAAGCAAGAAGAATACAGCCCGGGGACCAAACACCTGTACTGAAGCATCGGGGGAGCCTAGGCAGGTAAGAGAAAATTTGTTTTCTTTTATTTTTCAGCCCGGAACGGATAAAATAAGAGAAGTGAGCACCGGACATGTCCTTTAATAGTGTCGACTGTCCACCTGGTTGCCCGAGCACGCTTCCTAATAATCAGTTGCTGATTATTGTAGTCCTCCATACAACGTTTTGGATATTTTAGAATGGATTTTTGTTTTGAATAAAGAACTGTTTTTAAGATAGATATTCTGTTTTTGGCTATTTCTGACTTTTATATGTAAGGACTTGATTTATATGTATTGGTTATCTTGTCATCCTCATTACTTTCTTTTTTGGGTTGACGTTTTGAAGACATTGAAACCAATTACCAGTTTTCCATAGAGTTATGGTCTCAAGATACAATGGATTTAAAGTGGTACTCAGCGTTTTCCGAACGTTGGAGCTGGCATCGGGAGCTTGTGATGTCACAGCCCTGCCCCCTCATTATGTCACTCCCTGCACCCTCAATGTAAGTCTATGGGAGGGGTTGAGATGGCTGTCACACCCCCTCCCACAGACTTGCATTGAGGGGGTGGGGCGTGATGTCATAAGGGGCGGGGCTATGATATTACGAGCTCCCGGCACCAACTCCAGCGTCCGGAACAGTTTGTTCCAAACGCTGAGCAGCGGAGAACCACTTTAACTTACAATGGTTGTCCTAGCACCAATTCATATTGTAACTTGAGGGAATGTTATATTCTGTTGCATTAATCATGCTAGGGGGTACACATATACCCTTTTACAATAGCAGTTTCACACTGTGGTATCAATGGTTTTTACTAACCCTAGAATACTAAAAGCTGATGACTGTAGAGTCTGTCAGAAATAAAATAACCTTAACCCTAATACCTTCCCCTGCTAACTATGTCTTGGAGTCCTTTATGTCTGAGTCTTCAGCCCTTCACCTCTATGCTTATTGCTCCTCCCTGGCGGCTTGTGGTTAATCGACAAGCACTTCACACAACCCTCACACTGTCAGGATGGCCCCCGATGTATGTATTAAATGAAGGCCTGTGAAGAATACCTTAGAGAGGCATCTGTCACACATAAGCTATTATATCACACCAAGATGAACTATTGTTGTATAAATTGCACACCAATAAATCTAAAGATTATTATACATAAATCCTTTATTACATTTCAGTCATATACAAGGTACAAAAGGCAAAGGGCATTAAAAGCATTTAAAATTGCTCATCAAGAGCAAGACACAACATGGGAGAGGGGCCATGAACCCCCTCCCCACAGTCCCCGTCCTCTAGTAAATGAATATATTTGTGCACACTCCAAGACAGTGGCAAATATCACCTATTATCATCAATTGGGTATATTATAATATGAAGAGATGACTGAAGTAATGTCAACATACACACCATATGGATAAAAAACAAATTATAGCATCACCCATAGAAACCCATACATGAGAAACAGAAAATGCACAAAAATAGCAAACCACAGACGGAGGAACAGCAAAGTGGATGAGATGTAGGACAGGGTCACAAGGGACCTTTCTTTATTACATAAACTATTATGACAATCATTTAACATATGTTTTTTATTGTACAGGATCTGTTGTATGGAATAGCATAGTCTACCTAGTACTGGGCGGTATATCGGTTCATACCGAATATGATGTGTTTTTTCTGTACGATATGAATTTTTCCCTATACCGCAATACCGACCACTAACTTTTAACTATCCTTCCCATTATTACCAATTATGCTAGTTTTACATTTACTTGCTATACCGCTCTGCCGTGGATAGTCTTCTTTTCATCATTATATGGTCCCCCAAGGTTTAGGGTTTCCTCTCAGGTCCTGATGACGTTCGTCTCACAATCCTTTGCGGCTTGAGGCGGCAGCTGGTATCGGGGGCTTGGCTATTTCTCGTATTTCCTTTCAAGCCAGCCCCCATGATGACGTTTGCGGTCCATCTGTATGACCTAACATGCTGGCGTTCCCTGCGTGATTGCCGATATCACGGGATGCCAGGACTTCAGGATGTACAAAAACCTACATAAATAAGGCCACTAACTAATCACCAGTACCATAGAAAATAAAACATAAACTCGAGCAGAGATATGAATACCGTAATTAAATAACCTACAGAAGATCTATACCCTATAATCAAAAAATATAAAGTAAATGTGTCTACACAAGTGGTATCAAAAAATTTGACTTTATTAAATAATTCAATTCATATAGACAACAAGAAAACCCCCCATAAAAACATATACCCCTTAGACATAATTAAAAATGACAGTGGGGCAACACTGAGTAAATATTAAATATAGATAGATACAAATATAGATAAGCTCAATATCGGTGCAAAACTAGTATCAGCTGGTCATAGTAAATGCATGGATGATGGTGTGTTTGACTATACACCTTCTCAAGGGTATAAAACTAATATATATCAATATAATAGGAAAGAAGGTGTGCAGTAATATTACAAAGATAGTCCATCTGTGGCCAGCATATCACCATTCACACAGTATGCCTAATTAGACACAGAGCGCTGCACATAGGCAGCATAGTGATGCGGTACATAGTATCAGGAGACTTATTCCAGTGTTCCCCCACTTCACACTCCAATGCTTTTTGCCCCACTTCGTCCGGGAGTGATGAGGAGGGGGACATCTGGAGCTATTTATATGGGAGGCAGCAGGGTCCTTACCAATAAGATGAAGAAGCGATGGCGCCAAATGAGGTGGCGCTTGAGATGCCATCCACGAGATCCGTACGCTCGACGGAACCCCGTCATCCTCTAATATAATCAGGACCTGAAAGGAAACGCTAGACCTCCCAGGTCTAGCATTTCCTTTCCGGTCCTGATGACGTTCGTCTCACAATCCTTTGCGGCTCAAGGTGGCAGCTGGTATCGGGGCTCGGCTATTTATATAATGATATATATATATATATATATATATATATATATATATATATATATAATGACCATATAATGATGAAAAAGAAGACGATCCACGGCAAAGTGGTATAGCAAGTAAATGTAAAATTTGCGTAAATCTTCATAATGGAAAGGATAGTTCAAAGTTAGTTAAGCCCGGAATACCCCTTTAAGACTTGGATATACTTCTGCTAGCAGAACAACCCTTTAAAAATCAAGAGGGCATGTAACTGGTTTCTTTGCAACTGGTACTTACAAAATAGGGAAAGTGATATCTATATATTGTGGGTAAATTGAATGCACAAAGTAGGTCCTATTTACACTGTTTGCAGTATATCTCAGGAGGATTTCATAGTGTATACCTTTTAAAGTGTGGTACAGTGGACCAATAAGTTACAATATTAATTGGTTCCAGGATGACCATTATATGTTGAAACCATTGTATGTTGAGACCAGAACTCTATGGAAACCTGGTAATTGGTTCTGAAGCCCCAAAATAAAAATTGGAAAATTTGAGGATTAAAGAAAAATAAGTAGAAACGAATACAGAGAGCAAATCCATACATATAAAAGTAAGATAGATCTGCTATGTAGAGGAGCTTCTTCAGAGTCCTGTACAGTACACACCCAGTGTCCTGAAACAGTTAAATTGTACCTCACCTGGTGTCCAAAGAAGCAGCTTACCCCGACACAGTTAAATAGTACCTCCCTGTTCTGTAAGGAAGCGCTACCAGTCAAATGCCCATTCTGATTGGTTAGATCTTCCATCTATTGACACGTTTTAAAGTTACAATGGCCTAGAAAAAAACATTGTATGTTTTTACTTGGTGACTACATGAAATAGTCTAGACACTTGTACAGTGTGAATACTCCTTATTGGTGGCTTTTATGAGTCTTCTTGTTCTTTACCATGGCAAATAATTAATAGTTAATGATTATGTCAGTCAAGAAATGTATGAGTATTTTATATTCTATTGCATTCCAACTATGTATTCTCTATTGTCATGGGAGTCACTAAATCAACAATAAAATATTTCTTAAAGGGAATCTTTCAGCAATCATTTAGCACCAAGAGGAGAGATCAGGGAAGCACACAGAGATCTGTCCACTTGCCATGAAGGGTCAGGCGGGTCAATCGGAGTGCCTGGTCACTGCAAGACTTTTTTTTGGATAGGCAACCTGCATGGCTGAAACTATATGATGCAGTTTTGAAGGCTTAAACCTGTTGACAGATGGGTTTGCCTCTTTCATGATTTATTACTTTCTGTAGGGTATATTTACTTTAGCATTTTATAGTCTAAAATGAATAGGGACAATCACCTCCTTTACATCGGACCGTCATTATAAATGTCATTATAAAATGTAGATTTGTTTGTAAAGACAATGCATTGATTTAGCGTCGTGTCGGACCCTCCTTTCCACATAATGAATCTCCTAGCGTCAGTCTATACCTTGCACGTCTTAATTATTTGCCGCACTCCGCTAATGAGACAATGTGAGAATCCTCCTGACCTGGCGTTCAGCACCTTGTGTTTTCTTTCTAAAAGGAGAGCGAATCATTATTTTCTTGGTTCACGAGCAGATGTGTTTATTTAATTCATTTAGCATTGGCATGTTCTATACAATGTCCTGGTGTGGTGGAGCTGTGAACTCTCATTTATTGTTCTATTCCCCTACGAGCATCGCTTTTATCATCCTCATCCCCATGGTCTCTGTGGATAGCTGTAACGGTAGTAAACACAAGACATCAATGATGAAACACCACGCATCTGTTGCAGTTATTTGCGATGGTGTTCTTGATTTTATGACAAATTCTTGAATTGACGTTCAGCTGTCTTATTCTTTGGCATTCCTCCATAGATGATTAACGTCTTTAAAGATGGTATTGGCTTGTAGTACGTGACGGGGTGGGCAGCTCCTGTCTGCCATTATGCTGACAGAGTGGATTTTGTAATATTTCCTTGGCTCCTGAGGATAGTATATAAGCAGTGGGCACACACTCGTTATGTTTGTTACATAGTATAATGAAGAAAAAGCATAGTGTTGGCTATAATATTAACCGTTCGCATCCTCTCCTCATGTCGTGTAAGGGTTTCATTTATAAGGTATCGTCTTTGTAGTTTCATTTTGGGTATGAAGCAGTTAAGGCATGAGGAGTCTAGATCCCGGAGAGGCAGGCTACATAGAAAAGGAGTTGATGCCATCAGCACTTATGTAGACACTTGAAAGAGTCTTTGAGCTAAAAGACATCTGTACCTAGCTGATGATTATTCACATTATTACATCTTCACTATTGTCTATATAAGGGTTTAGCTGAGGTGACAAGTTAACTGGAGCAGCTTCCAGTTTACAAAGGGAACTTGTCAGCAGAATCACACTGCCTGAACTGCGGGCAGCATGAAACCGCGACAGGCACTCTCATTACTGTTTGCGTATATAGAGAGACCTTTCATTCAAGCCGTTGCAGGCGGGGAGAAGCCGGAGGGAAGCCGACCCTGTGGACTCTTTTTGCTGTTCACAGCACTTTTTAAACCTACTGTATGTTTTCTCTGAAACACCACAGTATTTTTAGATCATATAAAAATTCTATGTAATACGGGAGCCTGTCAGTATTTCATGCCGCCCGTGGTTCTGGCAGTAGGATCTCCTGAAAGGTTTCCTCTAACTTTATTTTTGCAGGTATAATGTGCTATAATACTATACAATAGTTGTTGGTAATTCAAAAGTCCATATAAGCACATTTACCCTCTGCAGTAAACCTATTGTAGTGTCCAGGATTTCTGTGAGATTAAAGGGATACTCCGCTGCTCAGCGTTTGGAACGAACTGTTTTAAACACTGGAACTGGGCCCGGGAGCTCTTGACGTCATAGCCCTGCTCTCTCATGAAGTCACGTCCCGCCCCCTCAATGCAAGTCTATGGGAGGGGGCGTGACAGCCGTCACGCCCCCTCCCATAGACTTGCATTGAGGGGGCAGGGTGTGACCTAATGAGGGGGTGGGGCTATGACGTCACAAGCTCCCGTCGCCAGCTCCAGCGTTCGGAACAGTTTGTTCCAAACGCTGAGCAGCGGAGTATCCCTTTAAAGCTGCCCATACACAGTAAGGTCAGCCAAGCCTGGTCATTTCTGGGGGGTTGGCATGACATGTGTTTGGGGGCAGCCAGATAGAAGAATGGGTAATCAAAGATTCCTGACACTTTGTGCCAAACCTGAAAATAAGACAGAGGTTTTCGACATAAAAAACTGATCATCTAGGTCAAGCCTAAATATTCATGCATAGGCAAGAAAAGATCTTGCCCAATTTCTTTAGCTCAGGCTGTATGAACACGTTGAGCAGTGAGCTTTATATGCATCGGCAAACATTTTTTTTATTAATCTGTAGGAAAAAAACAGCAGACTATGTATTCCTATGCAGGTGTCTACACGGAAAAAGTATAATATACAGTATTCTTTGTTAAAAAAATTGCAATTACTAATGTATGTAATGTATATGTCAGGTAACACCCCCTATGGATACTTTCAGTCTGCATCAGAATTGTAGTATGGACATGGCCTTAGAAACCCTATTTAATCTTTCTAAGTTATATTATAGCTTTGAGATATTTTTGTTCTTTCTCATGTTATTATTAGTGTATAGCTTTACTGTTTTTAATGGTTTTTCTGTATTTATATATGTACTGTTAAATAGAATTTTACACTTATTTAGTTCATACTGGAAACAGCAAATAGCTGCTAAACACATTCAGGAGAAGCTATGAAATGATTAACATTTACATATCAAATGATCCTAGATGTCACCACGGCTAGCACATATTGCATGAACAGAATTCCCTAACACGTCAAACACCATATTCGATAGGTTGCTGAGCAGAGGGATGTAACAAATCCTTTTTTTACTTGAATGAGACATTGGAGCGGTACCTGCGTCCTGCATCGTGAGAACCAAGCCTTAAAACAGACCTGTCAGCAGGTGTGTAAATAAGCCCACAGCTATATAGGGCTAGGCATTATAATTCTGGGCCTCTCCATCGGTGAGATATAAGACCTTTTATTAAAATACATATATCGAATGCCCAAGTACCATGAGGGTGTTCCCCAACACAGCAAGACTCCTGGCAAATCAAACACATTTCCTCATGGGCTGGACTTACCTGGTCTTTTGCTGTGCTAGTGGACACACCCTCAACACTTGAGCTGTATTTACATATGGCTTATCTCACTGTTCTATGGAAATAAAATAAGATATGCCCAGATTCACAATGATTAGCCCTATCTAGCCATAGGCATATTTACACCTCTGTTTTCTGACTGTCAGGTCTGCTTTAAACGGACTATTCACACAATCTAGGCTCGTCTATCAGAAGAATTTAAGATAGTTTATTTGTGCAAATAATTTTAAAAAATCTGGCATATTTGCAATAAGAAACCATCCTCAAAGTCTATAAAAGATTTGCATTCTTACCCCCTGAAAATGCCCAGTTTCCAGTGTTCTTTAATGTTTGATGTTAGGTTTAGTCTTTCTCTAATAACAGAGACAATAAAATGGACTGCAGAAAGTGGGATAAATACTTGTCGCAGGCTGCTCCTGTCTGTTCGTACAGCCATTGCCTCAGCTCCAAGCTCCAGGACCTCTCCAGCTCTTCTTCAGCTCTAGATTCCTCTTGATTTGTTTTATGCCTACCATAATTTCTATAAAAGCTGGAAAATCACATATACTCTTGTGTGGGCTATAAGTTATAGAAAGTTAGGGCAGGAAGTACACCATAGAGCAGTGCTAGCAGAGTGGGTCACACCCATTGGAAAACTGAAAAAGAGGGGAACTAAACTGAGGGAACCAGCTGAAAAAGTAATAGGGAGAGCACAAGTCTATGTCTCTAAGGCAGTATTTCCCAAACAGGCTACCTACAGCGGTTTAAAAAAACTACAACTCCTGGCATGATGATGGCCGTCACGCCCCCTCCCATAGACAAGCATTGAGGGGGCGGACTCGTGATGTCACGATACTCCGGCCCTGTGGTCATCACGCTACACACTCGGAGCCTTCAGCGCTGCGGAAAGCTCACAAAAGTGGGTGCGCAATGACAGATTGTGGGAGTCCCTCAGTGGCGGGACCCCCACGATCATACATCTTATCCCCAATCCTTTGGATAGGGGATAAGATGTATTAGGGCCGGAGTACCCCTTTAAGCTTCAACAACAACAACTTTTCCCACACCAATAATTTTTAAAGATTCCTAACACCCCTTTACAAGCAATCACTCAAAGCACCCAGAGAGCACTGCTGGCACACACTACCATCAGAGGTCACTACCACCCCTGGCCATCTGTGGTGTCTAGGTGCCGCACAGGCTGATACCAGCTTCTTGAGGTATGAAATCAGATTTTGTTCGGAGGATGCAGTAAATAGCATTAGTTTCTGAAGCCCTTAAAATGCAAGTTGTGCCTATCAAATGTCCAGATAAAATCCACAAACCACCATTCCTAGCTATTCATAACATTCGTAACCAAAACCAATATGGCAGATATGCACATATGACGTGGATTATGGTAACCAGGTGGGCTTGACTTTTATTTAAGGAGCCTTGTTACCCACTGTTCTGTCATGACAATAATGAGGCGATAATTTCACAATTGCAGTATTTTGCTGTTGTTTTCATCCCAGCATTTTATATAACTTTGTATTACTACCTTCTACAAGATTGCCGTTTTTTTCCCCACCAGCCATCTGTTTTTTTTTTTTAAGCCTAATCAGTAGGGCCTTTCCCGAAAGTAAGTAACATCACATCTGTGCATTGTGTTAGGATTCCCTCTGAAATTCACACATCTAAGGTTCTCATGAGAAAGAGGCCGTCTGTAGTGTTCTGATTGACTGCCAGAATTTACAATTCACATGTATATTACGATATAATCTGCAGCAAGTATGTGCATGTGTCTATACACTTGGGATTTTTTGATTTGAAGAATGTCTGATCAATTGGGTCTGGCTGCTGGGACTCAGATCATGAAAATGGGGTCCTGTGTCCCCATGGCTGAATGCAGTGGCAGTCAGATATGTGCGCTACAACTCTATTCCTCTCTATGGGAATGACAAATGCCTGTGTGTGGAAAAACCCTTTAAGTGCAAAGTTAAACTCTTATGTGCAGATTTTCAGGGCTAAGACAATAGAGTTGTCCAAGAATTATTTTTGTATTTATTTTTGTATTTTTTAGAAAGGACCCTTTGTGCCAGAAAAATGTTAAGGGAACCTGACAGCAGGGTCACTCGCACGAACCTGATTATACAGGTATATAGTGAGGGTGACCCTGTTTCTAGTGCTTCTTATGGGTCAAAATTGGTTCAGGAGATAATCCATCTTAATGCTAGGATGATATTTTTCGTACCTGCACTGGAAGCAGGTGCAGCTTTATGTACAAAGCTTTCTCCCGCTCACTCTCCCTTCACAAACCTGCTGAGGAAAAGGGATGAATCTGGAGGGGGCGGAGTTATGACCAAACGGGGCTGTGTTATCACAGGAGTGGGTGGGAGAAAGCGTTACACATACAGTAGCAGCAGCCTCCTCCATTGCAGATAAAAAGAAAATATCATACTACGGTAGCCAAAAGATGATTATCTCCTATGTACAGTTATGTATGAGGTGACCCTGTTTCAAAGGTCAGAATAGGTGACCCTTTAGTCAGTTTCCCTAAAATAAAAAATAATGCATATTCACCTGGGCAGCTTTAGACATGGATTATTAGCCTCAGGGCAACCAATCTCTTACTAACTGCTGGTCTCCCTCTTAGGGCTAGCACACCTACAGCTCACACTGACCCTACAATGGCTTCTAATTTCTCTCCGTCTTTTTACCATCTCGCTGTCTCGCACCAGCTGCTCCCCGGCCTTGCAGCACAGCCCTCAGACTCTCTCTCCACTTTTCAGATCCCCACTCACGGTTGATCTACTTTGCAGGTTGTTATTTTTTGCTTTTAAGGCCCCTTTCACACTAGAAAATTACTCAGTTCTAAAGATCCGTTGGAAGTTCCGTCTGAAAATAGGCAGTAAAACGGCAGTTACAAAATTCTATACGGCCGTTAGAAAAATCCCATAGACTATAAGGGGATTTTCTAATAGCCGTTTTAACCCGTTATTACCCGTTATTAATAACGGCCGTTATTTTCTGACGGGCGAATGAACAGGAGAAATAGTGCATGCACTAATCATCCCGTTACTATTGCCTGTCACAAAATAACGGCCGTTATTAATAACGGTCAATAACGGGTTAAAACGGCTATTAGAAAAATCCCATAGACTATATTGGGATTTTCTAACGGCCGTATAGGATTTTATAACTGCCGTTTTACTGCCTATTTTCAGACGGAACTTCCAACAGATCTTTAAAACGCAGTAATTTTGTAGTGTGAAAGAAGTCTAACAGTGAGGTTCAATAAATGAAAACCACCAAATATAGATGTATAAACACATTCATGCATATGAGGGAAAAAATAGTGAAAATTTACTATGACAAGGGAGAAAATGGGAAACTCAGTACATGAGACCTTATATGTGCAGGAAAGGAAACAAACTATTTTACTTTATGAAATAATATGAGGGTAAGATAATTAGAAAGAGATATGGGGCAGAGGATAATGCATTCTTGGCAAGGTTTCTCCAGTCACACGGTCATAGACAGGATTGCTGCATCTGCATAGAAGGCTCCAAGCAAACATAAAAGCAACAAGTGTAGAGCCTGCATCTTCAAGGCATGTATTAATCCCAATGATGACTGGATCTCAAAGGTGACTAAGATGATTTAAAAAGGTATTCCAGCGTGACTGCTATCAGCATGCCAGATTTTTTTTATTTGTTGCTGGGCCTGAGGTTAAAAATAAATTAATAACTAAATACCGGTAATTTTAGGAATACTTGGCTATCCTGATCCCCCTTAGCTCCTATTTTGACTCCTTCTGGTCCCCTCTTCCTTGTCTCTTCTTCTTTCCGTTTAAGGTGTTCCTGCTTTCAGGACCTTCCTGATCAGCCAGTCACTGGCCAAGATGGAAAGCTGCTGTGGCCAGTGATTGGCTAAGCAGACAGGTCCTACTTTCTAACCTCTTGTCTCAAAGGCAGGGAGAAGAGACAAGACAGCAGGGGACCAGAAAGAGCCAAAATGGGAGCTGTATGGGATCAGGGTAGGTAAGTATGACTTGTTTTCTTTTTTACACCAGGCCCAGCAACACTTAACATTTCTTTCTTAGGGTACGGTCCCACGTACCACCTATGCAGCGTATTTCACGCTCCGCAAAATCTGATGCTGCAGCGGAATACGCTGCATGATCCCCGATCACCATACACACAGGGCTATCCGGCAGCAGCCCTACATGTGCAGTGAGTTTTGGAGGCGAGGACGTGCATCACAGGCACGCTGGTGTATGGTCCCATATTCAAAACTCAATGCACACAGGGCTGCCTCCTGAAAGCACTGTCTGTATGGTGATCGGGGATTACACAGCATATTTCCCACTGCAGCAGCAGATTTTGTGCAGCCATAAATATGCTGCGTAAGTGGAAATGGGACGGTACCCTTATATTGAAATACTCTTTTAAATCATTATACTCTTGTTGCTTTTATGCATGCTTGGAGCCCAGCAATATATATATATATATATATATATATATATATATATACACACACATACACTAGATTACCCTTTCAAGCATTTTCCTACCCCACATACATTGCAGGTTAATATAGTATCAGAGATGTGTTGTTTCTTGGCATTATTACTTTTAAGCTGCAAATATGATCAGTTTTTTCTTCGTAAAACATGTATTCCTTAGACTGAACTGACATCTGCTCAGACACAAATTGCAAATTCTACATTATGCTACGGGACTCTGTGTACTTGTAGTGTTTTTTAAAATAAAAAAACAGAGCCTCTGTTGACTTCTTTTATTATGTATACACATATATTTGTATATTTTCCACGTTACAAAATAGCATAACATAAAAACATAAAAAAGATAATTACTTTTGCAATGATTTTTTTTGCTTTAATTTTACATTTTTATACAAGTATGAACTATCAGTGTGTATTACACATTGAACACTGCTTCACTTGCCAGGGGCAGACTAGAGTATTTGCACGAGTATGGCCAACATAGACTGCACTTTCAGCAATAAAAATTGCCAAATGTAGGCTATAGACCTATTGCTTTTAGTGTTTTCTCCCAACCGTAAAATCTTAATGTGTGTGTTTAAGAATAGTTAGGAATCTCTTTCATTGGTAAAGATGGAATTTCTTCTGTGTTAACAATACTGGTATTTCCTGGTAGCTTTCGTTTAGCCAACTAATACTGTTTTTTAACCATCTAGGGGTTGTTTAACCAATAAGATGTTGTGGCTAACAGCGAGTGTGGCAGCTAAGTTGTCTGACAGAGGGAGATGCCTCCCGTTATTTCTGTTTGCCTTTTAAATTGCCTATTCCTCCAGGTCTGCCATTTTAGTACTTTACTTAGGCACTGCCAGAGACAGGGCTTGATAGGATAAGACTGAGGGACACAGTACACTGCAATACAGAAGAATTGTATGGCAAAGTTAAATAAAGTGATAAGTGTCTGATCGTGGGGGATCCAACTGCTGGGACCCACGGCAATCTCCTACCATGGCTGGCTGTATGGCCAGACAACGGGCCCTGAAGAGACCTGTATCTTCTGGATCTCGCCCTAAGGTTCTGGTAGAGTGAAGGCCGAGGTGCAAAAGTGTCCTGGGACTGGTGACCCCAGGGTGCCGGAACTCACTTGGGAGTAGCGATCCCACTTGACTGATGGCAGGTAGAACTCTTCTGAGCACTCACCTCTAGTGTTTCGGCCTTCTGGCTGTTGATCTGCAGAGAAAGTTTTAGAGATCCAGCCGGATGTCCGGGCAGTATCACACTGTGCACATCCACTCATTTATTAGGGAACGACCGATTATCGGTTTGGCCGATATTATCGGCCGATAATCACGATTTTGGACATTATCGGTACCGGCAATTATCTTGCCGATAAGCCGATAATGCCCCCCCCACACCACCCCCACTGCACCGCGACCCCCCCCACCCGCCGCAATGCGTCGCACCCCCCACTGCACCGCCCCGGCCCCATTGCCTCCCCCATCCCCGGTTTTATTATTACCTGTTCCCGGGGCCCACGCTACTTCTGGATCCAGCTGCGTCCTGCGTTACGCTGTGCGCAATGACGAGTGACGTGACGTCAGTGTGCACAGTGACAGCTCAGGAGGACGCCACCGGAGCCAGATGTAGAGTGGACCCCGGGGCCCAGGTAATTATAAAACCGGGGATGGGGGAGGCAATGGGGCCGAGGCGGTGGGGGGTGCGGAGCGGTGCGGCAGTGGCGGTGATAGGACTCAGGACCCCCGGACAGGCAGGGGATAGTAGCGGGTGGCGGCGGCGGTCTATGGCACCGCAAAAGCCACTTCAGTGCATTGATTTAAAGCGCCCGCTTTAAATCAATGATCTACTACGGTGTCGCGGGGGGAAAAATAGCCGATAACTTATACCGGAATATCGGTATAAGTTATCGGCTATCGGCCCTAACCTCTACCGATTATCGGTATCAACCCTAAAAAAACGATATCGGTCGATCCCTATTGTTTATTTTATATGTTTTGTCACTGTGCTCACGTTTGTGTTCTTTTTCTAGGGGAGGTGTGTGTGGCCATTAGGTTGCTCACCTCCCTGCCATGCCCGTGGCATTCCTGCTTCGGCAGGAATGCTGAACTGGTTTTACTGGTTCCTCGGTAGCAACTTCCTGGCGAACAATGCCTCATTGTTCGCCAGGAACACTTTTCGATCCCTGAGTAGCTTCGGCAAAAGGGGGCATTGTACCTGGTAGGGATCGACCGATATCAATTTTTTAGATCCGATACAGATAATCTGTCACCTTTCAGGCCGATAGCCAAGGTAATTGCCGATACTGATAATGTCCAAAATCGCGATTATCGGTCGATATATCGGCCAAACCGATAATCGGTCGATCCCTAGTACCTGGAACCTTGAAGGTGCCTTTTGGCCCGGAGGTGAAGGGTTTGGTTTGTTGGGGTGGGGGGGGGGGCCTCTCTCCTGTTGGAGAAAGGCATGCGATGGACCGCATCCTCGTGCACCTTTTTTTTTTTGTGTGAACACTTGCACTTGGGTGATTTAAGAGCACATACCTCGGCTTTCAATAAAAAAATTCAAATAATCAGTTACTTTTCGATGCAGAACCCCTATAAGGGCATATTAGATAGGCAGACCCAGGCCAAAAGAAGCCCAAATCTAGCAGATCTGGGCTTGTTTAGGAACTTTTATATGGTAAACGTGTGGGGAAACAATTTCTGGACATTCATATGGGGGAGATGTGGGCAACTAACAATGATTATTAGGCCTGCTTGAAAGAAGCATTTGCTCATTTATCAGCCGATCGCCGGATATATTACGATGGGATATATTGTCTTGTTTGGCTGATATTGTCCCCGTATAACAGGGCCTTAACACAGAAAACATCAAATCTGTCAAACCTGAATTTTGTTGTGTGCAGTTTTTGATTTTGACCTACTTGGGCGATCTGCTTTGGTTACGGTATACAAAAGGTTTGTGAAATGTCCATATACTTCCACTCTTGTCATTCTGCTGACAGTAATGTTCAGTCACTAATGCAATTTGTTATATGGGCTATGCCGGCTGACACATGAGGGAAGTAGGGAGCCTACCCAATACTGTGAAGATCAGGAGCTATCTCTACACAATGAGTGAACCTCCTAATGTGCACAGCTCCCTACAGAAATATAAATACAGAGAAGGATAATAATGGGATATGTATACAGCTTTTCCCCTTTTGTAGCAGATTTCTCGTTCCGGTAATTTAAGAATGACAATAATAATCCCCAAACTGCTGCCACACCGGCAAAGTCCTGAATAACTATGCCCATTGCTTTGTGCTCTATATTACTGTCTGTCCAGGATCACAGCTTATACAACATGACAAATAAGAAGTTTGCAGTGCTTGTGTGCTTACACAGGCGTAACGTAATGCTTCTTTTTCAGGCACTATTTCAGCAGTATTTATTTTTCTTCTTTATTTTAAATAAAAACATTTTAGAAACCAACCTCCTTTTCCAATTGCTAATAAGAATGGAGTTTTGTGTTATGTTAAACAACTGTGGATTTTACTTATACAGTGGTCCCTCAAGTTACAATATTAATTGTTTCCGGGACGACCATTGTATGTTGAAACCATTGTATGTTGAGACCATAACTCTATGGAAACCTGGTCATTGGTTCTAAAGGCACCAAAATGTCATCCAAAAATAGGAAAAAGTGAGGATTAAAGAAAAATAAGTAGATAACTAATATAGATAAAGCAAATCCTTATATATAAAAGTAGGAAATATCTGCTCACAGCTGTAATCACTGTCTATGTCCGTGTTTTCCAAGCAGGGAGCCTCCAGCTGTTGCAAAACTACAACTCCCAGCATGCCCGGACAGCCAAAGGCTGTCCGGGCATGCTGGGAGTTGTAGTTTTGCAACAGCTGGGGGAACCCTGCTTGGGAAACACTGGTCTATGTTGAGGACAGGAGCTTCTTCTGGGGTCCTGTACAGTACACAGTGTCCTAAAAAAGTTATAGAGTCGCCCTCACCTGATGTCCAAAGGAGCAGCTAACCCTGGTACAGGTAAAGTGTACAGAACATGTAATACCTCTCTGTACTGTAGGGGGCGCTACCAGACACCAGTCAGTGCATACACTTCAGTAATACAGGAGTTTTACCAGTGAATGCCCATTTTGATTAGTTGGTTCTTCCAGCCATTGACACGTCTTGCAGATCTGGATTGTCTGTACATTATATGTTGAGTCTGGTTTCAACTTACGATGGTCCAGAAAAGACCATTGTATGTTGAAACTATTGTATGTTGAGGCCATTGTAAGTTGAGGGATCACTGTACAATAATTACGAACTGGATATCGGCTGTTATAAAATTTGCTAGTATGGCAGCTCACACTGAAAGACCATTCTACGTACTATAAAACATTATTCGCTTTTTTATTGTGTAATAGTTAAATTGTGTTTGTTTTTTTTTTTATATTTTATTTGTTTTTTTGCTCAACACATTCATTGGCCTATTAGTAGAACCACCTGAAAATATAGCTTAGTGCGTAGTTAAAGGGAACCTGCTGGTAAATTCATGCTATCCTGACTATGAGGCGACTGATAAACTGACAGGTTCCCCCAGTTCTTATTTTAAAGCACTGCAGTGTTTCCAAGTGAAACTACACTGAGGTTAGAGGCACTAAATGTGTTGGCGCTTCCCTCTTATA
Source organism: Hyla sarda (assembly GCF_029499605.1). Lineage (NCBI taxonomy): Eukaryota > Metazoa > Chordata > Amphibia > Anura > Hylidae > Hyla > Hyla sarda. The sequence goes on from NC_079189.1 coordinate 359,741,250, forward strand.
TTATCTCTGCAGAATTATCTCTGTTTTCTTATTTTTGGATAACCCCTATCCAGGAATAAGAAACCAGAGATAATTGTGCACCACACATGTTCGCAGGTTGTGGGTGGTATTACAACTTGGCTTCATTTATTTCAATGGAACTGAGCTTTAAGACCACACAACCTGAGGACAGGGGTAGTACTGTTTTTTTTGAAGAATTAAACTCTGTTTTTCTAAGCCTGGATAACCTCTTTAAAGGGGTATTCCGCTGGAAAACTTTTTATTTTTTATTTTAAATCAACTGGTACCAGAAAGCTAAACAGATTTGTAAATTACTTCTATTAAAAAATCTTAATCCTTCCAGTACTTATTAGCTGCTGAATACTACAGAGGAAATTCTTTTCTGTTTGGAACACAGAGCTCTCTGCTGACAATATGAGCACAGTGCTCTCTGCTGACATCTCTGTCCATTTTAAGAACTGTCCAGAGTAGGAGAAAATCCTCATAGAAAACACATGCTGCTCTGGACAGTTCCTAAAATGGACAGAGATGTCAGCAGAGAGCACTGTGGTCATGATGTCAGCAGAGAGCTCTGTGTTCCAAAAAGAAAAGAATGTCCTCTGTAGTATTCAGCAGCTAATAAGTACTGGAAGGATTAAGATTTTTAATAGAAGTAATTTACAAATGTGTTTTAACTTTCTGGCACCAAAAAGTTTTCCACCGGAGTACCCCTTTAATTCTCTTTTAGCATCTTAGGCTGTCGGTGCACCTTTGTCTATGCCAGCTATGAACTAGAGTAGATTTCAGCTATAATATATGCCAGTTTATTACATGTAAATATTGATAAATGTACATATAACTAACAAAAAGTCATACATTTTTGTGCAAACTAGGTAAAAAATTTTACTTTTGTATGCCAGGGAGCAACTTGTCAATCAAAGTCTCCAGTGTAGCTTTGAATATACATCCGCTTTTTTGTGTAAAAATTATTCATGTTAAAGAACAAATTTTCGTTGGGATTAGGGAATTGAGACCCTAAACAAAAGGCTGCCATTGGCCTCTAGTATGCTATTCCAGTGTGTGGCTATTATAGTACAGGGGTGTGGAAATAAAAACTACTTGTCCAATCTACTTGTTCCTCATGAAGTTCCACTTGTCCTGGTACATAAAATAATTTCAACCAAAATAGTCTGTAAATAAGGTTTAAATTAATAGAAATAGGCAGACCAGTATGTCACCCCATTAGGTGGATAGGGCACCTGATAAGTAAGTCCGCCCCATTAAATAGGTAGTCCCCCCCCCTTCCGGTAGGTATGTCCCTTTTATCAGGTAGGTACATCCCCTCATCACAAAGGCAGGCACGAAGGGCTCCCCAAGTATGTAAATAGAGCCCCAGATATATATGTCCCCCAGTTGGTAAAAAGGTAGGGCTCCCATCTAAACAATTATACTCCCCAAGTCAGAGCTTTCCAGACAGAGCCCCAGATAGAAATGACCCCTATTAGGTAGAGCTCCCCCAGTAGGTAGACAGGCCCCAGATAGAAATTACCCCTATTAGGTAGAGCTCCCCCAGTAGGTAGACAGGCCCCAGATAGAAATGACCCCCATCAGATAGGCAGGTAGGGCTCCCATTTAAACAATTATACTCCCTAAGTCAGAGCTTTCCAAACTTTTCATGGTGATGCCCTTACATAGTTTGGTGACACACTCCTTGCTATACTGCCAATTGCATGCATCACGTTGCGCGTCGACAATGTACAATGTCGTACCAGTATCAGCATTAGAAAAGCTGCTACCATCCTGTGCCAGTTCACCCCCCCCTTATTACACCCTGTGCCATTATATTCCCCTTTCTCTGATGCTCCCTGTACCATTATATTTCAACTCCCCTCCCTCCTGTGCCATTATATTTCAGCCCCCCCGTGCCATTATATTTAACCCCCCCGTTCCATTATATTTCAGACCCCCCCGTTCCATTATATTTCAGCCCCCCGTTCCATTATATTTCAGACCCCCCCGTTCCATTATATTTCAGACCCCCCCCGTTCCATTATATTTCAGCCCCCCGTTCCATTATACTTCAGCCCCCCGTTCCATTATATTTCAGACCCCCGTTCCATTATATTTCAGACCCCCCTGTTCCATTATATTTCAGCCTCCCTGTGCCATTATATTACACCCTCCCCTCCTCTCCTTTGCCACATCATTCACTGATTCATCAAACCCCCTCCACCTGCTTTTACCTGTCCTCCGTCCCCATGTGCGCTCCAGCAGGCTCAGGGGGTTGGCGGTTATGTTACTGGACAGCATCCTCAGTCCTGACGGAGGTGTGCGTGATGAGTGACGTCATGGCACGCGCGTACACTGGGATGCCGACATCCTGAGTGGCTGGATATAGGCTGCAGCATTCAGCTGCAGTCTCTAGGAGTTTGGTGACGAGGCGAGAATTATTTGAATACCTCAGGCATTTAGTCCTTTTTGCCCAAAGCAGGGCTAAATGCCTGAAGAATTCACCTGCCCGGCGCCCAGAACTGCATGTCCCAGGCGTCGGGCGATACAATTTCCACATCCCTGTAGTATATGGCCCAGCATTGGTCTGAAAGGTACCACAGCTCCCTTTGTAAAGCAAATCAGTTTGGGCTTCTTGGCCCTTCAATATGCTCTCCGAACTTGTCTGTGTGAGATTTGTGTGCTTCACTTTAGTTGCCCTTGGGTCTTTGTCTGACATGAGCGTAAAAAAAAATCATGCTGCTGGTAAATGTGTTTCCCTGCCTGACAGAATGGCGCCTGAGCAGGGCTAATGAACTGAACATTGATTTCTCTTTGACATGGCTGAGCCACTGTTGTGTTGGTTAGGGAAAGGCATTCACCTGTGACCACTTTGTGTCCGCTGTTAGTTCTGCAGGCACATGGACAGCTAAATTATCCCTGCTTATGCTTTTATTTGGTTTACATGGAAATATTTTTAGCCAGATCTAGAAAATGTGCAGGATGAACACTTGATTTCTATATGTACTCAGTATGGGGTTTAGGAAGCAAGTGTTCTGCAAAAGACTTGACTGAAATATGTACAAAGGAAAGCGTACCTACCATTTCAAGTTATTTTTCAGGATAAGCTGCCCTGTGTGTGTACTTAAGGAGCAGCACTATTTCTGGCCATAATATAACTTTTATATATGGTATTCGTCACCAGATTTCTACTCTGCAGGCTTCATCTCCAATTGCAGTTCTTCCAGAGCTGGTGGGTGGAGCTCCCCATTTCAAAGACTTATATTGCTTGTCTTCCAGACACAGGACAAAACTGAGCTGATTTTCAGACTCAAATGCAGTTTCACAGGAGAGAGTGGAGAGGGAATATATATAGATAACAGGAGAAAGAAGCATTTTTGTCTAATAAGATGTATTGCAAAGTTTTTTATATTCACTTGTACTATTGATCTATGCAATTAATCTGTATCGCTATTTACTACTTTAGTAATAGTATATGAATATAGCAGAGTTGAGCCGTCACTGAAGTGCTTCCTTCACGTCACAGGATAACCTGCTCAGTTATAGACTGTATCACTATCAGTTTTATTATATTGTTTATAACTCTGAAATGAAAAATGAAACGGCCTTGAGAACAAATAAAATAATAATCAATTTTGGTTTTGTTTGCAACTCTTGTACAGAATAATTTGTCTCCATGGTAACAGATCACAAACAACAGTGCGGAATCTAACAATATAGCCAGGCTTACTTCCATCTGTATCCTTAACCCCACATTTGATATACATGAACATCATAATTCTAGGAAGGGAGTATTGAGCAGGCATAGAAGCTGGGCCTGCATCAAACATGGCGGCTGCCAGCTGCGCAGTTGACACCTGCCAGCTGCAGCAGGGATCGGAGATAACTCCAATCCTAGCCTTAGATGCAGCAGTCAAAAGCATTCCCTGTTATCCGTTATATGTTTGTGATATTGTTATGTAATCTTTTGGTGCCAAGCAGTTAAAGTGTACCTGTCATTGGCTAAACCTTTTTATATAATGTAGATGAGACTATAGTGCAGGGACAGTATTTTTTTTACCCAAAATTAGACACATTTTATGACCAATGTATATTACAAATATACATATACTGGTTTTATCTACATTATATAAAAAGTTTTTGCTAACGACAGGTACACTTTAAGGGGCTTTTCCGAGGCTATATGATTGGTGGCCTATCCGCGTTGTTGGCCCTGTTCATTGGGTAGTGCGGGGAGATGAACAGCTGATCCATGAAGGCGCTGAGATTCTGTAGCTCCATAGATGAGAAAGGAAGTTTTTCAGTATTAAAACATAACAAGAACTAGAATTTGGTATCACTACAATCATACATGCAAAATGATGTTAAAAGGACATTTTTACCCCAAAAAAGTATTTTTTTTTTCCCGCCACAAATTAACTCTTTTTTGTTTTACAACACATTTTAAAAGATAAAATAAAAGATACCATTAAAAAAGACAACTAGTCCTGCAAAAAACAATACGGCTAGTTTAGACAGAAAAATAAAAAAGTCTCTGAGGCCAGGTTCACATGGGGGAATTTGTGCGGAAAACACACACAGACATTCCACACATTTGTCCGATCTGTCGGGCGCATTGCATAGACGGCAATGCATTTCCTCGTGGAGTCCGACAAATCAATAGACATGTCTATTCTTTCTGTGGAACTAGGAATCAGAATTTCTGCAGCAGAAATTCTGTGGTGTGAACAGCGCAGCAGAATCCCATTGAAATGAATGGGAGCCTGCTGCAGCAGAATGTCCTTGTGGACATTCCGCACGAATTCTGCTGTGTGAACATACCCTCAGAAGGCAGGGAGAGAGAACCAAGATCACTATTGCCATAATTTGCTGTGGCAGGAAAGGGTTAATAACATACATTTGGGAGGTTAGTAAGGGACAGATGGCTGGAAATACAACTGGTGTTAAAAAGATACAAACAGTTTCTTTGTAACCAGTTACCATGGAAATATATAGGTGTGCACTGGAGATGTGGTCACAAAACGGTCGGAAATTTAATTTGGACTATTTACAGCTTCTTTTTTTATTTTCAATAAATTGGAACATTAAAAAAAAAAAAAAAAAATGGTTGTAAATGTAAATGAAACCTTGTGAATTTCCAGAGTTTCTTATGGAGAGTCACAGATAACACATTGTTATATTTCAATGAATTGTGCTAAGTAGAAACTCATCTCCAGTACATTTGTATACAGTATAGTGTAGTGAGTGTACAGATTTCCGCTATTTCACATTCATTTTTATGTATTTTGTAGTTTTATACAGGTTTGAAGTTATCACTTACAAATGCTAATTCCAAATACTAACCTAAATACTGTATTAGGGAAGGGTCACACACAGCATAATGCATAGCATCCAAAGTGCTGAATACACACTGGGGGAGATCTATCAAAACCAGTCCAGAGAAAAAGTTGCCCATAGCAACCAATCAGATCGCTTCTTTCATTTTTTTCACAGGCCGTTTAAAAAATGAAAGAAGCGATCTGATTGGTTGCTATGGGCAACTCAGCAACTTTTCCTCTGGACTGGTTTTGATAAATCTCCCCCACTATGTGTGACCCTAACCTTGTGTTACATTCACACATTATTGTGATGCAAAGTTTCTGCATCTGATTTTTTTTCTGCTTATTTCATCATTGACTTATCAGCAGAAAATATGAAGCAAAATATGCATGTATGAACGTACCCTTTAAGTAGCATTTCTTGTTTATTTAAGTCATAATTCAGGGTTTTAACCCCATCTGGGGGTCTTTATCAATAAACGTAGATTATAACTTGAATTATAGCATCATGACTGAAGTGGATTAGTACACACTGAGGCTATGTTCACACGATTGAACTTCCGTGCGGATTCTACTGCACTGTTCACATTGCAGAATTTCTGCACCGGAAACATTTGACGTAGAAATTCAAATTCCAGTATCCACAAAAAGAATAGACATGTTTATTCTTTCTGTGGACTCTGCATGGAAATGCATTGCCGTCTATGATACAGCGCATTTCCGAGGTGTCCTATCCTAGTGCCATGTTCTACTCGTGCTCCAATGTCGGGTGAATGTCCACATGAAAATTCACCTGTGTGAACATAGCCTTATTCTGTTCTGGAGTTTCACAGTGTTTCCTTTGATGTTGCAGATGTATTGTCATTTCTATATTGTATGGCTGCCATGAAATGGCTTTGAGTGTTTCTTTGCACCTTCATTTACTATTGCAAACTCGACATGTTTTGTCGGGTTGTGCGCCAAATTCTGTCGCATTGCGCCAGAAATTCAGTCTGTGCCAGATTTTGCGCCCGAATTTGCGCCAGAATTGAAAAAAACCCGACTAACTCTACATTTTACTAAGAAAACCCAAAAAAGGGGCGTGGACACAGGAAAATGGGTGGGGTCTCCAAAAAGGGACATGTGCCTGACATTTTCACAAAAACTCAACATATTTACTAAGGTTTCCACATAAAATGTGGTGGATTTGAGCTGAGGAAAACCCGACAGATCAGAGCATGTGTAAAAAAAGCCAAATGTAGGCAAAGTGGAAAATGTAGGGAAACCTTAGTAAATACCGTGGAAAATAAATTGTAGGGAATTAAAACCCACAAAGAAACTTACACAACACTCTTAGAAAATAAGGGCCTATATGTCAGAGAGTCAGGAATTTGGGGGGGTCAAGCCCAGCTGGGACTGTCGGGATGACTTTTTATCCTGTTCTCAGCTTTCTAAACCACTACCGTGTTTCCCCGAAAATAAAACCTACCCCGAAAGTAAGCCCTAGCAGGATTATATGGGTGGGCGACCTAGGCCAGGAGTAATCAACTGGCGGACCGCGGTCCAGATCAGGACCGTGGCCGCCAGTAATGCCCGCAGACCCCCCCCCTCCTTTGGCTGGTCCCGCGGCAAGTTACCATAATTGAGCCGGGGCAGGGACGCTGTCGATTTAAAACGTCCGCGCATATGCATGGCTGACGTGTCCCTGCCCCGGCTGCTAAGCAACAGAAGGAGATCCCGCCACTGCCGAGAGCTGCAGCTTCCGTACAGTACAAGTTGCGGACACTACCGTATGAAGGTGGGGAAGTGCTGGTCTCCGCTGGGGATGAAATGTGTACTTTAGTTTATTATGGCAGAGGGGTGGGGGGTAGTGTAGGAGTGTGAAGGACGACGGGGGAAGGGGAGGATGGGGGGCTGTAGCAGTGTGGAGGATGATGGGGGGCTGTAGCAGTGTGGAGGATGATGGGGGCTGCAGGAGTGTGGAGGATGGGGGGCTGTAGCAGTGTGGAGGATGGGGGGCTGCAGTAGTGTGGAGGATGGTGGGCTGCAGGAGTGTGGAGGATGGGGGCTGTAGCAGTGTGGAGGATGGGGGGCTGTAGCAGTGTGGAGGATGGGGGGCTGTAGCAGTGTGGAGGATGGGGGGCTGTAGCAGTGTGGAGGATGGGGGGCTGCAGGAGTGTGGAGGATGGGGGGCTGCGGGAGTGTGGAGGATGGGGGGGGGTGCGGCATCCTCCACACTGCTGCAGTCCCCCATGTTGTTCAAGGTACATACCGTAAATAAAAAACAAAAATTATTATTAGACCCGGTCTTATTTTTGGAGAAACACGGTATGATTTCTCTGAAACGCAAAAGCATTTCAAAGCACATTATAGACTGTTGTAACAAGATTCCTTTTTAAAGTCCTAAAGCCTGTCCTATAACGGACATTGGGGGAATCAGGAAGAATTGGCTGTGCGTTGCATTTCTAGCACATAAATGAAACGTTTTCACCAGTAAAACATCCTTTACCTAACTTGATGTTGGCATGAAAACTTTCTCCGGGGCATAAACAAACACTGTTGACTCCTCTTCTTCTTGGTGCAACTTTTGGCGCACGTTTCATATACACCAAATTTAGGAAAACCTTGTATTTTCTGTCGCATAGTTGTGGCCCAGATTTTGGCCCAGTTACACATCAGTACAAACAATATGCCATCCCTAAAAACACATCTGACCTTTCAATTACAAAAAAAAAAAATCCGTAACATTACTTCAACCAAAATGTTTTTTTTTTCCCATTCTGTGATTCTTTTCCCTTTCCTTTTTTTGGCAGCATTGATATTCTCCTGATGCTCTTGATCCACCAGAATCTTTAGGTGCACGTTTTTTTCTTTTGTGCCACCAAGTTCTTGACTCCTCAGTATGAGGTGCTGTTTGGGTCCCTGTAGTTCAGTGGTCTCCAACCTGCGGACCTCCAGATGTTGCAAAACTACAACTCCCAGCATGCCCGGACAGCCGAAGGCTGTCCGGGCATGCTGGGAGTTGTAGTTTTGCAACATCTGGAGGTCTGCAGGTTAAAGACCACTGCTCTAGTTGATACTACTTCACCATCAGGTTCTTCTGGAGATCTATTACTACTTCAGATTTCTGTCTATATATTGCGGCCATACATGCAGGCACTTGTAATTCCATTTTTATTTATATGCTCCAGATGTCGCCATCTTGTCTGCAGACTTGTCAGGGGTGCGGGGTGCTCTGTTTACTGTTGCATGCAGATTTATTCTATAAGATATGCATGATTTTATATGACATGCGCCAAAATTTCATGGGCTGAAAACCATTCGCAGAAATTCACTGCAGTAAATAAATGAGTTTCAAACAAGCAGATTCTTCATTTTTTGAATACATAAAACAGAATTGTAAGAAAATGAAATCCTACTGTTTTCACAATACATTTTTCACCCTTTTTTTTTTTTTTATGTATTTTTCCTGTTGAGTCTGTCACTTTTTTTTAAATAAAAATGCACTGGGCTAATAGTTTTTAGTTATGTTATTATGGTGCCTCCGCACTATGCCTCTTCATTACTACCATCTTATGTCCCGTCATTACTACCATCTTACAAAGCTGTATTCTCCGCTATATTAAATATGCAACACAAAAAGAAGAACAAGCGGAGCACTCACCACTGCAGTTGTCAGACAGGCGTAGGAAGCTAATCCATAGACCGCGTCGGTCCGGAGCAGGGAGGCGGCAGATGGATCTGGGGGAGTTCAGACGTTGGGCCACAGACCGTATCAGCGGCCTGACGAAGCGCCTAGGGGCGTGATATGGTCCCTGGCCCGACGTCTGAACTCCCCCGGATCCATCTGCCGCCTCCCTGCTCCGAACTGACCCGGTCTATGGATTAGCTTCCTACGCCTGTCTGACAACTGCAGTGGTGAGTGCTCCGCTTTTTCTTCTTTTTGTGTTGCATATTTAGTAGCTTCTACAGCATGTAGCGCTACCTGGATCATTGACCCTGTCACACCTGTGCCGCTCACATGTGCATTTCAGTATTGGACTTGTAGGGTTAAGGCAGTGCCAGCTTCTCTAGCTTATTCCCTTCTTGTGTTATGATAACTGGATATTATTTTGCATGCTGTACCATTTTGGGGATATTTTTGATTTATGAAGGTTCTTTTTGGGAACATGAGTTGTTTTCAAGTACAATACATTTTAACAGCGTACTTGAGCACGTTAAAAAGATGAATCCTTCCAAAATGAAAGTTTTGACAGTCCTTAAATATATCTATTGAGCTGGCTGGCATGGTTGGAGTCTACTTATTTTGCTACTTTCCGTGTAGCAGATGCTCATACATATTCATTCTAAAGCTTTCTGCGTTTTGTACGTTATGAGCTCAAGAGGTTTTTTTTATTTTTATTAAAGTGATAATGTTGTAAAAGACAAGACTCTTCTATTTGCCTGTGGAGAAGGTTCTGCGCAGGTTTAACCCTACCAGGGCCAAGGGGGGCGTACAGGTACCTGTACGCCCTGGTCCTGTTAGCGGGGTTTAAACCATTCTCACGAGCGGAAAACAGGTTAAACTCGGTGGGTCCCGGTTGCTACGGGCAGCACGGACCCATGGCTAATGCCGGGCACTGCCGATCGGGACAATGCCCGGCATTAACCCTTTAGACGCTGTGATCAAAGTTAATTGCGGCGTCCAAAATGCGGGGTTAACATTGCCGGTAGCTCAGTGAAGCTGATCGAGACATCTGCAGCGACATCGCGGGTCCCAATCAGCTAAGTGAACAGCGGGAGGGTGCTCACCTGCCTCCGCACCGTCCAATCTGTGTTCTGCTGCTCCTAGCTTGCTGTGCAGGCTAGATCAGCAGAGGGCCAAGAACACTCATCAATGCTATGCTATGGCATAGCATTGATCAGTATATGCAATCAGAAGATTGCTTGGTAAAGCCTCCTATGGGGGCTAAAAATAAAGTGTAAAAAAAAAAAAAAAGTTAATTACCGTATATACTCGAGTATAAGCCGACCCGAGTATAAGCCGAGACCCCTAATTTCAACCCAAAATCCCAGGAAAAGTTATTGACTCGAGTATAAGCCTAGGGTGGGAAATACCTCATCCCCCCCTGTCATCATCCAGACCCGTCATTAACATCCTCATCATCATCCCCTTGTCATCATCCCACACATCCCCCCTTCATCATCCCCTTATCATCCCACACATCCCCCTTCATCATCCCCTTGTCATCATCCCACACATCCCCCCTATCATCCCCTTATCATCCCGCACATCCCCCCTTCATCATCCCCTTATCATCCCACACATCCCCCCTTCATCATCCCCTTATCATCCCGCACATCCCCCCTTCATCATCCCCTTATCATCCCACACATCCCCCCTTCATCATCCCCTTGTAATCATCCCCCCCCCCTTCATCATCCCCACCCCCCTTCATCATCCCCACACCCCCCCTTCATCATCCTCTTCTCATCATTCGCCCTCAGTGGTCTTCAACCTGCGGACCTCCAGAGGTTTCAAAACTACAACTCCCAGCAAGCCCGGGCAGCCATCGGCTGTCCGGGCTTGCTGGGAGTTGTAGTTTTGAAACCTCCGGAGGTCCGCAGGTTGAAGACCACTGCGGCCTTCAACATCATCCAGCCCCCTCTCACCCCCTTTAGTTCTGAGTACTCACCTCCGCTCGGCGCTGGTCCGGTCCTGCAGGGCTGTCCGGTGAGGAGGTGGTCCGGTGAGGAGGTGGTCCGGGCTGCTATCTTCACCGGGGGCGCCTCTTCTCCGCGCTTCCGGCCCGGAATAGATGCGTTGCCTTGACAATGACGCAAATGACGCACCTCTGCGTCGTTGTCACGGCAACGTGACTATTCTGAGGCTGGGCCCGAAGCGCTTAGAAGAGGCCTCCCCGGTGAAGATAGCAGCCCGGAACCACTATCCCACCGGACCACCTCCTCACCGGACAGTCCTGCAGGACCGGACCAGCGCCGAGCGGAGGTGAGTACTCAGAACTAAAGGGGGTGAGAGGGGGCTGGATGATGTTGAAGGCCGCAGTGGTCTTCAACCTGCGGACCTCCGGAGGTTTCAAAACTACAACTCCCAGCAAGCCCGGACAGCCGATGGCTGCCCGGGCTTGCTGGGAGTTGTAGTTTTGAAACCTCTGGAGGTCCGCAGGTTGAAGACCACTGCGGGTGGGGGAGTTCACTCGAGTATAAGCCGAGGGGGGTGTTTTCAGCACGAAAAATCGTGCTGAAAAACTCGGCCTATACTCGAGTATATACGGTAACCCCGTCCATATTAAAAGTTTAAATCCCACCTTTCCCATTTTTTAAATAATATAATTAATATGTAATAAAAAAATAAACATGTGATACTGCCCCGTGCGTAAATGTCTGAACTATTAAAATATAAGGTCCGCACGGTCAATTATTAAAATATAAGGTCCGCACGGTCAATGGCGAAATCAAATACCAAAGTCAAAAATTTTGCATTTTTGGTCACTTCTTATACCATAAAAAGCGATCAAAAAATCCAATAAAAACTACAGACCACTGTGCAAAAAATGAACCATAATATTGCCCCATTTGCAGAAAAATGTAAAATTTATAGGGGTCAGAAGATGACAATCTTAAACATACTCATTTTGGTGCATGTAGTTATAATTTTTTTAAAGTAGTAAAATAAAATAAAACCTACATAAATTGGGCATCCTTGTGACCGTATGGACCTACAGAATAAAGATAAGGTTTCATTTTTACCGAAATGTGCACTGCATAGAAACGGAAGCCCCCACAAGTTACAAAATGTTTATTTTTTTTTTCTTTCAAATTTCAAATGGTCCTTAAGGGGTTAATAAGCTAGTTGTTTTGCAGGCTTTGTATACTAATACTGTTGCACAGCAACCAACTTATAGCAGCCATAATAGGCCAACTATCTGAAAGTCCTTTAAAGAGTACCTGTCATTTAAAAAAAGCATTTGACATTTCCTAGCGATATGCAAAAGTTTTGATCGGCGGAGGTCTGAGTGTTGAGACCTCTACTGATCAGGAGAACGAGCAGGGAGAAGTCTGTGCTGTGGTGCGCTCCTCTCCCTGCCTCTGTGTCACGTGATGAGACCTGCTCATAGACTTACATTGTGAGTTTGTCTTGATCATGTGACACAGAGCTGGGACAGAACACGCTGATCATAAACTTCTCCCGTCTCATGTCAAAAGTTTTTCCAAAGGACAATGACCATTTAAGATTTCTGAGTTCCAGTAGGCATAGCTGGTAAACTGGTATATGGCCACTTGAGACTGCATAGGTCTCATAACACTGCAGTAGCTACATATGTCTAGTTTTATTAGTCACTAGATACCTTTTCAGAATTAAAATTTGACTTCTTGCAGTTTCATAGTGTATTGTAAAGGGTTCATTTAGTTTAGGTTTACAGTCCTCCACAAAGCTTCCCAGTGTGTAACATAACTAAAATCGTTTTAAAGGGATTGTGTCATTAGAAAATGACTTCTTGTTTAAATCAAAGTTTTATATTAACCATAATTGTAAGAATTTTTGGGGATTTTTATTTAATTTTTTATGTTATCATCTATATTTTAACATAATCCTGGAATCTCTCAGTTTTCAATTTCACCACTAAGCCTTAAAGGGGGTACTCCGGTGGAAAATATTTTTTTGTAAATTACTTCTATTTAAAAATCTTAAACCTTCCACTACTTATCAGCTGCTGTATACTACAGAGGACGTTCTTTTCTTTTTGCATTTCTTTTCTTTCTGCCCACAATGCTCTCTGCTGATACTTCTGTCCATGTCAGGGACTGTCCAGAGCAGTAGAGGTTTGCTATGGGAATTTGTCCCTGCTCTGGACAGTTCCTGACATGGACAAATGTGTCAGCAGAGAGCAAATATATAGAGAATACAATAGGAGCTTCCCCTACCCTGTAAAATGACCTCTGTGCAGGTCACAGAGCATGCTTAAAAAGCCTGCCGTATGCAAAGAATATGATTTGGAGATGTTTATTGTACTTATCGTTATTAAGAAGTAGTAATGTTGATCGGAATTGTGTATAGCATATAGGAGGTGGGAAAGAATGTTCATTTTTCAAATATCTAGATAGAATATATACAAGCAAAGAACAGGGCTCGGCACTGCTTCATCCGAGTGAACCTTCACACCTGAACGTAGATCAGCAGTGGTACAGTCTGTGCATTCTAGTGGGGGTGCTAATCAATAAATAGATATGTTTATAAACCACAAAACCAAGAATAAGGAACAATTGCACTCACCCATCTGTAGAATTCATCTTCTCTTTATTCAAAGTGCAGATAACAAACAATGTGCAGCGGTAAAAACATGAACAAGGACAGCAGGAGTGATACCTACGGCAACAGCAGTTTCACGCGTCACTACGCACTTCTTTGGGCCGAAAGAGTGGGTGGGGCTTAGGGGAAGTCTAGTAGCTGTAATCTACTCTAGCACCTAGTGGCGGAGGTCTTTACAGGTTTTAGTTCAAAGGGGCAAAGACAACAGTAGATGTGCCAGATGTTAAAGAGGCATGCACCTCTCAAAACATGTGTTTTATTTAAGACCAGTATGTAAAATAACCGCAAATTTCCTCTTTATGTTATTTTCAACAGAAATAAACCTGAGAAAAGAATTGTGTTAATGTTGACCTAGGAATGTACACAGTGTAGGTAATACAAAAAGAAAAATAGCCAGCACAACTACCTAATACACTGGTGCATGCTGCTGTGGCAAATACAGAGTATACAGTTTATTTTCTGTATACAGTATAGGTAATGACTTCAGTTTATAAGAGACGGTGTGATACAAACGAACATATGTCATTTCACAGCACTATGCCGGGAATTTATCAAGACGTTTGTTCCAGTTGTATCGTGCTAAAAGTAGCAAATGGTGGCGTGTGGCGTGATTTTGCTGTACTTTGCCGAACTTTTAAGCTTTTGACGCTTTTGAAAAATGTTAAGAAAGTGGATATGGTTTAGCAGAAAAAAATTCTATACTTTAAATAATACATCAATAAATATAATAAAATAATAATAATTGGCAGGTTTATTCGGCTCTATCTGCGGTTGGCATAAACTACTGACAGATATTCTGGACAGAACAATGTATTGCTTACGTCTTGTAATGCATCTGTTCTCCTGGTATCCTCACACTGTGCACTCCTCCTTTACATGCACCGTAGTCCTTGATACGGGACGCTGATTGGCAGCTGTTTGCTTATCCTGTGCATAGGCAGATACCTGTCAGTCAGCGGCTGGTGGGCAGGGGAGTGGGGTGGAGTAGTACTTGTTCTCCTCCATATCAGAAAAATTTACAGAAACTGATTCGCAGAACAACGCAAATGATACATCATTCTGTACAGTATTTTTGTCGCCAGATAGGGCAGTAGAAACCTAATGATAGACTCCCTTTAAAGGGGTTATCTGGCAGTAGGGTGTTATTTTTGTTCTTTTGTTATATGCCCATTTTGTGTGCTTTAAAAAAATAAGGGCCATGATTAAGGGCTAATATCTAGTCCAAAATGCGTCGGCGTTTCACGTTTTTATGTGACCTGTTGCGATTCTCACTTAATTTTTAATGCATACCCATTAAATGTTGTAGTTTTTATTTTAACTTTTTTCACTTTTTTTGAGCTGGATATTCTACTTTTTCATATGGTGCATGCTTTCAGCGGGGGATAAGGCTCACGTCCATCTGTGCTCCTTGAATACTTCGATGCTACAGATTACATCCAATTCAGACTTATGGTGAGCTGACTTGCGTTCTTTCTATTTTGTTGTTTAAAAAAAATAAACCTTTACTTGCCTTCACCATTCCCTGGTGGAATCCTGCTCCTGGCCATATGTGGATCATCTTCCTGGTGCTGGGGGTCGGCAATGTGATTTATTGAGTCCTGGCAGCATGAAGAGGACCAAGGCCAGGGCTCAATATGTCACATTGCTGCTCAGCCAGTCACTGGCCGAGGCGGGACACCACTGTGGCCAGCAATTCACTTCCCCTGAGGAAGTCGCATAGGAGCGACGGAACGCGTGGGGTTCCGTGGCCCCGTCCTGACTATATTGGCTGATTACCTCTATTTCTCCCTCCATCCACTCCGGACTGGTGACTATTATTGTTTCACTTCAATTATATGTACATATGATGATTTAATTGTATGTAGTCTGGACTGGTTGGTATAGGTTATTGTACATCTACTCCAGGACGGGAGCTTATCTAGTGGAGGGGGTTCATGGCCCCTCACTAGAGCTGTGTTTGTGCTCTAAATGAGCTGTTTTTATGGGTTTTAAACTCTTTTTCTCCTCCAGTCTATTTGTTGTGTACACTATGTGTTTTTGTAATAAAATAACTTTGCATTATTCTATTTATGATTTGGTGTGCTCTATTTACAGTGTACCACTTGTCTTCTCTTTTTTCTTGATTCATTGTTGATTCGTACACTGTAGTAGCACCCAAATATTAAATTATTTTTCTTTATCCAAATAAAACTTTACTATTAGTGGATAGAGCCCCCCATTGTGTTCTTAGTGGGTCAGCAATTCTCTGGGATCACATTGAAGGTCAGGAGCAGGATACCAGGGGTGCTGGGCAGCACCACTGGTGGGGAGGAAAGGTTTATTTTTTCATAGCACACAGAATGGGCACATTTAAAAAAAAAAAAAAAACATTGTATTCCAGGAAAAACACCTCTGCTTGTCTCAGGAACTGTCCGAAGCATTAGAGGTTTGCTATGGGGATTTGCTCCTACTCTGGACAGTTCCTGAGACAAAGGTGTCACCAGAGAGCACTGTGGTCATAAAGAAAAGAACAACTCAACTTCAGCAGCTGATAACTACTGGAAGAATTAAGATTTTTTAATAGAAGTAATTTACAAATCTGTTTAATTTTCTGGAGCCAGTTGATATAAGAATAAAATAAAATGTTTTTCCTGGAATACCCCTTTAAGACTGACCTGTCAGTCTTAATAGAAGTGCCATTTCTAATAATCTCCCCGTCTTTCTCTGCTTTGCTTCTTTGTCTATGAAGTGTACAAACACGTGTAGTTTACATTTTTGGTAACAATAGTAAAATAGCAAAAAAGTGTAATGTACTTACTGTCCAAATTCGCCAGTTCTGGCCCACAGATCACTATCTGGTTCCCGGGTATTTCTAAGGACCAGACCTGAAGTTGTCATGTGGGCATTGTATTCCCATCAGTGATGTTGTGACTATAACTTATAACCACACGTCACTGGCGGCACCCTCATAAGTCACAACCGTGGGACACAAGTGACATGAGACTAAATACATTTTTATTTTCATGTTTTATTTCCTACAAGGTCCTGCATTCTGTTCAATCCTGGACATTGAATTTTAATGTGTAAATGTATGTTACTTATTTCTGGATAGACTTTTAGACAATAAATATCATTTTGACTTTTTATGTAGATACCTGTAACCTTGATCTGTGAGATTAGCACAAATCAAACACGTTGGTTTGATTGTCTTGGTTGTTCCTCCATGCATCCAATTTCTCCCAGTAATGCCATTTGCTAAGTTGGCACCTGAGTTTCTTTTAAATCAAGTGAAAGTCATTCAATTACTGTGGGCAGAAAGCGCCTTTCCCTGGCATTCTATGGGGAGGTCATTAAGTTGCATTTGACACGGCTTCTTGCGGTGAGAATAAAAGAAGCTGCGTCAGTGTAGAATATAATTACCCTTTAGGGGCTTTTTGTCCGTCTCCAGGCTGCAAAACTCTTGCATAAAACCTGTTGCTTTTAAAGAGCCGCACGTGTAATCCTCCCGATTTATTTCTTTTTATGCTCAGTATTGCTGTATTCTATGGGCATCTTTCATTCCATGTAAAGCATAATGCTAAAAGATATGATTAAACTATTGTGTATTCTTTCTACTACATAGAGTAAGTTATTATAATAATTCAAATTAGGAGTTAGCCAAATTTTATGTTTAAAGGGGTATTCCAGGATTTTTTTTTTATTCATTTGACTATGCTAAAGGAGCTGTAAACTTAGTGTAGTTCATAATATAGTGTCTGCACCTGTCTTTGATAGTGGTCTCTTATTCTTATGTGATTTGCTCTAATATTTATTTTTAACAGCATACATAATGAGTGTTGTCTTAGGTTTTCCCTGGTTTCAGTGTAGCCTAAGACGTTACATCACTAGTCAGGTGTTCAGAGGGAGCATGTCTTTGCTTCAATGGGGGGAGTGAGGGAGATCATTCTGCAAGTAATCATATTTTTGCCACAGCTGGAGGCACCCTGGTTAGAAAACACTGATCTATTGCATGAAATGTAGCTCATTTGTGCTTCAAAAATGGGTGGGGTGGCTGATGTGTGGAAAGGAGAAAAGTGACCTCACACTTAGAAACAAGGAATCATGGGACTTGTAGTTTTAGGGAACAAACTCCAACAGGAAATGGCCAGTTCACAAAAAGATAGCCACAGTGTTATGGTAATCTTACAACATAGCCATATTGGAATGCTAGGAGTTGTAGTTTTGCAACAGCTGGAGGCACCCTGGTTGGGGAATACTGCTGCATGTAGTCCAATCCTTTCGTCGTTTGTAGACCCGTGTACATGTGTCTGTTATCACTTCACTTCTTTTCCAAACCATTGTAGCAATCATTTTCCAATTTAAAACTAGAAAGAGATACATTTTAGTGTCAAACATATACATTTTTTGATGAAGTACAATATAGCTCAACGATTTATATTGATCGTTCATATCATTTGCAAAGTTGTAAATATATATAATTTCTGATGACGTGTAAATCGCCCTTCAGTCCACTTCCTCTAGCCTAAAGACAGTAGAAGAGGGCAGTGACTGCTGAAAATTTTTGTAAAAAAAAAAAAGTGTATATATTGATTTAGGTAATTTTTTCGCAGGTTACTTACTTCTATACACACGCAACATAGAAATCTGTCTTGAAACCCAATGCTGCTTCCTGTGTCCAATCTAAAGGCAACAGTCACACGACTAATAGCAATCTTTTATAGCCTCGCCCTTTTATCCATGAACACACATAATCCAGTCAAGTCAGGAAAGCGGGGTTTTGACTACAATGGATTGTTGACAGGCATGGATGAATCTGTGTCAGTGAATGGCTAAGGATTACAACGCGGGGTATTGCAGTTTTAAGCACAAAGCTTACCAGCATGATCCAGGAACTACCTGCTGTCTTATTTGTTTAGCTTAGAGGAAAAAGGGGTACAGAGGACGAGCTGAAAAGACATTTCTCGTGATGCGGGATGTTAGCACTAGTGGAAAGCATAACTAATAGCTGATGTAGTTTGGCATCAGTAGTATCTTCCAGCCTCCAGTGTCAAATGCTGCTCTTCTGTCTCCCTTAAAAATAAATCGGATAGCATATATTCCTTGGTTGTGGTCCTCTGATGTGGATCATATTTTATTTCTATTGGCCGGTTCCTCTCAAATGATGCTGTTATGGATGCTGAACTATTGGATAAATTGACAACTGGTCTCTGCCGCTCAATGGCAAATGGGTGTCAATCTAAGCCACTCCAATGCTGTCCAGTAGAAATAAGAGCTTCTCCAGCAGCAGGATCTCATGAGGCTGGGTTCACACCTAGTATTTTGGTCAGTATTTTTAGGCAAAACGAGGTGTGGAACTGAAACAGAAAATAAGACTAAAAGGCAGGGTTCATACTGAGGAATCTCCTGCCTAAAAATTCCATATGGGCTACCAGGACTGACTGAAGCGGTTCCTCCAAATGGCATTGTATTCTGAAATGAAATTCTGAAGTGTGCATTGTGCGGCCGAATCCCATTGACAGCAATGGGATTCAGCTACACTGGAATTTCCAAGCGCAATTTTTTTTATTTCAAGTTTAATATTTATAGTTTTCATCTTCTTAACATATGCAACAAACATGCAGTCGACCCAGAAAGTAGGGTATCAAAACATAACATGACAATGCCAAGGGACAGGAAATAAATATCGCATTATATTAGTACCAGCAATAATAGAGAACATCAGGTTAGTTCGATCTCTAATTTCTTTTTTTCAAATTCAAAAAAGAAGTTTATTGATATACAAAGATATACATACAAGGTATGCAAGAACATAAGCAGACACAGAAAGGTCCAGTGGCCAGGGAAGGCCAAAAGGGACAAAAAACATAGTCAGCAAAATGAAACATTATACAACAAAAACAGTGTCTATGCAATAAAGGAGCATGAGAGGCAATGAGAGTAGTGGGAAGAGTGACAGGGCAAGTAGTGTAGAAGACACATTATGTCCAAAGCTGCAGGTAAAAGAGCCAACAAAGGGACAAGCAAGGCAGGAGGCCCGTCTACAACATTTGGAGCCAAAAAAGAATAATAAAAAAAAAAGATCTCTAAGGGTGGGTTCACACCACGATTTTTCTATACGGTTTCGGCATACGGCTTTATAAAAAAAAACTTATGCAACCGTACAGAAAACCGTGCCCATAGACTTCCCATTCAAAACCGTATGCACCATAATGTATACGGTTGTCTCAGTTTTTCAAACCATACTGTTTTTTCCTTTTTTTTTTTTTTATCCGGACAGAAAACCGTGGCCTACCACAGTTTTTGGTCCAGGTGAAAAACTGTATTAAACTGTATGCATTTTTTTTTTAACATGGGAGTCAATGTGAACCGTACAGGACCGTATGAGTGTACGGTTCCATCTGGTGTTCACCATACGGTTTTTGGCTTTGCTCAGTTTTTTTCTTGGAATTTCAATCAAACAAGTAAAACTTTATTCATAAATGGAGTGAAAAGTTAAAAATGCATAAGTTTTTTCTTAAAAAACAGATGCAACCGGACATGATTTTTCAAATCATATACAGTTTTCAACCGTATACATATAAAAATTTGTACACACGTTTTGGTTCAGTTTAGTGAGTTTAGTGAGGCTATACGGTTGTGTTGTGAGTCCACCTTACCGTACTGCTTTCTTTTTCTGAAATTTCCTATTGGGGTTACTTCCCTCCAACTACAATCCCAGGATCCCATCCATGCTTGGTGGAGTTTAAACTACAATTCCCTGCAGCTCTGTGGAGAATGATCTCTCCCAGCCCACAGTCGCTCCACCTATTTAAGAAAGGACAGGCTTTCTTTCAAAACCTGCCTAGTGATGTAATGCCTCGGCCACACTGCAACTTGGAAAAAGCTGAAACAGCAGTTGTTTTATATGCTGCTAAAAGTTAACCTAGAGGCAAAGATAACATAAGATTTGTGCCATCAAACATTGGTACAGACACTATATTATGAACTACACTTACTTTACAGCCCCTGTAGCACAGTCAAATGAAAAAATCCTGGAATACCCCTTTAAGGAGAGTGCACCTATATCATGATTTATTTCAACCTTATGTCAAGAAGAACATTTCTGTGGAGGAACCTGAGAGAATATTGTGCATAACAGTCCTGCAACAAGGGAGAGGTTTGGGGCACTTCAACAGATCAGTCTCCACAGGGTACAAATAAAAGATGTAGTAAACAGGTAGCATCATAGGTCATTTTTGACACATTAGACAGCAGCTTATGCCCAGGAAGACAGGTGTACAAAGTGCACACAGTATCATAGATATTGATGTGGAAGTTAGAGAGACGGACTTGCCTTCCAGAGTCTCTACCAAATTTACATAATAATAGGGCATCCTGTTTGCATGGAAAATGTGGATCTGAAGCCTGTTCTAGGAAGAGGGTGTTCCTTGTCCTCCAGTCCTGGGTAAATCTTGGAAGTCTACCTTGCCTGAAGGCCAGTGATCTCTCAAGAATGCAGTAATGACTTGAGGGAGGGGGCGTTTTCAGTCTTCTGGGTGGATGGCACTATGGTATGCGTTGTTTTGGTGTTGTTTTTTAGACATTGTTTGATGCACAATCCCAGTATCAAAATCTCTGAAGTCACCTTAGCATGGAAACCTGCCAGAGAGCCAGAGAAGAAACCTCTGTCCAGAACTGTGCTAACTTAAGGCAGCTCCAGAAAGTATGGGAGAGAGGTCCCTGCTAGCCACAGTGTCTCCAGAACCCACTAGATGGGGAAGAGTAAAAGTGTCCATCCTCCAAGTGAGCACAATGTGAAGCCACACCCCTCCTGTATTGCCCCGCCCCTCCATATTCCAGACCTATGGGTCATGTGAGCTCTCAGTGTAGAGCAGGGGGCTGGATACCTTACACACAGAGCAGCAAGCCATGCCCTCTGTGTAGAAAATAGTCATGTGATCCTTGTCACGGCAGGCGGGAAGTAAGGCAGATGAATGGAGGCAGAGCACACATTGCATATAGCATTTGTCAGTTGATATGTATGTGACGTAATATCTTTGCATTAAACCCATTGTTGTGTAATATAGAACTATTAGCCTTACATACATTTTTTTCAATTTGGGGTTTTACAATTAAATCTTTTCCCCCCATGCTCTTAGAATATATAAATCATATAAATATGACTGGATTTAATGAAAGTCAATGGCAGGTGCTTAATTGTCACCCATTTATGGACATCCCCTAATAGTAAATGATTGTATGCTTCCAGTGTTAGCCATCTAGCACAGATAGAGCCCTCCGGAAAATCTAGGGAACGTTCCTATACCTGCTGTCGGTAATAGCAGCACTCTCGCCTTTAATACCACATGATTGTGCTCCTGGAATTCACCTTAATGCACTGGAACATTACTAACAAAATAAATAGACAAGTATACACAAATGCTTTCTACAGAACTGTCATATAACCTACTGTGTGGTCTCATGGTATAGGTAGGACAGCCGGAGCCCACCCATATACAGCAGGCCACATGATGAAATTCAAGGAGATCATTTTTAACTTATCTTTTGTTTTGTTTGCATAAATCCAATGTATGCTTTATTTAATCTGCTGTATTATGAACTATGTATTTTATGGTGTGTGGTCAAAACGAGAGAGGTAGCTGTATCAATTTATCTATTATCTATCTAGCAAAGGGATCTTTTTTTTTATTTATTTTTTCAATTTTTATTTTATTTATTCATTTTCCCTTTTTTTCCACTTTATTTTTAATCTATGTGTGTATCCAGTGCAAAACCGGGGATAACATATATTCAGGACTGTGAGGGTCCAGTGGTGGCGGGACTGGAGGGTGGGGGTGCACATCCAGACATGGTATATGTTTGGTGTGTCCCCTGCCCCGCCCCCGAGGAGGTTGCCTTCTAGAGACACCAGGATGTTTCTGGAGGACATCCTTGTCCCTATGTTGCCACAAGTAAATAACTGCTCATATGTATTATAAAAATACTCAGGGAGAGTTACTATCTAGAGCCCTATATGGGCATGCTATTAAATAAGCTTTCTTTATTTATTTCATTTAATCTTTTATTATTTTGCCCATTTTATTCATTTTTGTTGGTTTAATTTACATATTTCCTTATGCATTCATTTTTTTTCTACTTGTTTCTTTTTTGTGTTCAATAGGAACAATAAACGAGGCTGCACTCACCATAACTTCTTGGTGTGCTTTTATTCTTCCATCTCTGAACTATACAGGGTTGCGGGTACAACAAACAGGTGCGTGTTAGAGCAACACGTGTTTCACGTGGGTTGTGCTTCTTCTGGCTCTCCAAGAGAGCCAGAAGAAGCGCAACCCGCGTGGAACACGTGTTGCTCTAACACGCACCTGTTTGTTATACCCGCAACCCTGTATAGTTCAGAGATGGAAGAATAAAAGCACACCAAGAAGTTATGGTGAGTGCAGCCTCGTTTCTTGTTTCTATTGAACACATTGGACTGGGATTTTGCTGTGGCAGTGCACACCGATCTAGTGCATGTAGTCCATATAGGATACATAGTCACTAGTGCCAGCCCATTCTTTTTACAGTGTTGTTTGTTTTTTGCCCACCGTCTTGCCCTCAATAAACATGTCTACTACGGGAGCTTGTACACAGAACGCCGGCGCACACTAGTGAGACGTCTCGGTGTGCAGGAGACCACATGTATTGCAGTTGCAGCCATAGCAACCGATACACATAGGAGCCGATTGGCTGAACAGAGTTCTCTGTCATACATAGCGCCGCAGTGAGTGCGTGCCTGTGCACTTGGTTATACCCCACGCTAACATGGTTATGGAATGCAGCTATATACATCTGGTGAGTTTTTGATCCCCTCCTCTTATGATTAATTGACTAGCAACATGTGTGTGTATATCATGAGTTTTATCAGCAGAGTATGTTTTTATCATAACAGTATCACTATGCACTTGAGCACTTTATTTTTGAGATAATGTCGGCACTGTAATACAAATATGGTACATCATACTGTAATATGTAAAATGTATGCACTTTATGATGAATTTATTTACTTATTGATCACAATTGGTACCTGATTGGTGCCCTTATAAATGTGTGGTTTGATCACTTGTGTGTACTGCTTGATAATGTCTGGGTGAGCCAGTTGAAACGTTGCTGCTATTTTTGTGAAACACTTGTTTTTTTTGTTGTTTTTTTTTACCATGGAATAAAAGCACTTTTTTCACTTTAAACTGGACTGTGTGCTGTGGTGAGATCCTTTTGCTGTTACCAATGTGGAGTCATCCTCGGTCAGGACTCTAGAAGCTGCTTTGCACCGGACACCTTTTTTATTTTACCTGGTTGTGCTGCTTTTCTACATTTTCTATCGATCTATCTATCTATCTATCTATCTATCTATCTTATCACATTCTATCTATTTATCTAGTGGGCCATAAACATTAGATAAGTGTCAGCCGGACATAACAACCAAAGTGTATTAGGGCCGCCCAACTTTCCTTCATCAGATGTCAAGGGAGAAAAGGTCAGGCATGTTGGATTTCATCATGACCAATCTCATTCTTCTTAGAGAGATCAGATATAGCCTAAGGTGTCTTACAGCAGAAAGATACCTGTCAACAAAATGGACATTTGTCTGACAGCTACAATGAATGGACAACTTAAAGGGAACCTGTCACTTTGTAAATGTAGCTTAATCTGCAAGCACCTTGATATAGAGCAGGATAAGCTGAGAAGATTGATATATAGTTTTGCGGGGAAAAAAATCCATAACTTATTATTTATCCATGTAAATCTCTGCCTTTTCTGGGCCAAGTAGTAAAATGAGAAGTCCTACTCAGTGATTGACAGCGCTCTCTGTATACATACTTTATACACAGATAACTGCCAATCACTGCATAGGACCACCCACTTGACTACTTAGCAGTAGCTTACATGGATCAATGACAAGTTATTCTGAAACTTTAGATCAGTCTACTCCGCTCCTTCTGCTCTGTAAGATTAA
The DNA here is from genome assembly GCF_029499605.1 of Hyla sarda. NCBI lineage: Eukaryota > Metazoa > Chordata > Amphibia > Anura > Hylidae > Hyla > Hyla sarda. The sequence continues at coordinate 359,765,818 of NC_079189.1, forward strand.
AGGGGTATTCCGCCCCTAGACATCTTATCCCCTATCCCAGCAGCGGGACCCCGGGGATCGCTGCTGCAGCACCCCGCTATCATTACTGCGCAATACAGGGGCCGAAGCATCGTTACGTCACGGCTCCGCCCCTCGTGACGTCACGGCCCGCCCCGTCAATACAAGCCTTTGGGAAGGGGGCGTGGCAGTCATCACGCCCCCTACCATAGACTTGCACTAAGGGGACGGGACGTGATGTCATGAGGGGCAGAGCCATGACGTCACGCTGCTCCGGCCCCTGTATCGCCGTCATTACGCACAGAGCGAACTCGCTCTGTGCTGTAATCATAGCGCAGTGCCGCAGCGGCGATCCCCGGGGTTCCCAGCAGCGGGACCGCAGTGATCTAACATCTTATCCCCTATCCTTTGGATAGGGGATAAGATGCCAGGGACGGAATACCCCTTTAAGCCTGCAGATTGAACTTCATTGCCAACGTTACCGGTTCCCTTTAAGACCGTACAGGGACACACATGGCACTACATATACTGTGCCATGGCCTTATAGAACATGCTTTGATTGTTTTTCTGGTGGAATCCAATAGAATATCTCTCCATTTGAAATTTAAGACATGTTGAGGTACAGTAGGTTAACATGGAAGGCTATGACATGTTGAGGTACAGTAGGTTGACATGGAAGGCTATGAGGGCTGAAATAAGTTTTTTTGTATGAGGTTCAAACTGGATGGATCTACTTAGTTGTCATCCTAAATAACACTTGGCTGTTGTTACAATACTTTTCTCGTGGGTGGACTAGCACATTTTGAATAATGATGGCACTGCCTGTACACACATTCCATAGACTATGCAAGATTAAGGTATAAACATGCTATAGGAGTTGTTACAGTTAATAGATTTTAAATGAGTGTTATGTGTTATTCAATTAGGGAGTCCAATATATGTTACCTGTGTATAACCTTCTATTCCTTGTGTAGTAGTCATCTAATTAAAACTTCTTCACTGACTAATTAACACGTTTCCTGTCATTGGTGGCGGCGAGTAATTAGCACCTTTTCCTCTACCTCTGCTATTAGGTCAATTAACTACAACTTTGGTACAGGTGGTATGGACTAATTAAGTTTTTTATTTTAATTTTATGTGATGGGGTCTGTCAAATCTTCCTCATGTCCTTTCTGACAGTAATGTAAACTCTTCTGTGTAGAATGACTTTAGTAATTATATTGTCTGGTGTGTATAGCATGCGTACGAGGAACAGATGTGGCGCACATAGATCCTTTCTTGTGAGTCAGTGGACGTTATTAATGGTTGCTAAACACTGGAAGCAATCGGCTTACTCCACTGCACAGGGTTATCCAGAAAATTCTGTATTCTCTGAAAAATGGACTCTAAAGAGTTTTGGAAACAGGCTAAAAAGCCCCCATTAAATTGTAAATTTTACCAATAGGTACACCTCCATTAATACACAATGCAGATTTCTGCAGAATTCAAAATCTAAAAATGTTTTGTTCATGTCTTGTAGACGCAAAGGCTGCAGCCCAATTTTCCTTTGAGTAACCTTTAAAACATATTAGGTTATTATGTATCTATAAATAAAACTATTATACAACTCTGTGCTCAAGAATGTTTGTGCTTATACCAATATCAGTCACTGGCCCTCATTTACTAACATGATTCCGACTTTTTGTCGGGTTTTGTGCCTAAATTCTGTCGCACAGAACGTGTGACAGAATGTGCGACAGAAAAAACCCGACAGAATCTGAATCACTCAATGGGATATTTATCAATACCTGTGCAGAGTAAAGGTTGCCCAGTTGCCCATAGCAACCAATCAGATTGCTTCTTTCATTTTTCAAAGGCCTTGTTAAAAATGAAAGAAGCAATCTGATTGGTTGCTATAGGCAACTGCACCACTCTTCCTCTTCATTGGTTTTGAGGAATCTCCCCCTCAGAGTGAAAAAAAAATAAATACAAAATGGGCGTTGATTTCGGGAAAAGGGCCGTATTCCCTACATTTCAGCCAAAATCACTCATCTTTTCCTAAAACCACTCTGAAATTCATGTGAATTATCTGGGAAGAAAACCCAACACTTTAAAGCACGTATAAAGTTTCAGAAAGCCGAGTAAATTCTCTGGCTGTTTGCTCCTTTGCCTGCCTCATCTTTTTCAAGCAATTCTTACTTGTCATTTTGAATTATTATTATTTTTTTTTTTTGCACAATTAAATTTTTAAGCAATGTTTTAGCTTTATTAACACATTTTTTATGAGTCTTTTCAATTCTTTTTTTAGTTTGCTTCAGTAATGATGGTGATTGAAAAAAAAAAGGAAAAAATAATATATATATATATATATATATATATATATATATATATATACACTCATTTAATACATCTATCTATATGTGTCTCCCTCCTTCCTCAGGTCCGAGTTACAGTTTGTGGATACAGTACTTTATATATATATATATATATATATATATATATATATATATATATATATATACATATTTCCATGAATACATTAACCCATTAAACATTTGAATTTTGCCGGGTCTGAATGCCATTGGAGGCTGAGTATGACATCAGCCTCCAGGGTCTATTGGTAGTGTATAGGAATGAATGGGCTAGATCTATAATATTGTGATTTTTTACCCATTGAAATCAAGCGGCCCATTGTGGTTTATGGAGCTCTTGCAGCAAACTGGGTAGAAAGCTAGACAGCAGGGTCCTGGTAGTAATGTGGATGGGAGACCCTGGTGTGGGTCAAATTCCTTTGTTGATATACAGTGTTGGGATTATACTTTAATTAAGATAGACATATATGGGTCAATTGATAGTTGAGAAAGTGTTTGAACTGTTCCCACGGTTCAAAAAATCATGTCTATCCCAATTAAAGTATAATCCAGAAATCACTGTGCGACAGAATTTTTCCCTGCAACTAAAAATATCGGGAAAAGTGCGACACATTAGTAAATGCCAAGTGAAAAAAAGGTTGAAACCACAAAAAAGAAACAAACCCACACTCCACTCTTAGTAAACGAGGGCCACTGTCTTTGTTGGACTCTTACATTTATTTCACTTTCTGTTGCCAACAGTCTTGTTTTGTCAAAGCAATGCAAGAGTGGGCAGTTTGGGATTGGGGGGGGGGGCTTAAAGGGGATTGTCCCAAAAAGCATATTCGGTAAAATCAGATGAACACCACATACATATTTGTAAAGGAGAACAAATGTGCTGTTTTTGGTAAAGTTACTTATGTCCCTGTACAGATGATCCTGCTTTCTTTTTTTGAACTATGACCTATGCAGCAGTGCAGACACATTACCACAATGGGGTCTGCAGCCACTTTTCCGCAGTGCCAAAAAAGCAGCCGTTGGGTTCAAATTCACAGTGGGAAACACGTGTGAATGAGCCCTTTAGGTAGGGTCACATGTGCTGTATTTTACTGCATATTTTCTGCATATTTACAGCATATGTGACCCTACCTTTAGGCTGTGTTCACGCTGCTTTTTGTTGTATTTTTAAAGTGTTTTTTGTGTTTGTAAACTCCTTTAAGAAAAATAAAATTGAAGTTAATTGGAAAAATCCGCAGTAAATCTGCCGCGCAAGAACATACCCCTAGAGAAATTTTTGCAATTGAGTAGGTCCCACCTTCAGAGCCTTCATTGATCATACTGAATAACGATCCACTACAAAGGAGCTGCATCTCCTACTGGAGGACCCAGCATGTCTGTGCATTACGCAGACAGTCCATTGATTTTATTAGAACTGTGTAATCCTTCATTTCCCCTGTGGTAGTGCTGTTTGAGAATTAAACACTTCCTGTCAGCTCAAAGCAGACATTCTCTTTATTCTATTCATTCTCAGGAAAAAAAGTAATTACAGTTTAGCAAAAGCGAAATACTTAGAAATCTGGACTTTAACATTAAATGAACGTCTTTGATTCTGAAAAAAATGTAGCTGTGATGATAAAATAAAGGGAGAGAATTGCTGCTTGTGACATTCAATAAATGTATCTCTGCTAACATGCTCACCCTAAATTGTAGAACCAATTTTTTAATTATTCCGAGCTAAAAGATGGCAAGTAATGATGGGAACTTGGCTAATATGTGTAAATCTATCTAGTTGCTTTTAGCTAGCTGACCTATTACCTTTCCCTGGATGATGGAGAGTAAGTGAGCCTCTTGTTGTCAGGAGCAATGAGCTAATTATTTGTGTGATTTACTGTGTCGGAGGAGAAGAAAGCCTCATTCTTGCTATTGTTTATATTAAAAATGGATGTACAAGGTAGCCTTGTATGGTAAAAACGAATGAATGTGCCACTCCAGCTTCCAGTGATATTTCTTTAAATTAAAGTGATTTTTTGTGTGTCGGTGGTTTAGATCCCTGAAACGGTTCTTTGTGGTATGATATAACTTTGTATCGGAGGTATAAAAATACAGCATTCCAAAAGTAGTAAATGAATCCACAATGAGGGAACGCGGTACAGACTCGGTAAGGATTACTTTTTTTTATTTATAAAAAATTATTTTTTCCTGTACTGCTTAGCAACAACCTTGGCAGGGTTAATGTGTCAAAGTAGAATCTGGATCGCAGTAATATCTGGATCACAGTAATAACTATCCAAAGGCAGTGGACCCTGCCATGGAGCAAGACCTTTTAGGGACAGCAAGACCTTTTTAGGGACAGCAAGGAGGTAGCTGTCTTAGGGTCGTTTACGCTGAGGAAATTCAGTGTTAATGGATCCACGTTGTCCGGAATCAGCGCTTAATGTTATGCAATCTGCTATGGCTGTCCAGTTGACAGACACCACTCCACATTGAACATGTTCAGTTTTCCACCAGAATCCAATTCCGTTTTGGAATTTCTGCTATGGAACTTCCAACGTGTGAACTAAGCAGCATCAATGCATTGAAATCAACGGGCAGCTGCTGCAAGCAGATTCCAAGCTGAATTTCCTCATGCACTCTCTGTAGTGTGAACTCTGCCTTACACTTACCATTATCAGCCATATTGGTTTTTGTTGGGCAACATTTTCACCCGAGCACTTGGAGGGTTCTTACCTTTGTCAGAGAGCCATCCCTCCCTTACGTCTTATTGTGTAAGAAATGCTTGACTGGTTCTTTATCTGTAGACTGTGAAATATGAAGCGTGGTCCGTGATCAGATGTTATTTGTGTATATAACGAAAGTGGCCGACAGCCCACAACCATAACCCTAAACTTAGTAAAAAAAAAAAAAAAAACAAGGAATGTTGGGAAATACAGATGAAGACATCAGCCAGATGAGCAGACAGAAATCAGTAGTTATACGTAGCAGTTTATTTCCACCTTATTAAAAAAAAAAAATTTCATCCATAAGTAACTGGCTATACGCTCTTCTTTGCTTACTATGGCTGTTCTTTCTTCTGTTCATTCCGTCCATTCATAGGAGATAACTGTACAAGTAATTGCGTTTTAGGTCATATTTCTAAAGTGTTTGTAATGGGTGCCTTTTATCTCTTAAGGTGGAGAAAAGTCTGAAGTGTCCGACTAACTGTATGCTTTAAATGTGTCAAACTTTGTCATCTATAGACGTTGTGTGATGCTGTAGCTGTGTGTTTATGTAGAAAATTATAGTTTGCTCTTTAGTATTATGTATTTGACAGGTAAGTCCATGAGATAAGTGGTAACCATTTGTGCAATGTACTGTCCATCTTTCCTCCAGTCATAGTGATAAGTGGTATTCTTTGAGTAAAGTGTGGTTATGAGCAAGTTGGGTCAGGGCCACTGAGAATCAGGAAATCATTTTAAATGAAGCAATGAGGGGGCAAGATAAAGGTCGATTCAAGGGTCAAGGGCTTTTTATGTTAACATTTTTTTTTTTTTTTTTTTTGTGGTGACTTTACTTCGCAAAAATAAAATTCTGTTAGCATTTTTCTATCAAGGTTCAGTTGCTTTTATCAGTGAAAATAACATAGAATGTTGCGCTAGTGTATCTACTAAAATAATTTTTTTTTTTTTACAAAACTCAAACCCCTTATAAGTCATTGGAGATAAATTGAATCATAAAATGTGGATTTTATCAAATCACAGCCATCATAGACCTTCTTAAATTGGAAACTTTTTTGGCAGTGTGAACATAGGCCAAATTGTCATATGAAGTCTCCATGGGAAGAAAAGTATGCAAAGTAGCGCTATAAAACTCCATACCCGTATGCCAGTTTGGTGGTCCCCACAAGTTGACACATAGTGCATTGTCATCTAACCAACCAACATTCTGCTTTGTACTAATAAGGAGCAAGAAGCCCAAAACAGCTGTCCACAAAAGGTTATTGGCATATAATCTCCAGTCATGTTTTAGGGCTCTTTAGGAGTCAAACAGTAATTTGAAGGGTTGCCTCGTCCAATAAAACAATCATATACAGCCACTGAATAAAATTATATTATTAATATCAAATATGAAAATGAGATTATTATTAAATGATCATCTATATATCGTATAATGTTGGATCGAATATGATACAATGCTTCATTAGGAAGACCACTCTAGAGGGCAGTTAGTATTAGTCAGGCATCTTATAACATTGATACAAAAAAATACACATCCCATAAATGTTGGCACCATTAGTTAATTTCTTGGTGTATTGGCTACCTGCCTTCTGGCAATTGTCTAGCCATACATTAGATTAAAGAGGAATGTCTCAGCAGTTTTATGCTGGCCAAACCATGGGAAGCATAAAATATGGAGCAGGATCACAACATACTATGATTTTTTCTGAAATGCTTTGTCTGGAATCACTGGGAACAGGGTAAATAGTCACTAGGGTTGGTCCCAAAACTGTGCCCCATCCTGCTCTTCATGAGGGACACATTTTCCCTATACACACAGGGAAAGAAGTGTCACTGAAGGCTGGCAGTGAATGGAGCTGCCACCAGTGACTGTCCAAATGACTACCTTAGGTTATCTTATTCCCAGAGGCTTTTAAAACTATGAAAAATAGTATGGTGTGATCCCACTCCCTTTCTCCGTTTCATGCTGCCTGTGCTTCATACAGCTATAAACTACGGACAGCACTGAAAGGCATGTTGGCTTCAGGTAATAGCCTGTTTTAATGGCTACCCCCCAATAGTCTATGCAGTGTAAGTATACAAACTATTTGATGGTAACTTGTGTGCAGAATTGTTCTTGTTGTTTTCATAGATTAATATATGATACATTTCTGTGTGTGTGTTTGCGTGATACTGTTAGTGACTCCTCTCCCATACAACTCTGGCACTTTTAGATGCGGCTGAAAAACAATCTAGATGAAGTTACAGCAGCAGGAACATGCCAAGACCATGCCATTGAAACACACAGAAACTGGATGCAGCATGGAGGTGACATGTTCATTTTGAGGAAGGGGTTGGAAGGATATGAAGGGGGGAGTAAGTGGTTTGCTGGTTATATTCCACTCTTTTTTTTCTCTACAGACCTGTACTAAAAAGCTTTAGAAATATGATTTAGGTACCTGTCTAGAAATCTTTACTGAGAAATACTGCAGATTATTGTAGTTATTTAAAAGGTATATAGTTTATATTCATTATTCTCATAAGTAATAATTTACATACATTTACATATTGAAGACTGGCTGCCATAATAACTACTTCAATGTAATACATTGCCTGTATAATTGTCTATGAAGAGTATTCAGACGCTCTAAATCTTTATCATCTTTACAACCTTTGCCATATGTTGCTATTAATTGGATATGCAGCCTCTCTAAATGTTAATGCCTGATGGTTAGACATAATATGAACTAAAACTCATTAATACAAGCAATCTATATAGAAAACATAACAGCGCTTAGTAGTGCTAAGTATACAGACCCTTGACACTCATACTTCTGCAAACTTCTGTAAACACCACCACCGGTGAAAGAGTACTCTGGGTTCTTCAAGTGCATTCTTTGTAGAAAGAAAAGTTATGCAGTTTCCCAGTGTGCTTTGTGGATAATTTCCTCAAAGTTTTTAATATTATATTGGTATCTTTATGTATTTCGGTGCTGGGGGGAAGGGGGGGGGGAGTGCTGTAAAAATTAAAGAAATAAGTCAAACTCCCCCAACCCTGTTCCTGGCAGCTTTCATTGCAGGTCCCGATCTTCACCGTTTGTTCTACTTTCAAGACAAGCCATCTTAGCAGGACACCCCAGCGGCCAGTGATTGGCTCAGCAGGCAAGTCTTAGATGCAGTAACAAACAGTGAAGAGCAGGAGACCAGAAGGAGCTGGGACAGGAGCTGTGGTGGACCAGGTTAGATGAGTACCACTCACTTTTTCAACACCTCTAGTATAATATAAACATTTTCATGATACTCAAATACCGCTTTAACGTCAAGAGGACACAAATCACACAAAAAGTATAACCTTTATTTACTCAAACCTGAATACCCCTTTAGATGGCTTTATAACTATACGGTATAGCTAAAATGTTATAACAATACATCACAATTCTTGCCAAAGGTGTTTGCAATTTGCCTGAAAGCATCAGAATTGTATACATCTCCTTCTCTTCCTTTTGGCCATAGTATTCCTTTGTCTCCTTTCAACTCTTGAGAATATCTTCTTACCATCTAGTGTCTTTATTAGGTAATCCCATTAGAACATCAGCATAAGTTATATTTAAGTATCTTAATGTTCAGGTCATGTTAAACCATATTTGCTCTTTTATAAGACACAGTTTTTTTTTAGAAGGAAAATCTTGCGAACACAACCTAGTCTTATAATTGAGGTTGTTTTTGAAATCGGTACCTTCCCTTGTTGCAGTCCAGCCCGGCTCCCAGTAGTGCCTAGCACTGTGAGGAAGTGATTTTTCACTTGATAAAGTCACTTTCTCCAAGTACTGTAAGGCATATGCAGTGGAGCCACATGGGAGGAACGCTGTAGAGGTACTCTCAGACTCTGAATCCCGTCCAGGCATGTATTGGGGACATTGAATGTTTAATATTGTGCGATATACAATCTTTTGAAGATTCCTTGTATTGAAAGTGTCGACTACACTAATATTTATATAGACACATTGGCCGACATTTATCATTGTCTTAAGACTGTTTTTTGTGTCTAGAAAAGGCGTAAGAAAGGCACAAACAGAGTTTATTTGCGCCTTTTTTTGCGCCTTTTGGTTTACACATTTCTGCTGATTTTGAGTTGTAATCCACTGATTTTGGCAATACACATGATATGGAAGGGTTTTATCAACTGCGCATTTTTGTGAAAAGGCGCAAAAAAGGCGCAAAGCGACAGAAAAGTCTCTAAAACTATACCAGCCCAGACTTAGCTTTATGGTGTATGTGAAGAGTGAAATTTCAGAAAATGTTTACCTACCGTATATACCGTATTTATCGGGGTATACCACGCACCGGCCTATAACACGCACCCTCATTTTACCAAGGATATTTGGGTAAAAAAAGTTTTTTACCCAAATATCCATGATAAAATGAGGGTGCGCGTGTATACCCCGATATACCCCCAGGAAAGGCAGGGGGAGAGAGGCCGTCGCTGCCCGCTTCTCTCCCCCTGCCTTTCCTGGGGTCTAGAGCGCTGCTGTCGGCCCTTTTCACCCCCTGTTTATCGGCGCCGCTGCCCGTTCTGTCCCCCTGACTATTGGTACCGGCGCCCCATTGCCGGCGCCGATAGCCAGGGGGAGAGAAGCGGCGCCGACAGCCAGGGGGAGAGAAGGGGCAGCGGCACCCATTGCCGACGTCGCTGCCCCGTTGCCTCCCCCCATCCCCGGTGGCATAATTACCTGAGTCGGGTCCGCGCTGCTCCAGGCCTCCGTCGTGCGTCCCCAGCGTCATTGCTATGCACGGCGCGGCGCTCTGACGTCATGCGCCGCGCCGTTCAGCGCATAGCAATGACGCCGGGGACGCACGACGGAGGCCTGGAGCAGCGCGGACCCGACTCAGGTAATTATGCCACCGGGGATGGGGGGAGGCAACGGGGCAGCGGCGCCGGCAATGGGTGCCGCTGCCCCTTCTCTCCCCCTGGCTATCGGCGCCGCTTCTCTCCCCCTGGCTATCGGCGCCGGCAATGGGGCGCCGGCATCGATAGTCAGGGGGACAGAACGGGCAGCGTCGCCGATAACCAGGGGGCGAAAAGGGCCGACAGCAGCGCTCTAGACCCCAGGAAAGGCAGGGGGGAGAGAAGCGGGCAGCGACGGCCTCTCTCCCCCTGCCTTTCCTGGGGGTGTATCGGCGTATAACACGCACACAGACTTTAGGCTAAAAATTTTAGCCTAAAAAGTGCGTGTTATACGCCGATAAATACGGTACTCGAGTATAAGCCGAGTTTTTCAGCACGATTTTTCATGCTGAAAACACCCCCCTTGGCTTATACTCGAGTGAACTCTCCGCCCTCAGTGGTCTTCAACCTGCGGACCTCCAGATGTTTCAAAACTACAACTCCCAGCAAGCCCGGGCAGCCATCGGCTGTCCGGGCTTGCTGGGAGTTGTAGTTTTGAAACCTCTGGAGGTCCGCAGGTTGAAGACCACTGCGGCCTTCGACATCATCCATACCCCCCACCCCCTTTAGTTTTGTACTCCCCTCCGCTTGGCGGGACGTTAAGGTGCGCTGGTCCGGTGCTGCAGGACTGTCCGGTGGGGAGGTCGTCCGGTGGGATTGTCGTTCCGGGCTGTCCATCTTCACCAGGGGGGCCTCTTCTGCGTGCTTCGGGCCCGGCCCTGGAATAGTCACGTTGCCTTGACTACGACGCACATGGACGTTCATTAGCAACATCCCTCTGCGTCGTCGTCAAGGCAACGCCTCTATTCTGGGCCCGAAGCGCGGAGAAGAGGCCCCCCCAGTGAAGATGGACAGCCCGGAACGACTATCCCACCGGACGCCCCACCGAGCGGAGGTGAGTACAAAACTAAAGGGGGTGGGGGGTCTGGATGATGTTGAAGGCCGCAGTGGTCTTCAACCTGCAGACCTCCAGATGGCTGCCCGGGCTTGCTGGGAGTTGTAGTTTTGAAACATCTGGAGGTCCGCAGGTTGAAGACCACTGTATCAGACATTGACAAGCGGTGATGATGAAGGGGGGGGGCTGATGACATGTGGTGATGATGACAAGGGGATGATGAAGGGGTGGGTGGGATGATGACAGGGAGATGATGAAGGGGGGTGTGGGATGATGACAGGGGAATGATGAAAGGGGGGTGTGGGATGATGACAAGGGGATGATGACAGGCGGTGATGATGAAGGTGGGATGATGACAGGGGGGGATGATGAAGGTGGGATGATGACAGGGTGATGATGATGAGGGTGTTAATGACGGGGGTCTGGATGATGACAGGGGGGATGATGTATTTCCCATCCTAGGCTTATGCTCGAGTCAATAACTTTTCCTGGGATTTTGGGGTGAAATTAGGGGCCTCGGCTTATATTCGGGTCGGCTTATACTCGAGTATATACAGTACTTAAAATTTATCATAAATAAATTCGGTGCTCCTACACATTACCAGCACACACAAAAAAGGTGTGGATAAATGCTTCACTTCCACCTACAATGATGAATGCCGGCCATTATACATATACATCTAACCCATTATAAGCTATGGGCACTTTTAGCATATAGATCAGGAGCATTCCCGGCATTTACCATAAATGTCTTCAAATGTGAAATTTTTATGCCCAAAGCAAATCTGTCTTGTCTGTTCTGGTATAGGTTGCAGATTTTATTTTGTGCCCTAATACACAGTCCACAGGGCTGCTCAGAATTCACTTTCCATTTACTAAAGGTTGATTTTAGAAGTTCATATAAAACAGCCAATAACCTGAGCACATAGTAGAAATGGTAATGTGCAGTATATTATTAGTCGACCTTCAATCTCATGGCTTTACCATGGTATAAAAGAATTCTAAGAAGACGTCATTCCCGGACTCCAGTCTTCTTCTCCTGCCATACACACTATAATTAATTCACTTCTATTTTTAATAATTGCCATCAAACATACATGCAAATGAAATGTCTATTTAAGATTTTTGCTGATATTATGTTTCATTTGAAAGGAAAAATGATATATATATATATATATATATATATATATATATATATATATATGTATTTATTTATTTATTTTATTAGCATTTTCTGTCATCTGAAGGAAAGTGTGTTTCCATGGTAATAATTTCATTTAAAGTATTTTCAATGTCTCAGAAATATTGTAAAAGGGATTGTCTCCCTTTGACGAAATCCATACCCCAAAGTCAAAATAGGATTATTTGCTGGTGAAGTCAGTGTCTGATATTGATAGAAAACATAATTTTTATTATTGTTTAGCACATAAAAGTAGCATGATTTTAGTATGATATATGAAAGCATTGAATATGTACACATATACTTAACACGGCCTGTGGTGGGAGCCATTATTATGATCTGCTATCTGGCCCTATGAAGATGCTATTGCCCGTAAATATTGCACACACCTTGTAGTATTCTTGCCCATGCCCGTAAAAGGACTATTGAGACTACATAGGCCTAGTCTTCCAATTTTATATATCACTGTGTAGATGACTTGTGGTTTGCTGCACTAGCCACTTTGGCAACAAATTAGCAGCTGTCATCTGGTACCCGATCCCCCAAGTGAATCCATGTAGTTTTATTGATAGCATGATCGTAAATAAAAAGCTTCATATTAGCACCTAAAAGATATGTGACATGGAGTGCATTTACTTTATTATCAACATAACAGGCAGTCACATTTGTTTCTCATTAAAGCACAGGCCCTCCATGGCTGTATGCCCCATGGCAAATGGATTGCCAACAATAGCCTCTGTATCCATTGCAACACCCTGTGTCAATTTATAGTACCGGCTGCTTCGTACTGGAAGCCTTGAAAATGAATAAAAATGTGTGTGCACTGGCTATCAATTTGCTCCATAATCAGTAGGTTCAGATAAAATTCAGACAAATATTGTAGTTTTTAGTTCTGATTGAGATGCAAGTAATATTTTCTACCATCAGACATCACTGTAGCAGTCCAAGAATCTTGCTGTATAGTGAAAGGTAAGACTTGCCAAGAATATGGTAACATTTTCGATGATGACTTCTAGGACAGACCTCGCAAATAAATGGAACACGTAAGGTGCGCTCCCTTCATTTAGGGGACAGTTTTCTTTTACTTCCATGATCAGTGGGGGTCCAAGAAGTGAAACCTCTAATGGCTGTTTGTAGATAGGGGATAACATTACGAATTGAGAATACTTTTTGAAAAAAGGGGTTCTTATATCTGGGCATATGATCACCATAAAGCTGCTCTTCCCTAGGATTTCTACCGTTATTTATTAGCCAGAGTGCTCTGAAAGACCTGGTTTTAGGCTGTATTCCCTCTTGGCAGTTTTTTTTTTTTTTAGAAAACGGTCACTGCAGTTTTTGAGTTAAAGCCATTCAAAAGGAATGGGAAATATAAAGATGATTTATACTTCTCCCTCCTCATGGATCAAATTCTAACTTTGGCTTAAAAAACTACAGTGAAGGTTTCCTAAAAAAATAAAAAAAAAAAGGAACCAGCCTTGGATGAATGGAAAAAAAAAAAAAAGGAAACACAGCCTTTCAGAATGAATCTGAAAAGAAGTCTGGATTGGATAAACCCTTGGACTCCAATAAATAGCCTCAGTTCTGAATTGTGTACAGAATTGCCTGTCCCAAAATTAAAGGGGTACTCTGCTCCTAAGCATCTTATCCTCTATCCAAATAATAGGGGATAAGATGCCTGATCCCGAGGAGTTCAGCCGCAGAGACCCCCGCGATCTCAGGGCCAAGGATTTCAGCAATCAGCTGAACGGAGCGAACTCCACTCCGTGGTGCATTACGAGCGACCACAGCCGTCATGCCCCCGCCACCATTCAGAACACCAGGCTGCTGGCCTGGAGATCGCAGGGTGTCCCAAACGGCCAGACCCACCTTGCTTGGACATCTTTTCCTTTGGATAGGAGATAAGATGTCTAGGGGTGGAGTATCCCTTTAAACTACAACTTCAGGTGTGTACATTACTTAGTGTCATCGTGTCAGCGGTTCCTGGATCTTTAGTTAATGTGACATCCTGTTGTCAAATGTCACATTTGTTAAGCGTAAATGTGATTCGTCCAAGCTGGCTCCTTATATCCCTATAGTTTCCAATGAAACCTATTGATTGTTGCTGTGTGGGAAAGATGCTGTATTTTCATTGGAATTAAATTCCAATAACAGAAGTGATAAAATGTGAGGGCGGTATGACTGCAACCGCTACTCTTTTCTCCCTTCACCATGTCATGCCAGCATTAAGTGAATGCCTATTTATTAGGTCCATTAACAAGCCTCTAAGGAGGTCTGACGCTTATAAGTAAACCCCACTGTTTTCAGACTATTTATTTTTACAGATCCATAATTCTATCTTCTTAAAAGGTTGAAGGAGACTTTCCGGTTTCCTGTGGGTAACACTGAAAATCAGTTTGTAGAATTGGCAGCGTATGTAGATTTTTTTTTTTCCTTCCATTTAAAGACAAATGTGAAGATTCTCCCGAAGCCATTAATACATCATTGAGATAATGATTGGCCATTTTGAATGGTAACGTAAATGAAAGTGATAGATATCATAAAGGGCAAGTTTGACTGAGGATTATCATCTAGATTTACTATTCGTGGTTGGAAATACATACTGCAAGTTCCAGATTTAAAGAGAGAGACAAATGGCCACTTTTCATTACGCCCTATTGAAAAAACAAATGAATGTTTCAAAAGGATACGCAAAGAAGATTTAAACAGAACCTGAGTTGTGGGATACCTCTAAAAGAAGCAAAAGTCATCAGGTATAGAAGATAAAAATCACATAATACTACGTGTAGGTAATTTATCATTTAGTTAACTAGTCAAGGGATAGAAATGAATGTGCATAAAGGGAAGCGGTATGGGAACATTTTAGTAATCTGTTTCCCTCTAAAGGTAAAAAAAACAAAAAAAAAAACAGTCTGACCATTTTTTCTTCTTTTGTATGTCACCGGCTATGACTGCAGTGACTGGCCCCTGAGGAATCGTTGCCCCCTTTATATGGTAAAGAAGGCTTATCGCTTCTGGAGATAGAATCCTTAATTTTTTCTTCCAGACAATGATTGTTGAGGGGGTTTTACTTAAAACTTTTCACCATATTTTTGCACGGCTGTTTATATTCTGGCACAATTTAATTGTGTCCTGCCTTCACACATCTCTTGTTTAGACTAAATAAACATGATTCTTTCAACATTTCCTTAAAACCATGCAGTTTATCAATTTTGTAGCTTTTTTTTTTTTTTTTTTTTAGATCCAGGACATTTTTATAAAGTGTTAAATGTTTTCTATCATTTGCAACAACCTTGCTGTTTTGTATAAGCAATGTGCTAATATGAATTTCTACTATATATTTTTTTTGAGTTCCGTATTTTTCGCCGTATAAGACGCACTTTTTGTTCCCCAAAACTGGGGGGAAAGAGTCGGTGTGTCTTATACGGCGAATACACCCCTATCGCGGTGGTCCCTGCGGCCATCAACGGCCGGGACCCGCAGCTAATACAGGACATCACCGATCGCGGTGATGCCCTGTATTAACCCTTCAGACGCGGCGATCAAAGCTGACCGCCGCGTCTGAAGGGAAAGTGGCACTAACCCGGCTGTTCAGTCGGGCTGTTCGGGACCGCCGCGATTTCACCGAGGCGGTCCCGAACAGCCCGACTGAATAGCCGGGTTAGTGCTTACAGGACACTGGGGGGAACCTTACCTGCCTCCTCGGTGTCTTCTCCGTTCAGGGATCCCCTGTATGCCGGCGCTCTCCTTCCTCGTCATCACGTCGTCGCGTACGTGCGTCGACGTGCGTAACGACGTAATGGTGGTGACTGAGAACGAGTATACCCGGACGGCAGCAGAGACGTTCCAGAGCGACGGGGACACGGCGACAGCGATGGAGCGACATCCAGGGCAGCGGTGACAGGTCCGGAGCGGCGGGGACACGTGAGTATTACCTCCTCCTGCAGTGGTCTTCAATCTGCGGACCTCCAGATGTTGCAAAACTACAACTCCCAGTATGCCCGGACAGCCAACGGCTGTCCGGGCATGCTGGGAGTTGTAGTTTTGCAACATTTGGAGGCCCGCAGGTTGAAGACCACTATTGGGTTCAAAATCTTTATTTTTTTAGATTTTGCCCCTAAAAATTGGGTGCGTCTTATACGCCGGTGCGTCCTATAGGACGAAAAATACAGTATTTATATTAGAAAAAGGTCACTATAATTCTGGAAAGCAGGGATCTCCCTACCTACCAAAAAAAGCAGCACAGTGTGCTCTCCAGGCTTTCTCTGTGCATTGAGAGCCGGGATTGTGTCACATGACTGCTATAGCTCAGATTGCAGTGTACTGGGCATGCATGAACAATCTGCTAGAAAGAAGATACGATCATCTGGAGCTGGCAAAGAAGTTCAAAGACACCTCTGTGCTGCTTGGCATTGCTGGAAAAATAATCCTCAGGTAAATATGATGCACCATATGCTTCCAATCACTCTGTCAGCTTGTGAGCAAGTCAGGGGACACAAGTTTCCTCACTACTTCTGGCGAGTTTCACACTTGTAGGTACCCCTCCCCCAAACTGGAGCCGACTACAGTAAGCCACGGTTAAAATAAATAAAAAAATAAAAAAAATCCTTGGTCACATCAGGGCCATGTAGAAGTAGAAAAAAAATAGACCGGAGAACAGCGCCTCATGTGTTACCCTTAAATGACTTGGACTCTTAGAAGGATGCTGTATCTCAAGAAACAGTATATGGGCAAGATGTCCCCTCCCCTTGTTTCAGAGATAAATTGGCACAGGGGTATCTCTCAGATGTGAAATAAGCTGCAGAGCGCAGAAGGTTACAGGGAGGGGACAAGCCAGCCTGTCAGGATGCAATGGTTGAAGTATAGAAAGAAAACCTTATAGCAAACGGGTGCTGCTTCATCCAAATCCCATTGAAAAGAAGTCTCCAGATGCTGAGTATTTTCAAATCCACAATGGAATATTTATTAAAATAACAAAGCAGTAACAGAAAAGGCAAGGACACGTTCCCCCTTCCTCAGATTGCCTCTGAGGCAATTTCTTGACAGTTACGCTTTTAATATTATGTCCCGCTAGTCCAGTGCTTCTCAAATAGTAGGGCGCGCCTCCCCAGGCTCTGAGGCTCCGTAAAGGGGGGCTCATTTGACCTCGGCAAATACTGTCATATTGGATGTCTAGATCGGATTATCCGACTCACTCGCAAGCGTCTGTTGCCTAGCAACTCTACGGCTGGATCTTACTTACGGCCCTAGGTTGTCAGTGTGGCTGCCTGGGAGAGGCGCTTTGAACTCCGGCGTGGCGCGCTGCTACGTTCAGACGTGAGGTCACGTCACCGGGGTGACGTGACCTCACTTCTAAGCACAGCAGCCCACCATGTCGGAGTTCACTGTGCCACCGAGCAGTGCGCCCGCCGCCCTGCTCTCCCTAATACAGGCCCTGCTTGTCCTCAGGTATAGATCCCTGTTTGTCCTCCCTGTTGTCAGTGTACAGAGCCCTGCTTGTTGTCAGTGTACAGAGCCCTGCTTGTTGTCAGTGTACAGAGCCCTGCTTGTTGCCAGTGTACAGAGCCCTGCTTGTTGTCAGTGTACAGAGCCCTGCTTGTTGTCAGTGTACAGAGCCCCGCTTGTTGTCAGTGTACAGAGCCCCGCTTGTTGTCAGTGTACAGAGCCCTGCTTGTTGTCAGTGTACAGAGCCCTGCTTGTTGCCAGTGTACAGAGCCCTGCTTGTTGTCAGTGTACAGAGCCCCGCTTGTCGTCAGTGTACAGAGCCCCGCTTGTCGTCAGTGTACAGAGCCCCGCTTGTCGTCAGTGTACAGAGCCCCGCTTGTCGTCAGTGTACAGAGCCCCGCTTGTCGTCAGTGTACAGAGCCCCGCTTGTCGTCAGTGTACAGAGCCCCGCTTGTCGTCAGTGTACAGAGCCCTGGTTGTCGTCAGTGTACAGAGCCCTGGTTGTCGTCAGTGTACAGAGCCCTGGTTGTCGTCAGTGTACAGAGCCCTGGTTGTCGTCAGTGTACAGAGCCCTGCTTGATGTCAGTGTACAGAGCCCTGCTTGATGTCAGTGTACAGAGCCCTGCTTGATGTCAGTGTACAGAGCCCTGCTTGATGTCAGTGTACAGAGCCCTGCTTGTTGTCAGTGTACAGAGCCCTGCTTGTTGCCAGTGTACAGAGCCCTGCTTGTTGCCAGTGTACAGATCCCTGCTTGTTGTCAGTGTACAGAGCCCTGCTTGTTGTCAGTGTACAGAGCCCTGCTTGTTGTCAGTGTACAGAGCCCTGCTTGTTGTCAGTGTACAGAGCCCTGCTTGTTGCCAGTGTACAGAGCCCTGCTTGTTGCCAGTGTACAGAGCCCCGCTTGTCGTCAGTGTACAGAGCCCCGCTTGTCGTCAGTGTACAGAGCCCCGCTTGTCGTCAGTGTACAGAGCCCCGCTTGTCGTCAGTGTACAGAGCCCCGCTTGTCGCCAGTGTACAGAGCCCCGCTTGTCGCCAGTGTACAGAGCCCCGCTTGTCGCCAGTGTACAGAGCCCCGCTTGTCGCCAGTGTACAGAGCCCCGCTTGTCGCCAGTGTACAGAGCCCCGCTTGTCGCCAGTGTACAGAGCCCCGCTTGTCGTCAGTGTACAGAGCCTCATATACGTTAATAAGGATACAGTGTTATGCAGAGGTGTACTTATAACAATTTTATAGACAAATGATACTATTTACAGTCGCGCGGGGGGGCGCGAAATGGTTTCTTCTTCCGTGGGGGGGGGGGGGGGGGGGGCATGACAGAAAATAATTGAGAAGCACTGCGCTAGTCCAAGCCTTATGACAATATCCTGCTGTCCCTAGTGCATGACATTGCATGCTGTTTTGTTAGCTATGCTCTACAAGTACACCCAGATCCTTCTCTGCCAGTGACTCTCCCAATTTTACCTCCCCTAAGACATACTGTATGATGCATGCAGATTAGTAGTACCCAGAAGCATAACTATGCATTTATCCACATTGAACTTCATTTGCTAAGTGGATGCCCAAACACTCTTTGTGTCCAAGTCCGCCTATAATTTATGCTTTTCTTCCAAAGACTGTACTCTAAAGGCTCCTTTAAACTGATTGGGCTGATTATCGGCAAATGAGTGTTCCTGGGTCACTTGTTTCCGATAATCAGCCCATCTTAAAGGGCAAGAGATCAGCTGAGTAACGATTAAACACTCATTCATTGGCGTATTATGTGAGGCTAATAAAGTCATTGCTATCGTCCAGACATTGCCCTGTGCAGCCGCAATAACAATCTAGCAATCATTCATATACCGTGGCTACATGATTATTTGAGCTGTGTGAAAGCTCACTACATGATTGCCGGTCCAAGTAGAAGGGCCTTAAGGGGTAGTCCATTGCTATCCATAGGGGATAAGAACGTAGGGTTTGGGAGGCTGTGGTCGTGATGTCACACCATGCCCCATCATGACATCTGGCCATGCCCCTTCCATGCATGTCTATGAGAGGGGGCGTGACGACTGTACCACCGCAATTTATGGATAAGGGATAAGATGTCTAGCAATGGAGTACCCCTTTAATACATAGCTTGGTTCTTTATTTTGGTTGTGTCATAGTGTGAGAAGGTTAGCTTATTGTCTGCTACAAAAACCATCTCCTATTGTCCTATTGTTGGTGTATTTATAGACTGTTGGCCATCCTACAGTAAAAGATTCCTACAACATGACTAACCTGCCATGCATGCTTTGTTTAATCCTGCGTTTTCTCCACTGTTTAAACATAGTAGTTTTGTGTTCTTTCTCCATTTTGTATGTTCTCCTGCATCTGATGTTCTGGTTACATGGTGAAGGAACATATTTCTTCTGTGTACTGGTCCTAGTTAGTTGAATCATTCCCTGAAGCTGATCTCCAGTCAAAACAAGATGTTGTACTGCCAAACCGAGAAGAAAATTCCTATATTCAGCATGTGGAACGCCTGTGTTCAAAATTCTCCAGAAATAGAAAGATGAGTGATTTCATTCCCACATTTACTGTGTTAGTAAAGGATCAACATAATTAAACCATTAGCTTTCAAGCTTTCATCCTACAGTATTTCTATAATGTGTGAAAATCTATTGGGGGAGTTATACAGACCATTTCCCGGTTTGCTGCTGGCTAGTACGGAACCTCAGAATTTACAGAGCCTTAGAAATCACCTAGTTGATGTGTAATACAGACCTACATCATAGCTCACATTTATTGCTAGTAAAATACAAGTAGACTGTGAAGTAAAGCTATTTGATTTCACCTCAATTGATACATTTAATTATGTTTTAACATGCATTACTATTTTAGAGCAATTGTGTGGAATTTCAGTATGCTACTTTGTAGGTCTAAGGTATAAATATCATTAAGGGGTATTCCAGGCAAAACCTTTTTTTTATATATATATCAACTGGCTCCGGAAAGTTAAACAGATTTGTAAATTACTTCTATTAAAAAAATCTTAATCCTTCCAATAGTTATTAGCTTCTGAAGTTTTCTGTCTAACTGCTCAATGATGATGTCACGTCCCGGGAGCTGTGCATGATGGGAGAATATCCCCATAGGTACTGCACAGCTCCCGGGACGTGAGTCATCAGAGAGCAGTTAGACAGAAAACAACAACTCAACTTCAGAAGCTAATAACTATTGGAAGGATTACGATTTTTTTAATAGAAGTAATTTACAAATCTGTTTAACTTTCCAGAGCCATTTGATATATATAAAAAGTTTTTGCCTGGAATACCCCTTTAACTACATAGAGTGACCCCCCGACCTACGATGGCCCGGACATACGATAATTTCAACATGTGATGGCCTCCCAGAGGCCATCGCATGTTGAAGGCAGCATCAACATACAATGCTTTTGTATGTCGGGGCCATCGCATAAACCGCTATCCGGCAGCGCAGACTGCTTCAGCTGCCACCGGATAGCCGTTTACAGTGCCCCGTGTGCTCCGGTGATGGTCTTTTACCTTTCCTCGGGGCTCCGGAGCATCCTCTTCGGGATCCCCTCCATCGCTGGCGCTCTCCTTCGTCGCCATCACGTTGCCGCACACGCCATCCCGTCATCCTATAGGAGCGGCGTGCATAGTGACGTGATGGCGGCAACGGAGAGCAAAGATCCCTGGGAAGCAGAGACGTCTGAAGCGTCGGGGACACCCCGGGGATGCGGCAACAGCGATGGAGGGCGACAACCAGGGCAGCGGTGACGGGTCCGGAGCGGCAGGGACAGGTGAGCATGACTTCCTATTCTTTCTATTGCACGGATCCCTCAACATACGATGGTTTCAACAAACGATGGTTTATTTGGAACGGATTACCATCGTATGTTGAGGGACCACTGTATGTATATATATATATATATATATATATATATATATATATATATATATATAATATATATATATAAATCCTGCACGATATATCGCAACTGCAATCGTATCGCGATTTTTTTCTAATTGCGATATGTCGATTTGGCCATTGCTAAAAAAAAGTGTGATTATTTACCTGCTCCCCGGCCACTGCGGCTCCGGTGACGGTGGCCCAACGGCAGGAGCTCTGGTGATGGCAGCAGGGGCTCATGTGGCGGCGGCATGGGCTCCTGGGGTGGCTGCGAGGATTTGTGCAGCAGAAGCACCTCACTGCGCTCCCCTACCTTCATTGGCAGCGAGGATTGGCCCAGCAGTCCACGTGACTGCGCTCTCCTCCTGTGATTTGCGGCATGCATCAGCTGAGGAGGTTAACCCCACCACGACCGGCCACCATAAATAAACTGCGCAGCCGTGCAACAGGTAAATGAAGCGAGCTCAGGAGCTTAACTTGCTTCATACTGGCTAATGCCGGACATCATTATTCAGGGTGATGTCCGGCATTAACCCTTCAGAAGCCGTGATCTAAGTTGATTGTGGCCTCCAAAATGCCGAAATGTCCAAAATGCTGGTAGCTCAGTGGAGCTGATCTGGACACCAGTGATAAAACCTGTGGGGTCCCAATCAGCAGAGAGGACGGGCGGAGGTTCCCTACCTGCCTCCGGCTCGTCCGATCGGTGCTCTAATAATGCTGGCAGTGTCATCAGCCAGCAGAAATGGAGTGCCGATAACACTGATCAATGCTGTGCTATGGACTTCTATGGCACAACATTGTTCAGTGTCTGCAATCACAAGATTGCAACTAATAGTCCCCATGGCAGTGTTTTCCAAAAAGTGTGCCTCCAGCTGTTGCAAAACTTCAACTCCCAGCATGCCTGGACAGCCTTTGGCTGTCCTGGCATGCTGGGAGTTGTAGTTATGCAACAACTGGAGACACACTGTTAGGAAAACACTGCCCTATGGGGACTAATAAAATTGTGAGAAATTTTTTTTTTTCAATAAAAGGGTATTAAATGTTAATAAGCCCCTCCCCTAAAAGTTTGATTCGCCCCCCCCCCCCTTTTTCCCCATTTTGAAATAAATTAATGTAAACAAAAATAAACATAACCATACTGTCACGATGCCGGCTGGCAGGAGGTGGATCCTCTGTGCCAGAGAGGGATTGGCGTGGACCGTGCTAGTGGACCGGTTCTAAGTCACTACTGGTTTTCACCAGAGCCCGCCGCAAAGCGGGATGGTCTTGCTGCGGCGGTAGTGACCAGGTCGTATCCACTAGCAACGGCTCAACCTCTCTGACTGCTGAAGATAGGCGCGGTACAAGGGAGTAGACAGAAGCAAGGTCGGACGTAGCAGAAGGTCGGGGCAGGCAGCAAGGATCGTAGTCAGGGGCAACGGCAGGAGGTCTGGAACACAGGCTAGGAACACACAAGGAAACGCTTTCACTGGCACAATGGCAACAAGATCCGGCGAGGGAGTGCAGGGGAAGTGAGGTATAAATAGGGAGTGCACAGGTGAACACACTAATTAGAACCACTGCGCCAATCAGCGGCGCAGTGGCCCTTTAAATCGCAGAGACCCGGCGCGCGCGCGCGCCCTAGGGAGCGGGGCCGCGCGCGCCGGGACAGGACCGACGGAGAGCGAGTCAGGTACGAAAGCCGGGGTGCGCATCGCGAGCGGGCACCACCCGCATCGCGAATCGCATCCCGGCTGGAGGGGGTATCGCAGCGCACCGGGTCAGTGGATCTGACCGGAGCGCTGCAGTAGCGAGAGTGTAGCGAGCGCTCCGGGGAGGAGCGGGGACCCGGAGCGCTCGGCGTAACAGTACCCCCCCCCCCTTGGGTCTCCCCCTCTTCTTAGAGCCTGAGAACCTGAGGAGTAGACTTTTGTCTAGGATATTGTCCTCAGGTTCCCAGGATCTCTCTTCAGGACCACAACCCTCCCAATCGACCAAAAAAAAAGTTTTCCCTCTGACCTTCTTGGAGGCCAGTATCTCCTTTACGGAGAAGATGTCCGAGGAGCCGGAAACAGGAGTGGGAGAAACAAGTTTGGGAGAGAAACGGTTGATGATGAGTGGTTTAAGAAGAGAAACGTGAAAGGCATTAGGAATACGAAGAGAAGGAGGAAGAAGAAGTTTGTAAGAGACAGGATTAATCTGGCACAAAATTTTGAAAGGACCAAGATAGCGTGGTCCCAATTTGTAGCTAGGGACACGGAAGCGGACATATTTAGCGGAGAGCCATACTTTGTCTCCAGGAGAAAAAATGGGGGGAGCTCTTCTTTTCTTATCAGCAAACTTCTTCATGCGTGATGAAGCCTGTAAGAGAGAATTTTGGGTCTCTTTCCATATGGTGGAAAGATCACGAGATATTTCATCCACAGCGGGCAAACCAGAGGGCAAGGGAGTAGGGAGGGGGGGAAGCGGGTGACGGCCGTACACCACGAAAAATGGGGATTTGGAGGAAGATTCAGAGACTCTGAAGTTATACGAGAATTCGGCCCATGGCAGAAGATCTGCCCAGTCATCCTGGCGGGAGGAAACAAAATGCCGTAAATAATCACCCAGGACCTGGTTAATTCTTTCTACTTGCCCATTGGATTGAGGATGATATGCAGAAGAAAAGTTTAATTTAATCTTGAGTTGTTTACAGAGAGCCCTCCAGAATTTTGACACGAATTGGACGCCTCTATCCGAGACGATCTGCGTGGGCAACCCGTGAAGACAAAAAATGTGTACAAAAAATTGTTTTGCCAACTGAGGCGCTGAAGGAAGACCAGGAAGAGGGATGAAATGTGCCATCTTGGAGAATCGATCAACGACCACCCAAACAACAGTGTTGCTACGGGATGGGGGTAAGTCTGTAATAAAGTCCATACCAATCAGAGACCAAGGCTGTTCGGGGACAGGCAGAGGATGAAGACCAGCGGGCTTCTGGCGAGGAGTCTTATCCCGGGCACAGACAGTGCAGGCTCGCACAAAATCCACAACATCCGTCTCCAGAGTCGGCCACCAATAGAAACGAGAGATGAGTTGCACGGATTTCTTGATGCCCGCATGACCTGCGAGATGGGAGGAGTGACCCCATTTGAGGATTCCGAGGCGTTGGCGTGGAGAGACGAAGGTCTTCCCTGAAGGAGTTTGCCTGATGGAGGCTGGAGAAGTGGAGATCAGGCAGTCAGGAGGAATGATGTGTTGCAGGGAGAGCTCTACTTCCGAGGCATCCGAGGAACGAGAGAGAGCATCGGCCCTAATGTTCTTATCGGCAGGCCGAAAGTGAATATCAAAATTAAATCGGGCAAAGAACAGAGACCACCTGGCCTGGCGAGGATTCAGCCGTTGGGCAGACTGGAGATAGGAGAGGTTCTTGTGATCGGTGTAAATAATAACTGGAAATCTTGATCCCTCCAGCAGATGCCTCCATTCCTCAAGTGCTAATTTAATGGCTAGAAGCTCTCGATCCCCGATGGAGTAGTTCCTCTCCGCCGGAGAGAAGGTCCTAGAAAAAAAACCACAAGTAACAGCATGCCCGGAAGAATTTTTTTGTAGAAGGACCGCTCCAGCTCCTACTGAGGAGGCATCAACCTCCAATAGGAACGGTTTAGATGGGTCAGGTCTGGAGAGCACGGGAGCCGAAGAAAAGGCAGACTTGAGCTGTTTAAAGGCGTCTTCCGCTTGAGGAGGCCATGACTTAGGATTGGCATTCTTTTTGGTTAAAGCCACGATAGGAGCCACAATGGTGGAAAAATGTGGAATAAATTGTCTGTAATAATTGGCGAACCCCAAAAAACGTTGGATAGCACGGAGTCCGGAGGGGCGTGGCCAATCTAAGACGGCAGAGAGTTTGTCTGGATCCATTTGTAGTCCCTGGCCAGAGACCAAGTATCCTAGGAAAGGAAGAGATTGACATTCAAACAGACATTTCTCCATTTTGGCATAAAGTTGATTGTCACGAAGTCTCTGAAGAACCATGCGGACATGCTGGCGGTGTTCTTCTAGGTTGGCAGAAAAAATCAGGATATCGTCCAGATATACAACAACACAGGAATATAAGATCACGAAAAATTTCATTAACAAAGTCTTGGAAGACGGCAGGGGCGTTGCACAGGCCAAAGGGCATGACCAGATACTCAAAGTGTCCATCTCTAGTGTTAAATGCCGTTTTCCATTCATCCCCCTCTCTGATGCGGATGAGATTATAAGCACCTCTTAAGTCCAGTTTGGTAAAGATGTGGGCACCTTGGAGGCGATCAAAGAGTTCAGAGATGAGAGGTAGGGGGTAGCGGTTCTTTACCGTGATTTTATTAAGACCGCGGTAGTCAATGCAAGGACGTAAGGAGCCATCTTTTTTGGACACAAAGAAAAATCCGGCTCCGGCAGGAGAGGAGGATTTGCGGATAAAGCCCTTTTTTAAATTTTCCTGGATGTACTCAGACATAGCAAGAGTCTCTGGGGCAGAGAGAGAATAAATTCTGCCCCGGGGTGGAGTAGTGCCCGGGAGGAGGTCAATAGGACAGTCATAAGGCCTGTGAGGAGGTAGAGTCTCAGCTTGTTTTTTGCAAAAAACATCCGCAAAGTCCATATAGGCCTTAGGGAGACCGGTTACAGGGGGAACCACAGGGTCACGGCAAGGAGTACTGGGAACCGGTTTAAGGCAGTCCTTGAAACAAGAGGGGCCCCAACTCTTGATCTCCCCAGTGGACCAATCCAGGGTTGGGGAATGGTGTTGAAGCCAGGGGAGTCCAAGGAGAATTTCGGAAGTGCAATTGGGGAGGACCAAAAACTCAATTTTCTCGTGATGAGGTCCGATGCACATTAGGAGGGGCTCCGTGCGGAAACGTATGGTACAGTCCAATCTTTCATTGTTAACACAATTGATGTAGAGGGGTCTGGCGAGACTGGTCAGCGGGATGTTGAACCTGTTGATGAGAGAGGCCAAAATAAAATTTCCTGCAGATCCGGAATCCAAGAAGGCCATAGTAGAGAAGGAGAAGGTAGAGGCAGATATCCGCACAGGCACAGTAAGACGTGGAGAAGCAGAGTTGACATCAAGGACTGTCTCACCTTTGTGCGGAGTCAGCGTACGTCTTTCCAGGCGGGGAGGACGGATAGGACAATCCTTCAGGAAGTGTTCGGTACCGGCACAGTACAGGCAGAGATTCTCCATGCGGCGTCGTGTCCTCTCTTGAGGTGTCAGGCGAGACCGGTCGACCTGCATAGCCTCCACGGCGGGAGGCACAGGAACGGATTGCAGGGGACCAGAGGAGAGAGGAGCCGGGGAGAAAAAACGCCTCGTGCGAACAAAGTCCATATCCTGGCGGAGCTCCTGACGCCTTTCGGAAAAACGCATGTCAATGCGAGTGGCTAGATGAATGAGTTCATGTAGGTTAGCAGGGATTTCTCGTGCGGCCAGAACATCTTTAATGTTGCTGGATAGGCCTTTTTTAAAGGTCGCGCAGAGGGCCTCATTATTCCAGGATAGTTCTGAAGCAAGAGTACGGAATTGTACGGCGTACTCGCCAACGGAAGAATTACCCTGGACCAGGTTCAACAGGGCAGTCTCAGCAGAAGAGGCTCGGGCAGGTTCCTCAAAGACACTTCGAATTTCCGAGAAGAAGGAGTGTACAGAGGCAGTGACTGGGTCATTGCGGTCCCAGAGCGGTGTAGCCCATGACAGAGCTTTTCCAGACAGAAGGCTGACTACGAAAGCCACCTTAGACCTTTCAGTAGGAAACTGGTCCGACATCATCTCCAAGTGCAGGGAACATTGAGAAAGAAAGCCACGGCAAAATTTAGAGTCCCCATCAAATTTATACGGCAAGGATAGTCGTAGGCCTGAAGCGGCCACTCGCTGCGGAGGAGGTGCAGGAGCTGGCGGAGGAGATGATTGCTGAAGCTGTGGTAGTAGCTGCTGTAGCATCACGGTCAGTTGAGACAGCTGGTGGCCTTGTTGCGCTATCTGTTGTGACTGCTGGGCGACCACCGTGGTGAGGTCGGCGACAACTGGCAGAGGAACTTCAGCGGGATCCATGGCCGGATCTACTGTCACGATGCCGGCTGGCAGGAGGTGGATCCTCTGTGCCAGAGAGGGATTGGCGTGGACCGTGCTAGTGGACCGGTTCTAAGTCACTACTGGTTTTCACCAGAGCCCGCCGCAAAGCGGGATGGTCTTGCTGCGGCGGTAGTGACCAGGTCGTATCCACTAGCAACGGCTCAACCTCTCTGACTGCTGAAGATAGGCGCGGTACAAGGGAGTAGACAGAAGCAAGGTCGGACGTAGCAGAAGGTCGGGGCAGGCAGCAAGGATCGTAGTCAGGGGCAACGGCAGGAGGTCTGGAACACAGGCTAGGAACACACAAGGAAACGCTTTCACTGGCACAATGGCAACAAGATCCGGCGAGGGAGTGCAGGGGAAGTGAGGTATAAATAGGGAGTGCACAGGTGAACACACTAATTAGAACCACTGCGCCAATCAGCGGCGCAGTGGCCCTTTAAATCGCAGAGACCCGGCGCGCGCGCGCCCTAGGGAGCGGGGCCGCGCGCGCCGGGACAGGACCGACGGAGAGCGAGTCAGGTACGGGAGCCGGGGTGCGCATCGCGAGCGGGCGCCACCCGCATCGCGAATCGCATCCCGGCTGGAGGCGGTATCGCAGCGCACCGGGTCAGTGGATCTGACCGGAGCGCTGCAGTAGCGAGAGTGTAGCGAGCGCTCCGGGGAGGAGCGGGGACCCGGAGCGCTCGGCGTAACACATACGTGGTATTGCCGCTTACGTAAATGTCAGAACTATTAAAATATAACTAAATGAAATTGCACGGTCAGTGGCGTAAACTTAAATAAAAATAAATAAATTACAGGATTGCAAATTTTTGATCACTTCATATACCAGAAAAAATTACATGTATTAAAAAGTGACCAAAAAGTCAAAACAATAATGGTACCGATAAAACTACAGATCACAGCGGAAAAACTTCTCCTCATAAAGCCCGGTATATGGAAAAATAAGAGATATAAGGGTCAGAAGAGGACAATTTTAATCATAGGAAGAAAAAAACAAAAACCCCTCCCGACAAACCCCCTTTCGGTCCTTAAGGGAATACACATACTCCCAGTGTTCCCTTCCCTGTGGCTGCACTGCACAATAGAGCAATACAACACTGCCGGAGAGGGTGGAGACTACACTATTCCAGGCCAGGAGAGTACGCGGACTACACTATACCAAGCCAGGAGAGTGTACGGACTACACTATACCAGGCCAGGAGAGTACGCGGACTACACTATACCAGGCCAGGAGAGTGTGCGGAATACACTATACCAGGCCGCTAGAGTGTGCAAACTACACTATACCAAGCCAAGAAAGTGTGCGGACTACACTATATCAGGCCAGGAGAGTACAGGGACTACACTATACCAGGCCAGGAGAGTGTACGGACTACACTATACCAGGCCAGGAGAGTGTACGGACTACACTATACCGGGCCAGGAGAGTACAGGGACTACACTATACCAGGCCAGGAGAGTGTGTGGAATACACTATACCAGGCCAGGAGAGTACAAGGGACTACACTATACCATGCCAGGACAGTACACAGACTACACTATACCAGGCCAGGAGAGTGTGCAGACTACACTATACCAGTAGAGTACGCGGACTACACTATACCAGGCCAGTAGAGTATGCGGACTACACTATACCAGGCCAGGAGAGTGTACGGACTACACTATACCAGGCCAGGAGAGTGTACGGACTACACTATACCGGGCCAGGAGAGTACAGGGACTACACTATACCAGGCCAGGAGAGTGTGTGGAATACACTATACCAGGCCAGGAGAGTACAAGGGACTACACTATACCATGCCAGGACAGTACACAGACTACACTATACCAGGCCAGGAGAGTGTGTGGACTACACTATACCAGGCTAGGAGAGTGTGCAGACTACACTATACCAGTAGAGTACGCGGACTACACTATACCAGGCCAGTAGAGTATGCGGACTACACTATACCAGGCCAGGAGAGTAAGTGGACTACACTATACCAGGCCAGGAGAGTGTGCTGACTACACTATACCAGGCTAGGAGAGTGTGCAGACTACACTATACCAGTAGGGTACGCGGACTACACTATACCAGGCCATGCACATAAAATGCGGAGAACGAATTAAGCTAATTTCTCCCCATTCAATATCCAATCCCCTCTATTTTATGTTCAGTCAATGAACATGAAATTGGGTGAGTTGGCTTAATGAAATAGAGGGATTGGACATTAAATAGGGGGGATTTCATTTCAATTTGTTTATTATATCGCAATTGCAATATTAACCTCCATAATCGCAATCGCACATTGACCTTTTGTGAGATCTTTCACCAAGACAATAATGGTAGATCCCTTCAACTAAGTAAATTGTGATATGTGTACTCCTCGGACATGTTTTCACAGATGCTTCATTAAATTGAGATCTAAGGAATTAGGAGACCAAGTCAACCACTCCTTGTGTTAGAGCATATTCCACTGAAAGAGGCCACTGCCCTTAGGAAATGCCATTGCCATAAGCGGTGTATTTGGTCAGAGCATCATACTTTTATTTCCCGGTTTTCCTTCTTCCTATAGGTAATCTCGTTGCCATCTATTTCCCAGTTAAGGGACACACATGCTCTTGCCATAAACATAATGTAAAATCAGACATGAATAATCTGATCAGGCCCTCTTCCATTGTCCGATGTGCCAGTTCAAATATATATGACAGCTGGACTCCCGCTTCAACTCCCAGGATCAGAGAAACCTCCGATCCTTACAGTTTAACCGCTAACACGCAGTGACCACAACATTTAAAGGATCTGTGGGACTTATGGGACCTATCCATGGAAGCCAGGAGCTTTCTGAAGGCCCCCAGGCATGCCATGTACGTGTTTGTATACAGCCGTGTCGGAGGCATAATGTTAGGAATAATACACTGAATTACAAGTGATCAGAAGATTAGATTAGTTTCTTTTATTTAGATGTTTAAAACAAAAAACCCTCCCCACACTGCCAAAAAATAAAAAAGCATAAATAATTTGAAGAAAAAAAAACCTGCACAAAATATGGTATTGCCACGTTTATAACAACCTGAACTTTAGAAATATATTCCCTTTCATCCCACATGGTGCATTCTGGAAAGAAAATGCAAAAAGTTACATATACCTGAAAGTAAGTTTTCCGCAAAGAACAAGCCCTCACCCTGCTCTGTTTCTATTGTGCCACGCTACTGGCTGACTAAAAAAAAAACTATATTCATTTGTCATTACTGTAATTATACTGGTATTTTTACAGCATGTTGAATATCATAAATTTAAAATGCAAATAAAATTTAAAACAAATTGCCTTTTTTTTTGTCTAAAATTATCGTTTGCCCCCCCCCCCAAAGAAAATGAATAAACAATTTTCAATCATTACTGTATTTATCCGCGTATAACACGCAGTGGCATATAACACGCACCCTAATTTTAACAAGGAAATTTAAGTGAAAAAAATACTAAATATTAAATAAATGACTTGGAAGCTCTGAATTTAATGCCACATCATTCCCCCAACTCTGATTCACCCCCTTTGCCACATCATTCATCCCTTTTATCACCTCTGTGCCGCATCTTTCCCTCCCCCCTGATCCCCTCCATGTGCCATATCGTTCCCTTTTCCCTCTGATCTCCCTCTGTGCCATATGTCCCCACCCACCCATGTGCCACATTGTTCCCCCCCGAGTCATATCTTTTTATCTTTTCCCCCTTCCACATCAGTCTTATCTCCCCTCCTTTTTTTCTTTCTTTTTCCTTCTCACCTGAGCTCCGGCAGGCAGAGGTTCGGGGGTCATAAGCTGTGAAGCACTAACGAGGGACGTCCTCTGCGTGGCTCAGTGCAACGTCAGGGATGTCACTTATCCGTCACAGCAGTGCTGTGGGTCAATGATATAAAGTGATTTTAGAACAGTGACCAACGGCGGCTGATGCACGACGTGATATCCATGCTCCTTAGGCTTGACAACTGAACACAACTATTGCTA
The DNA here is from genome assembly GCF_029499605.1 of Hyla sarda. Lineage (NCBI taxonomy): Eukaryota > Metazoa > Chordata > Amphibia > Anura > Hylidae > Hyla > Hyla sarda. Next base: position 359,797,252 of record NC_079189.1, read on the forward strand.
TGAGGAGTGAGCAAAAAACAGAAAGCACCTCCAAGCTAAAGGATTTATCGTCTTAGAACATGCAGGTAGGGTTTCAGCTGCACGTTAGTTTAAAAAGTGTGTGGTATATGCTGATAAATACGGTATATGAACCCTGAAATAATGCCATTAAAAAAGAACTTGTCCCGCAAAAAACAAGCCCTCATAAAGCTATGTTGATGAAAACATAAAAAGTTACAGCTATTAGAATGCGACCATGAGAAATATTAAGAAAACTGTTTGAACAGTGAGCCCCAAATTAGATTGGTCACTAAGGAGTTGAAGGTCCCCTGTTTTATTCGGTTTACCGAATGTTGTTTTTATCCAGTTTGTGCTGTTACTGTATATAGGGCTTCATATTCTGAAGATTTGTCTTTTCTTTAGTGGGTGTAAAATATGTGATTTAAAGCCTGTAATATTCCATTGTGAACCTCTTCCAATATTTTCCTAAAGTCTATAAAGAAATAATTTTTCAGTCTTGCAATGCTATTGATTCTCCGGTGCAAAGTGTAAAATCTGAACAATAGCCTATCTCAGATTCCCATCTCACTGATAGAAATGCCGAATTGGTGTTACCAGCTACATGCACAACATAAGATGTATCCCAGAAACATGAGGGCCCTTTACAAGCCACGGAGCAACCAGGTCAATGTAATCACTTTATCCTGAATGCCCGGAGCTGAAAAATGTTTATTGATTCCAAAGTCATTATGGTCCATTTTCAAGAACTCGCCAAGTGTTTGTGTGCTCCATTGTTTTCCTATCAAGTTTGTGTTTTCATTGCTAGACTTGCTTTGGTTTGATGACATATTTGATAATCAGCTTCTTTGTGAGTATATGTTTAGAGTCAGCGTGATATTCACTTTGTCAGCAGCAGGTCCATTCCATACTTATTGCTTGTTTTGAATGTCTTTAATTATTTTAAGCCTTGGTGTGATTTCTGAGAGACAAATGGAATAAGTACAGTGAAACCCTTTCTTTCGCAGCATAGCGGCTGTCAAAATGATGTAAATAATGAAGGTGTAGCTGGCCTGTACTGCTGTACGCACAAACCTGCTACAGGGCACCTTTAGCTATTGAAATTTAGGACAGATTGGCGTCCCATGGGGATTTGTAGTCAAACTAATTATTACATGTTCCTTTAATTACTGTAAATAGTTTTGCTTAGCATTCTAAAGGGGACATCGAGAACGCAGAATGAGAGACATGGTACTTAAGCCACTTATTTACTTGAAGAGCAACCTAAGCCCAGCAATTCCATGTACTGCCACCTGACATGTTTTTAAGAATGTGGAAATAAAGTTGCATATGTTTTTTATCTGTACTGGGGAAGGGGTGCAACCTCCTTTTCCTCTTCTTCAGTGTTTTTGACCAATGTCTTTCTTCTACCGCCAAACTGAGACAGAAAGTTAGCCCTAGCATTTGAAAGCCCACAAACCCCCTATTTGTGCATTGTAGGTTATAGCTGATCAGGCCATATATCACAATTACAGAATACAAACAGCATACAACAATGGAGTATCCCCAACAGAATCTCTGGACAGGGTTGAGCTATAGACTCTCAAAAGTTTAATAATGTGTAATGGACTTTAGGGGTCCCGGGCCTATTGGACAGTTCTGCAGAAATACAGAGTACTTTACCCTTGAACATGGTCCATGCTCCTAAAGCCCACCTGCCCTCCTTCTGTTTATTATCTCCCCATTGTTGCTTCATCAAGAGTAGCACCAGCCTGCACCGGTCCATATGGTCCTCTCCCCTATCACCTGAAGATCCTCCCCTTCAATGAATGTGCCTCCTTGTCATGACGTGCAGTGTTATGCAGAGTCTTTGTGTTCTGGAATCACAGGCTAACACAGATCCCTGCTCATGGAACAAGAGCATATGGGTCGCCTTCTTTTTACGGACTGGGTTGCCATATTTTTAAGGATTACTTGGGGGGGGGGGGGGCGGCATAGATGGTAAGAGGTCAAAGGGGTTTTCAGTTAACTCCATCAATATTAGATCTGTAGGGGTTTCAACTTCTAGCACCCCCACTGATCAGTGAAATGAAGAGGACACAGTGTTAATGAGTCCTCTTTATTGCTTATTAGGCAAAATGTTGTACTTTAGGACCAACTACAGTACCAGGCAGAGCCCCTCCCAAATGACCAAAAGAGATGTGCCTGTAATAAGAAGGCTGCATCACTCACAAGCGCTGTGGCCCTCTAACCAGCTGATCGGGGGCATCACAGGAAGTCAGACGTCCAACAATCTGATAGTGATGGCCTATTTTAGGTATAATCCTCTAAAGTCATTAAAAATAACTAATTCCACATAGGAATAACACTTAAAGAGGTTACTCCGGTGGAAATTTTTTTTTTTTTATCAACTGGTGCCAGAAAGTTAAACAGATTTGTAAATTACTTCTTTTAAAAAATATTTATCCTTCCAGTGCTTATTAGCTGCTATATACTACAGAGAAAGTTATTTTCTTTTTTGATTTTTTTTTTCGGTCCACGGTGCTCAATGCTGACACCTCTGTCCGTATCAGGAACCGTCCAGAACAGGAGCAAATCCCCATAGCAAACATTAGCTGCTCTGGACAGTTCCTGATACAGACAGACGTGTCAGCAGAGAGCACTGTGAACAGAAAACAAAAGTACTTTCTCTGTAGTATATAGCAGCTAATAAGTACTGGAAGGAAAAAAATTTAATAGAAGAAATTTACAAATCTGTTCAACTATCTTGCACCAGTTGATATAAAAAAAATGGTTGGGAAGGTGATCGTATAGATGATGTCTGTCGACAAGAAGTCAGCTGACCTAGGACTGACTGCCTTTTAACACATTAAGTCATGTAGCTTTTTGTGAGTCAGACTGGTGATCACATGACCAAGTTATAGTAATAAAACGCATAGATGCAGCAGTGCTGGAATAAAACTAATGACAATGTACAACTACTGTTGCATGATATGGGCCAAAAAAAAAAAAAAAAAACTGTAGTGCTCTATTAATGATTCATTAGATCCATTTTAATATATGCCAGAGACAAGAAGACATGTATAACTTTTTTCGTGCACACTTATTTTTGGCTTTGTACTCCTTCTGAACAGATGTGTAACATCGCAGTGGGAGAATTATCACAAATGAAAAGTGGCTTTTATGCAAAGTCTCTTTTCGTCCTTGCCATTTTAAGATACATGCCATCAGGACCCACTGGCCTATTTATTTAGAAATCCCGCTAGTTGCTCATACAATAATTGCTATCTTTGAACCTGCACGGCATGTTAGCTGTCATTTTATACTCACCTCTAAGTGAACGCACCCCTGCAGTGAGGTCCTTCTTAGAAAATTGCCTCTCTGATTTTTACAATTTTTTTTATTTTATAAAAGCTCTAAAACAAAAATGTGCATTTAGAGATTTCAGCTTTTTGTGGGGGCACGTAGTGCCATGAAGTTTTACTTGTACTTTCATCCTTGCCTTAGGAAGTTGGCAAACTTTATACGACTTGTGTATGTTAAGTTTCCGCACTCGTGAATGATACATATCGCCCTGAAATAGTGTTGGCTTAAAGGGGTATTCCAGGAAAAAAACTTTTTATATATATATATATATATATATATCTATATATATATATATATATATCAATTGGCTCCAGAAAGTTAAACAGATTTGTAAATTACTTCTATTAAAAAATCTTAATCCTTTCAATAATTATCAGCTGCTGAAGTTGAGTTGTTGTTTTCTGTCTGGTAACAGTGCTCTCTGCTGACATCTCTGCTTGTCTCTGGAACTGCACAGAGTAGAAGAGGTTTACTATGGGGATTTGCTTCTAAACTGGGTGGTTCCCGAGACACATGTCATCAGAGAGCACTTAGACAGGAAATAACAACTCAACTTCAGCAGCTCATAAGTACTGAAAGGATTAAGATTTTTTTTATAAAAGTAATTTACAAATCTGTTTATCTTTCTGGAGCAAGTTGATATATAAAAAAAAGTTTTTTTCCTGGATAACCCCTTTAAGATTTCTAACATGACTTAAAACAAAGGGGTTAAAGCAATTGTGTAACACCCGTTGACTTTTATGGAAAACCAAACATCCGAGATTGGAGTGGCTCTTTTAGGCAGCTAACATTCTAACTCTGCAGTGTCTTGAAGATTATATTGGATACATTGCAAACAAGTAGTCCCCTTTCAACAAAAAAATGTTAGGGGATATTTATTTATTTATTTTTTGTTTACACCGGGCGCACAAAATGACACACGTGCATGCGCCTAAGCAGAAAGTACCAAACAGCCTTACCTAAGCAACTTTCATTTTTCACTTTGCAGTGGTCATGAATGTCACACATGGGCATAAAAAAAGCCACAAACCCCTCCAAAAAGTCGCAAACCTACGCCAACTCAGACATAGCTTATAAATGCCTTTGGAGAGAACTTTTAAAAAGTCTCACAAAAAGTCACAACTGAAAGTTTTTGTGCAAAAAAAGTCACAAAGGAGGGAAGGAATCATATAAAAGGATGTTCTGAAGGGATTTATTGTTTTTTGCTTAACCTCCCTTGATAGTATGATAAATGTGTTGCACAGAAGCAAATCCAAAGCAAAAAAAAAAATTACTTTTAAAACTTCCCAAAGACAACAATGATAAATTTCCCATAAATGATAAAAATCCTCATACTTTCCAGAAATCTACTGTCATTCAGTAAGAACTTTTGTTGTGTACTCTTAGGCTTCTTTCACACTTTGACTGTTGCTCCGTTACAAACGGGCGTTAATGGCTTTTCTTTTTTTTTTTCTAATTTGGCTGCCATTAACGTCCGTTATTGTAACAGAGAAAAACGGGAGTTATAATGGTCAAAGAGGATCCCATTCACTTGAATGGGATTCCTCTAATGTCCTTTATAAGTGCCGTTATGATAGCGGGAGAAAAAGACATGACAAGCACAACATTTTCTTCCTCTATGTTCTTAACAAACGTCACCTACCGCAGAAAACGGTAGTGTGAAAGGAGCCTTAGGGCGTAAGAATTTGGGGCACTATTTCTTGTAAGACATACCTCGGATAACTGTACTATAATGTTATTAGTCCTACACATGTTTATCCGTGGTCTAACCAGGAATTATTTTTTTTTCAATAGAAGTAGACAATAAAAATTGAAAATTTCAATTGTATTACATCTAGCAGAAGAATATAAGCATATCAGTATATTGTACAACTTTACTACATAAAGATATATGTTATGTGCTGAAGTTGGAATACCCACTGTAGGGCCACTGGTTCTGTCATATGTAAAATGTATCTGGCATTTCGAGGAAAAATTTAGTGATGTCACATTCATTAGAATACGGTTTGCAAAAATCCATGCACATGCAACAGAAACAACCTTCAGATGTACGGAATAGACTTTTCAGTTGCGGAAAGTTCTGCAGCAGATCATTCTACCTGGATGCCAGTAGGTGTTAGGGAGCCATATTCAGTACAGTGATTTAGTTGTGTGACATCTGTTGAAGTTAGTAGAGTGTCTGCTGCAATAATTAATTTTTTTATTACTTGTGGTCGGTATTACTAATTTTAGGAGAAAGAAGCATGTCCTTAAAATACAGAAATAATACTACTTGAGTACTAAACCTGTTATCTCTGAATTGACATGAGCATTAACATAGCTTAAAGGGTACTCCACCCCTAAACATCTTATCCCCTATCCAAAGGAAAGGGCATAAGATGTCTGATCGCTGGAGTCCCGCAGCTGGGGCAAGTCATGCCCCCTCCCATAGACTTGCATTGTGGGGGTGTGGCTGTGATGACACGAGTCTCCGCCCTGCATCATCAGTCAACCGTCACCGAGTGAAGTTCGCTTCGTGCATCGGTTGTCTGGGGTGCCGCAGCTGAGATGGCGACCCCCGTGATAAGACATCTTATCCCCTATCCTTAGTTTTTCTCTAAACTAGTGGGTGGAGACTTGCTGCTATCATGTCTCTGGGGGTCCAGCTCTCTATAGTACACCGTAGGAAGCAGCAGCAACATGGAAGTTTTTATATAGCAGTGCTAAGCACAAGGGTACGAGCACGGAAACTATATACTATATGTATATAAAGATGGTCGGCACAAACAAGAGATAGGAAAGGAGGGATTTTAATAAGTTTTAATCTTAGGATAACCCTTTTGAAAGTCTCAAATCCTTTTGAACAAGAGAATATTTGTATGATTAAATGTAAACTTTAAAGTTGGTAAAAGCAGTCGTTGTTGTCTTTAACTTGATTAATATTAGTGTTGAAAACGTTTTCTGGTCTTTAAAGGCGTTGTTTACTGATAAGCGCCAGTTATGAAAACATGTTTTATTCTATTCAGTTTCTTCCTTCTGATTGTAATTGTTCTAATTAATTTTATGTACATTATTATGGGGGCAGCCATCTTGCCTATACTGTTTTACCAGCAGTTATGCTTTACTGCAGGACCCATGGGCATAGGCAACAATATACTGGCCAAGACCCTTTTCATATGAATGGGATAGTTTACTACTCATGCATTGTGACCTTTCCAAAGGTCATTCCAGAGGGAGAAGGTGGGGGTGAGAGTCAGCTATTCTGATTGATGGTAGATCCGGTTATATCTATTTTGGAGACTGCTGGAAAGTAATCTATAAAGAACATGTAATCTTGACTTAAAGGAGGACTGGTGAAAAACATTTTCTTTATTTATTTATTTTCAAATTAACTGGTGCTAGAAAGTTAAACAGATTTGTAAATCAATTCTATTAAAAAAATCTTAATACTTCCAGTACTTATCAGCTGCTGTATGCTAAAGAGGAAATTGTGAAGTTCTTTTCAGTCTGACCAAAGTGCTCTCTGCTGTCACTTCTGTCCGTGTCAGGAACTGTCCAGAGTAGGAGCAAATCCCCATAGCAAACCTCTCCTGCTTTGGACAGTTCCTGACATGGACAGAGGTGTCCGCAGAGAGCACTGTGGTCAGACCGAAAATAAATTCAAAAAGAAAAGGACTGCCTCAGTAATATACAGCAGCTCTTAAGTACTGGAAGGATTAAGATTTTTTTTAATAGAAGTAATTTACAAATCTGTTCAACTTTCTGGCACCAGTTGATTTAAAAAAAATGTTTTCCACCGGAGTACCCCTTTAATACTACACCTAGTAGTCTGAATGCAAACTGCAAGATTTCAGAATTATTATTTAAAAAAAAATTCTATATAGATAACAAATGTAAAATTAGAAGAAAAAAAAAAACACCACAAATTCTTTAAAGATCTATGTTTAATATAAAAAGTTAAAGGGGTACTCCGGTGGAATTTTTTTTTTTTAAATCAACTGGTGCCAGAAAGTTAAACATGTTTGTAAATTACTTCTATTAAAAAATCTTACTCCTTCCAGTACTTATCATCTGCTGTATAATACAGAGGAAGTTCTTTTCTTTTTGAATTTCTTTTCTGTCTGTCCACAGTGCTCTCTGCTGACACCTCTGTCCATTTCAGAAACAGTCCAGAGCAGGTAAGGTTTTTACTATGGAGATTTGCTCCTGCTCTGGATCAGTCAGCAGAGAGCACTGTGTCAGCAGAGAGCACTGTGGTCAGACAGACAAGAAATTCAAAAAGAAAAGAACTTCCTCTGTATTATACGGCAGCTGATAAGTACTGGAAGAAGTAGAAGTAATTTACAAATCTGTTTAACTTTCTGGCACCAGTTGATGTAAAGGGGTACCACCGGAGTACCCCTTTAATTCAAACGACTGTTCATTTTCTGACAAATTCCCTTTAACTTTATCAATGTTTGGTAATTGTTTATCCCATGCAAGACCGTATCAGAAAGCCTATAAGCAGGAGGGAGTAGAGCTGGTTCTGGAAAAACAGGCAGCCTTTTTTTTAACCTTTTTAATTTTTTTTTAATTTTTTAAATTTTTTTTATGAATGCCTCTTTGCATTAAGTAATAATTAAAATACTGTATGATATGTTTATTATGACTCTCTCTGTCTACTAATATGTCATAGATATCTTGAATTATTTGCCTAATCCCTGTTGGTACCTCCTTTTGTCAGCTGGGTTGGAGTTGACTAAACATTCGAGGGGCAATATTTGCATACATCTTAAAATGCCTTACCCCTTGTGTGGTATTTTTCACTCCGTTAGTATCAGCACTTCAAATGTCTACAAGTGTTTTAGTCATTGTATCACATGGAAGAAAAAACTCATACTTTAAGGTTCAGTATTTTGTTTGGTATATTTTGTATACGATAAGAAATACAAATATTCCAAATAAAGGAAGCAAATATAATAAGCCATATTGCAGTAAATTATAGCTAACAAGATAGATAATTGGCGCAACATTTTAACACAAATTAGACATAAAATCTAAAGCTGCAGCTAGCGTGTAAACCTGTCATCTAAAGTGTTTTACAGTTGCTGCCATCTCAAGCTGTTTGACAGTGGAAAGGGTACGCGGAAAAAAGGCTTTTATAGAAGCCATTACGTTTAAAAGGTTTCCACCATATACTAAAATTACCATTATTTACTTAAGCTAAATCTGCACCAGTTTCTCGGTTTATTTGGATACATCTCTCAATTTTCTTCTCACCCTCTTTTGTTTACCATCTAAATCACAAGATTCTAATTGTTTAAAGATTTGCTGTAATTAAGACGACTTTCACAGTAATCATAGGGAATTGCATCTTTTTTATTTTTCAGGTCTACAATGTGACAGGAATGTAACTTTGTATGAAGAGGTTGTTTGGTATTGACAACCTTATTTTAGGACTCCCTTCCAAAGAAGGATTTTGTTGTGTTTTAGGTAGTGCTGGGCGGTATACCGGTATGAACCGCATACGGTTTTTTTTTTTCTCCCATGGTATGGATTTTTGCCCATACCGCTATACCGGTCGGGCCCCTCTCCCACCCTCCGAGTCAATAAAAAAAATTAAACTTACCCGTAATGGGGGTGGTCCGGGCCATCCATCCTTCCTGTAGTGTCCGGCGGCATTTAAGGTGGAGGGTGAACCGGTCCGGGCTGTCCTTCTTCTCCGGGGGTCCTCTTCTCCACTCCGGGCAGGCTCCGGCCTAGTAACGCTGCATAGACACCGCTACGCCGTGACGTCAGGTGCGTCGCTGCGCAGCGGCGTCTATGCAGCATTACTAGGCCGGAGCCTGCCCGGAGTGGAGAAGAGGACCCCCGGAGAAGAATTCAGTTAGGCTTGGTTCACATCACAATTTTACCATTTGATTAAGAGACAGTAAAATCGGACAAAATCTGATTCCCTGAAATCATATACAATCGTAATCTAAATATTTATTTGGCATCCGATTTCAAATCGTATCCAAAATTTGCTGAAAATTTCATCCAATTTTAACAAAATAACCTTAAAGAATCTTGAAGTTTCTAGCACTTTCCAGAGTATTCCGAGGCTACAGATGTGGATCAAAGCTGATGCATGTGTTTCATATTATTACTCAATAGAAGTCAATGGATACGACTTGGCATACAGTTTTGTCTGATTTGAAGGTAAAAAATCTTGAGAAAAAGTAGTATGGTAAAATTGTGATGTGAACCCACGATTAGAATTTTACAGTCATGGGAATGTTTCCCATTGTATTAAATTCAGTTGGAATTTTATGACCATAACTACACCAGCCATAAATTACTTGTTTTTAGACCATTTTCTGACAGTTTTTTTTTTTTTATGTCTTTTGACACGTTTTTGGTGCATGTTGCGTAGTGCTGATCATTGTTATGGATGCTCTGCTCCTCCAGCTTGCCGAGGCAGCCTTGATAGTCTGATAGTACGGATGCAGGTATCATCCCAGCTGATCAGTACCCTGTGGTGTTCAGTCCCTCCAAACACACAAGCAATTTGCCATCAATGTCCCAGGAAACCTCCTTAACCCCTTCCCGCCCTAGGACGTATGCATACATCCAAGTTGCTATCTAGTTTGTGCAACTGGATGCATGCATATATCCTAGCGATCTTCACAGCGCAAAGCACTGCAAGAAATCGCCGGCGAGACCCAGCTGTCAATCAATTGCAGCCTTAGCCAATCATAGCTCATCTGACACTGAACTGCTCTGGGCTGTGTGTAGCATAGTGAGGGAGGAAGTTCTCCCCTTTATGGCTTCAGATAATGTCACAGCCTGCTGGGTAAAGCCTTTTCCCAGTCTGTGAATCTGATTGTGACTGAGTAGAAAATACAGAGCAATATCAAGGTAAAAAACTAAAAAATAAAAAATAAAGGCAGGGGTGGTTTATCATGATGGGCAGTGAACTGGGAGGATTATAAAATGTAACAAGAGCATGACAGGTACTCATGCTATTGGGCATTAAAGGGGTACTCCGCCCCTAGACATATTTTCCCCTATCCTATCTGTGCGTAATGACGGGCAATACAGGGGCCGGAGCATCGCGATGTCACTGCTCCACCCCTCGTGACATCACGGTCCGCCCCCTTAATGCAAGTCTATGGGGGTGGGTTGTGATGTCACGAGGGGCGGAGCCATGATGTCACAATGCTCCGGCACCTGTATTGCCCGTCATTACGCACAGAGCGAGTTTGCTCTGTGCAGTAACGACAGCGGGGTGCTGCAGCTGAGATCTTGGGGGTCCCCCGCGATCAGACATCTTATCCCCTATCCTTTCAGTACTTTTTAGCAGCTGTATGCTACAGAGGAAATTCTTTACTCTTTGAATTTCTTTTTTGTCTTGTATACGGTGCTCTCTGATGACACCTCTGTCCATGTAAGGAACTGTCCAGAGTAGCATAGGTTTTGTATGGGGATTTTCTCCTGCTCTGGACAGTTCCTGATACTGGCATCAGGTGTCAGCGGAGAGCACTGTGGACAACACAAAAAAAAAATAAAAAAAAATAAAGATTTTCCTCTGTAGCAAACAGCTGCTAAAAAGTACTGAAAGGATTAAGATTTTTTAATAGAAGTAATTTAAAAATCTGTTTAACTTTCTGGCACCAGTTCATTAAAAAAAAAAGTTTTCCACTGGGCTTGGTCCTTAAGGGGTTAATAAAATATATACCCTTTTCAAACACAAAGGGGAAGATTTATCAAAACATGTCCAGAGAAAAAGTTGCTGAGTTTCCCATAACAACCAATCAGATTGCTTCTTTTATTTTTGAAAAGGCCTCTGGAAAAATGAAAGAAGGAAATCTTATTGGTTGCTATGGGCAACAGTCAACTTTTCCTCTGCACAGGTTTTGATAAATCTCCCCCAATGTTTTGTAGGCCTTAAACCATTTACCTTGCTGAAGCATTATACAACAATACATGATCTCAGAATCTTTTTCCACTAACCCTGCCTCATCCTGAATGAATAAACTCTTCATCTACATCTTGGTGCCTTAAAGAACATATGGCATATTTGTTTTGTCTTGGTGTTTGCCAATATTCTGTCAAGCTCCGAAATAGCTCGTAAAGCAGTAGGGAAAAATGCAAAAATCTCAGTGAATATGGTTGAGAAGCAGTACAATAAACACGAAGCATGAATATCTTATTTATGTCCAGGAGCTGTGATGTTGGAGCATATTTATAGCATTTGCTATGTGAATAGTTTACGAAGAAAATAAAGAAAAATGGAACCATAAGAGTATGTACTAAAAGAGGATTCATACCATTAGCTGTATTTTAGTATCATTATTATGATGCATCCCATGACCTGTCCATGCACAGTCTATTATATAGGAAAAACGTGCGCACCCTTGTGCATCACTATTAGGGAAAGCCTTCTTCCCTAGCCTTCTAGACTAGCCTCTACTATATCAGATCTTTTCAATGTATCCTTTCTTGTATGTGAAAGGATATTGGTGAGAGAGGTACAGTACTGTCCACTGTGTATCTTCATCTGCCATCACGACGGCCCCTAAATACTGACCTAGACTTGACTCTGGGTTGGCCATGCCTGAGTGTAAAGAGAAGGGCAGGAACAGGGAGAGGTGAGTGTATTCATTGTCCGGGAGAGTCAGGAGGATGTTCCCATTTCCTGCATATTGACAAGTATGCTAACATAAGGTTTCATGTTTTGTTTTTTGTGACTTTTATTATTACTCATGTAATAATCCACTTGTACTTCTCTAACCTTCCTATTATAAATAGTGGCCTAAACTGAGCCACCCCTTAGGTACATTTTAGGTTAAAGGGGTGGAAAACTTTTTTTTTTTTTATTATCAACTGGTGCCAGAAAGTTAAACAGATTTGTAGATTAGGTGAAGGTAACACCGTTAACCTCAAGTACTATCTCTATCCTAGGTGAGCTACACACACCACATATTCTACAGATTTGTAGATTACTTCTATAAAAAAAATCTTAAAGGGTACCTCTCATCAAATAAACTTTTGATATATTTTAGATTAATAAATGTTGAATAACTTTCCAATAGCATGTTAATGAAAAATATGCTTCTTTCTATTGTATTTTTCCCGATCAGTCCTGTCAGCAAACATTTCTGACTCATGCTGGAGTCCTAAACGCTCAGAGCTGCCAGCCTGCTTTGTTCACAGTCAAACAGGCTGTGAACAAAGCAGGCTGGCAGCTCTGAGTGTTCTCCTTTGTGAACAAAGCAGACTGGCAGCTCGTAGTGTTTAGGACTTCAGCATGAGTCTGAAATGCTTGCTGCCGGGACTGGTAGGGAGACCCCTAGTGGTCATTTCTTCAAAGTGGAAAATTAAATAGAAAGAAGCATATTTTTTAATAACATGCAATTGTAAAGTTATTCTGCATACATTAATCTATAATATATAAAAAAATTTTTTTGATGAGAGGTACCCTTTAATCCTTCCAGTACTTATTAGCTACTGAATACTACAGAAGAAATTATTTTCTTTTTGGAACACAGAGCTCTCTGCTGACATCATAACCACAGTGCTGTAGTATTCAGCAGCTAATAAGTACTGGAAGGATTAATATTTTTTTTAATAGAAGTAATTTACAAATCTGTTTAACTTTCTGGCACCAGTTGATTTAAAAAAAATAATAATAATAATTTCCACCGGAGTACCCCTTTAAGTAAGACCATGTAACTGTATTGTTGGGTCTCAGCCCTTTACAGCATAGCAAAACTATTTTTTTCAAGGATGATAATACAGTGTGTGTCCAGATTTAAGAACATTTGGCAAAACAGTATACTTCTTATCTCCTTCCAGAAACAGGATTGGTGTTGTGTCTAGTATTAGAACTCAGTCTTGAAGTGGGATGAGTTGCAATGCCAGGCACAGCCTATAGACAAAGTGACACTTCCTGAGGTTAAAGGGGTATTCCAGGCAAAAACTTTTTTTATATATCAACTGGCTCCGGAAAGTTAAACAGATTTGTCAATTACTTCTATTAAAAAATCTTAATCCTTCCAATAGTTATTAACTTTTGAAGTTTTCTGTCTAACTGCTCAATGATGATGTCACGTCCCGGGAGCTGTGCATGATGGGAGAATATCCCCATAGGAGCTGCACAGCTCCCGGGACGTGAGTCATCAGAAAGCAGTTAGACAGAAAACAGCAACTCAACTTCAGAAGCTAATAACTATTGGAAGGATTAAGATTTTTTAATAGAAGTCATTTACAAATCTGTTTAGAGCCAGTTGATCTATAAAAAAAAGTTTTTGCCTGGAATACCCCTTTAAAGTAAGACACTTATTGCCAATCCTGAACCTACCTTATAAATAACTTCTCATTCTAACAAACCCCCAACTTCTTCATTTCTGTATACCAGGCTGTATGAGGGCTAATTTTTTTCCGCCGTGATCTTTTGCTTGTATATGTACCATTTTGGTATTGATCAGACATTTTTGATTGCTTTTTACTTAATTTTTATTGGGACATGATGTTATAAAAAAAATGCTATTCTGGAGTTTGGTTTTTTATTACATTTACACCATTTACCATATGGGATATATAATATTATATTTTTATAGCTCCGACTATAACGCAGAGGACAATACCAAATATGTTTATTTTTATTATGTTTACATGTTTTCATATGGGAAAAGGGGGTTATTTGAACTTTAAATGTGGAAGGGGGGAATCTGTGTCTTTTAAAACATTTTTAACACTTTACTGGACACTTAAAAATTTTCAAATCAACTGGTGCCAGTAAGTTAAACAGATTTGTAAATGATGTAAATGACCATTTTTGGAAATGGATCTTTTTCGCATGGAATCAACTGTCACCTACTACCTTCACACATTTTGCAGTAAATTCACAGTTTCTGCACATCATTGGTCCACGTTGTTGCCATATTGGAAAATCCCTCCTAATGGTCTGATGATTATGATGATCTGAGATATAAATTACTGAAAGGCCTTTTTTGAGTCAAAAAATTAAATAAATGGTGAGTGAAACAGGGTGGGAAATACATTTTGACATAAAGCTTCTTTTACCTTCAACTCCTTTTTGGAAAGCACTTTGGTACACTATTCTCATCAGTCCCCAAAGTGCCATGTGCCTAAAGCCAGAATATACAGTCCTTGTGTACAGAGACAGGGGGACATAATAAAAAAAGAAACTGGCTAATTTGTAGAAAGTGTAGACATTGACCACCTATTAGTTGGCTTAGAATATGCCAAAAATTAGTGCCTAAAAGTGTTTTTTTTTTGTTTGTTTGTTTTGTGCATATTAACCCCCGCTTAATTTTTATGAAATCTATACACACTTTTCAAAAAGTCACGTCCCCTTATTAACCCCTTAAGGACGCAGCCCTTTTTCACCTTAAGGACTGAGCCCTTTTTCGCAATTCTGACCACTGTCGCTTTACGAATTAATAACTCGAAAATGCTTTTACCGAATATTCTGATTCTGAGATTGTTTTTTCGTATTCTACTTTATTTTGGTGGCAAATTTTTGGCATTACTTGCATCCTTTTTTGGTGTAAAATCCCAAAATGTCATGAAAATTTGGAAAATTTTGCATTTTTCTAACTTTGAAGCTTTCTACTTGTAAGGAAAATGGATATTCACAATGCATTTTATTTTTATTCACAAATACAATATGTCCACTTTATGTTTGCATCATAAAATGGACATATTTTTGCTTTTTGAAAAAATTAGGGCTTCAAAGTAGAGCAGCAATTTTCAAAAATTTCAAGAAAATTGCAAAATCTGAAGGGACAGATGTTACAGAACTACAACTCTTAGCATGCCTGGGCAGTCTAGGCATGCTGAGAGTTGTAGTTTGGCAACATCTGGAGGGCTACCGTTTGGGCACCACTGTAACAGTGGTCTCCAAACTCTGACCCTCCAGATGTTGCAAAACTACAACTCCCAGCATGCCTTCGGCTGTCTGGGCATGCTGGGAGTTGCAGTTTGGCCTTCCTAGAGGTTGCCACAGTAAAGATCACTTTACTTTCACTTTCATTCCCCCCCCCCCCCCCCCCACCGTAGTTTCCCTACCTGAGGCAGGATCCAGCAGTCTCCAGCGATGATCCGGGATCCCCAGACATCTTCTCCTCCAGGTACCTGCCTCCATCTTCTCCCCAAGTTCCCCCCGAATCAGTTCTGACCATTGGCAGGGGATAGGAGGAGATTGCAGCACTGCGACCTCGGTCCTATCCCTCAGGGTGATCAGGGCTGTCCCTGACAGCTCCGATCATCCCTATTTTCCGGGTGATCGGGTCACCAGAGACCCGATCAGCCCGGAATAGCAGAAAATCGCATGTCTGAATTGACATGTGATTTTCTGCGATCGCCGACATGGGGGGGGGGGGGGGGGGTGGAGCCGGCGATGTGCCGGGATGCCTGCTGAATGATTTCAGCAGGCATTCCGGTCCGTTCCCCAACCGGCTAGCGGCAGGGACCGGAATTCCCACGGGCGTATGCATATGCCCCACGTCCTTAAGGACTCGGGATGCAGGGCGTATGCATACGCCCGGCATCCTTAAAAGGTTAAACATGGTGCAAAGGGGTTTAGAAAGTATGTAAAACACATTTCAAATTTGGTGCAAGTCATGTCAGCCTGTTTTTTTGGTTCAAATTACACCATATTTTGGTGCAAGCAGTTTGTCGTAATTTGTCATAGTGCCGCAAAGGTTGGATTGATCAAGCTCTTGACACGAGCCTGCTTCATACCCGATTACCCCAAGCTGATTTTGGTAGCTGGGGGCTGACGCTAATAGTTGACTGTGGCATTTAAATGTAGGTTACAGTTATCGTTGGTGGTGCAGTGTGTCAGATTTTCTGGCCGCAGGGCTGTCGCAGCCAGTTGTCCATGCAGCCGAAGCTCTTACGTGAGGCTTCGTGGCTGGAGATCTGCTTCTATTGATAGAGCCAAACAACAGAATTTAGTTTTTTTGTTTTTTATCACGTCACATCCCAGAAAAAAACAGAATAAGAAACAATCAAAGAGTCAAGTCAATACAGATAAGACCAATTAAGTATATCTTATGGAAAAATCAATGAACTTATTATAAAGTACAATTGGTCCTTCAAAAAACAAGCCATCATATGGGGGGCATAAATGAAAAAATAAGGCAAAGAGGAAAAAACGAAAGGGCTAAAATGAAAATTTGAGGGGTTAACTGCAATGTTATGCACAGTGTATATTCTTTATTTTTTCTCAATAATTAACTATTTCACAAAAAACTATGTTTAATGCCTTAGCCATGTAGAATCATGAAGTAATGTAATGCATGGTGTATGGATCTACACATGGACTGATGCAGGGCTCAGTACAAGTCAGAATAGCTGTCAAATGGAGCCAAATATTCCTACCAATACTTTCATTTAGTATACCTCGCCTAGTGGCTAGAAGTCGGCTGCACTTATTCAGTGTGGGGATAAGGATGTCGGCTGTATGTGATTTACTATGCAAAAATGTGATTGTGTTCATGTTCTATGTACAGTGATCCCTCAACTTACAATGGCCTCAACATACAATAGTTTCAACATACAATGGTCTTTTCTGGACCATTGTAAGTTGAAACTAGACTCAACATACAATGATAATCTGGACAAAGACAGTCCAGATCTGTGAAACTTGTCTATGGCCGAGAGAACTGACCAATCAGAATGGGCAATTTACTGGTAAAACACCTGTATTACTGAAGCGTATGCACTGACTGATGTCTGGTAGTGCCCCCTACAGTACAGAGAGGTATTACATGTTCTGTACACTTTACCTGTACCAGGGTTAGCTGCTCCTTTGGACACCAGGTGAGGGAGACTCCATGTTTTTTTTTTTAGGACATTGCGTGTTCTGTACAGGACCCCGAAGAAGCTCCGGTCCTCTACATAGACCAGTGTTTCCCAAGCAGGGTGCCCCCAGCTATTGCAAAACTACAACTCCCAGCATGCCCGGACAGCCTTTGGCTGTCCGGGCATGCTGGGAGTTGTAGTTTTGCAACAGCTGGAGGTTCCCTGCTTGGAAAACACTGACATAGACAGTGATTACAGCTTCCAGCAGATCTTTATTACTTTTATATGTAGGGATTTGCTTTATCTATATTAGTAATCTTCTTATTTTTCTTTAATTCTCACTTTTTTTTTCTATTTTTGGATGACATGTTGGGGCTTTAGAACCAATTACCAGGTTTCCATAGAGTTCTGTTCTCAACATACAATGGTTTCAACTTACAATGGTCGTCCTGGAACCAATTAATATTGTAACTTGAGGGACCACTGTATATAATATAAGACCACATTGCACTGCTAAGCCATAAATACATGGATGGAGACTTCTGATATTTTGGATTTGTAGATTTGTCTAAGCTACTGTATTTCTTAAATACAGATAAATGCTGACGGGCAGGGAGCAACTGTGCTTTGCATGCTTTTTAGTGCACAATAAGAGGCTCCCTGTAGTGAATCTTTTGTTTCTATCTTCTTTACCATCCTCTGTTATTATTTCTAAAAATAAAGTGAAAAAAATATCTGGCTTTTTATTCCCATATCATTTGTTACCTTTTTAAATCTAAAACTTTAGAGTAAAGCAATCGCTTTTATGCCAATGTTTCTCATTTATGTCCAATTTATAGATCATTTTTTTGAAGCCTGGAGTAAGTCTTAGACATTGTAAAATTTAGCTTTTTTTCTTGTTTTTCCATTTCCATTCACATGATGGAGTTTTCGTGGAATTTCCACCTGGAAAAATTCAGGCCAGACTTCCCATGGGCAGCAGGCACTGACTCAGTTGGCGCTAGGTCCCTTCGGAAATGCAATCCATAGACCACAATGCATTTCCGAGCGGATCTTGCAGAAAGAATTCACGTGATTCGGTAAATAATCTGAGTCTGTTGCAACGGAATTTCCAAACAGAATTGTTTCACTGGAGTCTGCTCGGAAATCCCTCCGTGTGTATGGGGCCTTAGTAAGAAATTTCGATTTGGAGCAATATATTTAGTTTCATTAGTATGACACACTATGAATTACAGTCATGTGGTTTATTCAGTATGGTGACCAGTTCTGTACAAGATACAATATTTGAGGACAGTCATATAGGCTGTGAACAAGTATAGAGAGAAAATAGTGCCCACACAGAGAAAACTAGAGCTTGTACAAGCAAAACTAAGCAAAACGCGCTTACCTGTAGAGAATATGTTTTAGCGCCATAATAAATACAAAGTAAGAAAAACATTTTTTGCAAAGGTGTCTATAGCCTTCAAACACTAGATGTCACCCAGAAACATAGCTTGATGCTCTTGGGTTCAACGCACAATAGGCTTGAAGCCCCCTAAACCATTGATGCTAAGAGGAATTGTTTCCCTTGTATGTAGCGGAGGAGCCTTGAGACCTCAGGTGTCTGAACAAGATGTAGCATTAAAGGGGTACTCTGTCCCTAGACATCTTATCCTTTGGATAGGGGATAATATGTCAGATCATGGGGAGTCCAGCCGCTATCCTTTTTTTTTTTTTTTTTTTTTTTTTTTTTTTTAAATAAAGAACAATATCCTATATGACTGCAATGATATATCAGCTTCTAAAAAGTGTGGCCAGTTTACTAGCGATATTTTCAAGTGACAGACAGTTGTACTTTAAAGGGGTATTCTGGTGGAAAATTATTATTTTTTTTTTAATCCACTGCTGCCAGAAAGTTAAACAGATTTGTAAAGGACTTCTATTTCAAAATCTTAACCCTTCCAGTACTTAGCTGCTGTATGCTCTACAGGAAGTTCTTTCCTTTTTGAAAAAATGTTTCTGTCTGACCACAGTGCTCTCTGCTGACACCTCTGTCCATGTCAGGAACTGTCCAGAGCAGGATAGGTTTGCTATGGGGATTTGCTCCTGCTATGGACATCAGACGTCAGCAGAGAGCACTGTGGTCAGACTGAAAAGAAATTCAAAAAGAATAGAACTTCCTGTGGAGCATACAGCAGCTGATAAGTACTGGAAGGATTAAGATTTTTAAATAGAAGTAATTTACAAATCTGTTTAACTTTCTGGCACCAGTTGATTTAAAAAAAAAAATAGTTTTCCACCTGAGTACCCCTTTAAGTACAGTTTTTCTCCACTCATACTTTCCCAGTGACAAAAATATTTGTAATATAGTTTGTAACAAGAATTATTGTAATTAATGCTATTAGGGTAATATATATATATATATATATATATATATATATATATATATATATATATATATATATATATCTGTATTG
Organism: Hyla sarda; assembly: GCF_029499605.1. NCBI lineage: Eukaryota > Metazoa > Chordata > Amphibia > Anura > Hylidae > Hyla > Hyla sarda. The sequence continues at coordinate 359,816,826 of NC_079189.1, forward strand.
AGCTTCTTCTCTTTCCTATTTTCAGAAAGATATGTAAAACTATAACATGTAAAATGATTAGAACAAGTGTACTCAACCACACAAAGCTCATCGAACATGATTCCTAAACTGTTCTTCACCCCTTGTCAACTTCATGTCAGCTGGAAAGATTGAGATGAATCTGTGAAGAAGAAATGATGACCAGGACTAACCCCCTGATTCATCCGGAATATTATGAGCTCATGGAAGGACCTAACCCCTTGCAGCGGAGTCTGACAGACTTTTTGTTATCGATTTATCTGACTTCTTCAGTAACCAGGGTTTAATGTGTGACAGACAGCGCTATAGTACTGTGATTTGTCTTCTTTGTTATGAGCTTGTTGTTGCTTTTATGTATAGCTTTTATGTTGTTCCTGAATTGCTAGGTATTTCTCATTAGACAAGATTTAATCCTACACAATCATATACATACACAATATGATTATTGCTATATCTGATGACAAGGATGAAATGAACAGATTCGTTTCAGTACATTCGCTTTATGTTTAGTACATTTGTGAGAAGCCTATTACATGTGATGCAATGTTTCAATCCACACAACTCAGAGGTATTTTTTTTTTTTGTTATTTTAAAACCATAGACCTTTTAAGAAAACCTGTGCCCTCTATTAAAACTATAAGCCATCACAATTTATATGGAGCAGCTGCTTGATGGATCCAGATTCTTTTTTTCTCTAAGCCCCTGTTGGTTAGCAATTGGTGCCATTTACCTTGGTACCAGAAATACTAAAGTGGGTTCACTCAGTTCTCAATGGGGAAAGCCTCAGGTTCTTGCCACGTTGACAGCAGTCTATGCACACTACTGCACTGCTGCACAATGTACAGTACAACATTTTAGAGGTGGAGCTTTCTGCCCCTGAAATTTATTCGCTAAAGGAATGATTCGGTCAGTGCTGGCTGCCCTCAGAAACTACAGGCTGAAAGACCGTAGGGTGCCTAGACCCTGAAAGACCGTTGTGTGCCTAGACCCTGAAAGACCGTAGTGTGCCTAGACCCTGAAAGACCGTAGTGTGCCTAGACCCTGAAAGACCGTTGTGTGCCTAGACCCTGAAAGACCGTAGTGTGCCTAGACCCTGAAAGACCGTAGTGTGCCTAGACCCTGAAAGACCGTTGTGTGCCTAGACCCTGAAAGACCGTAGTGTGCCTAGACCCTGAAAGACCGTTGTGTGCCTAGACCCTGAAAGACCGTAGTGTGCCTAGACCCTGAAAGACCGTAGTGTGCCTAGACCCTGAAAGACCGTAGTGTGCCTAGACCCTGAAAGACCGTAGTGTACCTAGCCAATATATTTGCTGCTAACAATTAGTAATGACCTAGAAAAAAAAAAGTTCCTGACTCCGTGGATAAACATCTCTACATGTGTTTTTTGAACAGGCCACGGGTCAAATTTAAGGTCTTGTTTAGATGTTACATTTGAAGATAGAATAGGATCCCTATGCATTAGCCTCATGTCATTTAACCTTTTAAGGACACCGGGCGTATCCATACGCCCTGCATCCCGAGTCCTTAAAGGGGTATTCCAGGCAAAACTTTTTTTTATATCAACTGGCTCTGGAAAGTTAAACAGATTTGTAAATCACTTCTATTAAAAAATCTTAATCCTTCCAATAGTTATTTGCTTCTGAAGTTTTCTCTCTAACTGCTCAATGATGATGTCACGTCCCGGGAGCTGTGCATGATGGGAAAATATCCCCATAGGAGCTGCACAGCTCCTGGGACGTGAGTCATCAGAAAGCAGTTAGACAGAAAACATCAACTCAACTTCAGAAGCTAATAACTATTGGAAGGATTAAGATTTTTTAATAGAAGTAATTTACAAATCTGTTTAACTTTCTGGAGCCAGTTGATATATAAAAAAAAGTTTTGGCCTGGAATACCCCTTTAAGGACGTGGGGCGTATGCATACGCCCGTGGGAATTCCGGTCCCCACCGCTAGCCGGTTGGGGACCGGATCAGCAGGCATTCTGGCACATCGCCCCGTGTCGGCAATCGCAGAAAATCGCATGTCAATTCAGACATGCGATTTTCTGCTATTCCGGGCTCATCTGGTCTCTGGTGACCCGATCACCCGGAAAATAGGGATGATTGGAGCTGTCAGTGACAGCCCCGATCATCCTGAGGGCTAGTAGTGAGGTTGCAGGGCTGCGATCTCCTCCTTGCCATTGGTCAGAACTGATTCTGACCAATGGCAGAGCAGGACAGTGGGTTGCCATGGCAACCCCCGTTCTTCCCACCCCTGGATGTCGAGGGGAACTTGGGGAGAAGATGCCTGGGGAGCCCCGATCGTCGCTGGAGACTGCTGGATCCTGGCTCAGGTAGGGAAACCACGTTGGGGGGGGGGGGGGGGGATGAAAGTGAAAGTAAAGTGATCTTTACTGTGGCAACCACTAGGAAGGCCAAACTGCAACTCCCAGCATGCCCAGACAGCCAAAGGCTGTCTGAGCATGCTGGGAGTTGTAGTTTTGCAACTTCTGGAGGGTCACAGTTTGGAGACCACTGTTACAGTGGTGCCCAAATGGTAGCCCTCCAGATGTTGAAAAACTACAACTCTCCGCATGCCTAGACTTCCCAGGCATGCTGGGAGTTGTAGTTCTGTAACATCTGTCCCTTCAGAGTTTGCAATTTTCTTGAAATTTTTGAAAATTGCTGCTCTACTTTGAAGCCCTCAAATTAAAAAAAAAAAAAAAATGTCCATTTTATGATGCCAACATAAAGTGGACATATTGTATTTGTGAATAAAAATAACATTTATTGGGAATATCCATTTTCCTTACAAGTAGAGAGCTTCAAAGTTAGAAAAATTCTAAATTTTCATGAAATTTGGATATTTTTTACCAAAAAAGGATGCAAGTAACGCCGAAAATTTACCACCAAAATAAAGTAGAATATGTCACGAAAAAACAATCTCAGAATCAGAATATTCGGTAAAAGCGTTTTCAAGTTATTAATTCGTAAAGCGGCGGTGGTCAGAATTGCGAAAAAGGGCTGCGTCCTTAAGGGGTTAAAGGGGTACACCCGTGGAAACCTTTTTTTTTTTTTTTAAATCAACTGGTGCCAGAAAGTTAAATAGATTTGTAAATCACTTCTATTAAACAAATCTTAATCTTTCCAGTACTTTTTAGGAGCTGTATACTAAAGAGAAATACAAAAAAGAAATGCATTTCCTGTGATGTCATGACCACAGTGCTCTCTGCTGACCTCTGCTGTCCATTTTAGGAACTGTCCAGAACAGGAGAACATCCCCATAGCAAACATATGCTGCTCTGGACAGTTCCGAAAATGGACAGCAGAGGTCAGCAGAGAGCACTGTGGTCAGGACATTAGAGGAAATGCATTTCTTTTTTGTATTTCTCTTTAGTATACAGCCCCTAAAAAGTACTGGAAGGATTAAGAAGTAATTTACAAATCTGTTTAACTTTCTGGCACCAGTTGATTTAAAAAAAAGAAAGGTTTCCATGGGAGTACCCCTTTAACGACAATGGACATAAATGTACGTCATGGTGACGTGGTACTTAGCGCACCATGACGTACATTTAAGCGCCGACATGATTGCGAGCACCGGGAGTGGTGCTCGCGTCATATTCGGCAGGTCCCGGGTGCTATCAGCAGCCAGGGATCCGCCGGTAATCCACGCGATCGCGGATGTCCGTCATTAACCCCTCCTATGCCGTGATCAATACAGATCACGGCATCTGTGGCAGTGCGGTACTTTGCACGGATGATCGGATCGCCCGCAGCGCTGCCGCAGGGATCCGATCATCCAGCATGGCGGCCGGAGGTCCCCTCACCTGGCTCCGGCCGTCAAGACAATAAAAAAATGACTGCCCAGCCTGGCCGTTAAGGGTTAACAGGGTCCTTGTCCTGGCACATAATCCACAGGTCTGACAGTCTTATTTTCTAATTTTGTAGTAAAACAGATGTACCGTATTTGAATGAACGCACTACAATTTCAGATGCTAATGACAATTTACTCCAAATGTAATTGTGCTTTTTAACCTTCTGATTGTTTTTACTTTTTTTTTTCTCAACACAATTACATAAAGCACAATTGTATTTTTCTTATATCTTTAGGGTAGGATTTTGATAACTTAGGAGTCAAATCTGGACACATGACAATATGAAACTCCATAATGATTCTATTATTCTTTCATTGTGTCAGCAACAAGAAAACTATTCCAGGATCATGTTCCTTCTAATCTGTTCATGCAGGTTTATTGGGCAGTCTGAATTCACCATTCTCTAGTACCGACCTGGGAATATAGGGACGCATAAGGAGGCCTATTGGGGGGATTTCAATGTATACATATTGCAGAAAACTTTATAGATTTATAGTCTTTTTTCACCACCACAAGTGATTTTTACTGTCCCATTGCATCTAAAATTTAAAAATGAAGTCAATATTAAGCATCAAACTATTTTGTATGTAATGATTCCATACATTGCTGTATGTCTCTATGGTAACAGACTACTAACATACTGTGTAGTCTGATATTGCAGTCATACTCCCTTCTACCTTTCCCTTGCTTTAAACATATGTTAGCATAAAGTAGGAGAGAAAAGGAGATGTGAGCTCTCTGCTGTGTAGTTAAAACTTAGAATGGCCTGTTTAGCAGTTATATCGCCTTCATTTTCAGGATTGGTGGGGGTCCCAGTAGTCAGACTCCACTAATCATAAATCTTATTCTAACAATATACCTTTATTGAGGAGAAAACTCCTTTAAAGGGGTACTCCTGTGGGAAATTTTTTATTTATTTAAATCAACTGGTTTCGGAAAGTTACACAGATTTGTAAATTACTTCAATATCAAAATCGTAATCCTTCCAGGACTTATCAGCTGCTGTATGCTCCATCGGAAGTTGAGTTGTTCTTTTCTGTCTGACCACAGTGCTCTTTGCTGACACCTCTGTCCATATCAGCAACTATCCGGAGCAGGAGAAGTTTGCTATGGGGATTTGATCCTACTCTCGACAGTTCCTGACATGGACAGAGGTGTCATCAGAGATCACTGTGGTCAGACAGAAAAGAACAACTCAACTTCCCGTATAGCATACAGTAGCTGATAAGTACTGGAAGGGTTAAGATTTTTGAATATAAGTAATTTACAAATCTGTTTAACTCTCTGGAACCAGTTGATTTGAAATTCATACTTTGGAGGAGAAAAGAAAAGAGTGCTTAAAATATGGTCAACATTATCAGTGTAGAAATAAAAAATGGAAAATGTCAGCGCCTCACTTGTCATTAACATCTGAATTGTATCCCATCTCTTCATTAAGTGCGCATTTCATAATGCCAGCTGTCATGGGTGACTACTGAAGTAAATTGCTACTAAAGACTTTGCCGTTAGAAAAAGCTGAGTGCACTGGACAGCCAAGAGCAGCAACACTGGGGGTCATTTCTGCTACTGCTACCCCAAATGTCATTTGGCCGTTTGGTTCATGAATGTTGATAGAGTTCATGAGGGGACTGGATGCCTTTTTCTGAGAAATATCATATAAGTTTATGTGTATTGGATTTCCAAGGTGGGTTGTTGAGCTCGGAATTTATTCTAATATTTAGAGAATTTTTTTTTATAGGAGTCAATTGGCAACTTCTCTACCTCATGAGTTTCTTGGCTCCTTCTGGATCAGCACTGTAGGATAGTTCACTGGTATACTGTGCTTATAACCCACATTGAAAAGTATCTTCCTACGTACAGGTGTATACCCAGCATACAAAATGTGTTAAAGTTAGGGTGCTTTCACAAGAAAAAAACTGTGCATACTCACCTGCCTGGCTCTGCTGTACATTGCACACTACTACATTTTAACTGCAACACTTTCCCACTGAAATTCATGTGCTGAAAGGATGACCATGTTCATTCTTTCTGCAGAATACCAAGTGGAAGGCACTACTGGTTATGGGGAACAGCAATGTCTGCACGGTCCAAGCACGACTGATTCAGCCTGGCATGCCGGTGCAGTGCCGTGGATTGTAATTTGCCATAGATTGTGATGGAGTGACTCAGCAGTTTTCCCTGCTCGAGCGATCCGCCTCCATCACATTCTATAGGCTGACACTCGTACACCCCCCCCAACCATTGGTTACTGCGGGGGCTGGGGAGGGGGTGTGTGCGAGTGTTACGTGACATATTTAATCATCAGGAATCGCAGCTCACGGCAGTCTCACTTGGGCTATCACAGGAAGAGGATCTCTCCCTGTGATAGCCCGAAGCTGCACGGAGCTCTCATGGCGTCTGTGGCCCGATTCCGAGAGCTGTGCAGCTTCGGGCTATCACAGGGAGAGATCCTCTCCCTTTGATAGCCCAAGTGAGACTGCCGTGAGCTGCGATGCCTGATGATTAAATATGTCACGTAACACTCGCACACCCCCCCTCCCCAGCCCCCGCAGTAACCAATGGTTGGGGGGGTGGTGTACGAGTGTCAGCCTATAGAATGTGATGGAGGCGGAGCGCTCGAGCAGGGAAAACTGCTGAGTCACTCCATCACAATCTATGGCAAATTACAATCCACGGCACTGCAACGGCTGCCATGGGAAGCATGGTGTGCCCAGACCCTTAGCATATTTGGTGCCAAAACTAACAGCAATAATTGCTAATAAGTAATGACCTTAAAAAAATAAGAGGTAAAAAAAGGTAAAATGTAAATTAAATCTTTTTAATGAAAAAAAATAATAAAAGTATATTAGAGATATGCTGTAGTACATAAGTACTACAACATATCAAAAAATAAAGTTGGTGACAGTGCCCATTTAAAATAAGTGTTGTGGCCCACATGCAAAATCGATGAGACATTTTGATCAAGGGAACATCACTGCCTAGGCTGTTAGGCTGGCCAGTAATGGCACATGTCCTGGCACATAATCTGTAGTTCTTATTAGAGTCTTAATATCTAATTTTTGCTAATGACAATTTACTCCAAATGTACGGTAATTGTGTTTTTTAACCTTCTGATGGTTTTTACTGTTTTCTTGTTCTCAACACAATTACATAAAGCACAATTGTATTTTTCTTATATCTTTAGGGTAGGATTTTGATAATTTAGGAGTCAAATCTGGACACATAACAATATGAAACTCCATAATGATTCTATTATTCTTTAATTGTGTCAGCAACAAGAAAACTATTACAGGATCATGTTCCTTCTAATCGTGTTCATTCAGGTTTACTGGGCAGTCTGAATTCACCATTCTCTAGTACCGACCTGGGAATATAGGGACACATAGGGAGGCCTATTAAGGGAGCATTTTATTGTATATCTATACATATTGCAGAAAACTTTTCATATTTAGAGGCTATGTTTAGTTTTTACAGTTCTTATTGTCCCATTGGATCTAAAATGAAAATGAAGCAAATTTGTAATAATTAAATAACAACAAATATAATACAAATTTATGTTTACTAGTTTTCCAAGGTAGGTTGTTGATCTAGAAATGTATTTTGAGTTTATTCTTTTGGAGTATGTTTTCCTAACATAAGTCAATTGACAACTACGCTGCCTTAAGATTATTATTATTTTTGTCTTCTTTTTGATCAGCACTGTAGGATAGTACACTGGTACACTTTTCTTATAACCCTACTTAAAAGGGTACTCTCAGCATACAAAATATTTTAAAGTGGGCTCTTTCAGAAAAAAAAAAATCATGCATACTCACCTGCTCCGATTCCGCTCCCCTCCCCACAGCTGATGTTCCGATGGCTACTGGATTCAGCTCCTTACCCACTTCCTCTGATGTTTCATTCCTGCCCTCTCAATCAATTGTTCCTGCAGGAATAAAATATCAGAAGTGGGGACCAGGAGATATCAAAATAGAAGCTAGGGGTCAGTTCAGGTGAGAATGCATTGTTTTTTTATTTATTATTATTTAAAAGAATCCTGAGTCTACTCTAAAAAATGTATATGTCTGGAATAGCCCTTTAAAAAAGAATCAATTATCTTTATCTCCACCACCATGAATGACTGATGAAATGGTGACTCAGAATGACTGTGTAATGTTGAATTCTCTTTATGTCAAGTATACTGCTTGTTTTAGTATAAAATCATCTCATGTGAGTTACAGTTTACTTAGATTTTTTTTTTTTTCTGGTAATTTCGCGATCAGAAATCTTAAGAATAAAGGGTTACTTCTTTTCTACTCCTTTAATCATTACATTTTTTTGACACTAGTAGCTCTGGCAACCTAACAGCACCATGTAGTGCAGACCACTATGGCACAGTGGTGAAGTGGAAGAAACCGCACACCTCTATATCACCTAAGAGTAGGATTGCCTGTAGAGATACTTTTTTGGAACAGTCTAGCAAAAAATCTACCTGAAATCAGGTACTCTGAAGAAAATAAAAAAACAAATGTAGAGAAAGATGCTAGTGTGACCGGAGACTAACCTGTGTACAAGAATAGATGAAGACCTCCTGATGATGATGGGTATAGGGGATGGCAATACAAAACAAATGGTGGTATGCAGGGTTGTGGTTTAGACCTCTGGTAGTCTGTGGAAATCTCTCTTCTTTCCTTGTTTTAAATGCATTTTCAGAAGAGCTTAGCAGCACATTTTGCAGGTAAAAAGAGCGTCCCTGTTGAGCAAGCCTGGCATCTTTGAGTGACTCCGCCGGGGTAATCTCAATGATTTCATAGCACTTGAATGAAATGACGGCTGCAGTTATTTTTCTTTGTGTTGCTAGACATAAATTTATGTGCATACTGATTCAAGCAAATGTTAAATGTGGACTTTGAAAACGGAAAGAGCTGGGTGACTGTGTTTTATGTGATGTGTTCCCTAATAGTATACTCACATTATTTTAATGCTTGAAGCTATTCCTATACTGCTGTCACACATGACTCATTACTTCAATATTGACTTTCTAATTCCTATTATTGCCCAGTAGACATCACCACATCAGTCTTGATATCTCTTTTCAGCTTGTAAGGCGGGGTGTGCCGCCGTCATGTAATCTGCAGAATCATGCCCTATCTGCTGCTTCCTCCCTATGGAATACACATGTACTCTATAAGTGACTTGTGTCTCAGTCTTCATTTACATCCTTAATTTCCAGGGATTCTGCCTTGAACCATATTATGACAGCGTCATAAAACTTTGACAGCACTTTCCATTCAAAAAAACCCACTATTTTCACCCCAGTTTCCTGGTACAGTTAATATTCATACCCTAAGCTATGTTCTGGGCTTGTATTCGTACACTGTGCATCCAAATCAGCTGTGATTGTACATAACAACTATCTGTTATTAGCCTGAGCTTTATTTTCTACTAAGCCAATCATTTCCCTTTGTTCTGCAGGTATTATCCGGCCATACTGTAGATTCACACCACATTACTATTACGGTGCACGTTGGAACAACTGATAACAAAAACCTAAAAGCTCTACTTTAACCACCAAGCAATTATACATCATCTCTTTTGTCTTTTGTCTCTTGTCTTTTCTTTTCTCCCCAGGTTCCTGTTGGTAAATTAAAGTGCCCATTTTTAGTGGGTTATGTAAATAGGGTCAACTACTGTGCTGCTGACATTCTTAAAGCATACCCATTGTTTCAAAAGATTTTTAAACACCTGTCTAGTTTTATTATATTAACCCCTCAGAGTGGAGACAAGGTGATTTTTGGACTCTCACTGCTGTTAGAAAACTCCCTCCATGGTGTAGAGCTATTTCTTATTTTATTCATTTCAGTGGATGGGACAGGATCCGGGCTGTTTGCCAGTAGTGCACACACTGGGCCTCCTTTCCCGTACTACTTTGGCCAGTTAAAGTACAGTACAGCACATGCTTTTTTCTCATGACATAGTGCTATTAAAAGGGCACTGAAGAGGTCTAGGGAATGACTTACACAGTACACTACTAATGCACTAAATGTAAGAAACAGCATGGAAGAGGTTATAAAAAGCCCTTAAAGGAGGAAGGGTGAGTTTACACTGGAGCACTGTGGATCATCTTCAGCAGGCAGACTGGCTCAGCTTTAGGTACTAAGCCCAGGCTTTCTTAAGGCCTCTTTTTCTATCTCCTGTATGCAGACATAAAAACATATTAGTCACAGAATGTGCCTGAACTATTACATAACAAAAAGCCTGCAAATCTAGGTGATAACTGCAAATCTGCTTAGCTCAGTGTATTCTGCTGTTGTCAGTAAATCTGTTCATTCTGCTTCCTATAGATGATTTAACAATATTTCCATATGGTCAACTTAGCCCTTTCTTCCATTGAACAAGTGCATGCTGCCTGTGACATACTGCTTACTGCTGCACAAAGCACAGTGCAGACTCACTTTCACAGTAAGGCCACAGATATGTCAGGAAAATGTCAATATGTCATAGGCCAGTGAGGTTGGGCTCAGACAGAAAATTGTTGAAAGCGGTTTCAGTCTGAGACAAAACTCTGATATGTTTGGAAAAGGACCTGAACGTAGTCACTAGATGACTAAGTTTCAGGCCATTGAAATGAATAGGGCCTGTTCCTGTCCGAGCACAGACACCTTGGAATTTTATTTATTTATTTTTTTAAATATATTTTTATTAAACATTTTTCAGCAAATACAAGATGCCATCATAAAAATTGAAAAAAAAGGCAGACGATAATACAAAATGATAGAAAACAAAACAATCCCCTCACGTAACTCTAAGATGCACTCAGTGAAGGCAATAATGCAAGTCCCAATAGAGGCTCCTCCAGTCGTAAACAAATTCCTTGAGTCCTCACTAACATCCGCCCACATCTCCACACACCACCCACACCTATCTGTCCCACCTGGAGCTGCTCACCCCGACTCCCAAGGGATCCAGGATGAAAACAGGATTGCAAAAGACACAAATACTCAATCATCCTGTAACTGCAGGGCTCCCAGAGTACCCTGCAGAGACTCAATATTATACCATGTGGTGTGTTTGAAAGGACGAACAATGTCAGCAATCCCCTGAGAGTCGAAGTGAGTCACAATAAAATATCTCCATTTCTGAAAGAATTTCTTCGTGCCAGAGTCTTCAATTGAGACACCAGCATTGGCAAATCTGGAGTTACCACGTCTAACTATTTGGCAAAGAGACATCTCAATGCTACTAAAAGCTCTGCATGTGTGAAGTGATCCTCTTCTTCCTGCCCCCCCACCGGTGTGCAAAGTTGATAAAGATTGGGGAGTAAACTGGAGTTGTGTCTTCCAGTGGTCATAGATGTAGGTTCTCACCAACTGCCAGTAGTCAGCCGTAAAAGAGCAGTCCCAAACCCCATGGTATAAATTCATTAAGTGGTGCATGACATTTATGCCAACTAGTGATCCTATCCGGGAAGGAAGGTGAGGGAAAAATGTTGAAACTATACAAAGCAGCATGTGACAGTTTAAAGTAGGTCTCCCGCAATCACTCGTTAATAACATGCTTACGAACCGCCCCCCAGCCCGCCAGAATGGTGTCAGTAATTGCAGTGTCCCCGGTCCACTCCTTCCATGTGGAGAATAGTTTTTCAGGGTCTAATTTGGGAAACCTATTATGCCGAGTAGCGCATCAAAATCGAGGCCCTCCTTGGTTCTGTGCCTATGATATCCTCCACTGAATGAGTAGTTGCCTCCCGGGTAAGATCCCTAAGTCTAGAGGAACAAAAGGCGGACACATGATTGGCATACAGGAGGTGGGATTGAGCAGTCCAAAGGAGCTAAGGATTTCCTTTGGCGCAAACTGTCTATGCTCTTCCCTATTTATGAGAGCCCTAACCGAAGTGACCCCATTGGTGTTCCATAAACACAGCCAGGAGGAGGATTTTCCTGTGGAAACTCCAGATGTTCACGCAAGGGCATCTGTTTAGAGAGAAGGAAAGGAAGGCCAAAAGCCTTCCGCACTTCCTTCCAAGAAATGATGTTGGCATGTAATTTTGACATTTTCCCAACATATTCATACCTTGGAGGCACAAATCGTGGTGTAAACCTAGCTCAAACACTTAGGAAGACGAATAAAGACTGTCTAATTCATATCTGTCTGATTACACATTTGCCAGTTTTTAGTTCACTCTGCGCCGAAATTCTGGCATACTTTGATTTGTCTCCTTGTATTTTGCCTTAGACCTGGACTACAGTTTGGAATGAGCTAAATATCTAGAGTTTCAGCAAAATGAGATGTTGCCTTCTTTGTGATGCCTGAGAAAGCCTATAGTTCCCACAGCTGCTGTTAGAAATGGTTACCTGGTCCATCAATGGTCACAGTCACATGGTTTGGGTTGCACTGGGAACTTTTTAAATGAAATGTTTTTATTAATTTTCAATAAAGAAAAGACGTACAAAGCCTACACCCTCTCAATACGAATGTCCCCCATTCCAACACTATAACAATACAAAACACTGTATGCCAAGGGGACTTACTGCATGCCAAGGGAAGTTAGGTTGTCTCACAGTCCTTACTCTTGGACATTTGATAAAGATTTAGCTTTTTTACGGTGAATTCTGCTGTAAACCAGCTGTAAAGATCATTTTTAACTTTGTGCCAATCTCAGACAATGGCCTCAGGGGAATGCATTATTTTACATACCCTTTATTATAATAACATTTTGCAAAATACATTGCACATTTTTTCATTGTAGAATGGAGAAAAAATTTAAATATCAGTCTGCCCAGGAGGAAGATTCTCAGATCAATACATATTTACCAATTATCAATCTAATACAATGGCAGATCAGAATCACCCATTTGGGTTTAATAGATTGTGGATGCTGGATTTTACCATGCCATGGTCAATCTAGACATGCATGATTATGGAAGTATTGGGAGAGATACTGGTCTCATGTGGCACTCACCCAATGTTTCCAATCTTTTATGTTACTTGAAACGCAGGCATGGGATACTGACATGGGAGATCATCGGTTGTTTTGCACCCTTAGCATTGACAAAGTGCACCCTTTTTCTTATGCTTGCATTTTAATATACCAAGAAGCCAAGCAGCATTTGGTGAGTGCTGAAGATGTTCTTTTTTCTAAGCTTTGTAAGGCATTATGGGGGAGATTTATCAAAACCTTTGCCGAGGAAATGTTGACCAGTTGCCCATAGCAACCAATCAGATTGCTTCTTTCATTTTTCAACTGCCTTTTAAAAAATTAAGAAGGCGATTTGATTGTGTTCTATGGACAACTGCACCACTTTTCCTCTACACAGATTTTGATAAATCTTCCCCTATATGTATGTAGCAGTTTCCCAAAGTGGGGAAATTTTTTTTTTGTAAATGTTTGGCAGTAACTGCCCTATACCGAGTGTGGGTGTTTTTGTTGTGCTAAAATATTACTTGTACCCATGAAAAATGTTATCCAGAAAACATGGAATGAGTAGGCTATGTGTATCAGCTAGAACTGACTCCTAGTTCAATACTAATCAATGTGAATTTCTTTTGTAATTGGTTCTAAATAGTTAAAGTATATTCATGTTGCAAATGAATCTTGGATTGTTAAAATTCAAGTGACTTGCTTTCTGACTAGAGTGGATTCGTACTGTGTGTTTTCAATTAAAAACACAATCATTGCATTTATAAAACACACAATTTATTAAGTGCTCCGCAGGGAAAGAATTGGAACGATTTTGTAGCCTGCAGAGTATGAGTGGCTTCCCTTTTGGATTCCTCTCGATGATGTCAGAAAAGCATCTTCGTGACCTTCACACAACTCACATATCTTTTATCTTTAGTTCTCCATCAATGTCCACCACATACTTGCACTAAACAATCACTCTAAAAGATACAACAAAGTCCAGTAAAAAAGGTATTAAGTGAAGGTCTGTTGCATTGTCTACATGTATAATATATTTATGTCTGTAGGAAGAGGCATTAACATGGTATTATGTTACTTTTTTATTGTAAAATAGATGAAATTTCACATTTTGCTAATTAAACTGTTCTACTGTACACAACACCTATATTCATCATATCTAAAAATGATAAATAGTGTGTAGATGCAAAACTATCTTAAGACCTCATTGCATAAATTGTGCTGATGCAGAGGAGAGACAGCTGTTAGATATAGCCACACAGAGACAGAGACCGTTTGTTTTTTTTACTGCCTTGGTCTTCCCAATCAGTGTATACATAGTGCCTGATGGTAGAGATAATCAAAAACTGGCTAATTCTTAGACTAGGCAGTCTAAGATTGCACCAGATTTTTAACAGTGGTTTGGGCTGTTTGAAGATCTGGTGCATCTTACACTGTCTACTCTGCACTACCTATTAGTTGACTTAGTTTAAGCCAAACCTTTGTGCCAAAAATAAAAAAATTTTACTCATTTTAACCCCTGCTCCCTTTCTACCATGACTATGCCCCCTTTTGAGAAAGTGGCTACCATGGAATAAACAAAGTGAAATTTGTGTGTAATTCATAAAAATTTGTAATGAAATGTGTCCCAAAAAAAGTACAAAGGGGGAGATTTATCAAAACCTGTGCAGAAGAATAGTTGACCAGTTGCCCATAGCAACCAATCAGATTGCTTCTTTGATATTACTTTTCAAAAATATAGGAAGCAGTCTGATTGGTTGCTATGGGCAATTGGTCAATTTTTCCTCTGCACAGGTTTTGATAAATCTGCCCCAAAATACTTGGAATATCCCCCAGTGAGAGGGCATACAGTATAGTAGTCAGCCATGAGGCTTCCAGCTTTGGTGTAGGGTAGCTGTAGGACCAAGATCAGTGCTGCTGTCAGTGTCGGAAGACGGTATGCCCCCTGTTTTTGGGACTAATATGTCAACCTCAAGGGAAACTGGCAATAAAAAAAATGGTATTGTTAAGCCCCACCCTCAATGGTCTTCTTTACCTTTTGGGGGTTAAAATGCATAAAATAAATGAATAAATATAGAATAAATAAAATTAAACAACATTTTTTAAAGTCATCAGTATTTCAAACTACAGTTTCTGAGTTTCTGAACCCACCCCTCTGTAAACTCTATATGCACAATAAAAATAACCAGAACTGGAAGGGGATGCCATGATTAGGTACTCAAAACATTTTTTTTTAATAATATGCTTAGGATGCCTGCATAAAAAAAAAATCTAAACCTTTACTTACCTCCCGCGCTCCCCTGGTACCTCCGTTATTGCTGCCCCAGTGTCCAGTGGGATCATCTTTCTAATTCTGGGGCCCATGACGTCACAGTGCAGGTCAGCCAATCACTGGCCACTTTGGTATCTCGCCTCAGCCAGTGATTGGCTTAGTGGCAGTGTGATGTTTTCAGGCCCAGCCTCAGTCTCCTAACTGGTTCCCAGGCTTGATTTATCTCATTGCAGCTCAGGCCATCACTGTTCCATACTACAGTAAATGATAACACCGATTTTAATATTAAAGTATTGATTATAACCAATGAATAAGATTATTGTATCTACTAATATTCTTTATGTTTCCCTCACTAATGTTAACCAAGTCTAGGTTCAGTTATAAGAACAGTGTGCCTTTCTGGTGCCCACATTTTTTTATTTTATATCCATTAATATCTAGGGACCCATAAGAAGATGAACTCATATGAAGGGAACTGTTTTTAAGTTGAAGTGTCTGCAACAAATCTGCCATGTGTGGGTATAGCCTAACTTTAGAGTATTTTGTAGTAAAATAAAATCAGCAAGATGCTTATGTAGATAAATTCCAGTCCTTTGTTTAGGTTTTTTGAACTACAATACGTATTGAATTCAGACTTTGCTCCATCACCATTCCACCTAGTGGTTTTGGATATAGGGCCCTTACAGTAGTAATTCCTATATACTAAAGCCAAAACAGATGCCATTTGAATTGATGTCCCATTCTCGGACACTGGGAGCCAGTTGGTTTGTTGTTTTCCCCCGATCCCTCTTCAATCTGAACAGAATAATGGGTCTAGAATCTAATTACTTCAAGAATGTTTGCTAATCCTTCGCAAAGCTTAGAGTCAAATGGTAAAATAGCTGAGAAGCTAACTTTCATTTTATTGTTGAAGTAAAGACATTTTAATTACTAGTTTTGATAGTTCAATTTCACAGACCCTTGCGGGTATCTGCATTGTTTTATGTCATAAGAAATGGCAAAACAATTGTCCTATTGCAGGGCTGTTATTTATACAGATCATGGTGTATGAGACAAAAGATGTGGCATTCTAGGTGTGTGGGCTAGAATATAATGGCTCTTTGTGTTAGATGCTGTTATTTTACTTATCCTTCTGTCCAATATGCTTAGGTAGAATATTACTTTAATATCATATTATTTTTTAGGAGAAATCCCCACTTTATACATTCACCATTATTCTCCATTATACATCACTATTATTCTCCATTTAAACTTAAAAATAAAGAAATAAAGTAGAAATATTGTTTATTTCATCTTGGATTTTGACGACAATAGGAGCTCATGCACATGGCACAACTTATTGTATGGAGTCTGTACACCTTCATGTGCTGCAGCACAGGGTCCGTTGGGTTCAGAATATATTCAGAACTTCACCTCTAGATTCAGTGGTTGTATGGGGTCATACCTATGTACGTATGAAGTCCAATTAAATATACCATTTTTTCTTTTGAATATACCATACATATATGTGTCTGTGTGAGACTGATGGACTGCAGGGTGAAGTAACGTTCCCATTTCCCTTTATAGCAGCTTTATTATGGCCCCATACAAAAATGAACCAACAAATGTGCATAACCTCTAAAGAGCTAATATCGCAGCTCTAGGTGTATAAGGGTGTGTTCACTCTGCATTTGCTATGTATATTGGAGGTACATGTTAGGAAGATTCCATGTTAGACTAATATATATATATATTAAGGTTTAAGAGCAGCACTCCCAAGCCAGCTGTGCGTGGGTGCAGTCAGTCTCTGGGACCCCGGTCCTGGGTCCAAAAGGTTATACAGACAAAAATGGTGACCGCAGCACTCAAAGTAAATGTGCAAAAAAGTTTATTCCAGGATAAATACAGGCAACGTTTCTGTGACCTCACACCACCATTTTCAAGCTTGAAAATGGTGGTGTGAGGCCACAGAAACGTTGCCTGTATTTATCCCGGAATACAGTCACCATTTTTGTCTGTGTGTATATATATATATATATATATATGTGTGTGTGTGTGTGTGTGTGTGTGTGTGTGTGTGTGTGTATGTGTATAAAATACACCTGTATTCTGCTGCAGGACTGGAGATAAGCATAGGTCTTAGAAGTGAGATCCACATCTATGAAACAGTTATAATGTATCCTTTGGATATGCAATACATGCCTAAGGTGAGAATACCCCTTTAACAGTCTCTTTTTCCTCCAAGTCTTTTGTGAGTGAGTATGACATTTTTCTAAAGGTAAAACTCGAATTTCAAGGAAAAATGCTTATTATAGAAACCATCATATGCTGTGGGGTTTAATAATTTATTTAATATGTGGTCAAAAACCAACAAAAGAAAACTAAGTAAATTCTATTGAAAATTCCAGTCCGCCTTTCTTTTGGCATTTTAGGTCAAGTCATAGAAAAGTCAGCTTAGGCACTGGGCCAGATGTTCCCCTCCAGGTATTACTAACTTGATTTATATAATCTAGGAGGTTCATTAATGGGAACGTCATCAGAAAATGACCTATTGTTTAAATTATGTTTTTATGTTAAAAGAAAAATTATAATTTTTTTTTGAAATTTTTTTTTCTTTCTGATTTTCCATTTTACTTTGTTTTGATGTAATCCTGAAATATTGAGGTTTTCAGTCAGGACACGTGGCCTAAAACCTAAGCTGATACTTTCTGTTCTGTCTGTGATGATAAAGAGGAGGCTTCTGAAAGGTTATTTCTACAGAAATACAGTGACAGGTGACAACGGGGAAACAGTAGGAGCTCAGCCTCCCCTCACTTGGACAATGACCTATGCACAGGTCTTAGAGGTCATGCTTGCCAACTTTTCCCATACAAAGAATAGCATCTGATGATTGTTATTGTGCCTATGTCTATGGGTCATGCTATCACTAAATGTTATTAAAAGCAGTTCAGGCAAGATGGCTGCCCCCTTAATAATAAAAATAAAAAGTTACAACTGCAGAAAAGCAGAGAAGGAGCTAGTCATTAGGGATCAACCGATATCATTTTTTTAGGGCCGATACTCTGTGGAGGTTAGGGCCGATAACTTATACCGATATTCCGGTATAAGTTAACGGCTACTTATCCCCCCCACCCCGGGCGACACCGCTGCAGATCATTGATTTAAAGCGGGCGCTTTAAATCAATGAACTGCAGCGGCTTTTGCGGTGCCAGAGACCAGCGTCGCCACCCACTTCTCTCCCCCTGCCTTTCCTGGGGTCCTCCTGAGTCCTATCACCGCCACCGCGACCACCCCCCCCCCTCTCCACCACCTCCGCGACGCACCACCACCACCGCCCCGGCCAGAGACAGCCGCTTCCCTATTGCCTCCCCCATTCCCCGGTTTTATAATTACCTGTTCCTGGGGCCCTGGGTTCACACTTCTTCTGGCTCCTGCGGTGTCCTCCTGAGCTGTCACTGTGCGCACTGCGTAACACAGGACGCACAGGAGCCAGAAATAGCGTGGACCCTGGGCCCCAGGAACAGGTAATTATAAAACCAGTAATGGGGGAGGCAATGTGGCAGTGGAGGAGGCAGTCTCTGGCCGGGGTGGTGGGGGTGCGGCACGGGGACGGGGCATTATCGGCAAGGTAATTGCCGATACCGATAACTTCCAAAATCGTGAATATCGGCCGATAATATCGCCCAAATCGATAATCGTTCAATCCCTACTAGTCATCATTTGCAAATTTTAGTAAACATTGACAACTACATATAATGTGGTCGCTATCAGGTACCCTGACTTGAGTAAACTCAGATATATGGATTGTTATTTATTAATCTTTACATTTCTAAAGCTTCAGAAATATTGTGTTTAAAATTTAAAGTCAATGAAAATGAAGAATTAAGCAGAAACACTGAAAACTGTAAAACCAAAAAAGTTAGAGTAAGGCTATGTTCCCATGTGTTAGATTTAAGTCAACACTTTTACTTGAGGATCTGCAAGCAGAAAACCAAGGATGGCACTCAATTTTTGCAACATATTTTCAGTTTAAGCTCCGCAGATCTGCTTGAGGATTAACAACATTGTCATTCAATGGGGCTAATCTTTGGCTTTTCGGTGTGTGAAATCCATGGAAAATAAGTAGCCTGCTTATTATTTCAATGGCGGATTACCATCAGCAGCAGCAGTGCCTAAAATCTATATATGACATTTTTTGTTGCATGTGAAATGGAGATGGAAATCATGTGTTGTTTTCTTTGGACATTTTTGGGGATGTCAGTGGAATTTTTTAGTTTTCTTTTTTCTTTTCCTGCTTATAACAATGCACGTGTTATTGATGGATTCTTTGTGGTGTTTATTTATGTTTTTTATACAAGAGAAATTCTTGTATCGCATGAAGGAAAATGCAACCAAAAACACCACAAATCCTGGTTCAAAAAGTACATGTAGCACTAAAAAATAAAAACACTGGGGATTTTGAGACTTTTTTAAAGCTAATAAAGACCACAAAAAGTATGTGTGAACTAGGCCTTGAAAGTACAATAAAATAGACCTCATTTACGAAGAGTGGCTTGTAGTTTTCCTTGTTTCCGACAGGTATTTTTCCATGGTATTTACTATTGTATCTTGTATTTGGTGAATTTCTCTACCTTTTGCTTTTTTTGGGTTTTTTTCACAGCTAGAATCCATCACATTTTATGTGAAAACATTGATAAATTTGTAGGTTTCTTTCGAAAATGTAGTTGTTGTTTTTTTGGGAGACACACCATTTTCCTTGATGACTCATGCCCCTTTGTAGGGTTTTTTGAGTAAAGTGGAAAGTAAGTAGGGTCTTTTGGTTTTTTCAACGGAAATTCTAGCGCACCACACATGCGACAGAAAGAAAAAAAACCTGCAAAATCTACTTAGTAAATGAAGCCCAGAATCTTTACATATATAGTTATTTTTAAGTGAACATCCAAACGTTTCCTATTATAAAAGTGATTAGTAGTTGATTTCTGTGATTGTCAGAGGCTACAGAAAAAAGAAAGACTTCCCCAGTGCACTTGAGAAGGAACTCTAGTATTTTATGTTATTCTGTATTTAAATCCATGGCATTCTTTGCATTGTAAGCTGACAATGAAACATACGTCTTGGAAGGAAACTTGGAATTAAGAATCTTGAAGAAAAGTGAAATGTGGATGTCTCTTCCTTTCAAGTCAGCGCATGTGTAAAGTTGTGTTTGATAAAATAATTGATTAGGTCAGACAATTAAACCAATTTGTCTGGCATGTAAATTATAGATGTCAGCACGGTCCCCGCTGCGAGTTTAAGTGTATTAAATAATCTTCAGAATGTTTAACAAAGATGCGCACAAAACCTACAAGAACACGCGTTTGTTCTAAACACAGTTTGCTTCTCTAAGGTTTTGCTTGTCAACTTGAAAAAAAAATGCTAATCTTGTCTCATTGAGCAGCTGGGTTTTTGCAGAACTCTTTCTCCTCTTCTTCTAGGGGTTAATTAGCCTTCTTTTAAACTGTGGCCTATTTAGCTGTAGATCTTGTATGATTCAGCTAGGGCTGGCGGTACAAAAGCGGAACCATTAACAGGCGGGTGTGTCCAACTGCTTAATTAGCCAGAATAAAAAGGTCCTTTGTCATAGCAGCATCTGTTGTTCGTGACACACCTGACAGTCACATTAGGAAAGGATGACTAGATTGAAATTTTGCACATATTTCCTACAATAAACGTGCCACTCATTTATATTCGAGCAGCATCGGTGACAGTCTGCAAATGTATCTTATCACATTGGATTAGTGTATCTGCTGAAAACAAAATGAAGGGTTAATGGAGTACAACATAAGCACTTGAAAAAGTTGTACTCGTGCCAGGGTTGTGGACATTACATGACCATTGCTAAGTAGAACTTTAGTTTCATATTGGCAGCCCCGGAATCTGGGAATTTGACCACAATATGTTTTGAGTATGCTCAAGCATGCCCATTACATCTGAAAGATTTGCTTTACAAAGCTGCCAAAAGGTTTGTTCTCCCCAAACATGCTTTAGCATTCTAAATGATCCTGGGTGATGGCTGCCTGCAGAATTGATCACTTAGAAAGAATGTTAAGGAAAATATTTAACTCAACCGAATGACAGCTTCTTTCAAAACACTGATCGAGAGCTGCTAGGTATGTCCGCATTCTGTGAGATGTGCATCTTCTTCTAAGAAGAGGATCATTTGTATGTTAAAGTCAAGCCAATTCATCACATTACCTTGTGCAATTTGTATAACAATCTGCTTACTGGTTGCAGGGGACATCATATATTATGGTAGACATGCTTTTCCTGTCTGCACAGGGTGTCTTTTTATGGTAGATGTGTTCCTCCTGTCAGTAGGGGGCATCTCTTTTATATGGTCAAAATGTTCCTCCTCTCTGTAGGGGGCATGTTTTTTTTGGTAGACATGTTCTTCCTCTTTGCAGGGGGCATCTTTTTTTTATGGAAAGCATGTTCTTCTTGTCCAAAGGGAGCATCTTTTTCATGGTCAACATGTTCTTCCTGTCTACAGGGGGCATTTTGTTATGGCCAAAAAGTTCTCCCTCTTTGCAGGGGGGCATCTTTTTTTATGGTTGACATGTACTTTTTTGTCCGCAGGGGGGTGTCTTTATGGTAGAATGTGTGTAGGGCGTGTGGATCAGATCAATGGTTTATTCCTTATTGCAAGGTTGACAATATTAGCTATACAGTGGTCCCTTAAGTTACAATATTAATTGGTTCCAAGACAGACATTGTATGTTGAAATCATTATATTTAAAGGAGTACTCCGCTGCTCAGCATTTGGAACAAACTGTTCCGAAGGCTGGAGACAGCGCCGGGAGCTCGTGATGTCATGGCCCCGCCCCCTCGTGACATCACGCCTTCTCCCATAGACTTGCATTGAGGGGCGAGGCTATGACGTCACGAGCTCCCGGCTCCAGCGTTTGGAACAGTTTGTTCCAAACACTGAGCAGCGGAGAACTCCTTTAATTCTATGGGAAAACTGGTTATTGGTTCCAAAATGTCAACCCAAAATAAGAAAAAAATTTAATAACTAGATAGCAAAACAGATAAAGCAAGTCCTTTCATATGCAAGTCAGAAATAGCTGCTAGAAGTTATACATCACTTTATACATAGAGAATAGGTCCTTCTCCAGGGTCCTGTAGAGTGCACACAGTGTACAGGAGATACAAAATGGAGTCACCCTTACCTGGTGTCCTAAGGAGTGGATGAAGAGCAGTACTGTACCACACTTAACAGTAGGCAGGACTTACTAGACAGCAAATCTGTGCATGTCATTCAGTAATACAGAAGTTATACCAGTGAAATAACCACTCTGATTGGTCGTGTATTGCCATTTTCATACTAGTGAATATCAAGTTTTAATATTTGGACTATTGCTGCCCTGTGTGTTGGAATAGAGTTTCTTGTATTCTTCTGATAATAGGCGGCTCTTATAAACGTGAATGTTACCATCACAGTAGTGTTTTAGCATACCTATATTTTCACTTACTTTTATATCACTGTTGATTAAACAATGTAAAACCATTTATAAAGTATCAATTTACTTTCAGAAACTACCATGCAGACATCCGAAACGGTGTCGGACACGGGTTCGACGGTGACATTACAGACATCTGTGGCAGGTCAAGCAGCAGTACCCACCCAGGTTGTACAACAGGTACCAGTGCAGCAGCAGGTAAGATGTCTCATTCAATGTTCATATTCTTTTACCAGTAATGTTATTGATAGTACATCTACTATTACAGTATTACGTCTTTTTTATATAGGGTTGCTTCTCAATTTTTTTTTTAAGAAGCTTTAAAGGTTTGCTCACAAAGATTATTATTAGCCTGGTATTCAGTGAACATTAGGCATCTACAGATAAATGTCAGAAACATTTCAGAAATACTAGTATATAAACTCTATATTATGTTAGGAAATCTGAAAGAATGCCACTGTGGTTCAATATTTGACAGTGAGTTGGATATGACAATTTTCGGATTGCACCTTGCTGTCATCCTCTAAAACTGGAAGTGCACTCCAGGATCCTGTTCTCTTATGCAGAGCAGGTACATTTTAAACCTTAAAGGAGTAGTCCAGTAGTGAACAAGTGGTAAACAACTTATCCCCTATCCTAAGGATAGGGGATAAGTTGCAGATCGCGGGGGGTCCGACCGCTGGGGCCCCCCGCGATCTCCTGTACGGGGCCCTGGCAGCCCACGCGAAGGGGGCGTGTCGACCCCCGCACGAAGCGGCGACCGACACGCCCCCTCAATACAACTCTATGGCATAGCCGGAGTGCTGCCTTCGGCAATCTCCGGCTCTGCCATAGCGATGTATTGAGGGGGCGTGTCAGCCGCCGCTTCGTGCGGGGGTCGACACCTGATATCTGGCCGGAGAGCCTGGCCCCCGTACAGAGAGATCGCAGGGGGCCCCAGTGGTCGGACCCCCTGCGATCTCAAACTTATCCCCTATCCATTTTACAATGGTCATTAAGGATACTTTTCTTGTCTGCCGTATTTTAACAGCAGGGCTACAATAAGGCAGCATGGATGTCACGTGCAGAGATTGCGGGAGTTCGGCTATCAATATAGCTGGGCTCCTGCTGTAACTACCAAGAGCGGTGTCTCCGCTCCGTGTAGTTAAACCTATGACATGCCATGCTCAACAGTAACAATAAAATGTTAAAGGGGTATTCTGGCCATAAACATCTTATCTCCTATCCAAAGGAGATCACGGGGGCCAGACGCTGGAACACCCCTCCCCCCCCCCCCCCCCCCCCACCACCGCGATCCAGTTTGAATAGGGGAAAAGATGTCTATGGCCGGAATACCCCTTTAAATAAAATTTAATAAACATTATTATATAAAATATTTCAAATAAATATATATAGTTTCCTTTTTTATCCCTTTAATTACCCCTGCAATTAAATTATTTAATTATTTATCCCACAAGTTGAACATGGTAAAAAAGAACACTGCAAAAAACTGAAAAGAAAACCCATACATGTTCCAAAATAATATCAATAAAAACTAGATCTAAGCAATCACATGGTTGACTTGTTATGTTTTCTTGGCTTTATTCTAGCCTTATGTTTTCCAACTCCATGGACCCTGCTGTTATGTTGGCTGCATAGCAAGCCACAGTACCCTGCTTTAACTATTTATGTCTTGCCATGGCTCTTGTAATCATGACGAGTTATGTGACTACATTCCTAGCCTGCGTGTCTGTTCCGCTGTTTCTTTTTGAATTATTGAAAACTTTTCTAATAAATATACAATTATAAAAAAAAATTAAAAAAATACATCTAAGGATTGCAGGTTTTAGTTCCCTATGGGGACTAAAAATAGTGTAAAAAAAAAATAAAAAATAAAGTAATAAATGTAATTAAATCCCCCCAATAAAAATTTGAAACAAAGTAACATAAACAAAAATAAACATAAACATATGTTGTATCAATAAATACAAAAATGTCCAGACTATTAAAATATAATCAAAATTTGACCAGAAAAAAATAAATAAAAAGTGATCAAAAATATCACAACAAAATTGGTACCAATAAAAAAAAAAATGAGCCCTCACATATCCCCGTATACGGAAAAATAGAAGTGTTATAGGGGTTATAGAGGACAATTTTTAGCATACTCAATTTTAAGTATATTTTCTTACAAAGGGTTATAATTTTTTAAAAGTGGTAAAATAAAATAAAACCTATAAAACCAGTATTGTTGTAATCGTATGAACCTACAGAATAAAGATAATCTATTTTTACCGTAAAATGCACTGCGTAGAAACTAAGCCCCTTAAAAGTTACATAATGGCGTTTTTTGTTATTTTTTGAGCCGCCATATGGGTCTTTAGATAAAGATGCAAAAAAAATGAAAATTATTGCTCAGGAGCTGAGCGAGAGTCATAGCAGTTCGGTCCTGGGCTCTTATCTGCCTCCTTGCCGTCTAATCGTTGGTCTGAGGCTCCAGTCAGTTATGGCAAGCTGGAGCAGCGGAGCACCGAAACATGTTTCAATGCTATGCTATGGCATAGCATTGAGCAGTGTATGCAATCCAAGGATTGCATATAATAGTCCCCTATGGGCAGTAAAAAAATAGTGTAAAAATAAAAAAGTGAATACATTTAAATTAACTGCTTCCCTAATAAAAGTTCCCCTCCCTTTCCCATTTAAAAAAAAAATGTAAACAAAAATAAACATAAACATATGTGGTATCGCTGCATGCATAAATGTCTGAACTATAACAATGTAACTGCACAGTCAATGGCGAATACGTAAAAATGACAAAGTCCAGAACTGCAAACTTTTGTGCAAAAAGTTATAATTTTTAAAAGAAGTAAAACAAAATCAAATCTATATAAATTGGTTATCATTTTATTCGTATGGACCTATAGAATAAATATACGGTGTCCTTCTTACCGAAAAGTGCACTATGTGGAATTAAAAGCCCCCAATATTTACAAAATGGTGTTTTTTTATTTTATTTTGCCTCACTAATAATTTTTTTTTTTGGTTTCGCCATAGATTTTGTGGTGAAATGATTGATTTAATTACAAAGTAAAATTGGTGGCACAAAAAACAAGTCCTCATGTGGGTCTGTTGGTGGAAAATTGTAAGCGTTATTATTTTTACAAGGGTAGGTGGGAAAAAAAACAAAGAGCAAAAATTAAAAATGGATGTCCTCAAGGGGGGGTTGAAGGAGTACTTTCCTGTAAACCTCTTACCCCCTATCCAAAGGCAGGACCCCCGCGATCTCTGGGCCAGCAGCAGTGGCGTCCAGAACAGGGAAGCTTGCAGCTTCCGCGTTTGTGACCGCATGCCACGCCCCCTCCATTCAGGTCTATGGGGGGGGGCATGAGGGGAAGTATATAGCCATCACGCCTCCTCCCATAGACGTGAATGGAGGGGGTGTGGCGGCATCGCCAGTCATCGGGCAAGGAGCGGAGTTCGCTCCGTGCACCGAATGACATTGGTGTTGCAGCAATCTAACATCTTATCCCTATCCTTTTGATAGCGGATAAGATTTTACAGTGGAGTACCCCTTTAAGGGGTTATTCTTTTCATTTCCATGGTATCTGTGTTTTTTAAATTGCATTGTGAACTTTATCAAGATGTGCAGCACAAACATCTGTGCTTCTTATATCTTAGTAAGTGAAATAATAATTGTAAATCTGTGGCATGAAACATTTTAAAGGGGTATTCCAGGAAAAAAAACTTTTTTTTTAATATATATATATATATATCAACTGGCTCCAGAAAGTTAAACAGATTTGTAAATTACTTCTTTTAAAAAATCTTAATCTTTCAATAATTATCAGCTGCTGAAGTTGAGTTGTTGTTTTTTGTCTGGCAACAGTGCTCTCTGCTGACATCTCTGCTTGTTTCGGGAACTGCACAGAGCAGAAGAGGTTTGCTATGGGGATTTGCTTCTAAACTGGGCGGTTCCCGAGACACGTGTCATCAGAGAGCACTTAGACAGAAAAGAACAACTCAACTTCATCAGCTTATAAGTACTGAAAGGATTAAAAATAATTTAATAGAAGTATTTTACAAATCTATTTAAATTTCTGGAGCCAGTTGTATATATAAAGAAAAGATTTTTCCTGGATAACCCCTTTGTAAAGTCCAGGAATGTGTATGAGGCATACCTACATAAGTATATAGAGCATACTCTTCAACACTAGTGAAGTCTAATCTAAAGATACATCGTAAAGATGAAGTTTCAAATAGGGGTCTATGAAGGGGTTGCTTTTTGATGGCTGCATTGTTACTGAGAAAATAATTACTGTCAGCAAAGGGAACATAAATGATTTCCATCCCAGGGATATAAATCCCTGTGTAATCGATTTTTCCGACCTGGTAACATTATTTTATTAATAGGCAGAATTGTATTAGAGCTATGTACTGTAAACTGAACAGAAGGGAAAGGGACATTATATATGTGAAGGGATAAGGGGTTACCTTCACCTTTGTAGAAAAGATTCTTTTATAAAGGCTTGGGTAAGCTTTAGGGTGCCCTTAAAAATAGGAATTTCAATATAAATGCTAAAATATCACAATGAAGCATTTTTTTCAAAACTGATAGTATTGTAGACTGATAGTATTGTGCCTTACTAGTTGGAAAAATTATTGGTTAAATTGATATAAGCAATATCTGTGGTCCTCTGCAAGGTCATACAGGAAGATTTTTACGGGTGGTAAGGTGGTAAAATTGGGTCACAATCTCCTTGGTGTTTATGCTTTTCTTTTCACCGATAAGCTATATCATGTGTCCCAGTTGTGATTATGCTGCGCAGACTGTTCATATTTTATAGTCATTCTCATAGTAATAACCTTCCAGTGATCAGTATTATAAATCAATTATTTAAATATTGTAGAAGAATCATTGTTTGTAAACACATACCCATTTAATAGGACCTTTAAGCCCTGCCCTGACAGTGGCCGCAAATCCTCACAAAAAGACCAATTTTAGGTACATTTGCATAAACCCATCATAGCAAATAGGATCATCCTGTTTACATCAGCAAATCCAACCTGTGTAGAGTGCTTTGCCAAGTAATGTCCCATTAAAGGGGTACTATGGTGGAAAACAAGAAAGTTATGCAGATTTGTAAATGACTTCTATTAAAACATCTTAATCCTTCCAGTACTTATCAACTGCTGTATGCTACAGAGAAAGTCATGTAGTTCTTTTCAGTCTGACCACAGTGCTCTCTGCTAACACCTCTGTCCGTATCAGGAACTGTCCAGAGTCTGAGCAAATCCCCATAGCAAACCTCTCCTGCTCTGGACAGTTCCTGACAGGAACAGAGATGTCCGTCTGTGCTCAGACTGAAAAGAACTACACAACTTCCTCTGGAGCATACAGCAGCTGATAAGTAGTAGAAGGATTAAGATTTTTTAATAGAAGTAATTTACAAATCTGTTTCTGGAACCAGATAATTTTGAAGAAAAAAAATATTTTAGACCGGAGTACCCCTTTAACGCTTTGCAGTTATCAGTATTAGTAGACATCTGTTTCCTGAAAAAAATAAATTGCACACCTTTCCACTCATGATTTGATTAGACCTAATTCCTAAAAATGTAATTGGTCTCCTAAACAATTCATTATTTATCTCAGATCATTTTCCCTACAGGAAGTCTTGTCATATTTGTTGTATAGTTTTACATTATGTGCATAATTACTATTAATTTTGCCGCCTACACTTAAGAAGCCGAGAAAGCATTTTTTATTATTTTTGTTTTTTCTTCCTCTAATGTTTGAAAAGTGCTGGGGCTAGTTCTTCCTCGCTGCTGGAGTAATTATGTAGCATAACTTACTAGTGAACAATGATACATTAAAATGAGTAGAACAATATAATTAGCATGCTGAAATGTGAGAAATCGTGTACTGTGCCAGCGCCATCCAGAATGAAACCCACTGCAGAAATCCAGCAAGACAAAAAGCATGTCAAGCTGAATTAATCCAGAAGTGTAAGCGTCCATCGCAAGCATGGGGGATATTTTTAGATCTCCATTTCAAGTCCACTGAATTATGAAGTGACCTTCTCGATGAAATACTTCAAGATGACTGGCTAAAACAATGGGATTATGCTTTGATATCTATCCATTAACCAAGTGAACCTTGCACTGGTGATTATGTTTACAGGCCTGTTAAGTGGTTTAATGTATAGTGACATATAAGCTATGCATATTTGCATATATTATTATTATTATCATTATTAGGTTTCATTAATACTTAAAAATATAAAATATATACTTTTTTATTCTATGATTAACTTGAAGCACACATACACAATGTGTGGCCTAAAGGCCTCATGTGGCTCTTAAAATGGTACTCCGCCCCTAGACATCTTATCCTCTATCCAAAGAAAAGGGGTAAGATGTCTGATAATCGACCTCTGCTGTGGTACCCCAGTCATCCGGTGCACGGAGTGAACTTCGCTCCGTGCCGGATGACTGGCGATGCGGGCGGAGGCTCGTGACGTCACGGCCACGTCCCCTCAATGCAAGTCTATGGGAGGAGGCGTGACGGCCATGTCCCCTGTGGTCAGTCAAAAAATAAAATACATTTTGTTTGTGATTAGGGGTCTGTTGATGTATATATCGTTTCACGGGGCCGGGGTGTAATCTCCTAATCACACCCTCTTAGCCTCACATTCACTTAGCCTCACATTCATACACAATTTTGTAACAAAAAGTTCCTCCCATCTGACTATTTAGTAGAAAGTATTATCAAACAAATAGTAAAACCCCTATATCTCAGTGATCAGTGAGGCACAGCAAGAAAAAAAAAAACTGTTGAAATCAGGGCACCATTATTTTTGGGACTGACAGCAGGTCCTCTTTTAGACTGGCATTTTATATTGTTATTATAGCTTTAGTAAATTAATTTAATGCGTTATATAACGCATCTTTAATAGTTATATCTTTGACTTGTATTTTTTTTTTTTAAACACTCCAGGAAAAACTAGTAGGCCTTGTGCACAATGAGCTTTTTGACATGGATTCCATGTGGATTTTGACACAGAGTCAGTATCGAAAACCATGTAAAAATCTACATCATGTTAATTTCAATGGGAAATGTTAAATCTGTAAATAAGACTTTGAAAATTTGCACCAAAAACTGAGTCTTAGCATAACATTTCTATGTAGATTTTCATGCCAATACTCTGTGTGAACACCTGAAGATACCTGAAGATTTCTACAATAAAAACTCAACTTTCTTCTAATCCACTTAAAAAAAAAATACAAAGAAGTAAAGATGTTTTGTTCATAGTCTTTAGCAAGGATGGTTGAGAAGTAGTTAAATGGTATATTTGCACCACTATGTAACCCACTTGAAAAACTAAGTAAACACATCACACGAGTACGTCAACATTCCAAGTGCAGGTTGAGACTTGTTCTATCTTGTTGAAGCGTTTCCGCTTTCATTAATAATTTCACTTTTTATTAGTTTTTATCTAGTGTTGTTGTTAGTCAATTCATTCTTCTGGTTATCTATTGAATGTGTTTGCTGTACATTCCATAATTATTATTAGTCATCTTATTTCTGATAGCTATGCTATTTATGTTGCACAAACATAGTCCACAATGCTAAAAATTCAGAGCCTTTTTATTTTTTAAACATTTTTTTTACAATATCACTCCCCAGGGCACTCCCCAGCATGAAAACAAAGAACCAATATAATACAGGTGAATAAGAGAACAAAGTTTGCAGTACATGTCATGGGTTCACAATTAACACTCTTAATGTATGGTACCTTTGGCCCATGATGCTCTCTAGTGTAACCAGCTGATTCGCATTAGGGTTTGTGAGTAGACTAGAGTTGACTTTTTAATGTAACTATATGAGAATCGGTGAGCATCTCCTAGAGGTACATTGGGAAAGTTACTTCTAGTCCATGCAGCAAACACTATATAAATTGCCATGTAATTGGACTGCAACAGGGACCAGGGCCTAGCTTGTATTTGTTCAAATGGAGTACCCAGTAAGAGAGGATATAGATAAGCCAATTAGCCTTACCAAGCTTTTGCTAGGAGGGTAAAGAAAAGTGTCTGGATTAAAGCTTTAATGATCTTCTCTTTGGTGTCTCTTGATTCTCTGTGTCATGCACTACCCCCTAGGCCATGCACTAGGCATGTGCAACATGGACACCTGACTGTGAATCTTGGACTTGCACTGCATTTTTAGCCTCATTTTACATTTACAACGGGAAAGGTCCCTGAAAATATCAATAATATTAGGTATTAATTGTTAAAGAAAACTCTTATGCTCTGTCCTTATCTATATCTATATTTAAGACTCAACGTATATGTATGTGTGTATGTTCCAGCATCACTTCCAAATAGCTGGAGATATTTCAATGAAACATGTCACCTATATGTTAACTAAAAATATAGAAGTATATGTTTATACTGTATCTAAAGGACGGGAAAGGCTGGGACCCTTGATGACTTCTCCCCTTGCAACTGCTGGAGGTACATACAGGTGCTGCTACGCTGATAGATGGTATAAACAGATATCCAGTAGGAAAAAGAAGCGGAGCACTCACCAGACCGTGAATGCAGATAGACTTTATTGACCGGATCGATCAAAGGCACATCAGGGGGGAGATGGTACAGACAGGGGAATGTGACTTAGAGACGCGGGGGTATCCTCTCGGTGACGGACCGTTGCGCGCCGAAGCGCTTCTCCAGACCGGGACTTAGGGGATAAGATGTTTAGGGGTGGGGTACCCCTTGAAAAACATGGGGTTTTTAGGGGGGGGGGTTGCACTTTTTGTTTCCCTCTTAGTCTTCTAAAAGACATAACTCTTTAAATTTTTCACCTACAGACCCATACAAGCAATTTATCAATTTTTGTTTCTATGCAGTGTACTTTTCAGTACAAGTGACATATTATATCTATTCTGTAGGTCCATACAATCTCCAACTACTTTAAAAAAATTATAAGTTTTTGTATGAAACTTAGTATGTTTAAAATTGTCCTCTTCTGACCCTTATAGCTTTTTTTAATTTTGTGTAGACGGGGACGTATGAGGGCTAATTTTTGGTGCCATGGTCTTAAGTTTTTATTGATAACATTTTTGTTTTGATGGAACTTTTTTATCGCTTTTTATTCTTTTTTTTTCTGTTATAACAAGCAACCCAAAATAACTTTGTATTTTTTTACGTTTACACTATTGACCAAGCGGTTAAATAAACATTATATTTTGATAGTTTGGACATTTACATTTATGTTTACAATATATTATAGATTGGAAAAGAGGGGTGATTCAAACTTTTTTTTTTTTTTACACTTTATTCAACATTTTAGTCCCCATAGGAGACTACTACTTGCAATCTTTAGATTGCATACACTGATCAATGCTGCTCCATAGGAGAGCATTGATCAGTGTTATCAGTGCTGGATTGCTACAGCCTGCAATGGCTGGCTGCAGAAAAGGAGCACCGATCGGATGGCAGGAAAGGAGGTAAGAGATTCCCTACATCCTTACAGCTGATCGGGACATCGCGATTTCCCCCAGATGGTCCTGATCAGCTCCTCTGAGCAGCCGTGAACAGATTTCAGCACTTTTAGACGCCGTAATCAATTTTGATCTCGGTATCTAAAGTGTTAATGCCGGACATAGGCCACATTAGCCACGGGTATGATGTGAGCTCCTGAGCTCGCTTCATACCACTGCCATGCTGCTGCGCCCCATCCCCTCAATGCAAGTCAAGCCCCCCTCCCATAGACTTGCATTGAGGGGGCGGGGTGTGATGTCATGAGGGGCGGGGCTATGATGTCACAAGCTCCCGGCTCCAGCGTTCGGAACAGTTTGCTCCAAACACTGACTAGTGGAGTACCCCTTTAAGACAAATGCAGCTTCTGCTCCTATACATAAAAGTCTATGGAGTTGGGGGCAGCTTTGGCTGAAAATAACTGTGGGGTAAGTCCAAAAGCTTACCAGCGATGCTGCCAAATGGGAGAATGGGGATGCAGTCTTTCCTCCTGAGCACAGTCTGTAAATGGAGTTCTCTTTCCCAGAAAGCCTCACTTCATTGAGGAGGGACAAAACACTGGCCATCAAAGTCTGCCACGAGATGGAGTGCCTATGTAAGTACACAAAAGAGTACATAGCGATGCTGAGGCATAAGAAGTAAAGTTAATAACCCTAACCCATCCCCAATTGTGAGGGTGGGGGGTTTTGTCTAAAGTCCAATGCAAGTCTATGGTACTTCTAGTACATCTCCTGAGCGTCATTAATGCTTCCCCATAAGATTTAGGCAGGAAGATGGGGCACCGGGTACTCTAGTTTAGATAAATAAATTTCAGAGACCTTTATTTGGTTCTACCCTAGTGGTAAATGCATGCCACTAAAATATAAATATTTAGTGAAATAACTAAAGTAATAATGTAGTGCAAAAGACATCTTTATAGCATGTGGGATACAATTATTAAATAAAAATATGTGTGTACCCTTTAAAGACATTGGTGATAAGTCAGCAGATACATTGGATTTCAACCAGTATTATTCCATTGGCTTCAGTTATATCCAGTAATAAATGGATGAATACTGATGCCACTGATGATTATTTCACAATAGATCTGTAAAATAAATAATTGATGATCTTTGAAGATGAATAAACCTTCGGTAAATAAATCGAATATTGAAGTGTGGGTTTATCATTATTACCCTGAAAGTATTGCTGTGAACGATAGCATGCACATGATCTTGATACACAGTCATGTAATTCTATGTATTTGCATCCTTCATGTTGCTCCCTACAGTGAGAGCTCCTCATCAGTTGTTTTGCAGATTATGCTTATGAATTAAACATGGCGCAGCTCTGGATTCAGAGGATCCAGCTAGGTCATGCTTCATGACAGTAACAATATTTTCAGCATTTGACACTCACTCTGGGTTTAATCATTCTATGTTTACATTCAGTGAAAGGCCAGGGCCACTCTTTTAGGATATTGCTATGTATGCTTCTAATGTATTGATACAGTGAATGCCTTTACACAATATATGAAATGAACAAGAGTCCCATTTATTAAATGTTGTTTACTGGAGATGAGGGAACTATTGAAAAATTTGATTCGGCCGATTCAACGAATTTTCCGAAAAAATTTGATTTGGGTCGAATTTATTTGCGGCGAATCAATATTAAAAATGACTATTTCTGGCCTACAGAGAGCCTCAATAGGAGTGTAGAACACTTTGCTTTGTTCTAACACGCATATGGAGTGTGCTGGGGTAGAGAAATAATACTATTATTTAGTATGACATGCAGATTACAGGCATCTCTATTAGAATCACTGCCGCAGAGCGGCACAATGACAGAGCCTGGAGATGGCATAAGTATGAGGAGACTATATAGTGGCTGAATGACACAGCATGGAGGAGTTGGCAGCATGAGGAGAACATATAGTGGCTGAATGACACAGCGTGGAGGTGTTTGTAGCATGAAGAGACCATATAGTGGCTGAATGACACAGCGTGGAGGTGTTGGCAGCACGAGGAGACCATATACTGGTTGAATGACACAGCTTGGATATGGCTGAAGCATGAGGAGACCATATAGTGGCTGCATGACACAGCCTGGAGGTGACTGAAGCATGAGGAGACCATATAGTGGCTGAATGACACAGCTTGGATGTGGCTGAAGCATGAGGAGACCATATAATGGCTGAATGACACAGCTCGGATGTGGCTGAAGCATGAGCAGACCATATAGTGGCTGAATGACACAGCGTGGAGGTGTTGGAAGCATGAGGAGACCATATAGTGCTTGAATGACACAGCAAGATGTTTGCAGCATGAGGAGACCACACAGTGGCTTAATGATAAAGCGTAAAGGTGTTGACAGCACAAGGAGACCAAATAGTAGCTGATAGACACAGTGTGGATGTGGCTGAAGCAGGAGGAGACCATATAGTTGCTGAATGACAGCCTGGAGGTGGCTGAAGCATGAGAAGACCACATTGTGGCTGAAGGACACAGTTTGGATGTGGCTGAAGCATACGGAGACCATATAGTGGCTACAGTCATGGCCGTAAATGCTGGCATCCCTGATATTTTTCTAGAAAATGAAGTATTTCTCACAGAAAAAGATTGCAGTAACACATGTTTTGCTCTACGCATGTTTATGCCCTTTGTATGTATTGGAACTAAACCAAAAAGGGGAGGAAAAAAAGCAAATTGGACATGTCACACCAAACTCCAAAAATGGGCTGGACAAAATGATTGGCACCCTTAACTTAATATTTGGTTGCACACCCTTTGTAAAAAAATTACTGAAATCAGTGGCTTCCTATAACCATCAATAAGCTTCTTACAACTCTCAGTCAGAATGTTGGACCACTCTTCCTTTGCAAACTGCTCTAGGTCTCTATTGGAAGGGCGCCTTTTCCCAACATCTATTTTAAGATCTCTCCACAGGTATTCAATGGGATTTAGATCTGGACTCATTGCTGGCCACTTCAGAACTCTCCAGCGCTTTTGTTGCCATCCATTTCTGGGTGCTTTTTGACATATATTTGTGGTCATTATCCTGCTGGAAGACCCAAGATCTCGGACGCAAACCCAGCTTTCTGACACTGGGCTGTACAGTGCAACCCAAAATCCGTTGGTATTCCTCAGATTTCATGATGCCTTGCACACAATCAAAGCACCCAGTGCCAGAGGCAGTAAAACAACCCCAAAACATAATTGAACCTCCACCATATTTCACTGTAGGTACTGTGTTCTTTTCTTTGTAGGCCTCATTCTGTTTTTTCGGTAAACAGAAGAATGATGTGCTTTACCTAAAAGCTCTATCTTGGTCTGATCTGTCCACAAAACTTTTCCCATAAGGATTTTGACTTACTAGAGTTCATTTTGGCAAAATGTAGTCTTGCTTTTTTATGTCTCTGTGTCAGCAGTGGGGTCCTCCTGGGTCTCCTGCCATAGTGTTTCATTTAATTTTAATGTCAACAGATAGTTTGTGCTAGTGCTACCATAAAAATGTTTAGGCCCAGGCCCAGCAGCATCAGTAAACCATATTTTGGCTGAATGACACAGCCTAGAAGTGGCTGAATCATTAGGAGACCCCATAGTGGCTGAATGGCATAGCCTAGAGGTGGTTGAAGCATGAGGAGACCATATAGTGGCTGAATGACACAGTGTGGAGGTGTTGGCAGCATGAGGAGACCATAAAGTGGCTGAATGACACAGCTTGGATGTGACTGAAGTATGAGGAGACCATATAGTGGCTGAATGGCACAGCCTGGAGGTGGCTGAAGCAGGAGGAGACCATATAGTGTCTGAATGGCACAGCCTGGAGGTGGCTGAAGCATGAGGAGACCATATAGTGGCTGATTGACACAGCCTGGAGGTTTTGGCAGAATGAGGAGACCATATAGTGGCTAAATGACACGGTGTGGAGGTGTTGGCAGCATGAGGAGACCATATAGTTGCTGAATAACACAGCCTGGAGATGGCAGCAGCATGAGAGGTCACTAGGACTTAACAATCCATAAGATTAAAAGATGAATTTTGACATTTAAATTGAAGATTTATGGTAGCTAGTGGTACCATATACATTTTTAGGCCCAGGCCCAGCAGCATCAGAAAACCATATATTGGCTGAATGACACAGCCTGGAGGCGGCTGAAGTATATGGAGACCATATAGTGGCTGAATGGCACAGCCTGAAGTTGGCTGAAGCATGAGGAGACCATATAGTGGCTGAATGGCACAGCCTGGTGTTTGTGGCAGCAAGTAAAGATCATATAGTGTCTGAGTGGCACAGCTGGGAGGTGGCTGAAACACGAGGAGACCATATAGTGGCTGAATGGCACAGCCTGGAGTTGGCTGAAGTATGAAGAGACCATATGGTGGCTTAATGGCACAGCCTGGAGATTGTGGCAGTTTCCAGTGTCCTGACCAGCCATCGTTTCCAACACGTGTTGGAATGACGTTGTCCGTCCCGTAATCCTGGTGACTTACTAATAATGTGGCTTCCTCAAAGGGCCTGAGCAAACGGCAGGTGTCATGAATGAGCTGCCACTGGTACACATTGAAGTTAAACAGGGGAGTACCCCTATCCTCTTGGATCATCAAGAGATCGGAGATGGCTTTTCTTTGTTCGTACAGTCAGTCCAACATATGAAGGATGGAATTCCAACGAGTGGCAACTTCACAAATCACACTATGTTGGGGGATACCGTTCATACTCTGCAGCTCAAGGTGGGTGTGCTTTGTGGCTGAAGTGCATGCAAAATATCCTTCCCATTGTTAGCATGTCTTGCAAATGGGGGGAATACTTCAAGAACTGCTTCACAACCAGATTGAACATCTGTGCCATGCAGGGCTCATGGCTCAGCCTTCCCAGTCGCAGCGCATGCAAGATGTTCTTCCCGTTGTCAGTCACCATGGTTCCCATTTCCAGTTTTCGTGGAGTAAGCCATGCTCCGATTTCTTTACAAATGACTTTTAGCAGTTCCTCCCCTGTGTGAATCCGTTCGCTAAGGCAAACCATGTGA
Source organism: Hyla sarda (assembly GCF_029499605.1). NCBI lineage: Eukaryota > Metazoa > Chordata > Amphibia > Anura > Hylidae > Hyla > Hyla sarda. Next base: position 359,853,871 of record NC_079189.1, read on the forward strand.
AAAACAGCGTGACCCCGCCGTGCCCTGCACACATGGTATGCTGAAGGGCCACTGAGACTTGTCTGGGCAGTGGAGGCTGAGGACACGGTGGAGGATGAGGAGGCGGAGTCGCACACTGTCACAGGACCAACAGGCTGAGAGCATGGAGGATGAAGCAGCGTGACCTGTCCAAGTTGGTGTTGTGGCTGTGCAGGAACCACATTCACCCAGTGAGCCGTAAAGGACATGTATTGTCCCTGACCATAGTTACAGCTCCAGACGTAGGCTCTGCCATGAACTTTGATACACACCGACAGGCTCAAGGACTGGCCCACCCTCTCTTCCACAAAATTGTGCATGGCTAGTACTGCCTTCTTCGCAAATAAATGATGGCTTGGCACTCTCCACCTTGGCTCGACACAAGCCATCAGTTCTCTGAAAGGTGCAGAGTCAACCAATTGAAAAGGGAGGGACTGCAGCACCAGCAACTTGGACAGGAGCACATTCAGATTCTGCGCCGTTGTATGAGTGGGCGCATACTGTTGTCTCTTGGACATAGTTTCGCTAATGGATTGTTGGCGGAATGGCTGACTAAAAGTAGGAGGAGCAGGAGGATCTGGAGCGACAGAAGGATGGGTATGACACACAGCTCTCTTTGGCTGAGGTGGTGGAGCCTTGGCTGGCTGAAAGAGGGAGCGGGTGATGCAGCATGCTGGACCACTACATCGGAGCCACGGTTTTCTCAGGCCGCTTTATGGTGGCAAAGCATATGTTGAAGCAGGGCCGTGGTACCAACATTGGGACCCTGACCACGTTTCACCTATTGCCGACATATCTTGCATGTGGCAATGTGAACCTCCTTCGGATGCTTGATGAAAAACTGCCACACCGCCGAGTAGCTGATTTTCCCATCAACAGTCCGCACTAATTGACTGCTACTGCCGCCATGTCCAGGAACCCCTGTTCCACTACCTCCCAGGAAGGTAGACTGCCGCGAAGCAGATGGTCTCCCCCGGGCACGTTTGGCTCCAGAATTTCCACTTCTGCCACCATGGAGACTGCCAACCATGCTACCACCTTACTGGCTCAGCTGCTGCCTCAGTGGCAACCTGCAGCTCTCTTCTAATGATGATGAAGCCCCTTCTGCACCAGGCTCCCAATTGCGATCAGCATCATCATCAACAAGTGTCTGCACGTCACTGAGGTCCTCCTCAGGTTCCTCAACAGTGTCTGCTTCAGGAGCCTGAACTCTGGCAACACCACCTCCCACGTCACTCTCCTCATCACTACTTGCCCGCCTAGCGGGGGATCAGCAGATGTCTCTTCCACTTCTTGGCTGGGCAGTAGATGCTGACTGTCCTCTATAAGATCGTCCTTACTGAATAGTGGAGCTGAACCCACACCATAAGATACTTCTTTAGGGGAGGGAACAGCATAGGGATCAGATCAGACAGGGAGAGAGCACAGAGGAGTCCTATCAGATAGGAGAGAGCACAGAGGAGTCCTATCATACAGGAGAGAGTGCAGAGGAGTGCTATCAGACAGGAGAGAGCACAGAGGAGTGCTATCAGACAGGAGAGAGTACAGAGGAGTACTGTCAGACAGGAGAGAGCACAGAGGAGTACTGTCAGACAGGAGAGAGCATAGAGGAGTGCTATCAGACAGGAGAGAGCACAGAGGAGTGCTATCAGACAGGAGAGTGCAGAGGAGTGCTATCAGACAGGAGAGAGCACAGAGGAGTACTGTAAGACAGGAGAGAGCACAGAGGAGTGCTATCAGACAGGAGAGAGCACAGAGGAGTGCTATCAGACAGGAGAGAGCACAGAGGAGTGCTATCAGACAGGAGAGATCACAGAGGAGTGCTATCAGACAGGAGAGTGCAGAGGAGTGCTATCAGACAGGAGAGAGCACAGAGGAATACTATCAGACAGGAGAGAGCACAGAGGAATACTATCAGACAGGAGAGAGCACAGAGGAGTACTATCAGACAGAAGAGAGCACAGAGGAGTGCTAGGTCACCCTCACTTACTGGACTTTGTCTATGCCTGTGCTTCAGCTTGGACAAAGCCATGAATTTATAAGCCATGATTTCTATAAAAAGGAAATAACATTTTCTAATGAAGTATGTTAGAAAGCTTAATGTTTTGCCAAGATGTACAACATATAAAAATGTTTTTGAATCTGACAGTGCCCGTTTAAGCCTCTATGAAGGACCCAGCACAACTGTGCATTACACCGACAGCCCGGTGATTTTATTGTGCACTGCATAATGTGACATTTCCCTTGTGGAGACACTGTAGGGGAATTGATGCTGGGGGTTCACAAATATGAGAATTAAACTGTTAAACAAAACCTTCCATTTTGAACGGGTAGATAGAGACATGAGGGAAGAACATATTAGAATGTGCATGGCTTGTGTGCCCTGTCACATGGGGTCAGCTCTGAACAGATCATTTTGATAAGACAAGTTAATATGTTTCCATAGACAGCCAATGTTAATGTCAAAATGGAAATGCCACGTTTGCAGCTGAAACAGAAGGTAGAAGGTGCAATCTTTGATGTTTTTTGTATGACACTATTTTCTGATACAGTAGAACCAAAGTCTATGTCACCGAGTCTTCAAGTGACAGGACGGAAAGCTAGAGACACAATCTGACCGTGTTATATAGCTCCTAACATTTTAGCTCTATATTTGTAAATATCTAATGCTCCTCTTAAAGGCTTCTATTAAGGGAGTGGATGCTTTGCTCTTTAATTTCCATAGACAGGACAACAAGATGCAGATGGCAGCCTGTTATTTAGTACCTTGAAATATTCTTGGTAATGATAAGTATTCACAGTTCACTGGGTAATATGAATCCATTTTGAAACATTCTCTGCTAAAATGTTAACACTGTAGTCACTGTGCATAATAAAATAAGCATCCGGTGTGTTTCTTTTTTCACTTTGCTTTATGAATATATTAATAACCATATATGTGTTCTTTTTTAGGTGCAGCAGGTACAGACCGTACAACAGGTGCAGCATGTTTACCCAGCACAGGTACAATATGTCGAAGGAAGTGATGCTGTCTACACAAATGGAGCAATGTGAGTTTATATATATTTATATTAGTGTTGATATTAACTTTATGATCCAGATCTACATATATCCCCAGGGATGTGCCCTATGATGTAAACCAGGCTTAGAAGTTAGTTCAGCTGGAAAGCTGGTGACTATTGTTGGAATATTGGTTGGTGGTCCACATGGACAATAACCAATAATGAGACACCTGAGAGTAGCAATTCCACAAGGATCCTGGTGATCTTCTAAATATAGGACGTAATGGTGACAACATCATGTAGAAAGGATTGTGATTACCTCTGTCACAGTGCCTTCTAGTGGTAAAAAAAAGTACATCCAGCGCTGTGGTACAGAAAATACATACATATTCTTTCTTATCGTCTTAGTAGTGTTATCTCTGATAGAGGTCTTCAGTTCTTATGCATTTTGTCCCTATGACAACCTTTTCTGTTTTGTACTTAGGTTATTCGGGCTTGTAGGGTCTTGTGTGGATCACCATTTACCTCAATGATCTCCTCTTAAATGCCTTGGATTGTAGCATGTGTATTTGTGTGGACTTTGATGTGAACTTATTTCATATACGCAGGAACAAATGTAAAATTATAAAGGAAGGTTTCGAAATGCTGCTGCAGACATAATGTGTCATTGTAACATGTGACCCTGGACATCTAATGCTGCAGCAAATACCAGCAAGGAAACTATGAATGTATATACTTCGGGAGATTAGAAAGCTTATTGAATTTCACCACTATATATAACCTGCTCCTCACCACTCTAGCTGCAGTCATAAAATTGTAAATGTATCAAACCCCTAACATTGGATGTCCATCCTGCTCACTAGCCAGCCACTATTACTCAGACCCAATGTCCTAAATATTGGGATATATAGTTGTTATTCCAGAATATGTTGAGGATGCCAAATGAAGGGGAGATATTAGCTTTCTCTATTGAAGGACCATGCCTGTTAGTCTAGACATAAATTGTGGTTTATATTTACCGGTGCTATCCAGTATCAACCATGATATTATGATATTGCACAATGTCATGTGCAGGGACAGGACTGTTGTTTAAATAAGAAAGACACACAAAAGATACACAACTCCATCACATGTGTCGCACACCTATATGTGCTGCTCACACCTGTATACAATCCTGATACACCTCCATACATACACCTCACGCCTGCATTTATGGCACACTAACACCATACATCTATATACATGTACCACACACCACGTTTATCATGTGTCAGATACAGCTCCACATACCTTATGCCATACCACACACATCAACAGCTGTGTACTCCTACATACATTCCACACATCTACATACACCCCACTTTCATATACACCTCACAAAGGCTTTGCACACCTATAAATTCTTCGCACATACACTCACTCACACCTATATTTATTTCACACAAATGTTCCACACACTAGCAGTGTCCACACAAACTTACAATGTATATTACATTTAGGCCACACCCATTTCTTATGCAAATTTGAAGTGCTGGCCTGTGTACAGATATATACTCAACACATCTGCTTACTCTTATTGGCCCAGATTTATCAAACTGCGTGAGAGAAAAAGTGGAGTGATTTCCCCACAGCAACCAATCACAGCTCAGCTAATGATCTGAGGTAAAGTGAAAGCTGAACTGTGATTGGTTGCCATGGGGAAATCACTCCACTTTTTCTCTCACGCAGTTTGATAAATCTGGGCCATTATCAATGCACCCACTGCACATAACACACATATTCTCCACACATTTATACCTTATCTGCATTGCCCCAAGTAAGTAGGAGAGCAGGACACTGGATGCACATAAGCTTTTTGCACGTACATTAGCTGTTAGGATCAGCCATGTGGCAGAGGCAGAGAAAACACAGGAACAAAGTCGTAATTACAGGTCCCAGGCACTTCCCCTGCTCTGAAATAAAGCCTCTGATTGGTTGGAGCAGGTGTCTGTCACAAGATACAGGCTATTTCTGTGATGCATCTCTATTACCAACGTGTGCAGGGAATGCGCTCTGCAGCTAGCTGCTTCCACAAAGTTGCTTGGCACCCTAGACAGGTGCCATCCTCACCTCACAATTTCTATGGGGAATTGCCAGGCTCTTTGAAACGAACCCTTCCCTTTGTGCACATCTGATCCTTCTTTTATAATAACAGTGGATGTTTCATTGTCTCTCTGAAATTCCGATGCAGCAGAATCCCATTTCTGGCAACGGAATTTTCGTAGCACAGTTCACACTACAGAATTTTAGCAGCGAATATTCCCCTGCTAAAAATTCAGCCGCCAAAATATGATCTTGCTCATTCTTTCAGCAGAATCCCACTGGAAATAATTCCTATCTATGGGGACAGCAATGCATGCACAGTCCTAGTGCCGACTAAGTTAGCCGGCGCTGGCCGCACTCTGAATCTTTGGCTGGAATTTTTCCAGCCAAAGATTCTGTAATGTGAACCTAGCCTACATGTTACAAGTATTTACAAGATAAATACAAGTAAATAAGTCTGTCTTTGCATGTACATTTCCCTTATGGTACAGTATCCTGCACATATTTAATGCGCAGAATGTGAAGCTGCGTTTAGTCATTTAGTTTACATTAAAATCTGCAGCCTCAAATCCCGTGCATCAAAAATGCGCAAAATACTATACGTATAAATAGACATAAAAGTGTTAAAATATTGTGCTAATTATAAGTGTAAGAATATATTTTGCATAACCTATTGAGGGAATTGAAACAAAAAAAAGAACAGAAAATGTATTAAGTTTACACTTTGCTTTTTTGTTGTGTTCTTAACATAACAAATGAGACGAGAGTTTACCAATCAAAACAAAAAAAAAAGCTTTATAGTTTACAAAGACTAAACTTTATTTACCAGACATGCCTCTTCAGATTGTTTAAAGGTTAAAGGGGTACTCCACTGCCCCAGCATCCGGAACATTTAGTTCCGAACGAAGGTGCCAGCTGCGGGAGTCATGACATCATGGCCACACCCCCTGGTGACATCACACCACACCCCCTCAATGTAAGTCTATGGGCGGGAGCGTGATGTCTCTTACGCCCCCTCCGATAGACTTGCGTTAAGGGGGCCTGGTGTGATGTCTTGAGGGGCATGGCCGTGACATCACAACACCCACACCCATCGTTCAGAACAAAATGTTACTGACGCTGAGCCTGTGGAGTACCCCTTTAAAAACGTCTTCATGTGATGAGTTGTGTTTGTGTGTGATATATACCCAAGTATCATAATACAGTAAAAACATGTGCCTTACGGATGCTTATCTTTTCTGGAGGTGATAAATAATACACAATTTTTAAAGATTTGTGACAAAATCAATTGGAACTTGAAATAAATAACTTTTTCAGTCAAATGTGTTTTTTTACAAAATCAGAGTAAGTAAAATATTTCCTTTTGACCTGGGAGCTAGGTCTTTCAATGTAGCTGTGTGTAACGCACATACGTGTGACAAAGCAGGGCTTGTTAAATCAGGCTTTAAGGTGGCAGATGTTCAGGTAATTTAGTAATGAACAAGGAGCTGGTCAGATACATCATGCACATGAATGAAGTACAGCTGCTGTACACGCTGCTCAGTATATGACCACATATAGCTGCCGTGCATTTAAGATTCATTTTAAGTTCTGTATAAAACATAGCAAGGGGTTATCCCTCTCTTTACTCTGTATATAAAGAACCTTTTGTCTGTGGTTGAGGCTTACGCGCTTTCTATCATATTGCAGAGCACATCTCATCATTGTGCTTGAGGTCATGGAAATTAACAGGGGATGTCATTTGTAATGTATTAATGAAACAGAGAAGAACTTATTTATGGGTTTCAATTATCATTGAAAAGAGGAGTTAATGATGGTTCAGGGACTTACAGTTCTCTCATTCATAGGATAAAATAAACCTTTTCTTATTACGGTCTCCATCTGTAGTGCATGGCATTCAGTGTGCTAGAACCTGAGTGAGCGAGTAGGCATATATATTAATGCTTACATGTTTCACGCTATACATGTACAGCCTTGGATAAATAAAGGCCTATATCTTCTTTATGCTCTGACCAATACATAGACTACACAGTTTTATTTACATTTAGGTTTTTGCCAGATCCTAAAGGGCTGGTTTTATGGTGGTTCTTTGCTATGATTTTGCAAAAGTGGGACACCTTAGAAAAAGAAGTATAGAAATTCTTTAAACTGTACAAGTTTCCTTGACCATGTTCCGCAGCAGACTGTAAAGCAAAGGTGTACAAACATTTTAATGACACCCTTTTTGGCCATGCATAGTTTTAAGACCCACTCCTGGCTGTACCGCCTATCACGCACGCCACAATACCAGTTTCAGCATTACAACTGTGGCTGTTTTCTCCCCCCCCCCCCCCCTTGTGCCATTACATCACCCCCTTCATCTTCACTTATGTAATTTCATCACCCCTTGTGCCTCTTCATTCCTCCCTGTTGGTCACCCTCTGTGCCATTTTATTCCCCCCCCCCCTTAATCACCTCTTTTGCCACTTTATTCCTTTCACTTGATCAACCCCTGTGCGACTTAATTCCCCACTGGAACCCCCCCCCCCCCCCCCCCCGAATGTCACTTTATTAACCTGTCCTTTGATACCCTCCCCCCTTGATCCCAGCTATGCTATTTCACACTTGGCCTATACCTCTTAGTGTGCATCGGCTGCCTCCTGCACAGGCACGATGTCAGGGGCGTCACTCATCAGAAGTCAAGATCAGGCAGCACAGGCCATGGCCATAGTGACCAGCAGCTGCTGCTCATGGACAGAACAGTCCCAAAACACCTCTGGGGACTACCACTGCCGCAGTAATGTCTTGCCCCACTCAGTTTTGGAATGCACTGCTCTAAAATAACACCTTATAGATATGGTACTTAAGACTGAAGACAATAGTTAATTTCCATCTGATCTGTTTTTGGCTGTCATATGAGTTATGGGGAATGGTTAAGCATAATTAATCTGCTATAGGCCAGTCAGAACAGTGGGAGGAGAGGGCTTCAGTTTCCTTACAGCCATTGACTAGTTTGATCTGAGAAATAAAAAATAATAGCTGATCTTTGGGGCCAGATATAGATGAATTATTTATTATGAAATCATACAATAAAAGGAGGGAATAAGAATTATTGGAGGTATATTTTGATTTTGGCATCTGGTTTTATCAAATGCTTGGGTAATGTATGACTTATTTGCATTCTTGACCATTGCCTCTCCTCACTTAATGTTTCACAAGTTATAGTCCTTGACATAGTGCAGTGAATAAATAAATAATGCTTCCTTAATATATGTCAACATTAAAAAAAAATACCTAAAATGTACCAAATGATTTATAACTTTTATTATTTCTTTCCTAAAGCCGGACAACAACATACCCTTACACAGAAACTCAGATGTACAGCCAAAACACTGGGGGCAGTTACTTTGACACCCAAGGTGGTGCTGCACAGGTGACAACAGTAGTCTCCTCTCACAACATGGTCGGCACTGGAGCAATTCAGATGGGGGTCTCTGGAGGGCAAATCATAAGCAGCACTGGTGGAACCTATCTGATTGGCAACTCCATGGAAAACTCAGGCCACTCTGTGAGTCACACAACCCGTGCCTCTCCAGCAACAGTAAGTTCTTTTTTTTTAAAACTTCTTTTATAGAAGATACTGATGTAAACAGACCATTGACCTTCTCCTTAGCAACTGCAGGTGTCAGAATAGGCAGTAGCTGGTTCAGTCGTGCATTTCTTTCTGATAGCTAATGAGCACACATCATTTTTCCCCAGTAATTGTTATCAAATGCCTATCACCGTGGAGCTGCTTGTCACAGATTGAAGCACGTATCATTACGTATAGAAGTAAATACTGCTAGAGATGTTACAAATAGATGAGATTTATCTGTGCCGCTTTCTCTCATCCAATTTACTCTTCCTTTTGTGCTCAGGTTTAATGAGACTTTCATATTCTCGCGTAGAAGCAACTGAAGAGTTGGAGGCACGCGACTGATTATAGTGCAAATAGGTGTCAGAGCAGGAAATGTCTCATCATTAGGCAGAAAATGGGGAGTTGGGAAAGCTAAAACATGGGGGAAAGTAGATGCTAGAGAACAGCAGAGTGGTCTTCTGGTCAGTACTTTATTAACATATCAGTTGCCTGTTTTAAAACCACACTGGAGCTCCTGTGATTGGCCATATATAAAGACTGTTATGTAATTGAGACATGTCTATTACATAGTCTCTAAAACATTTTATCATCTTGATAATATACAACAGATGTTTACAAAACAGGCACATGCCATCTGTCAGGAATCAGGATATACATGTGCGTCATCTCAACTGTTTAACAAATATGGTGCAAGTCACCTGAGGTAAAACAAAAATAAAATAAATATATTTTAGAAAACAAGATTATCTTGTACATAAAAACATCTAAAATAAAGTTTAGTTATAACCTTACATATCAATCAGGCCGTAGTGATTGGGTGGTAAATATTACTAGACTTTATTCACAAATATAGGTGCCGGTACCTCAGTTTGACCAATCACCTAAATAAGGTTAAAAGATAACTTTAATTGTGTATAAAAAAAATTAATAATTATCAGGGGTCCAGTGACTTACACACTCTTAAAATCTGCTGTTGGGCAGTAAATAGCGTTAGTAACAAGATAATAATGACCAATAGCACCTGACATGCCCACACCAAGTGAATTACTGAATACAATAAACAATGGACCTCTCCCAACATTTTTCACCGCTAACACATGTGGTATCGTCAGGAACTATTGGGGCATGTGTGTTCAGTGTGTGACCCATGTGGCTTTCGCTCTGCATTTTAGAGACCCGATATATTTAGTTCTGTACTTTTATGCTGATCCTTTGTGTAATGCTCAAGTAACAAATGATTTTATCCAACGATTAATTCATTTAAATAAATAAATATCTGACACCACAATTGTATATGTCTATATCTCACCATTTTATGATATGGGTGCCTATGGTCGCAAATGCTATAAATGGCAGTATAGCTTACAAAACTTTATATTCAAGATGAAAAGGAAAAATCATAACTACTGCATACAATCACCATTTATTCGTAATAATTTAAAACAGACAAAATGTATATACGGTAAAGTGCAAATAGATACAGCAATATTAAAATAAGGTGCAGCCCTAAAAATATGGGGTAGTAATACCTATGTTAAGAGTCCCATTATCAACACGATTTGCGTAGGGAGAAGTCTTGTATCTCAGAAATAAAGAAATAAATGCTATCCAAAAATAGCTGTAGAAGCACTGTGTGGGGTAAAGGCAACTGCCCTCACACCTACATACCAGCCACCAGGCTCCTGCTATTCATTACTAGCTATCCATTATGTAATACAAGACTTACCCATTCTATGATGCTGCCACTATATACATATATATATATATATATATATATATATATATTATTATTATTATTTTATTCAAATCAATAAATGTATATCTATATATAAAATCTTTTGCACAATAACATAGCTCTGTCTTTCGCACTTTCTTAATCACTTTCTCTAACATCACTTTTTATTCAAGCCTCTCACCTTTTAAGACTGAGGAGCATTTTCTACATACTATTAAATGATATAGAAATCTCCAAATGATCTAGATCACTTGCAACCCATCACGCTGTGATACTGCATTTCATTTTTTTCCCTGTACAGCAGAAGGTTAAATAAAGGATTATTGGATGTAAAAGGTCACATTCCCAATTGATAGTGAAATGAAATGAGTCATGTTGTTGATATAATGAAAAAGAATCTTTATAGACGAATGCATCACTGAATAAATATTCAGACTTATTACCCTAGAACCTAATTATGCTAAGGTTTAGCTCAAAAATTTCTCTCATCTCTTTTCCTTCTGTTATTTTTTTTACCATCTAAGGTTAGGGTGAATGCTATTCAGAGTTATTATGAAGTTTACTTTTACTCAGGCAAGAACATTTGCCACCTGTTAACATTAAAAAGTAACTTGCTATGTTTTTGTTGCCGCAGTAATCACTTACACTTTCCACGTATGAAGATGTGAAAGGAAGTGTCATCATCAAACCACATTTTACAGTTCATGTATAGGTTCATATAACTACATAGTACGTAACTACTGAGTTGGCTTACTTTGTGAGTACCTGCCGTTTCTTATCCTGCACTAAGCTATATATTTACATTTCTGACAATTGCTAATGCAAAACAGTCAACAAACGCAACCCATAATAATAAATAAGACAGTAGGTTTTCACTATATTAAAGTGTACCTGTCGTTAGCAAAAACTTCCTATGTAATGTAGATAATACCATTATATGTATATTTGTAATTTACATTGGTTCCAAAATGTGTATATTTTTGGGTGAAAAAATGTTGCCCTTGCAGCTATTGCCTGTGTGCAGAGACAAAATACAGGAAGTGAGGTCGGACAAGTAGGGCTCTGTGCCGGCTCCTGACTGTGTGAACCGGGAGCGTGTCATAGAGCCTCAGTGCACAGAGCCCTGCTTGTCCTCAGTGCACAGTGCCCTGCTTGTCCTCACTGCACAGAGCCCTGCTTGTCCTCACTGTACAGTGCCCTGCTTGTCCTCACTGTACAGAGCCCTGCTTGTCCTCAGTGCACAGTGCCCTGCTTGTCCTCAGTGCACAGTGCCTTGCTTGTCCTCACTGCACAGAGCCCTGCTTGTCCTCACTGCACAGAGCCCTGCTTGTCCTCAGTGTATAGAGCCCTGCTGGTCCTCAGTGTATAGAGCCCTGCTGGTCCTCAGTGCACAGTGCCCTGCTTGTCCTCACTGCACAGAGCCCTGCTTGTCCTCACTGTACAGAGCCCTGCTTGTCCTCACTGTACAGAGCCCTGCTTGTCCTCAGTGCACAGTGCCCTGCTTGTCCTTAGTGCACAATGCCCTGCTTGTCCTCACTGCACAGAGCCCTGCTTGTCCTCACTGCACAGAGCCCTGCTTGTTCTCAGTGTATAGAGCCCTGCTGGTCCTCAGTGTACAGAGCCCTGCTTGTCCTGCTTGTCCTCAGTGTACAGAGCCCTGCTTGTTCTCAGTGTACAGAGCCCTGCTTGTTCTCACTGCACAGAGCCCTGCTTGTTTTCAGTGTACAGAGCCCTGCTTGTGCTCAGTGCACAGAGCCCTGCTTGTCCTCAGTGCACAGAGCCCTGCTTGTCCTCAGTTACAGAGCCCTGCTTGTCCTCAGTTACAGAGCTTTGCTTGTCCTCAGTTACAGAGCCCTGCTTGTCCTCAGTGTACAGAGACCTGCTTGTCCTCAGTGTACAGAGACCTGCTTGTCCTCAGTGCGCAGAGACCTGCTTGTCCTCAGTGCGCAGAGACCTGCTTGTCCTCAGTGCGCAGAGCCCTGCTTGTCCTCACTGCACAGAGCCCTGCTTGTCCTCACTGCACAGAGCCCTGCTTGTCCTCACTGCACAGAGCCCTGCTTGTCCTCACTGCACAGAGCCCTGCTTGTCCTCACTGCACAGAGCCCTGCTTGTCCTCACTGCACAGAGCCCTGCTTGTCCTCAGTGCACAGAGCCCTGCTTGTCCTCACTGCACAGAGCCCTGCTTGTCCTCACTGCACAGAGCCCTGCTTGTCCTCACTGCACAGATCCCTGCTTGTCCTCACTGCACAGAGCCCTGCTTGTCCTCACTGCTCAGAGCCCTGCTTGTCCTCACTGCACAGAGCCCTGCTTGTCCTCACTGCACAGAGCCCTGCTTGTCCTCACTGCACAGAGCCCTGCTTGTCCTCACTGCACAGAGCCCTGCTTGTCCTCACTGCACAGAGCCCTGCTTGTCCTCACTGCACAGAGCCCTGCTTGTCCTCACTGCACAGAGCCCTGCTTGTCCTCACTGCACAGAGCCCTGCTTGTCCTCACTGCACAGAGCCCTACTTGTCCTCACTGCACAGAGCCCTACTTGTCCTCACTGCACAGAGCCCTGCTTGTCCTCCTACACTTTCTGTATTTTGTGTTGTCCCTGCAGGGACAAGACAATATTTTTTCAGCCAAAAATATACACATTTTTTAACCAATGTATATTCTAAATATACATATAATGGTATTATCTACATTATATAAAAAGTTTTTGCTAATGACAGCTACACTTTAAGTTTCTTGCACTAGAACCAGCAAGATTTCAGCTCTGCGGAGTGCCAAATTATTAAAGGAATAGGCTAGTACGGACTATTCTTATTCTATACTGCCTGGGCTGCAAAAAAAGTGAAAGTACCTTCCTACGTTCCCCCAGAGCTCTGCTACAGCTGATCGGTCGGCCGGGCTTTCTTCTTCATACTTTCCTTAGCCCGGAACATACTTCCCTTAGCCCGCTTCAGAAGCGGGACATCGCTGTGGAAGTAGGAAGAAGACAGCCCGGCCGACCGATCAGCTGTAGCGGAGCTCCGGGGGTACGTAGGAAGGTAAGTGAAAATTATTTTAACTTTTTTTGGCAGCCAGAGCAGGATAGAATAAGAATAGTCCGTACCAGACTATTCCTATAAAACAGCTGTGGACTATAATTTAGGTTGTTGCTGACAACTGGTATAATATAAGCAATGCATTTACATGGGTGTCAGGCAGTGTGATGTATAGATATACACACAAAGTCCCCATTCCAGGATACAGCACCAATTAAAAGGTCCGGTTAAGTGCAGGCTAAAATACTTTATTGAATCAAAGAATATAAATACGACATTTCGGCTAGTGAGCCTTTCTCATGCTTGAGAAAGGCTCACTAGCCGAAACATCGCATTTGTATTCTCTGATGCAATAAAGTATTTTAGCCTGCTTGGAATGGGGACTGCACTAGAGGCCATCCTGTGCTGATTCTACTACTCTTTGGACTGTATGTATGTATGTGTGTATATATATATATATATATATATATGTATACATATATATATGTATATGTGTGTGTAGAGAGAAACACATCTCTGCACAGCTGACAGGTATAACCCGTAGACAATCAAACTGTCTACCGGGTCTGCCGGGTTGTCACAACTCAATGGGCAGTACGGGATACTCTATTCCAGAAAAGCAAGTCCATAGGCAATCCAACATATAGAAACATAAGAATGGCACTCACCCGTCTAGCAGTGAAGAAGTGGTGTGTTTATTGTACAAAACAAGCATACACAAGCCGGCATCATAGGAGAGGGATGCCGACGGCAGGTGGGTGATAGCTATTTTGTACGCCTCGCTTGCTTCATCTGACCCTTCCTTACTACATGTCATTGCCGGTGTATAAATCGGCAGCGGCGTGAGCAGGTGTATGCTTTAACTCTTTCATGTGCAAGTGGAATATAAAAGTCAATTAAAAAACATACAAATAGTAAATATGCAATGTAATAAAGGTTTAGAGAAACACTGTAATCTATTTTAACATTCAAGCCAGCCGGTCCCTGTGCTTTTGTTCTCAGGATCCACCTGGCTTTCTGGCGGAGGAGTTTTTTTCTATCAACTCCAATTCCCAACTGTATTCGTTCTGAGCCGAAAAATTTCAACACTGTTATATTGCCTGAATGCTGCTGTCGGACATGTTGGATAAGTCTGGGAGACCCCTTCTGTGTTTCAATTGAATGGACATGTTCACAGAATGGTCCAACACCTTAATTTGACCAATCAAATGAACTTACGTTTTACGTGGAAATGTGAGGAACAGGCTTTAGAGTTCTTGGATGTATGTACTTGTGGTCCCTGAAAAAAGGTAGACTCCAGACAAAATGCTTCAGGAAGCCTACAGCTGGGAACTAACTCTTGCACTTTGAAAGTTATCATCCTTCTCATGTAAAGACCGCAGTACTGTATGGTAAATTTTTAAGGCTGTGACGCATCAATAGCACTGATGATTTCTTCCAAGTGCAGGCGTCAGAGCTAAGCGTGAGATTGAGGCGGAGAGGTTACCCTTAGGAAATATTGGACAGAAACTCAGGACCATATGACTCTGTTGAGGGGTGGAAGAAGAAAAAAGGTGACAGAAGAGAGTCGCCCTTAATTGGAGGGCGAGCTCATAATTTTTCCTTTTCCTTTAAATACAGTTCACTTGCCAACATCATCAGAGAGTCCATTAGGAAAAACTGGTACCTCATACAAAAAGACCCCTAGTTATCTGAAATTGTTAGTGACAAACCAATGGTCACTTTCAGGAAAACCAAAAATTTAGGGGATATTATAACTTGTAGCAGGTACTGTTCACAGCCAAAAGATAGGGATTGGCTTTCCTCAGCCACACCGAACGGCAACCACAGATGTGGTAATTGCAACTGGTGCAGCTTTATGAAAAGAGGCAAAAAATATTCCCTAGGAGGTATATCCTTTGAAGTTAGGGATTTCATTTGCTCTCGTACCAAGTTTGTTGTTTATGGGATCGAGTGTGAATGTGGCAGATTTTATATTGGCAGCACGATTTTATATAGGCAGCATTATACGCCCCATTCACACTCAATTCCATGAACATGTCCACTCAATTGAAACACAAAAGGAGTCTCCCAGACTTATCCAACATGTCCAAGAGCAGCATTCAGGCAATATAACAGTGTTGAAATTTTTCAGCTTAGAACGAATACAGTTGGGAATCGGAGGTGATAGAGAAAAAAACTCCTCCGCCAGAAAGAAGCCAGGTGGATCCTGAGAACAAAAGCTCAGGGATGGGCTGGCTTGAATGATAAATTAGATTACAGTGTTTTTCTCTAAGCCTTTATTACATTGATTATTTACTGTTTGAATGCTTTTTAATTGTCTTTTATATTCCACTTGCACATAAAAGAGTTCAAGCATACACCTGCTCACACTGCTGCCGATTTATACACCGGCAATGACGTGTAGTAAGGAAGGGTCAGATGAAGCAAGCGAGGTGTGTGAAATAGCTATCAATGACATGTAGTAAGGAAGGGTCAGATGAAGCAAGCGAGGCGTGTGAAATAGCTGTCAGCCACCTGCCGTTGGCATCCCTCTCCCAAGATGCCGCTCCTGTGATGCCGGTTTGTGTATGCTTGTTTAAACACACCACTACTTCCCTGCCAGAGGGGTGAGTGCCATTCTTATGTTTCTATCTGTTGGATATATATATATATATATATATATATATATATATATATATTAAGGATTTATCCCTGGGGATAGCTCTGGGATCGTCCTTGACACCAGTACAGGACACGTTTCCACTTCAATCAGCAGGCAAACAACAGTACTTTATGCAAGTCCGGACCCTCTCCAGCTTTATTAGACAGGTTGCAGGATAAATAAAAACATAAGACAGGAGCAAACAAAAAACTAGACCATCTAGTCACTAACTAAACAATCCAATGTGCCCTGACTATCAACTGGTGGGCTTTTCCCGGCCAGTTAAACTTATGCCTCCTGCAACCTTCTACTCACTGTTCACACACAACATTTGCAAACTCTTGCTGTGTGTGCTAAGACTCCTTGTCTTGTCCACTTCACTGTTGGGGCCACTCACAGCTCGGGCTGTGTGTTCCTCACCAGGACCCCTGCCTCCCCCCACAGCCACCTTGCTGTCTTCTGGGGAGAGAGCAGACTACACTGTCTGACATCCTTTTAAACAGACTTCTCCTCTTTGCTACCTCATTAATTAGGCCACAGGTGGAGGTTTCTCCAGGGTTAGCTGGGGAAATACACCCTGCCTCAATGCCACAATATATATATATATATATATATATATATAGATAGATAGATAGATAATCAATTTTTATTTTTTGTAGGAAATGTTTAAGTAGAACTTATATTTTACTCATCTAGACCTCATCTTGACCTTTCTGGGCTGAGAAGTCTAGTGGGCAGTCCTAATTAGTGATAGACTGGTATGTTTGTATACTTTGTATCATAAAGGAAGGCTGTCAATCACTGATTAGTAAATACAAGAAGCAAAAAGGGACCACACAAGGCGCCTAGTGCATTACCATAAACATATAACGGTTAAAAAAAATTGTATTATGCTCACCTAGAGCACAATACATATTCGCATTTCACCCAAATTCAGTGGGTAAGAAGTTGTAGTGAAGTGTTGGAGTGATGCGATGCCGTAGGCATGTGGAGACAGACCCAGGTCCGTCCATGGGAATATAGCAGGTCCCTCTGTAGGTGCTACTTCTCCTAACGGAGGGATCTTTTTGTTTCTTTGCTGCAATCACTGATTAGGACCACCCATTGGACCACCCATTTTTTATTTTAGAGAGGCTAGATCTGTTAGGTCTTGTAGGCTAGGTCTACTACACTGTGATTGGTATCATGTACATCTTGCATATGATTTTTATTCCCATAACTTTATTTCCTCCATGTCTGTCTACATCCAGTCACATGAAAGTTAATTGGACATGAACCTGTCATGGTAAAAGTAGTTGTACAGCTATTTTATTTAGTCACAATGTTAGCAGCATTGCCATGTAGACATTATAGTTATATGTCTCAATGTTTACCTGAAGACCAAGACATGACCTCTCTGTGTAGCATCAGCCTGACACATTTTAAGAGGTTTATGGGAATGAAGTTAGTTCGAAGCCCAATCCCTTCACGACATGCCAATAGCAGGGTTGTGTACACCTTCACGTGAGCAAAGGGATATTCTTACCTACAAGAGTCATGCTTGATGTATTACGATTTGTCATCAATATCTGTGTTGTGTCAGTTTTCATACAGCTTAAATGAAAGTCGACTAATCGTGGCTCCATGCACCAGCTACACTTCATTCTGTCAGACCTTACTATAAAAATGATGGTTTCTAATACATATACATTTATGCAAGACCTAAAAAGCACCGACTGACAGTACCTTTCTAATTTCTGCATGTTTCATGATCACCGTCTAGTGAAGAAGTGATTATTTCTGCCAGCTAAAAATAGTAGAAAGTATTCAGAGCAAGGCCTCACTGGCAGCATTTTAGTGTCAAGCTGGTAAGCATTGCAAAGCCTTGTCAAGCTTGCAAAAAATGCTCGGTAACACTGTCCTTTTTCCCTTTCCCTTCACTCTCAATGAGTTACCTGTCTGAAAACCTATTACTCTAGCCCACTCTCCTCTTCTCTTCCATGTCTCTTCTGTCAAAACATAACTAGTGTAAGCTGAGACGAGGTGACACCGAGCATCATCTAGTAATGCTTCACAGGCACTGCTCAGCCCTTTCATCACTTCCCTCTTACCTAAATTCAGCTCCACATTATAACTACTTCTTATGTCAATTGTGTTGATATAATTTTGATAAATATTGGATTGGGCACAAAGGAGCTGAAAATCGCCATACTAACTCTTGTTTCAGAGAACAAAGTACCTTTCCTTCAACTCCCCCTTTAATAATCCAGCTTTGCACATTACCCTGTTAAAGTAATTGTTGGATTTGCTAATAGAAATGTGGAATTACCATTTTCGGGTCACCTTTTAAATTTGACTTAGCTTAGTATTTATACACTGCTCAAAAAAATAAGGGAACACTAAGATAACACATCCTAGATCTGAATGAATGAACTAATCATATGAAACACTTTGTCTTTACATCACACAAAAGTTATCAATGGAAATCAAATGTATCTACCCATGGAGGTCTGGATATGGAGTCACACTCAAAATCAAAGTGGAAATCCACACTACAGGCTGATCCAACTTTGATGTAATGTCCTTAAAAAAAGTCAAAATGAGGCTCATTAGTGTGTGTTGCCTCCACGTGCTCGTTTGACCTCCCTACATTGCCTGGGCATGCTCCTGATGAGGTGGACAGTCTGTGGTGCAACGTGGCTTGGTGGATGGAGCAAGACATGATGTCCCAGATGTGCTCAATCGGAATCAGTTCTGGGGAACGGGCGCGCCAGTCTATAGCATCAATGCCTTCCTCTTGCAGGAACTTCTGACGCACTCCAGCCACATGAGGTCTAGCATTGTCTTGCATTAGGAGGAACCCAGGGCCAACAGCAGCAGCATATGGTCTCACAAGGGGTCTGAGAATCTCATCTCCATACCTAATGGCAGTCAGGCTACCTCTGGCAAGCACATGGAGGGCTGTGCGGCCCCCCAAAGAAATGCTACCCCACACCATTACTGTCTTACTGCTAAACCGGTCATGCTGGAGAATATTGCAGGCAGCAGAATGTTCTCCACGGCATCTCCAGACTCTGTCACATGTGCTCAGTGTGAACCTGCCAATCTTGGTGTTCTCTGGCAACTGCCAAACGACCTGCACGGTGTTGGGCTGTTGGCACAACCCCCACCTGTGAACGTCGGGCCCTCATACCACCCTCATGGAGTCTGTTTCTGACCGTTTGAATGGACACATGCACATTTGTGGCCTGCTGGAGATCATTTTGTAGTGCTCTGGCAGTGCTCCTCCTGTTCCTCCTTGCACAAAGGCGGAGATAGCGGACCTGCTGCTTAGTTGTTGCCCTCCTACGCCCTCCTACACGTCTCCTGATGTACTGGCCTGTCTCCTGGTAGTGCCCCCCATGCTCTGGACACTATGCTGGCAGACACAGCAAACCTTCTTGCCACAGCTTGCATTGATGTGCCATCCTGGATGAGCTGCACTACCTGAGCCACTTGTGGGGGTTGTAGACTCCGTCTCATGCTACCACTAGAGTGAAAGCACCGTCAGCATTCAAAAGTGACCAAAACATCTGCCAGGAAGCATAGGAACGGTGAAGTCGTCTGTGGTCACCACCTGCAGAACCACTCCTTTATTGGGGGTGTCTTGCTAATTTCCTATAATTTCCACCTCTTGTCTGTTCCATTTGCACAACAGCATGTAAAATTGATTGCCTATCAGTGTTGCTTCCTGAGTGGACAGTGTGATTTCACAGAAGTGTGATTGACTTGTGTCCCCTTTATTTTTTTGAGAAGTGTATATAGTCTTTCCAAGTCTTTCTCTAGTGTTGGACTACTTCCACCGGTGTCTAAGCCATGCTAGTTTAATGCGTTGTCTGAGGATAGAAAGAAGAACTGCTTATTTTTTTCCTGAGACAACACCATTCTTGTCCATCTGTTGTATCTGGTATTGCAGCTCAGCCAGATTCAATTGAATTGGTGCCGTTTGACTAATAGGAGCTATCAAAGAATACAGCCTGCTCATAGTTACGAGTCTGCTGTATTCTTTGATAGATGTTTTCTTAGCTTTTTATGCTTTTAGGGCTAAAAGGAGAGAGGACTTGCTGACTGATCCGCTTTTAAAGTTTATAGTGACGCAACTTCCACTGAATATTATTAGCGGTAATAGTGAGATAACCATTTTCCTTTTTTAAAGGGAACAATACCTATAGGAAATACACAAGTAAAAAATAAGAAAAAAATCCTAATACTTCCTTCCTTGATCTTCTAATTTTCTCTCATCTTATTTGTCTCATATTGCTGTTAAAAAGGAATCTTATCTCTTAAATCTTATTTCTGAATCCAAAACATCTTCCCGAGGCAGGTGTCTGTAGTTGAATAAAAAGATTGTTAAGCCCCACCCCTTGATAAAGCCCCACCAGCCATTCCGCTGCCAGAACAAATCGGCTTTATATCTTATATGTATGTGGGATGGCCCTGACAATTCTGGCTAGACAGCCAACCATCTGTTGTGTCTGGGAAATCCAACTGCCTGACTATGGTTGGGTGGTTGGATTTCAGCATGCCAAGCCTTCTGTTCTCAAGGGAGATAAGCCACGGCCAGAGATGTCTGTTGGAGAAGCTAATTGCCTATCACTATGGAGGACACAGAGACAAGTGTGCATGGGTTTGTGGGTGTCCGAATTGCCCTCAGCCAAACACTTATTTGGCCAACCTCTAATGTGCATGGCAAGTCTATCTTCCGTGTTCCCTACAGGATTCCTGGAACACTGTTTATTTCAGGAACATGTAGAAAATTCTGCAGACTAAGAAACAGCATGGTCAAGGTTATCTACCGTATATTTTTGGTCATTTATTTCTAGGTTTATTGTTCCTGTAAACACTATCTGTTTGCCAGGCATGTCATGTTTACCTATAGTAGCAGCAGCATGGTTAAACTGTTTATACACCTTCTGCTAGTAGATCACAAAGTGTGCCCTATGTTAAAGTGAACTTCACCAGACATGCCTTGTTGATTCCGTTTTCTATGTAACCTGGTTATGTTTTAATTTCTATTATTGGGGGCTTCTCCTTTCTTTGATTTGGTGGTGGGTGCTGGGATAATGAATGAAATGCATGTTATCTTCCTTTTGTTTCTTTGTATTTGTGAAGAGCAATGTATTAATGTTTTACATAAACTGTAATTGTCGGTCAATGATGCTTTTGCTTTTCAATGCTATCTTGTCTTGAGCCTGTTTTCAATGACCTCTATTATCAGATTGAAATGGCGATTGAGACACTGCAAAAGTCTGACGGCCTTTCAAGTCACAGAAGCTCTCTTCTCAACAGCCATGTAAGTCCCTTCTTTTAATATCCTTTCTTTTCTGCATGTCTTTTGCTAGCTTTTCCAGTGCTTCTCTTTGTTGTGAAAGCATAGGTTCCTTTCCAATTATTATTATTATTATTATTATTTTTTCATCTGAAAATGGCCTAGGCCATCTGCGACCACTTAATATGCTTCTCTGAGACTCACATACATGTTTTATGCATCATATTCATGGGACCTATGCTTTCATGACCTTTTCTGAAATCACCACAAAGTACTACTTATTTTCTATTATTTTGTGTATATCAGGTTACAGTTCATGCTGGCTTTACTTGGTAAAGATCACATTGTATATACTGAGCACAAACTGTACGCCATTGCTCTATGCATTGGCACAAATTTTGTGCAAATAGAAGACCAGAAAACATTGAATACACTAAGTTATTGATGCTAATGTCTCATATTTTTTATACAAGTATGTCGAGTCTAATGAAAAGTATACACCAGTAAGTGAGATGATACTTTCGCTGTTCACATTGACATGCCACTTCCTGGTCTTTCCAATTATCACATATCCACCAATATAAATCCTGGGTGTTATTGTACACTGGATAATTGAGCCCTTTTAAATAAGATGGCTTAAGTCAATGTACCTTCTGAATTTATATACAAATGATCATCTAGGTGATGCCAAGATGTGAAGATAATTCTCTTATCCAAACATGCGTCCTGCATGCACTTATATTACTTGTCTTTGGAGCAGTGTGGCTGCAGTCTACACTTTCTTTATTGCACACTTAGACCAGAGGGATGATAACTAAAATCCTAACTCATAAATCCTCTATCCCCCAAAACTACCCTGTCCTCCCCCTAGCTTGTGTCGGCTCTTGTATTAATGGTTTTCAAATAATGTTTCCAATGTATAGCTTGGGACATGCGCATTTGGCAGCGTCAATGACACCTGACATTTGACAGTTTATTAAGTCCTAAATGACATATTTATGATTGTCAACCAGATAAATACATTTTTATATGTGGCATATATTGACAAAAGGTACACCGGCAACAAGGGTGTAAACCTTTGTATGGAAGAGCTCAACCATATAACCAATGATTTCTCAGCATAATAGCTGCGTACTAGTTGGTTTCCAAAATTCCATCTACGACGGTAAGTTAAAGATGGGAAAGGTGAAATCACCTCCCTAAGGTCAGGGTCAGAAGTAAAAAAGAGCCAGTACCTTTCCATAATACCCAAGATTTTTCTTTTATTTTGGTCATATGTACCTATGCATCTGATGATCTTTAGTCTCAGGTGTCATTGGTTTTTCCACTAAAAGATCCTCTCACTGCCCCTGATGTAAGTCCTGTGTAAGACTTTCTTTAGCCACGGGCCCTGAAGCGGTGATACAGGAGATCACACTCCTCCTGAAACTTCTAGAGATCAGAACATTTTTTTTGGCCCTTAAAGGGGTACTCCAGTGGAAAACAATGTTTTTCATATGCACTGGCTCCAGAAAGTTAAACAGATTTGTAAATTACTTCAATTAAAAATCTTAATCCTTCTAGTACTTTTCAGATGCTATATACTACAGATTAAGTTGAGTTGTTCTTTTCTGTCTGACCACAGTGCTCTCTGCTGACACCTTTGTCAATGTCAGGAACTGTCAAAAGTAGGGGCAAATCCCCATAGCAAACCTTTCCTGCTTCAGACAGTTCCTGACATGGACAGAGGTGTCAGCGGAGAGCACTGTGGTCAGACAATAAAGAACAACTTAACTTCCTCTGTATTATACAGCACCTGATAAGTACTGGAAGGGTTAAGATTTTTAATAGAAGTAATTTACAAATCTGTTTAACTTTCTGGCTCCAGTTGATTTGAAAAAAATAGTTTTTACCGGAGTACCCCTTAGTGAATATGACAATTGTGGTCTAAAGAAAGTAGATCCAAAAAATGAAGTTTATTAAATAAATTGACTGTGCGCAGTTTACTGTGTACCTTTTTGTTTTCAATAAGTGCTAAACAGCTAATAAACCCAAATTGTGCTTTATATTTGTATGTAAAGACTCCATGTGTAAACTGGCAATGTAAGTATCAGCAGGAAATGTATTGCAGCTTTGATGGATACACAGGCTTTGAGTCCTTTGGGATTAAACAAGGCTTTACATCTTCAGTTTTCCTGTAACCTGTATTTTAATAATGAAGTGAACTTCTTGGATACCTTATATAGCCAAGTTAAGGATGATGTCCTTTTGACTATTCATGGGCTGTTGGGATGGCAACTTCTTTAATCAGCGGTACTGTCTACTAATTAATTGTATGCCATATATACATATGTAGATACACAAGTTATGCCAACGTTAATATGCCCTTGCTGACTAGGATTATAATCTAGAGGGAGGAAGTAGTAAAAAGAAAAGAAGGGAAAAAAGTAAAGAATAATGAAAAGAGAAGAAAGAAGAAAGGTCCAGAATAATAGAAAATGGATAATAGAGTAGTGTAGTAATATAGATGTGATTAGACCATAAAAAGGGTCCAAATTATTAATTAATAATAAAATAAATATTTAATAGTTAAAAATATATGCACAAAAGGGAAGATGCCACAGGGCCCTTGTGGCTCCCCCTGAATATCGATTACTGACATTTACGTACAATATCTTGATTTAATCATTCTTTATGTAAACTGGTCTTATAGCATAATTGACAGAAGACAGCAACTGGTTCAATATTGCTTTATTTTCATGCAAGAATAGCTTAAGGCAGGCTTAAGCAATCGAGTGCCGGTAGCATAGATCAGTGTAATGCAATAGTATTACATTGCTTTATGTAAGCCATCTCCTAATTGTTTATGATTGGCCCCTGGGAGAAAAAATATGTGTAATAAAAAGAAAAAATATGCTTAAAAAAATACCTTCCCCCTTAATAAAAATTTAAATCACTCCTCTTTGACCATTTTGCTAACAAAAAGTCATCAAAGTGATCATTAAAAACATGAAAACACCATTAAAAAGTACAGCTCATGGTGCAAAAAATAAACTCTAACAAAGCTCCGTAGGTTGAAAAATAAAAAAGTTATAGAGGTCAAAAGATGCCAAATAATAGTTTTTTTTTTATGTTTTCTATTTTTATTAAAAATGTTTACCGTACACCAAAACATTAATTATCCAAGTTTTGTATCACTGGAATTATCCTGACCCATAGAATAAAGTTACCATGTCAGTTTTAGCGTATTGTGAACATGAAAAATTATCTCCCCCCCCCCCCCAGAATAAAAATGAAAAAAAATGTGCGTTTCCATATATTCTTTTAATTTTGCCCTACATAAAATTTTATTTCTGGCTTCTTAGTTCATTATATGATGAAATAAAGTGTGCTCACTTGTCCCACAAAATATGAACCCTAATACAAATTTGTCAGTGGAAAATGTGATATGTCAATCAGCTGTTGCTCCAATGGCATTACAAATCATGGAGATACTAGCTGCTGACTGATTTGCTTTGAATTGTGTGCCCATCATCAATGGGTGGTTATATAACCTGTTATGCCCTTGGAAAAGCCACAGCAATATTTTTAACCTGTTTTGCCCATAGTGGATGGTAAATTTAGGGTTAGAAAATCCAAGAAAAGTGTCATAGTGAAGGGAATGAATACTTATGTCCATGCAAAAATTTCTAAAGTTCAGTTTTCACGTTATCATTATGAGTTAGAAGGGCTTAGTATGGGTGAACTATTTTTTTTTTACTGTATTTATTTACTTTTTTTGATTCTCTCCCTGTACAAGAGGAAGGAGAGGAAAGGCATTTTTCTTTTAACATTCAATTAACCAAACAATAACAAAATAGGGGAAGGTAAAGTGAGGGAGAAAAGATGTAGAGTTATGGGTGTCATTTTGTCGTGAAAGCCAATTGATCCCCTTTTTGGTAAAATATGAAAGACCGGTTAGAAATATTTCCAAAGAGGCATTTCTGTTTAGGGATAATGTGTCCCCTGTACATTTTCAGGGTAGTTTTTCAATAGAAAGTAGACAGGGTTTTTCGTTAGGGTACTTAGGATTGTGTTGGTGACATGGCTGGGTTGTATGTCCCTTTTGTGTAATACCATATTTTAAAGGGAAACTGAGAGTTGGATCAACCCAACTAACCTAAAAGTACAGGTGGTTAGTGTGGGTGATCCCGAGTAAAACAGTGTTTTCCTTATACCAATCCGTTCAGCCATTCCCAAGATGTAGCACAACCTTGCAACCTTCCAGTTTGTGCCACCCCACTAATCATGGAAATGAATATTGTTGAGCCGGGCAGCGAGAACAGCACCCATTGTACAATGTCAGTCTTTAAATGTTCCTCCAGTACAGTTGAGAGGTTATTTGCATAATGCAAGATTTTGGTATATCTTGCCAACAGCTAAGCAGATTGGTAAGAAACACATTGTTTTACTCAGGATCATCCACACTAACCACCCGTATATTCAGGTTAGCAGGGTTGATCCATCTGTCAGTTTCCCTTTAATTGTGGGCATAGAAAAGTGTAGTGACTGGCTATATGGCCTATAGTTAGTTCTAAGGGCGTAAGTTTATGACATATAAGTTTGTCTTGCTAAGACAATGAATGCAAAAAAATAGTGGCATAGTTTTGGGCTCGGGTGTGATGAAAGAGGTGGGCTTTGACAAAGTTAAGGAGAGATTATGCTTCGACTTTATTGGATGATTTATTATCCTCTGCAGTCTTCCATCTCTCAAGACTGGGTGGGCGCAACCATTTAAGGCAGACCTGTGAGAGACCTCTGAGAAAAAGACCTGGCTGGAAAGGCCTCATTTTTTCCTTATGACTGTCCACAAATGACATGTGGACATGAAGAGGGGGTTGATTTTAGCGTCAGATGGTAAAAGTGAATAGGATGTATTCAAGTGATTCAGTAGAGCATAGTTGTTGAGCAAGTTCAATTTCATGGTAAAGGGAGACCATGTAATAGGTATGGGAATGGTTTTGTCTTCAAAACAGGGAGCACAGTTGGAGCAAAATCACAATATTATTTATGCAGTGTAGCTGTGACTTTCTGATGTACCGCTTCTGTCCCTTGTGATTGTAACTTTTATTTTTAGGCAAAAGTTACTTTCTCATAGCCACTGATAAGTTATAGCTTACCTTAATTTTTTTTAATTTTTTTTATTAGTATTATTATTATTATTGTATGTAAAGCTCATAGACTTTTTATCCATGGAGCAACTGAACATTTTTCTGGTGTTATTTGTAGATGGTCTAGATGTCTGTATATATGTGCAACAAGTGTCAAGTCAAGTGTAATCTAGTTAATAACACTCAAAATGTATTTAATGCTGATTAGTAAAAGAATCAGTTCAATAAAATATGGAAGAAACAACTAATAAAAATAAAAGCTTAGAAATCGACCAGTATTTTTATTTCAGTTGGTACTGTCAGATTCAAAAACGTTTTATATGTTGTACATCTTGACAAAACATTTCTTATATACTTCATAAGAAAATTAGATTTCCTTTTTATAGAAATCATGGCTTTGTCCAAGCTGAAGCACATGCATGGACAAAATCCAGTAAGTGAGGGTGGGCTAGCACTCCTCTGTGCTCTCTCCTGTCTGATAGCACTCCGCTGTGCTCTCTCCTGTCTGATTGGACTCCTCTGTGCTCTCTCCTGTCTGATAGTACTCCTCTGTGCTCTCTCCCGTCTGATAGTGCTCCTTTGTGCTCTCTCCTGTCTGATAGTACTCCTCTGTGCTCTCTCTCCTGTCTGATAGTACTCCTCTGTGCTCTCTTCTGTCTGATAGTATTCCTCTGTGCTCTCTCCTGTCTGATAGTTCTCCTCTGTGCCCTCTCCTGTCTGATAGTACTCCTCTATGCTCTCTCCTGTCTGATAGTACTCCTCTGTGCTTTCTCCTGTCTGATAGTACTCCTCTATGCTCTCTCTCCTGTCTGATAGTACTCCTCTGTGCTCTCTCTTGTCTGATAGTACTCCTCTGTGCTCTCTCTTGTCTGATAGTACTCATCTGTGCCCTCTCCTGTCTGATAGTACTCCTCTATGCTCTCTCCTGTCTGATAGTACTCCTCTGTGCTTTCTCCTGTCTGATAGTACTCCTCTATGCTCCCTCTCCTGTCTGATAGTACTCCTCTGTGCTCTCTCTTGTCTGATAGTACTCCTCTGTGCTCTTTCTTGTCTGATAGTACTACTCTGTGCTCTCTCCTGTCTGATAGGACTCCTCTGTGCTCTCTCCTATCTGATAGTACTCCTCTGTGCTTTCTCCTGTCTGATAGTACTCCTCTGTGCTCTCTCTTGTCTGATAGTACTCCTCTATGCTCTCTCCTGTCTGATAGTACTCCTCTGTGCTCTCTCTTGTCTGATAGTACTCCTCTATGCTCTCTCCTGTCTGATAGCACTCCTTTGTGCTCTCTCTTGTCTGATAGTACTACTCTGTGCTCTCTCCTATCGGATAGTACTCCTTTGTGCTCTCCTGTCTGATAGTACTCCTATGTGCTCTCTCCTGTCTAATAGCACTCCTATGTGCTCTCTTCTGTCTGATAGCACTCCTCTGTTCTCTCTCCTGTCTTGATAGGACTCCTCTGTGCTCTCTCCTGTCTGATAGGACTCCTCTGTGTGCTCTCCTGTCTGATAGCACTCCTCTGTGCTCTCTCCTGTCTGATATACTCCTCTGTTCTCTCTCCTGTCCTATCAGACAGCACAGAGGAGTGCTAGCCTAACCTCACTTACTGGACTTTGTCCATGCCTGTGCTCCAGCTTGACATTATAAGCCATGGTTTCTATAAAAAGGAAATAACATTTTCATATGAAGAATATTACAAAGGCTAATGTTTTGCCAAGATGTACAACATATAAAAAGTATTTTGTATCTGACAGTCACTTTAAACTTACACTTGAATTAAAAACTGGAATTTAATTGGTTACTGTGGGAAACGTTTAGTCAGCATAATCTCAAAATATATGAATTACAGTGTGATGGGTTTGTAAAAATTTTGTGTTATCAACAGAACAAATGCTAGGGGTACAGCACCGATGTTTATTGCAAGAATAAATATGTGATGGAAACTGGCCCCACAGCCAGAAAGACAAAACAAAACCCTGAAAGAGTATTTTTATGGTCCAGTATAGGCATACCCACAGCCAAGGGTATATAATCCACAAGATGGATGTCCTTGTAGGGCAGCTCCAATGTACCAATGGCCTTTTGAGTAGTGATAACTCCAGTATCTTGAGAAGGTGCAGGTTACAGCATTAACTGCTTACTCCACTGGTATCTACAAGCAAGTCTCTCTGAGCAGTTGTGTTTCTAATGCCCCAAGCAGGTGCTGTATCAGCTCTTCATTTCAAAGGGATTTACATGAAAGTCCCTCTGAGCAATGGTGTTTCCAATATCCCAAAAAGATGCTGACCTTAACAACAGCTCCTCACTCCACTGGGATTCACATGCAAATATCTTTACATCCCAACCCTTGTTCTTAAATACCCAAGTGGGTAGGCATTGGATGGTCAGTCACAGGTGTTTTCATCATTGCATAGCTGTAAGGGTATATAAACAAATTGTACTTTTTTTGGAGCTGATGGCGGTTGCCAAACATGATTCATTTTTCGGCCAAGTGTCAAAGGGAGGGAGCTGGGCTGATCAAGTGCCACAGCCTGACACACCTCCTCACTTGCCTGCACTTCCCAGACCCTCCTTGATTGACAAACAGGGCTCCTTACATCAATCAAAAAGGGGCTGGGCAGTGAAGGCAAGTGACGAGGTGTGCCAGGCTGTTGCACTTAAGCAGCCGGCTCCACCTCCTTAAAACTTGGTTGAGAAATAAATAAAAAAAAGTGATTTTTTTCCAACAGTGTTTGCAGCTCTTATCAGCAAATAAAGTTAGAGATGTAAATTCACACACCATCCAGAATAGACATTCATTATTTTATGAGATTTCTGAATATTTGACATTGATAAGCAAGAATTTGAAATATTTGGTGCTTTGTAAACTAGTTGAAGGAAAGCAGGTCATAGGCACGTAATGCATAATATTTCAGGTTTTTCCCACATTCAGTCTTCTATATAATTTGTTAGTCTTCATATCAGATATTTCAACAAGATTAGAATCTGTCAGGAATGTATTTTCTTTTTCTTAACATTGGCTAATTAGGAATAGTTAATAATCCCTGCAGTAAATCCATTCTTTGTATAGGGAATGTTTGCCTTTTAGACCTCCTTTTGGCGGTAGTCATGGCACCATTCACCCTTTTAAATAGCCTGATGAACATGGACTATATACAAAGGTCAGAGAATGTACATGTAATTGTCTTTAATCTCACCATCAACATCTACCATACATGATAAATAATAGTCTGCAAACTATAGACACGGGTTGATATTTTGTTTTCATTGTGTATTGAAAGAACAATACATTTTCTGAAAATGAATTAAAATGCTCCTATATTTCCAACAAGCCTTGAGAAATGTTATTATGTGTCATTTATAAAGCATTCAGAGGTGACAGAAACATTTTTGTTTTGTAATCATTAATTCTCATGCATGAAAAATATTTTGCCATTAGGATTATAATTCTTATTACTTTATTATTTTAATTACAATTGACATAATCTTTTCTCTGTGTGAAACGTTTACTTTCTGAAAGCAATTTGATTTGTGCTTGGGGTTTAAAGGGTCTATAGAATCATTTGTCATAAGCAATAAAATACACACATACTTCCGGAGCTGTTAACAACATATCATTTTACTTGTTAATGTCTTTTTCATGTATTGCCAAACTAAAAGGTGTCTGATTCCAAAATAAATACATTGGCCCTGATTTACTTAGAGTGGAGTTTAGTTTTCTTTGTGGGTTTTAATTCCCTACAAAATTTTTTCCACTGTATTTACTAAGGTTTTCCTACATTTTCCACTTTCCCTACATTTTGCTATTTTTTACACATGCTCTCATCTGTAGGATTTTCCTCACCACATTTCCTGTGGAAACCTTTGTAAATATGTTGGGTTTTTGTTAAAATGTCGGGAACATGACCCTTTTTGGTGTCCACACCCCCTTTCCCCGACGACCATGCCCCTTTTTTCAGCTCTTCTCAGTAAAATGAAGAGCTAGTCGGGTTTTTCTCAATTCTGGCGCAGACAGAATTTCTGATGCAATGCGCAGAATCTGGCGCACAACCCGACAAAGCATGTCAGGTTTAAAATAGTAAATCAGGGCCATTATTTAGTGGTTATTATAGCAAATGTTCTAGTCTTTGGATAAATGCAGGTATAGTATCTGTCCATGTCAGTTATGTTGCGGCCATTGACAATAGACTGGTATGACTCCAAGGGGTTTCCACAGGTGACCAGACACTACCAGACTGAGACCATAATCTGAATATTTTCTAGGCTCACTTATATTCACTCACCTGTGTTTTCCTGGGCCTTCAGGCTCGGAATTACTACCGATAAGTGTTATCTCAAGGATTGTTAGGATGCTCCAGGCAGGGGTGTGTGGTTCTTTAACATTTTATTACTCCAGAGAAACCCTTTGGCTTCATCCTCTAGAGAGTCATTCCATTTTAGAGCCCTAGTAGAAATATGCACTTAAACTAGTGTACAGAATGCATGATTTAAAATGTGTGTGACTTTTATTTTTTTTAACAAATTTTTACATATCTGCATGAAAGAAAACACAAAAATATGTTAATAGTTCTTTATTTTCTTAATCGGGAACTCATCACTTTGAACATACTGTCTAATCTGGAGGTAGAATGTTATGAAGCATGTTATTTAGCATGTTATTTAGCATGTTACTTAAGAGTCCAGAGAACAGTCCTGCTCAATGATTGGCAGCCATCCTTGTATAAATGTGCATACATAGTTAAGTGCCAGTCACTGAGTAGGACCACCCATTGGACCCCTAAGCCCAATGTACAGAGGTATAAATTACAAGTGCTTCTGAATATTTTTGTATGTTAAAACTACATATCAATCTGCTCAGCATCTTCTGCTTTGTAACATGCTACTTGCAGAACATACTGCATGCTCTTTAAAGGAAAACTATCATCAGTGTCACGGCACTAACCGATTGGTACAGGTGTTTAGTACGGGTGACACTGATGATAACCATACTTACCTATTCCTGATCCGTGGTCCCTTTCTCCCGCTATCTTCCTCCATTCTTTTCATTCAGGCAGTGAGCTTGGGGTGTGGGCGGAGCTTCCTAACGTCACTTCTACTGGTTCTCTGTTGTGCCCCGCTGTGAGCAAACAGCAGTGGTAACGTCAGGAAGCTTGGCCTGTGCCCCAAGCCTGCCACTGGAACGAAAATAACAAAGGAAGATAGCAGAAGAACTGGACCACGGATCAGGGACAGGTAAGAATGGTTATCATCAGTGTCACCTGCACTACACACCTGTGCCACAAATTGGTGCAGGTGACACTGATGACAGTTTTCCTTTAAGCTTGACCTTTCTTTTAAAGTTACCTATACACCCCTCAATCAACTACAGATAACAGCTATTTCTCTGTTCCAGCAATTACAACAATGCAACTTAATTGTTTTCCTGGTTCCAAAACACTTGTTATGTTTAGTGATTTTAAAAGTCTCTATTCTGAAAAAGCTATGTTGGCAACCTTTTGCAACAATTCAGTCCCCCGTGTTCCTGTGAAAAACATGTTCTCTGTTCCGTCCTTCACCCTTGTGAAGCTCTTTGCCATATTCATATCAAGCCCAACCTGCATTGTGTTTTTTTTTTTTTTTGTAGAAAACAGCTGAAAATCTAAATGCAGGAGCCAAGACTCTTTGATCTTGATGTTCTCTTCTTTTGTGCTTCAGTTCAGTACACCTGGGACCAGGGCTGTTCTGTAGCTGAAGAATAACTCTGAGTGACTATATTATTTCTTGTAAATATCTATAATTGATTTCCCTTCAGCATTCAGATAGGATTTTGTGAATGTTCTACCTTTCTTGATATATCCTCTTTTTTCCTATTTTTTTTATGATACTCAATTAACTTTAGTATGCCATTGGAAAATCTATCCAAGGTGTAGTTTGGCACATACCACAACAATTAAATTAAAATGGACACTAAATAAAAATTTTGAAAAATAGCCCAGCATAAGTTTAAAAGGCAATAACACCAGTGCTACATAATCTAACATATATATGAGTTGAAAAAGAGTTGCTAGTATGTGTGCACCACCATCTCTCCTAGATTTGACTTTGCTTTTCCTAAATATTCTTTGTTAAATTCAGGGGAGCATTAAAGGGGTATTGTCATCTCATAAAGTGATTGTATATAGTGAGGATATACCATCACATTATGATTGCTTATTCCAACTACTAGCACACCACAATCCTGAGGATCAAGGGGGTGCACACTAATTGCTGCTTCCCCATTTATGGGATTTTGCTGTAGTTCCCCGCACAGGTCGATGGCTGGAAGTGCTGCTGTTCAGGGAAAAATGGAATCAGACCCCCCACCGCCATCATTATGTTTCCTAGTAATTTGCCATTAATTTAAAAGATGGCAAAAGTCTTTAGAATACATGACCATATTTGTTCAGTTTCCACAAAGTAAATTTTATAGATCAACATTTTACATATTGTGCAGATTAGTTTCTTTATATTTCTTAAAGGAAAACTGTCATCCTGTTCACCCACATGAAACTTAATACACTGGGTTATAGTGTGGATAAACAGGAGACCGATGAGGGGGTCACTGACTCCTGTGCCTACCTGCACTCCGGAGTTCTGTCCCTCCAAAGATCGGCTTCCATCTTCTGTGAATTGCACACTGGAGGCAGGCTTGCCGGCTTAATTTGAATATTCATTGTCGCATGTCACGTGAGTACTGTGCCAACTAAGCGCTCACATGACCCGCAATAATGGATATTCAAATTGAGCCGGGGCGCCTGCCTCCATGTGCAATTCCCGAAAGATGGAAGCTGATCTTCAAAGGGAGAGATCTCCGGAGTGCAGGTACATATAGGAGTCAATGACCCCTCGTCGGTCTCCTGTTTACCCACACTATAACCCAGTGTATTGGGTTTTATGTGGATGAACAGGATGACCATTTTCCTTTAAAGGGGTATTCCTGGCAAAAACATTTTATCCCCTATTCAAACGATAGGGGATAAGATGTCTGATCGTGGGGGGCCCGCCACTGGGACCCCCTGCGATCTCCCTGCAGCACCCGCATTCTATGCAGGAGCTGCGGCTCTAGTTTCAGAAACCTCCGGGACTGGGGACGTGATGTCACTCCACGCCCCCTCCCACACTTATGAATGGAGTGGCGTGGCGTGACGTTACGTCCCCAGTTCCGGAAATCCGGAGGTTTCTGATACTGGAGACGCAGCTCCCGCATTGAATGCGGGTGCTGCAGGGAGATCGTGGGGCATCCGGGATACCCCTTTTATGGTGGTTGTAGCAAATTCAGACTGTATGCACCCACTGGTTTTTCAGTGTAATCTGCCATAAATCTGGTGAGCGCGGTCTGGGCATACTCCATTCAGCAGAAACCACGCCTCTTTCACTCTATGCCACACCGTATAATTACACATTATACATACCCCAAATGTACAGTGTGTGAAATAAATATTGAACACGTCACCATTTTTCTCACTGAATATATTTAAGGTGCTATTGACATGAAATTTTCAAACAAATAAGCTCAGAAATGAATGCATACAGACTATGACTCCTCTGTCAGAAATCTTGTGAGGAGCATCTGTTCAAGGCAAATTTATGGTAAAATTATTCTTTCCACTTCCGTATTATGGCCTCAACTGTGTATTTACTTAGTAGTGGTGTATTTACTTAGTAGTGTCACACTCGGCACTGCCCACGTCTCCTCGGCACACATGTGAATTAAGCTACTGATGCACTCTCTAGCGGGGAGTATATCAGTGAAGGTTTGGGCGGTGCGTTAACAAGTCCGTGAACATCCAAATGACAAGAGAGAAGGAAAAATGCACTCACTCTCGATAGTTCACTTCGAAATTCTTTCTTTGTCCCGCGTCACCAGGGGCCTGAGGAAGCGCCACAGGCATAAAACAGCCACCGTCATGCAGGTGCGACGTCCCTGCCATCATTGCTTTGCGCGTTACCCTCTGGGGAGATTGTGATCTCAGATTGTCTTTTTTCACACAAGAAGCGGGATGAATAAATTTGACGGATTTGCAAGTGAAGTATCAAGGGTGAGTGCGTTTTTCCTTCACTCTTGTTATTTGGCCTCAACAGTGCTCACTGGAATTCTCAGAAGCTTTGAAATGCTCCTGTGACCAACGCCATCATTATGTTTTGCTATAATCAGGTTGTAAAGTCTTGAGACAGCTTTTTGCTTGTACCCATCATGAGATGTGCCTTGTGTGACACTTTGGCAATGAGACCCTTTTTGTAGGCCATCATTTTGGACTGAAACAACTGATATTAATTTGCACTGATATAGGGCTGGATGGCTTTTTAATTACTTATAGATTTAAGCAGTTGTCTTGGCTTTCCGTGTCTTTTTTGCACCTCCCTATCTTTATGGTATCAATACTTTTACCTAGTGTCATCTGACATTGTTTCACATAACTTAATTTCTGATAGTATTTGCTTTGTTTCTTTGTATTTATTGATTACTTGAGTTGCTACCAACATCTGGTGAACATTCTATGTTCCACATGCACTTTTGGGAATATATTAAGTGAGGAAAAATTTTGACATGTTCAATATTTCACCCCATGTATATGTCGTGGTTGAAAATGAGGATATTCAGAATTGAAGTGTGTATAAAGTATTTTCTTTATTCTACAATGCTGCAAACCTTTGTGTATTCTTCCCATTTTTTCCTTAACCTGAATGAAATCCATCATTTTCTGTTTGGATTCAAATTTTATTTACCAAATGTCCAGACTTTAAAAATCAAATGCGAAAATGATTAGTTGCTTTCACCTGCTCTCATCCACCCACAGCCTCTTAAGAAGCTCCTTCTTGCAACATTGGGATAGTGTAAATACAAATTATTGCAAATGCATGAGAAACGTGTATATTTAGTAGAGTAGGAGTTTTTCATGTTGTGTGTAGGCGTGTAGTTGAAAAACGTTGGAAACCATTAATACATATTTGTTACTTTTTTAGTTTGTAAAACTTCTTAAAGCAGTACTGATGTTTACATGTAAGACTTTACAACAATATACAGATTGGTTTCAGATCCTGGACTATTTATGCTTCAGTTCAGTTTCATACGTGAATCTATAGAAAATACTTGTGCCATTTTTCTGTTGGTATTATCATTTTGTATTATACTGTGACACATAATAAGATATTTGCCACAAATGAAGTCAGTATCAGTGGGATCGTTCAACTCTTTCCTGACAGTAAAGGTTGGAAGGAGAAAGGTTGGGCATTTTGTATTTTAACATGTCTAATGCTTTTGTTGTTATGAGAAGTAGGCGGCTGCCAGGGATGTCTGGCAGGAGCTTTCTCCTGTCTCCCAAGCCGAATGTACATGTGTATGTTGCGATCTGAAAAGAGAGCGGACAGCCAAATGAGCATTTATCTGCCAGCTATCCGAAACGTATGACCAGCTTTACTATACATAGGCCAAAACTAGCAGGATCTAATAATATAATCTGCATATGTAACACTTGCCTGTTCCCTTGAGTCTGCCATGGGTAAAACATAGGTCAAACAGGCGGGAGTTTAACCTATCCGATCCTGTCTTCCATCAGGTGATACAGTGTCTGTTAGCCACAGGTTTCACTACCTTCATGAAATAACATGCATGCTCAACTTAGTCTAATGGGCATGCTTATTGACAATGGAAAAAGTGAATTGTAGGCCACCCAATAGCTAATAGTATGGTCAGCTTCAAGCTAGGCATACAAAAATAAATCAGCCTTTGGATTATGGTCTATTTATGATTAGAGCTAACTGCATTTTACTATATTATTAAAACATTAGTGGGGTTTATATGAAGTACAGTATAGAATTCATAGCGAAGGGCCAACTTTATTGTTGTGATTGTCCCACCTTTCATTTTCTCAAAAAAACAAAAACAGAATTTTTTTTTGGGGGGGGGGGGGGGGTTGGCTAAGTTGGCATGAAGGCATACCAGGAAATTTAAATGTGTTAGCATTAATAAGGCTTCGTCAATGGTATCAATAACAAGCATTCTAAAATATTTGCTGTTGAAACTTTTCTCTGGAATCCCCTCACCCCTTCTCAAGTACAGTAAAACCTCTTTTAGAAAACCACCCAAAATTGGATTAAAGTGGTCTTCTATGGAGGCTGGTCTTGGCAGACTGAAAATCTATCACATTGGTCTGGATAAAGGGGTTGCTCTTCTCAAAAAGGGGGTCTTTTGGAGAGGTATGACTTTACTTAGATACTGGCACAAATAGTTATATGTAACCACAGTGAACATATGAGCAGTAGAGGCATTAAGGAGAATTTATCAAGCTGTTGAGATAGCTTTTTTCGTCTAAATTTGTCACAGGTAAAGTCGCAGGCTGATCCCATGCGACTTTTCCTGGGACCTTTCATTAAGACTGTTTGATTTTTCTGACCATGAAGTGATCTGATATAGATCACTTTGTGCAGTGGTCACTAATTTAGCATATGTGACTTTTCTACAAAATGTCGCAAAAAAGTTACACAGGCCAGATTTTGAAGAAATCACAGGGTAGTTCAACCCTGCCCTATATCACTCTATGCGACAATTGTATTAAAGGGGTACTCCGGTGGAAAACTTTTTTTTTTTTTTTACTTCTTTTTAAAAATCTTAATCCTTCCAGTAGTTCAGCTGCTGTATGCTCCACAGGAAGCTCTCTGCTCACACCTCTGTCCATGTCAGGAACTGTCCAGAGCAGGATAGGTTTGCTATGGGGATTTGCTCCTACTCTGGACAGTTCCTGACATGGACATAGGGGTCAGCAGAGAGCACTGTGGTCAGACAGAAAAAAACAATCCAAAAGAAAAAACTTCTTCTGGAGCATACAGCAGCTGATAAGTACTGGAAGGATAAGGATTTTTAAATAGAAGTAATTTTTCACATCTGTTTAACTTTCTGGCACCAGTCGATAAAAAAAAAATTTCCGACCAGAGTACCCCTTTAAGGTCCGTGCGACTTTGAATACAATTGTCGCACGGCCTGTCACTGCTCTGAGACATTTAGCCAGAGCAGCTCAGCGGGCATTCATCAGTCTTGATAAATTTGGCACACGGCTGCCACTTTCTCCGCAACTTTGTTTTCTCTAAACTGAACAAAATCCTAGTTCAGTTTTGATAAATGCCCCTCATTACGTCTCATGGCAGCAGTTCTAACTGATAATGATATACCCCCGCAATCTCTCATCTGCACAAAGCGATGATCGCTCCGTGTCTGAAGCTTCACGACCACGGGGCCGGAATATCGTGACCTCACGCCCTGCCCCCTCAATGCAAGCATGTGGGAGGGGGCATGACGGCCGTCACGCCCCCTCCCATAGGCTTGCATTGAGAAGGCGGGGTGTGACATCACAAGGGGGCGGAGTCGTGATGTCACAATTCCCCTACCCCGTGGTCGTGAGGCTTCATACACAACAACACTTCTGACTTAGGCGCAGTTACAGTTTTCCAAAAACGCCAGAAAAACCTGTGTAAAAACCGACCCTTAGGGTAGGGTCACATGTAACGCAGCCTTAGCATATTTCACGCTGCAGATGCGCCACTGGCAGTCACAGGAGCAAGCGAGCCCTCCCTGCTGCGGCTGAGTAGCTCTGTGTGTCCGCTCGTAGCAGCAGATTTCCACCGCTACAAGCGGACACAAAGCTACCCGGCTGCAGTAAGGGAGTTCGCTGTTGTGATTGCCAATGGTGCATTAGCAGCATGAAATACACTAGGTGTGACCCTACCCTTAAACGAACAAAACATACCTTTTTTTAAATCACATGGCAATATACAATGCATTTTATAGAATATAAATTGTCCCTTTAGATTATTTTGGCCTATTTATAAGGCATAAAAGGGAAACAAAAAATGCGATAACATGTTATCAATACAACTGATCTCTTGTGGGTATAATTATAAAACTAATGCCTGGTAGTAGAAATTGGAAGCACTCCCTGATAACTGGAGCAAAGAGATTAAATTGCCGATCTCCAACTGTTTTTAAATGAACGCAATTGCACTTTCTAGTATCATTTTAATTCAAAGGCTGGACTTGTATAATAGCGTAAAAAAAGAAATGATACTATTAGCCATTTTATTACTCATATTAGTACTCTGGTATGTTTATTGAATAGCTTCATTATGCCTTTTTAAGAGATTGGTTTGCATTGTTTATATGTATTGAAATATAAGTAACTTCATAACAAGTAGATAGTGTTTCAGTATAATATGTTTTCTTGTGCTATTAAGGAATATGTTTATTTAAGGATGAGGGTGCCTTTGTTCTTTTCTAGCTTCAATGGCTGTTGGATAACTATGAGACTGCTGAAGGAGTTAGTCTCCCCAGAAGTACCCTATACAATCATTACCTTAGACACTGTCAGGAGCACAAACTAGATCCAGTCAATGCTGCATCCTTTGGAAAACTTATCCGCTCCATATTCATGGGACTCCGAACTAGAAGACTGGGGACCAGGTTTGTATGAAAAGAAAAAACTGACTTAATGATAAATGTTAGAAAGCTATCAACTTCATTGCTTCATGTAAAATCGATAATTTCTGCATATTACAGATGAGTTACAGAAATGTAAAAAATGTGAGATATAATTGATACATAATGTAATTTAACGTAATGTTATTTAAAGGGAATCTGTCAAATTGAAAATGCATAGACAGAAAAAAAGGAGAAAAAGACAATGTGCACGTAGTGAAGCCCGTACAAAATAGGATCTAAAATGGAGGAGTAAGATGGCCCCTTACCAGATAGGGTTGTGCTCAGGGCACACCACCTTTCCTTACACATAGAGTTTGTGGTGATCAGCAGCCTCTTGCTTCCTCTGGGAAGTGCGGCACAATGCCAACAATAGATACACCATAGGAAAGAGAAAATTGGAACTTTTGGGTTAGCGCTTCCTCACCCAGATAATGATCATAGTTATGCCAGTTTAGGTTAAACAAAACTCCCCAAGGGAGGAGTCAGAGATTTCCATTTAAAATCCACACAAAAACCAGGGGCACAAAATCTTCTTATAGGTACTCCCCTAAACTTAACTTTAAATGTACTTAATTAAAAGGTGACCCGATAAAAAAAAAAGGTTAAAAATAGGTGTATCTATTACATATAGGATGAACCATACATAGCTATAATATACACATGAATAGAAGTACTGCAGACTCCATTCCTGTGTACATTATATCTAAGGATGATTTATCTTAGTGCTGGGCGGTATGAGCAAAAACGTGTATCATGGTATTTTTTTAAGTGATGGCGGTTTCACAGTATTTAACGGTATTCCCCCCCCCATGTGACCTGGGCGCCGCTTCTCTCCCAACACCCCCCCCCCTCACAATTAATTATCAGCTGCGCTGTCCCCACATCATGTCACCCGCGTGCGCTCCTCTGCTCATCCTCCTATGAGTTGCGGGCCGCCAGCACTAGAAATCTGTACTACAAATATTGTTTCCCGGGCTGCAAAAATAAACAAAATAAACTTTAACTAACCTGCCTACGTTCCCCTGTTGCTCTGCTACCGTCTTCACTGTCCTGCGCTGTGGTCCTCTTGCAGTTACCTTGGGACAGGAAAGTCACAGAGCCAGCCTATCATCGTCCGGGGCGGGACATCGCTGCAGCCGGTGATAGGCTGAGTGCGCTGTCATGTATGCTCCTTACATGACAGTGGGCTCAGCCTATCAGCGGCCGAGGCGGGACATCGCTGCGGCCGGTGATACGCTAACGGCTCTGTGACGTTCCCATCCTCAGGACCGCAGCGGAGGGACCATAAGGAGGGACCACATCGGAAGGTAAGTTAAAGTTTGTTTTGTTTATTTTTGCAGCATTATTTGTAGCACAGATTTCTAGCGCTAGCGGCCCGCAAATCGTATGAGGATGAGCAGAGGAGCGCACGCGGGTGACATGATGTGGGAACAGATTGCGCTGATAATTCAAAGGGGGGGCGGTTAAGCAGAATAGCACTCGTGGGTCAAATATGATTAGTTCCCCGATGTGGGGACAGCGCGCTGCGGCGGATAATTCACTCATTCGAGGGGGGGAGGGGCCCAGCCGGTATTGCGGTATGGGCAAAATTCCTATCGTGAGGGGAAAGAAAATCGGTATTCGGTATGAATCGATATATCGCCCAGCCCTAGTTTATCCTATATGTAATACACATATATACCATGATATAGAGACAGCTACTTTTAACCTTTTTATTGGGTCACCTTTTAATTGAGTACATTAATAGTTACGTTTTAGGGGAGTACCTATAAGGGGATTTTGTACCCCGGGTTTTTGTGTGGATTAATTTAGGTTAAAATGGCAGAAAAAGGCTTTATTCAAATAGTGCAATGGAACACATAATGCAGGCACGATGTTATAGGGCAGAAGGAGCGGGGAAGAATGTTATACAGTTTTGTAAGAAAGCATAACAAGGATAACTTGTCATTCGTTTATGTAAACCTTTGGGCCTACTTGATTGACAGCTCTTTCTGTATGCACAGTAGTGAGAGTAATGAGGCTAGGCACCACAGGTGTTGGCTAGCATTCATGAAGGAATAGCAACTATCATGGGCTTGCAGCCAGTAAACATGGGGGTCATCTCTGCTACTAGTAAAACAGCAGTAAACAACATCCAGAAGCAAAAATTAAAGCATGGCACTTACCATGATATTGTCAAGTTTACTGTATGTGTATTGTTGCATCACAGCAAAAACATCAGACTACTCTGGCTGACACATCAAGGAAGAACGTGCAGCTACTCACCTAGTCTGTCTGCTGCAGCGGTAATCATGCCCCCTCAATGTGATTGACAGCTTGGGTATGGCCTGCATCATTGCTTTGCTCCATCAGCTTAGAGAGCAGAGCGGTGACGAGAGCTGTCAGTCTTACCGAGAGGGTGTGATTACAACGCAGTAAACGTAACTAGGTGAGTATAGTAAAATATTATTTGGCTGGCGGAGAACGTTATATATGGTAAAATCTGATGACAGGTTCCCTTTAACAGGAGATAATGTGAGTTGGTTCTTTTTATGTTTTGTATAATCAAAATAATGTGTGATACATTATCTCACAGATTATGTCACACTTCAAGTTTCTTCACACACACACTTGATTATTTGATTATAATACAATTGATTATTTTACAAATTGTGGATGAAATGCTCACGATGAATGGAATGTGAAGAGACTTAACTTTCACGATCAGTAGTGCTATTTCTGGCCAAAATTTAACTTTTATATATCATATTTAATCAGATTTTAGATCAGCTATTAGATGGAGTCTAGCCTCTATGATGGTTTCCATACACTTCACACACACACACACACACACACACACACACACAAGGAACTCCTGCTCCCCTATGTGTATAGTACACCTTCAGAAGTAGCAGCATGGAGGACATTTTAGAGCAGGAGTAAGAGCAGTCTAAGCTATAAATCAAGCCCTGATGTGAGCGCTAATACTGTAAGCTCTTATGTAGTCTCATCTGGATATCTCAACTAACTTCCTCTCCCATCTCCCTCCTCACCCTCTTTTCATAGGCTTCTATGGGCAGGTTCTAACTTGATTTGTCAGTGAGCTGCTTGTCCATCTTGTAAACACAGAACGGCAACAGGCTGTTTTGTCAGGGCATCGAATTGATACTTTCTCACAGAGATAGATCTTTTCTTTTTTATACTTATCTACTGGAAGCACCAACCAAATGTTTCTTCTAGTAGAAGTGTACATATTTTATTGGATAAAACAATACATATTTTTTATTCATGCATTTGTGATTATTTTGTACTAAATGCTTTTGTTTTTTTCTTAAGGGGTAACTCAAAATACCACTACTATGGAATTCGTGTCAAGCCAGATTCCCCTCTTAATAGATTACAAGAGGACATGCAATATATGGCTATGCGACAGCAACCAATGCAGCAGAAACAAAGGTAAGTGTTAGCAGTGCTCTATGTATTATATATGCCTTTGATTCCCTATATTAAGCTTTATGTTGATTTTTTTTTGAACATGGAGAGTGGTTTTGTGCTATTGCTGTTACTGCTCCATAAAATAGAAGAGGATGTCTTAAGAAAGAGTATGCAGTTACAATTATCATTTTTATTGTTCAGAAGAATATATAGAATTAATTATATAGAATGAATGTAGTTTAGGTATTTTATGATAGGGACTTGTCTGTTTTTCCCATTGATAGACCTTTATAGAATTGCATGTCATAAATGTATGCATGTATCACCACTGGGTTCCTAAGAACAATGGCGTTCCTGGTCCCCAGCTCTAAAACGGCACTGACGTACATACAAGACAGAGGACATTGCATGTTCTTTTTTTTATTGATATATACGGATATGCTTTGTATTTAAACCTGTCAACAATGGTCAAGGTGACTAAAATGTCCATGTGTAATGTTATCCTATCTGACCCTAAATACTGTAAATTATCAATAATTCAAGAAGTTAGTCTGATGTCTTCTGATTAAATAAATTCACAAAAACGAATGGAAAATTGTGGATATTATAATTCTTAATAATTATAAACTTTTGAATAAATTGCATATAAAATGCTGGATGTCTACATTTCTTCTGTCCCAGAGATAATTTACTAAGGACTAAAGGTTAAAACAAACTCCACTATGAACCTACTTGGGACCGAAATTATTTTTTTCACAGCGACACCATTTTAATTCTTTAGATTTATAACAAAATCAACTATATGTGGTTAATGATTAGGCTTTCATTCAAGGGCAAAGATTTTTAAACCCATGTACATTGTCAAATACTGAGTTTCCTCCCTTGAGATATTTTGCCACTGCTTTACTGCCCCTGCCTGTTTGTTTGCAGGTCTTTCTTCCTACGTTTTTTCTTCTGTTACTAAAAAGCTTCTTTAATCAGATTGAGGTCAGAGCTCTTCAGCCCCTTAAAAATACCTAGTCATTTTATGTGAAAGAAACTCTTGGCTTAAGTTGCTTTCACAGTATGCTTTGGATCAATATCTATCTATACTGTGAAGACCTGACTTTTCAGTTTTGCAGCATTTGACTGAATCTTAAAAGAAAGTATCTATATATGCTTCAAAATGCATCCTGTTACATATATCTACAGTCACACCATTAATAAACATCAGTGACCCAGTTCCATGGGCAGCCCACCATGTGTCCACTATGTTAAAGGGAATCTGTCATCAGTGTCACCCGCACTAACCTGTTGGTACAGGCGTGTAGTGTGGGTGACACTGATGATAACAATACTTACCTATCCCCAATTCGTTGTTAGGGAAACATGCATTAGGGAAACGTTCTGTATGACCCACAGGTATTGAGTGCTGCACTGGGGGGACTTTTTCTGTTCTAGTGGGGGTATATATTGTGCCAGTCATTCACCTTTCGGCATCTGCCCATATATTTTATGGATACAGATGCATCTGGGGCCAAAAGGGTGTGTGCAATAGATCCTGACGTATGACAAATGTACTTTACTGCTATGTTTACATGCACTGCGGCACTTTTTCATTGTCGGGATACTTATATTGCAATATATACTTTTTGGTAGTACTTACCCTTGTGCCTGCACTATTAATACTGTATTTATATATTTTACCTGGCATCCCGGGAGGAAAATTTTCCTTTCTCCGCCTAGTAGACTCCACCACCTACCTGTGGGTACTTCTTTGCTGTGCTGTTCTGTGCTTTTTATGTGTTTTTATTGTATTTTTTGTGACTTCAATAAAGATTATGCTGTGTTCATAGCTTTTCTAGTCTACCATTTTCTTTGTAGGAAATATATAATAACAGGTTAGTATGGATGGCACTGATGACAGATTCCCTTTAACAGATATTCTTTGTATCATGATCTTTTCCTTTGTTAAACTCTTGAAAAAAAGAGGAATGTCTACACTTCAAGCCTCATATTTATGGCTTTGTTTCAGATCCATTGTGGTAGTTTACAGAGGTTAAATTATGAAAAATGTGTCACTGTCCAATACTACTTCTCCAACAACATCTACAAATAATGCCTAGTTTTAGGTAGCAGAATTATTGATGCCATAAAGGGAATTCCATGTTTTCCTGTGAGTAGCTGTTGATTAGAACATTTTTCCATTGTGTTTTATAGGTACAAGCCTATGCAGAAGGTGGACGGAGTGGGGGATGGATTTACTGGCAGTGGAGCTCAGACTGGTGCATCAGTAGAGCAAACGGTCATTGCTCAA
Organism: Hyla sarda; assembly: GCF_029499605.1. Taxonomy (NCBI): domain Eukaryota; kingdom Metazoa; phylum Chordata; class Amphibia; order Anura; family Hylidae; genus Hyla; species Hyla sarda. The sequence continues at coordinate 359,898,605 of NC_079189.1, forward strand.
AGTCAACACCACCAACAGTTCTTAGGTATGAACCTGGGCTGCAGAGGCACACTGTACTGTAAAGACACTGATGTCAACTCTATACATACATTTTTATATTTACAGCTATGATAACATTTTTACTTGAATATGAATCTGGGTCTTGTTTTTTGTCAGAATTGATTTCATGGTTACACAGTTTGTTTCTTGGGAATAACTATTTTAGTTTGTAGTTCTCAAACATAAGGATAACGGGATTTATCCTTTTCTTATTGTTGGCCAATGCTTAGGCAGCGTCGTCTTTACTGTTTACAATGCCAATTCAAGTATATTGCAGAGCTATGCCATAAGGCCTCAATCAGGTAACCCCTCCTTTATGCAATATGATGTGCATGTACCCTAATAGGGAGCATATAGAAGGCAGTGTAAAGAAGAATATTGTTATGTATGCTGAGATATTCATGTCTATGCTTCTGGATCAAAGCAGTCATACAAATACATTTAAAGAAGCATATTTCAACCTGTCAGAGATATGTAAGTTCCTATTAGAATGATGAAGTAGAGGTATACCTTTACAAAGTTGCAAGTAACCTTGTAGTTACTAAGCAGCTCGTCATCTGGAAGAAAATCCTATTTTGCCAAGTATCCTATTCTAAGCTTTCTTCTCTCCTTATTCAAGCACCTTATTATGTGCATTTTTCTGATTGTTTCTCTTTTTAGAAGTACTGTCTAGTCCGTGAATGTATCCTTTTGCACTTTTATCTTCCTATAGCCATTGGCTTTCTTGTGGCTGGCTTCACCTACCACCTACTGAGTCTTTCTTTGGTTCTCTTCGTACTTTGTTTAGTTTTCCATCTTTGCTGAACCCTAAGTTCACAGTCCATGAGTCTTACATTTGTGTTGGTCTGCAGGGAGCTCGAACAATGAGAGAGGGAATCCTAGTGTTTATCTCCAGCTGTAAATGTGACAACTCAAATGCTGTCGACACATACTATTGCAGTTCTCTAATCTAGAAGGAAGGATTTCTTATCATTTCTAGTCCAAAAGTCAATACAAATATGTTTGTTTGGGGATTTTCTGCCACTCTTCTCTGCAGATCCTCTCAAGCTCTGTCAGGTTGGATGGGGACTGTTGGTGGCCACCCATTTTTAGATCTCTCCAGAGATGTTCAACAAGGTCAAGTCAGGGCCCTTACTGTACCACTTAAGGACATTCACAGAGTTGAATGTGTTGCTGTCTGCTTAAAGGGTAGCTCCCACCATCCATTTATTTATTTTTTTATATCCCTTCCTATTGCCCATCTATCCCTAACCCCCTCACTGCCTTAAATTTTTTTTTTACATATTAAAAATGCCTTTTGTCTGCCTGGTAGTGTGCTCACTTACCAGGCATACTTCCCCAGCAGGTGCGGCGTCACTGATGCCTGCTGGGGGGGGACTTCCGCCCTTAGTTCACCTATACAGTGTACCTCCAACTGTTTCCCCACTACAACTACCAGCTTGCCCTGACATCTTTTGGCTGTCAGGGCATGTTGGGAGTTGTAGTGGGGAAACAACTGGAGGCACACTGTATAGGTGAAAACAGTATCTGTGATGCCCGCAGCTGCTGCATATCCCGCTCCCCCGAGCCCCGCCGCTCAACCCAGTCCGACCGCAATGTGGTGTGCATGCACCCTAACAGTGTTTCCCAACCAGGGAGCCTCCAGCTGTTGAAAAACTACAACTCCCAGAATGCCCAGACAGCCTTCGGCTGTGTGGGCCTGCTAGGAGTTGTAGTTTTGCAACAGCTGGAGGTGCCCTGTTTAGGAAACACTGGGGACCACTCACTCCAGTGCACTTTTAGTTTGCCCCTTTAGGACATCACGTTTCTACTCCCAGCATGCAGCGCAGGGTGTGTTTATATCTGTGCTCAGGAGGAGTGTTGCGGTTTCTGTTCCCCGGTAGACCGGCAGCGATACTGCTGAGCTACACCTATAACCGGACCAAACACTCACCGGCGCCGCACTATGGAGTCCACTCTACTAGTCAGTATGCAGCCGGCTGGACGGAAAGCTCGCTCATTGGTTGACGGAGCTGTCAATCACACGCGCTCGGCCCAGGGCTTGGTCACGTGGTGTTTAGAACTCTCGCTTTGAATGAAGAGCGCTCGCTCCCGCCTGTCTGATTGGCGAGCAGGAAGCGAGTGCAGCCTGACTGAATTCGGACCGATGCCCGGCCGGCATCGGTCCAAATTCAAGCATGAAGTCATGCCAGGCTGCAGCCAGCCACTAGGAGGGAGACCCCTAGTGGCCGTTTTTTATATGTAAATTTAACTATTTTAATGGGGGAAAAATAATAAATGTATATTAGAGATATGTTGTAGTACATAAGTACTACAACATATAAAAAAAAAAAAGTTTGGTGACAGTGCCCATTTAAGTTCAATCTTGGTGTTATCAGACCAGAGAATCTTGTTTCTCACAGTCTTAGATACCTTTAGGTACTTTTTTGAAAACTCCAGGCATGCATGCATGCGTCTTTTAATGAGAAGAGGCTTATTTCTGACCACTCTGCCATATTGGTGGAGTGCCACAGTGGTGGTAGACCAATTGGAAGTCTCTCCCATCTGCATATAGGATTTTTGAGCTCAGCTAAAGTGACTACTGGGTTCTTGCTCCCCTTTCTTACCAAGGCCCTTCTCCACTGATTACGTAGTTTGGTTCAGGGGGCAGCTCTAAAAAGATTCCTGGTTGATTCAAATTTTCTCCATTTAAATTGTAACTCTGATGATGATCTGGTATCAGTATACCTGTTTAAATCTGCCAGCACTTTCATAGCCTGAGACTTGCCTTTTGCTAAAGGCATCAGAATATGGATTTACTGGAAAATCCATGGAAGTCTTAAAGGGGTACTCCGGTGCTTAGACATCTTATCCCCTATCCAAAGGAACACGCTCCGGGGACTTATTACAAACGGGGTGCTGCGTGCAAGAAGACGGGGGTCCCCAGCGGCGGGACTCCCGCAATCAGGCATCTTATCCCCTATCCTTTGGATAGGGGATAAGATTTCTAAGCACCGGAGAACCCCTTTAAGAACTTCCAGAAAATCTGTATCCTGATCACTTTAGCAACAGGCAAGTCTCAGGCTATGAAAGTGCTGAGAGTTTATCCTGCCACTGGACCACAATCAGAATTGTGGTTTAAGATTTTTGGAGATCACTGTTCTCTTGTCAATTTTCAGTGAAGCAGAAGTTTTTTTGCACCCTTCTCTCGATCTATGCCTCCGCACAATCTTGTCTCTGAGCTCAACAGGCAGTTTTTTCCACATCATGGCTAGGTTTTTGCTCTGATATACATTGTTAGTTAAAAGACCTTAGACAGGGCTGTGTCTTTCCAAAGCATGTCCGGTCACCTGAATTTACCACAGGTGACTCCAGTAACATCTCAAAGATGATCAGGAGAAATTGGAGACCTCCAGAGCTAGATTTTAAGTGTCAAAGCAAAGGGTCTGAATACTTAAATGCATGTGAAATTTTTGTTTTTTCTTTTTTAATTTGCAAAATTTTCTTAAATGCTGTTTTCAGATTCTCACTGTTTAGATTGATGGTGGAAGATTTGAGGTTTTTTTTTATAAGCACAAGGCAGCAAAATAAAATGTGAAAAAGGTGAAAGGGTCTGAAAGCATAATATATGACTTGACCATTGGTTATAATTATTTTGTTTTTATTGTGTTTGATGGATCCGATCATGGAATTAAATGACATCACGATTTTTCCTTCCAACCCTCTAGATTCAATTGAACAACAAAATGTTAAAGGGGTACTCCGGTGAAAACCTTTTTTCTTTTAAATCAACTGGTGCCAGAAAGTTAAACATATTTGTAAATTACTTCTATTAAAAAATCTTAATCCTTCCAGTACTTATTAACTGCTGAATGCTACAGAGGAAATTCCTTTCTTTTTGGAACACTGATGACATCACGAGCACAGTGCTCTCTGCTGACATCTCTGTCCATTTTAGCAACCGTGCATAGCAGATGTATGCTAAGGGCAGCATGGTGGCTTAGTGGTTAGCACTGCTGCCGTGCAGTGCTGGGGCTTTGAGTTCAAACCCCACTAAGGACAACAATAAATAAAGAGTTATTATTATTATTATAATGACGTCAGCAAAGAGCACTGTGCTCGTGATGTCATCAGAGAGAATTCCGAAAAGAAAAGAATTTCCTCTGTAGTATTCAGCAGCCAATAAGTACAGGAAGGATTAAGATTTTTTAATAGAAGTAATTTACAAATCTGTTTAACTTTCTGGCACCAGTTGATTTAAAAGAAAAAAGCTTTTAAATGATTTTAATGTTACAAATGACTAGCCTTAGAGGGGCTGTCCTCATGGGCTCTGGCTTGAAACAAAATAAAGTTTTAAGAAAATCATTCTCACCTGCCCTTATTCCCCATCATATTCGTCCCAATGGGCCCTAGCTATCACTAGTTTCCTGCTCATCCAAAGTAGTGATAACCCACCTTTAGCCAATGACTGGCTTAGTAGGCTCAGCCAGAACTGGGGCTAATAGAATGGGTGCAGTGTGAAATCAGGGCAGGTAAGTATTTATTTAAAAAAAAAAAAAATTCATCCCAGTGAAAGCTCCTACTTCACAATTATGTGGCATGGGGCAACCTTTTAAGGGAATGCATTGTCTACATATTTGTTAACAAACTCTCCCTGAAAGAACTGCTGGAGCCCCAGTAATCAAATGATATCCTGAAACAGACTGTGTCTACAAACCTATATATCTGTATACTCCGCTCCTCCTGCTTTGTCAGATGACACCTGCAGTTCAGACAGCATGTTCCCTTTAAGTGTTTTCTTAGAAGTTTCATTTTATACCTGCTGAAGGGAATTCTACATGATAAGAGCTCAGGTGAACATAAACATTAACTAGTAGTGCTAGTAGTGTATTCTTGTACTATTTTATGCAAAGTTGAAATTCCTTCGTTACAAGCAATTTTTAGTTACAAGCAAAAAAAAACAAAAAACAAAACAAGCAATAGCAGTTGGTAAAGGAAACGTTTACCTTTCAAGTGTATGTAAGTCATACGGCTGTACATAATAGTAAAGGTTGTATCACTGCACCGTTTTATCTTAACCATGCCCTTTAATACTGCTTTTACACAGACTTAATAGAGGGTAGAAATGCTCTTTTATGTCTGCTACACGTATTATTTTGAATGAATTTCATTATCCACTTATCCGATGTCAGTTATTTGTATAGATTATTCTTGTATATTCCAGATCGTCTAGTCTTGTGCTTTGTACAATTAGCTCTATATAAAAGATAGATGTATTTGAAAATGTTTTAATGCGGTACACATATCTCATCCCAGCATTTGTTTAAAAATATTATCTATTTTTTATAACAACATTAATAAAAGAATAAAAATAAAATCATGCCAGCCTCTGCTCATTAAGTAATGTGACCTTTTACAATGTCTGTCTTCCTATGCTTCTTAAATATTTTCCTAATGAAGCTGTAATTGGCACCATCCACAATATCTTTCTTCCATTATGTTGTTATGGCAACAGATGCGTCTAGAGCACTTCCAGAGTTTGCAGAAGTTGAAATATCTTCTCTGCCAGATGGTACAACCTTTGAAGATATCAAGTCACTGCAGACTCTTTATCGGGAGCACTGTGAGGTAAGCTGCTATGTCTTTGTGAGAATTACTAGTCCCTCGCTTTACTTTATTTACATTTGTTTTTCTAGATTGTTCTAGATAAAGGCATATTGTTTACTGAGGATATGTAGACTTTCACTCTAGGGTTAACTAGTACATTCAAGTAAGCTATACTCCTCCTTAGAATGCTCATAATATCTTCAAATTTGTTGGCTTTAAATCCCACATGCACAAGTTAATGTAGCCATCCATTTTGATGTGGCTATGTGCTTATTGACCTTACCGGGTGACTTTTTAGTTCTTTATTTCTCACAAGGGAGCTACAATGTAATATGTGGAAGCTTGGCACCTTGCTATTAGTACCCTCCTTAGCATGCCACCAGTTATTTTAGAGCAAGATTCCTTTATTGCATTCCTTCTTAAAATATGCAACTCTTATTGATTTCCACATTGCAACCTCTAGATATTTTGTTTCTTACCAATATCTGCTCGGCTGCCCCGTATATATCATCCTTAGGCAGGGTTCACAGAGTATTTAGGTCACCAATTTAGTCAGGAAAGGGTACAAAACACAGAAAAAGGTACAAATATTTCCATTATAGTTTTCCTGTGTTATTTTTACTCCTGGTTTTGGCTAAATATACTGACCGAAAAACTATGTGGGAGCCCAGCCTTAAAGAGGTACTCTGCCCCTAGACATCTTATCCCCTATCCAAAGGATAGTGGATAAGATGTCTGATCACGGGGGTCCCGCCGCTGGGGACCCCTGCAATCTGTCATGCAGCACCCACTTGTCATTAGCTACATGGAGCAAAGAGCGCTACGTGTCTGATGACTCACGATACAGGGGCCAGAGTATCGTGACATCACAGCCCCGCCCCTTGTCATGTCACGCCCCGCTCCCTCAATGCAACCCTATGGGAGGGGGGGTGACAGCCGCTACGCCACATCCCATAGACTTGCAGTGAGGGGGCGGCACAAGGGGGGCGGAGCTGTGACGTCACGATACTCCGGCCCCTGTATCGTGAGTCATCAGACATGGAGTGCTCTTCGCTCTGTGCAGCTGATGACAAGTGGGTGCTGCAGGAGAGATTGCGGGGGTCCCTTGAATAGGGGATAAGATGTCTTGGGGGGTACCCCTTTAAATGGAGACCCTAAAGAAGCACTGAACGTTTAACAGTGAATAAATCCACAGTACTATGGCAAATTTATAAGACGATTTTTTTATTTTATAACAATTCCCAAATTCTTTATATGAAATCTAATTCCTGTTTACACTTGTGGAATATAAATAGTGCTGCATTATCCCAATCCTAATTTACGGTGTATTGGAGTTTTTTTTTTGTTTTGTTTGTTTTTTGCTTTAGAAATTCTATACCTAAAAAGAAGGGAGAAAATAAAATGACAGTTGCTATTTTTATTTAGGATTTGAAATGAAAATGAATAAATTGATATTATTTCTATTAGTAATATCAATGGAAAATTGATAGTATAATTCTGGTAAAAGTAAAATACAGTAGATTGGCATCACTTTACAACAGTACTGTATGTATTCAGTTAGAGGGATTGTTCCACCAATACTAGGCTCTCTTTTAGGTTGTCACTTTTTTGAGTCCCTCTCAGAAAGCACATTTGTTGGGAGAATTATATTGCGTTCGGACCATTAAACTCAATGGGACATCTTGGATTACATTTTGCCGACACACAGCCTGATGTAGACGGAAACATGTGGTTGGAATGCAGCTTTAGATCATCCAAGTCAATTTCCAATTGAACTAATTTAAAGGGATACTCCACCGAAAAACATCTTTTCCCCTATCCATAGCCGTCACACCCCCTCCCATAGACATGAATGAAAGGGGCGTGGCGTGACATCGTGAACACGGAAGCTCCAAGCTTCTGTGTTCCGGACGCCACTGCTGCCAGCCCAGCCCCCGTAATCAGACATCTTATGAGATGTTTTTCTGCGGAGTACCCCTTTAAAAACAAAAGTCCGATTGATAGGATTGAGCTACTAAGCGAGTGTGTCCACCAGGACTGAGCACATTAGGTATATATTCTAAAAGGAATAAGTAACAGCAATATCTATTATATGCTGATTTTACTTTTCTTCATCACTTAGGCAATACTGGATGTTGTGATAAATCTGCAGTTTAGTCTGATTGAGAAACTGTGGCAAACCTTTTGGCGTTACTCTCCAACCACAACAGCTGATGGGACCACCATTACAGAAACTGGGTAAGTGAAGAACCCTTCACTCCAGAATAGGTCTTTCCTGTTTTTACAATATGTGCATTGTATGTTTTCACTAAGATGCAAAATTTATTTTCAATATGGAGTAAAATCAGATCCCACAAAATCAAATCAGCACAGATACATATTACAGTTTAAAATTATGTTTACAAGTCACGTACGGTCTATATATATATATATATATATATATATATATATATATATATATATATATATATATTGAATAAGTCTAGTATGATGGTAAGATGAAAGGAAGCAAAAAGCCCTCGACAAGTAAAGTATCTACTTATATATTGTGCTCTTATTGGTTTGGAGTAAAGCTACATGCTCCGGTCCATTGTGCCTCTCTGCATCTCATAGTGTTTTTGCTGTAATAGAGTTCGTTCTTATCTCTTTTTTTGGCAGCAACCTGAGTGAAATGGAAAGCAGACTGCCAAAATCAAAGTTGATATTGCTCTGCAAAAATGAGCCCATTTTGAAGTGGATGTGCAACTGTGACCACGTGATGTATCAAGCTCTGGTGGAGATCCTAATTCCTGATGTCCTAAGACCAATTCCTAGTAAGTTTTACAGGATGTGCACAGTAGATTTCAACCCATAATGCAGTAACCTAAATGAATAGTATTTGAAAGGGGGAATCGAGTCAAAAGTGAGCTTCTTATACATCACTGATAAGCATCAGAAGATTATGCCCATGTGCACCTCTCCCACAATATTTTAAGCAAAACACTGTTCATTCGTTTGGCTTTTTTTTTTTTTTTTTTTATATATAAGAATCCTGCTTTAGGCTATTTTCTGTTTTTACAAGAAACATAACAGATCTGTTTAGAAGATAGAAGTGTTGTAAATATTTGACATGAAATTGGATGTTCTGATACTCCAGCCATTTTCCCAACACATACAGTTGCACTGGCTTTGTCAATAACGTACTCAGCCCAAATACGATTTTATTTATATAGACACTGTCGTTTTTAAAAACTTTTTATATAATTTAGATAATAACAAAATATGTACATTTGTAATATTTATTGGTTAAAAATGTGTATATTTTTGGGTGAGAAAATGCTCCACATTTATAAATATAGAAAGTGTGGGCAGGACAAGCAGGGCTCTGTGCAGGCTCCTTGCTTTTCAATCATCCTGATGTGTGAGCCGGGAGCGTGTCACAGAGCCTCACTGCACAGAGCCCTGCTTGTCCTCAGTGCACAGAGCCCTGCTTGTCCTCAGTGTACAGAGCTCTGCTTGTCCTCAGTGTACAAAGCCCTGCTTGTCCTCAGTGCACAGAGCCCCGCTTGTCCTCAGTGTACAGAGCCCTGCTTGTCCTCAGTGTACAGAACCCTGCTTGTCCTCAGTGCGCAGAGCCATGCTTGTCCTCAGTGCGCAGAGCACTGCGTGTCCTCAGTGTGCAGAGCCCTGCTTGTCCTCAGTATACAGAGCCCTGCTTGTCCTTAGTGTACAGAGCCCTGCTTGTCCTCAGTGCACAGAGCCCTGCTTGTCCTCACTGCACAGAGCCCTGCTTGTCCCGCCCTCACTGTCAAGACACCCAGGCAATAACTGTAGGAACAAGACAACATATTTTCAACCAAAAATACACACATTGTTTTATGTATATTACAAATATACATATAATTTTGTTATCTACATACCGTAATATAAAAAGTTTTTGCAAAGTTCAGTCACTATCTAATTTATTTACACTAGAAAACTGAAGTGGATACATTGTTGTATCTACCTCATTGTGCTTGCTTGCTGCATATAGTATCTAAATTAGTTACAGCATAGCAGAGGTTTTCTGGATATGTACTTTGAAAATAGCTCAGGTTGTCAGATTAAAATGTAAAAAATGCACTTACCTGCCACAGATCCTCTACAGGTGGCAATCTGAGGTTGTCTACCCCTGCTGTCTGAGCTTCCCATTCTCCATCCCAACACAGAGAAAATGGTTGTTTAGCCAGTTGGTGACTAAGGCATCTCATCCCTGTGGGCTGAGTAGGTAGTTTTAAATCACAGTTGGTCTCACAAAATAATAAAACAAACAAAAAAACATTTCCTGTTTCCTTTTTTCCATCCCAAGACTTAAAGGGTACCTCTCATCAAAAAAACTTTTGATATATTATAGATTAATGTATGCAGAATAACTTTCCAATTGCTTGTTATTAAAAAATATGCTTCTTTCTATTTAATTTTCCACTTTGAAGAAATGACCACTAGGGGTCTCCCTACCAGTCCTGGCAGCAAGTATTTCAGACTCATGCTGGAGTCCTAAACACTACGAGCTGCCAGTCTGTTTTGTTCACAAAGGAGAACACTCAGAACTGCCAGCCTGCTTTGTTCACAGCCTGTTTGGCTGTGAACAAAGCAGGCTGGCAGCTCTGAGTGTTTAGGACTCCAGCATGAGTCAGAAATGCTTGCTGACAGGACTGATCGGGAAAAATACAATAGAAAGAAGCATATTTTTCATTTACATGCTATTGGAAAGTTATTCAACATTCATTAATCTAAAATATATCAAAAGTTTATTTGATGAGAGGTACCCTTTAAAGCATTACTGTCATTAAATACATGACATGTCAATCAAAAGTTTGTGATCCCATCGGGTCTTATTCCTGAGACCCGCTGTAATTGTGAGTTATTAGCTGGAAAAGTGGTTTCTCCCCGGCCTGTGGAGAGATCAGATTCGTTCAACAACTGTTGACATGACTGACATGTCAAAAGTTTTAAATGAGAGGAATGCTTTAAGTGTCGGAATGAAAAACAGGAACCAGGGAAAAAAAAAACATTTTTAGTTTTTTTTCTTGTTTTTTATTATTACATTCCGAGCTGTTTTAAAGTATAAATATTTTTCCGTGATAGCAATTTAAGCCTAACAAATAACTTCCAACAGCATTCAAACAAATCCCTATTCTGTATTAGAACCACAGATTTCCTTAGGACCAGCCTGTTGGTGTTGTAAAGGTGTACAATAGCTACAGTTTGTGCATTTTATAGCTGGCATAATTTTGAGCGTTGATATATTTATGTGTGTCATGAGCCAGTCATAATCCAAGCATGGACGAACTGCATTGGTACAATAGCTCTTGTTTTATAATAGGTGTTTTTCTTATATCTGATGTGAAGGTATAAAATCCTCCATTCAGGATCGGGTGGAGCTGGCACTGTAGTTCACACGGCTTCACTAGCCAATACTCCTACATAATACTTGGTCAGCGTGCTCTAATTACGCACTTTGTGTTACTAAAACATTTTTTGCTCTAAAAACATGTACACCATCCATGTCAACTGCAGGTAATCATCCTAATGGGGATTACAGATAATCTTCTTTTTCTTCCCATTTGCACTTACCGGTTACAATATTTTCTCCTTCCAGTCATTATTTTGCCGCAGCCTGTGTCTGTATTCTGCCCATGAGCCAAGCAGCAGGAATTTAAAAGTCAATGTGATTTTCTGAAGAGCAGTAATCCCAAAGAACCTTGTGGCAAACAAAGCCGCTTTCAATTGAGGTGCATGTCTGTGTAGCGCAGGACTTATTACATGCTATATAGCACAGAACAATTTAACGCCTACAGCTTTCCACTACATGAGCAGACTTATGACCTTCGCCTGCTACCTCAAAAAGAGAAGTGGTGTAGGTTTAATGTGCACCTTTCCTTTTTCACACCCGTTACATTTTAATATGGTATGATGCATTTTACGAGAATTCAGAAAGTCCGGTTCCAGAGGAATTAAAGAGGACTTGTAGCTCACCTATCACAGCAAATGCCTACATTCACCATAATATAACAATACTGGAAAAGTAGTTTTATAGGGAATTCAAGTATGTGACTTATTAGAAAAGCTGACCATTCAATTTTAAGGCGTATATTGCCTAATAAATGGGGTCTCCTGTCATATGTAAAAAAAAAGCCTATTAACTGTGGGGGAGGGGCAGATGTATTAAGTCATAAACTAGTTAATTAGAGTAAGATGCAAATAAAGTAAGTGTATTTTTACCCCTCTCCTTCAGCCCAAACTAATTGAAAAGAAAGTTGAGTAGCACAAAATGTAAACAAAAAAAGGCAAATTTTTGCATAAAAGTAGCCTAGTCCACAAATGTACAACTTTTCTATGCCAAAAAAAACTTCCCCTTCTTAATAGCTCTAAAGACATCTGCAGTGCATATAAGAGTTTGCTGTATTGTATGTAAGCAAGTAGTATGAGTTTAGACTGGATACAATTGTAATAAACTTCCACTTTTGGGCAGCAATGTTTCTATATAAGCTCATTTTGGCATTGGTACCTTTCATTTTCTTGGTATTATCTCTCAACAGGCGTTAATAGTTTTCTGTTTTTTAAATGTACTTTATACTTTCCCTTCAGGTGCCTTGACCCAAGCCGTTCGAAACTTTGCAAAAAGCCTTGAAGGTTGGCTCTCTAGTGCCATGAGTAATATTCCACAAAGAATGGTACAAACCAAGGTGAGTGAGATTTTCCGAAAACAAAAAATAGGAAGAAAGCAAGTTAGCAATAGATCTTTAGTCCTAACTGCTTTTTGGTTTTCACAGGTTGCTGCTGTAAGTGCCTTTGCTCAAACTCTGCGAAGATACACATCTCTCAATCACTTGGCTCAGGCAGCACGCGCTGTGCTCCAGAACACATCTCAGATTAACCAGATGCTTAATGACCTCAACCGCGTGGACTTTGCCAATGTCCAGGTAATAAGAATTGGCCAAAAGTTACTGTTCTACAAGAGAATCCCTTTAAAGTGGTACTCCAGGGAACCGAACTTATCATACATTTAACCACAGGATATGGGATAAGTGTCTGATCACCAAGGGTCCGACCACTAGGACCTCCCTCAACCTTCTGTACAGGTCCCCAGCTACTTACCCGGCCCCCACCTTCCTGGAGGAGAGCAAGTGACTGCCCACTCAGCCAATAAGGTAGCACATCGCTGCCTCCAACCAATTGGCTAAGCTGGGTAAGTAGCTCGGGCCCCATATAGGAGATTGTGGCGGGTCTCAGCGGTCAGACCCTCCACAATCAGACACTTATTTCCTATCCTAAGGATAGGGGATAAGTGCCTGATAAGTTCAGTTCCCTAGAGTACCCCTTTAATCTGGAATCAAAGGTTCCCAACAAGGTTCTGATCATCATGCAGTTCTGACAGTATCTCTGGGAAACAATATGGACTGATTTCTAATGCATGCATATGTCACTAGAAAGTAATTTTCAGAACCATAAGCCTTAAGCTAAAACTTAACTTTTACTAGATGTGCCTTAAAAGTCAAGAATCTCCGAAGGGCCTTTGTGCATCACAGAAAATATTACACACAAAAGTGTGTACAGCAAATAATTACATAAACCATGTGTCCCAACACATTTTCCCCCACTAATAACAGGGTTCATCAGGGGGCAAAGGATCAGTAAAACTGAGTAATACACAAATACAATAGTGCCAGTACAAATAAAAGCCATGTAACAGAGGGATTAATAATCCTTAGTTAAGCCAATTCACTCAGATGCCCACCTATTCAGGGTTTGCGGGGAAGAGGAATTTTAGATTTTTGCTTATGGTTATGCAATTGTATCATAGAAAACAGAAAATCTTTTCCAAATTTTTATTTTTTATTTTTTGCTTTTATTTTATTTTTTTCAATTTATGTATATATTTATTTAATTTTACAACGAGCATTAAAGATCTAGAAAGACCTCCAAGTTCCCAAACTCCAAATGTATAGTTACAACAAAAAGCTGAGCTATCTTATAGGTTTGGCACCAAGTTCTGAGCTTGTGTACAAGGGAAATGTTTTTTTACCGACTGATTAACTTCCTTTTCTCTCTAGTAAATTGTTCTTAACTTTGGTTTGTCTTTGTTCTAGTACAGAAGAGAAGTTGTACCGACCAAAATAAACTATAATATACCAAACAAATGTTAAAAAAAAGAGAAAAAAGTGCATACGTTGAAAAAAATCTTCTGTACTTTATCTTGTTCAAGTTATGTTTAAGATTTTAACCAGAGACTTGGTTGGTGCCAGAACAACCACTTGGCTTACAGGAGGAGCTTTCATTGATGTTACATTTAGTTTATATGATTAGATTGGCACCTTACCTCACAAGAATGGTTCACACTTGGTTTCAATGTGATACCACATGAAATGTAACTGTGTCTTGGTTTGTGATAGGAGCAGGCTTCCTGGGTGTGCCAGTGTGATGACAACATGGTACAGAGACTAGAAACAGACTTCAAAATGACTCTTCAGCAGCAAAGCACTTTGGAGCAGTGGGCTGCCTGGCTCGATAATGTGGTGACACAAGCACTGAAACCATATGAAGGAAGGCCCAGCTTTCCTAAGGCAGCTCGACAATTTCTGCTTAAATGGTCATTTTACAGGTAATTTTAATGCACATTTAGCAACTAAGCCCACAATCTAATACTACAAGACTATAAAAGCATTCAGAGTATGCAAATCAAAGTCTAATTTTTTGCTTATATGACATTTAGTTTTGTTTACATAAAGTGAGGTTACACCGGTTTATACCGGCTTTACCTTCCATTTCATCAGCTTTCTACATTTTTTATTATGGTCAAGGTAAAGATCTTGTAAAAACAGGACTTTGTGACCTCACTCTGAACACTGCCTAATCTATGATTTTATAATAAGTGCAATATCTACTATCCTATAAGATACATATATGTTTTGGAACAATTCCATTACTAGCTGAAGTGATTTGGGAAATAAGGCCACTTATAACTGCAGCAGGTAACTGTCTCTATTGAGCAGGCAAAGAGGAAGCTGCGATATCTGCCTTCAGTCTCTCTACTTGTCCAGGTCGTAGACTACAGGCTGCAACTAACAATGCAATATGATGTACTTCCTGTGCTGGTTGACTATAGAGTTAAATGCAATTGAAAATATGTAATTTATAACTGTATGTGGTATAGTATGAATGCTGTCATATAATTTCCATATACACCCATCAGCCATAACATTATTCAGGTGACGTAAATAACGTTGATTATCTTGTGACAATGGCATCTGTCAAGGGACAGCAAGTGAACAGTCAATTCTTGAAGCATTTGAGAGACCAAATTGTGATTGCTAAAAAAAAAATCTGGGTCAGAGAGAGCATCTCCCCAACAGCAACCACACAAGATCTGCTGTGGCACAATGTGCTAAATAAAATATACTGGCTAAAATAGAAAGGTGTCAATGCATTGTAGCTTGCTACATATAAGGTTGTGAAGCTA
The DNA here is from genome assembly GCF_029499605.1 of Hyla sarda. Taxonomy (NCBI): domain Eukaryota; kingdom Metazoa; phylum Chordata; class Amphibia; order Anura; family Hylidae; genus Hyla; species Hyla sarda. The sequence goes on from NC_079189.1 coordinate 359,913,711, forward strand.
CAGACTGGCCAAAGTGCACACCATGATCTGTGTCCACAGGCGAAAGTAATTATTATGTACATATGAGAATCAGAATCAGACCATGAAAAAAGAAAAGATTTCCTTCTACATCTTGTGGATAATTGGGTGCATGTGCATTGCTTACAGGACAGGATGGCACAAGGATGCAATATCGGAAAAAGGCAAGCCGTCACAGGCAGCATGATATTTGGGAGAATATTCTACTGTAATCGTTTAGATGCTACTTTGACACCTTCAGGGCACTCCCTGATGGCAGAGACCTATATCAGCAGCAGAATGATTCCAACCACACTGGGGAAAGAAAGAGCTTAGATGGGCACTGTCTGATACAAAAACTTTTTATATGTTGTATATCTTGGCAAAACATTAACCTTTATAATGTACTTCATAAGAAATTGTTATTTCCTTTTATAGAAATCATGGCTTATAAAATCTTGGCTATGTCCAAGCTGAAGCACAGGCATGGACAAAGTCCAGTAATTGTGGGTGGGCTAGCACTCCTCTGTGCTCTCTCCTGTCTGATAGAACGGGGAAGAGCACAGAGGAGTCATATCAGACAGGAGAGAGCACAGAGGAGTCCTATCAGACATGGAATAGCACAGAGGAGTCCTATCAGACAGGAGAGAGCACAGAGGAGTCCTATCAGACAGGAGAGAGCACAGATGAGTCCTATCAGACAGGAGAGAGCACAGAGGAGTACTATCAGACGGGAGAGAGCACAGAGGAGTACTATCAGACAGGAGAGAGCACAGAGGAGTACTATCAGACAGGAGAGAGCACAGAGGAGTGCTATCAGACAGGAGAGAGCACAGAGGAGTACTATCAGACGGGAGAGATCAAAGGAGTACTATCAGACAGGAGAGAGCACAGAGGAGTCCTATCAGACAGGAGAGAGCACAGAGGAGTCCTATCAGACAGGAGAGAGCACAGAGGAGTCCTGTCAGACAGGAGAGAGCACAGAGGAGTCCTATCAGACAGGAGAGAGCACAGAGGAGTCCTATCAGACAGGAGAGAGCACAGAGGAGTACTATCAGATGGGAGAGAGCACAGAGGAGTAATATCAGACAGGAGAGAGTACAGAGGAGTACTATCAGACAGGAGAGAGCACAGAGGAGTACTATCAGACAAGAGAGAGCACAGAGGAGTACTAGCAGACAGGACAGAGCACAGAGGAGTGCTAGCAGACAAGAGAGAGCACAGAGGAGTACTATCAGACAGGAGAAAGTACAGAGGAGTCCTATCAGACAGGAAAGAGCACAGAGGAGTCCTATCAGACAGGAGAGGGCACAGAGGTGTCCTATCAGACAGGAGAGAGTACAGAGGAGTCCTATCAGACAGGAAAGAGCACAGAGGAGTCCTATCAGACAGGAGAGAGCACAGAGGAGTCCTATCAGACAGGAGAGAGCACAGAGGAGTACTATCAGACAGGAGAAAGTACAGAGGAGTCCTATCAGACAGGAAAGAGCACAGAGGAGTCCTATCAGACAGGAGAGGGCACAGAGGTGTCCTATCAGACAGGAGAGAGCACAGAGGAGTCCTATCAGACAGGAGAGAACACAGAGCAGTGCTATCAGACAGGAGAGAGCACAGAGGAATGCTAGCTCACCCTCACTTACGGGACTTTCTCCATGCCTGTGCTTCAGCTTGGACAAAGCCGTGGATTTATAAGCCATGATTTCTATAAAAAGGAAATACAGTTTTTTTATGGAGTATATTAAAAAGGTTTTGCCAACATGTACAACATGTAAAACGTTTCTGAATATGACAGTGCCCATTTAAGGTATAGTTTTGGCCTCCAACTACCCAGATCTAAATTCAGTTAAGCATCTGTGGGATGTGCTGGAAAAAAAAAGTAATCTATGATGGCTTCATCTTCCAACTTACAAGACTAATAGGTTTTGTTACCAACATGTTGGTGCCAGAAGCCACAGGACACCTTCAAAAGTCTTGTGGAGTCCATATTTAATGCAGATCTATCACAAATATGCAGCAAACAATACATGTATTACATGAAGATTCTGTTGCAGATTCACTGTGGAACTCACCCCTATACATCGAACATGGTAAATATCTACAATGCATGACCTTTTTTTTCCCTCCAGGCAACAACATGGTGACAGCAGCTACATCACAAGCATTTTTTTTTTTTTACTCACTGAAGTCCCCCCCCCCCCCCCTCCCCCTTAACCCTGCTGCCCTTGGCCTCAATGGCAAAAACAGCCCACTGTTATGGCTGCCCAAGGGGGCATACACAATTTTAGACAGCTAGTTTTTAATGTTATGGCTGATCTGTGTTCTTATGTTATTAGAAATATGTTTTGCAAAATTACCATTGTAAAGTTGATTTTGAAAATACTTGAAATATTTACCCAGTCACCTAATGGGCATTTCTTTCTCAAACAGTTCTATGGTTATTCGTGACTTAACCCTGCGCAGCGCTGCTAGCTTTGGCTCTTTCCATCTGATTCGCCTTCTCTACGATGAATACATGTTTTATTTAGTTGAACACAGAGTTGCCCAGGCAACTGGCGAATCACCAATAGCTGTCATGGGAGAGGTGAGTTTGTCAACATATATTTTAGAATGGATCTCATCATGCACTATAGAACTTACCCACTGGATAACCAGATTTCAGAATATTTCTGGTGGCCTCCAATAGGAATAACAGTAATCCATAGGTGGGAAAAAGCGAGCTGAGATTAGTGAAGAACTGGATAAATAAATAACATGTTATGAAATTGGTGGGTTACCCTAACCTTTCTATAAATTATGCATTTGTTGTATGAGGGATATTGATAGTATTCATGTTCATTTTTAGGGCACCTATATAATTATGTAATTGAGTGTCACATAATCGATTTACACTACTTGGAATTTCCAAACATTCCAGTTAGGGATGAGCGTATCATTCCGACGAATCAGAATTTGTTTACGAATTTCTGGAAAAATTCGATTTGCAATGAATGCGAATATTGCCGCGATTCTATCGCTTCATTAAACACCATTTACTGTGGTCCAGGCTCCAGGGCATTTAAAATGGCGGATCCACATGTAAAGACATGGGGCAAGGAATCCTGGGAAGGCGGGTAGGCGGGATGACCCTTAATCACATGCAGCATGCAGCCTATCAGCAGCCAGCCACCCTGTGATGTCACAGCCCTATATAATCATCAGCCATCTCTGGTGCCAGTCACTTCAGCCTTTTATTGCAGAGAGAGAGAGAGGGACAGAAAGCAGTGTGTGTTGCACAGAAAAGCATTTTTACAGCAGTGATTCGCCTCCCAGTCACATCAGCGTTCTATTGCAGAGAGGGACATAAAGCAGTGTGTTGCACAGAAAAGCTTTTACACAGCAGCAATTCACCTCAAGCCCAAATCCAGAATAGAAGCACTGATAGGGAAGGGAGTGAGATTGAGAGAGAGAGAGTGCAGTTTTGGGTGTAGTACACAGCGATTGTATGCTGCAGCACTAGTGTGTACAATAACTGAAAAGTAGCCAGCCAGTTAGGGTGAGCAGAGCACTAAAAGCATATTGTCCTCTATTAAGTGTAACCTGTGCGTACATCTAAGTGGTGTACCATTTTGTTCCTGTTAAATTCTTAAGGGCCTAGATACTGTAAAAGGCCAGGCAAAAGTACACACCTGCTGGTGTTGTAGACAAATACTGTTTTAAGCGTTCTGGAGCACATTGTCCTCCCCTCATAAGTGGATACCACATATGTACATCAAAGTGATGTACCCTTTTGTTCCTGCTAAAGTCTTAAGTGCCTAGATAGTGTGAAAGGCCAGCCAAAAGTACACACCTGCTGGTGTTGTAGACAAAACAGTTTTAAGCATAGTGGAGCGTATTGTACTTCCCTCATATACGCACTAAGTATGTCAGGCAGAGAAGTGCCAGGAGGTGCACAGAGGTGTGGCAGAGGCCTAAATTCATCAGGCAGAGGTTGCAGCAGACTAGGGGCGAGTGGCAGCAGGAGTTGCAGTGAGAGGCTTGATCTCCCAGTATCAGCTAGCGGTCGTGTCTCGACCAGCAACCCATCTGTCGTCATTGATAGGTCAAGATGGTCATCCACTTCATCACAATTGACATCTGACACCCCCAGTCAACAGTCGGTGGGTTCCTCAGACATAACCCTCATGGCCCAGGAGCAGTCCCTGTGTCAGCAGCTATTGCCCAGCCAAGAAGTGGAGGAGACATCCGCCGCTTCTTCCCCTAGGCGGACAAGTAGTGATGAGGAGAGTGGCGTGAGAGGTGGTGTTGTGAGCGTTCAGGCTCCTGAAGCAGACACTTTTGAGGAACCTGAGGAGGACATCAGTAACGTGCAGACACAACTCGATGATGATAAAGCTGATCGCACTTGGGAGCCGGGTGCAGAAGGGACTTCGTCATCATCAGGAGAAGAGGGGGCAGGTTGCCTGTGAGGCAGCAGCTAAGCCAGCAAGGGGGTAGCATGGTTGGCAGTCAGCATGGTGGCACAAGTGGAAAGTCTGAAGCCAAACATGCCCGGGGTAGACTACCTGCTTCGCGGCGGCCTACCTTCCAAAAAGGTAATGGAACAGGGGTTCATGGAGTAGGCGGCAGTAGCAGTCAATCAGTGCAGACTGTTGGTGGGAAAAATCAGCTACTCGGCGGTGTGGCAGTTTTTCATCAAGCATCTGGAGGATGTTAACCTGGCCACATGCAAGATGTGTTGGTAGAAGGTGAAGGGTGGCCAGGGTCCAAATGTTGGCACCAGGCCATGCGTCAACTTATGCAGTGTCACCATAGAGTGGCCTTGGAGAACCATGGCTACGATGTGGTATTCCAACCTGCTGCATCACCCAGTGGCACGCTGCTCCCTGTTTCAGCCAGTCAAAGCTCCACCACCTCAGCCGAAGTTTGCTGTGTGTCATAACCATCTTCTGTCGCTCCAGATGCTCCTGCTCCTCCTCAGTCATTCCGCCAGCAATCCATCAGCGAAGCCATGTCCAAGAGACATCAGAATGTGCCCACTCTTCCAACAGCACCGAAGCTGAATGTGCTCCTGTCCAAGTTGCTGGTGCTGCAGTCCCTCCCTTTTCAATTGGTGGACTCTGCACCTTTCAGAGAACTGATGGCTCATGCCGAGCCGAGGTTGAGAGTCCCAAGCCGTCATTTCTTTGCAAGTAAGCAGTACCAGCCCTTTACAATTTTGTGGAACAGAAGGTGGGCCAGTCCTTGAGCCTGTCAGTGTGTACCAAAGTGCAGTAACTACGGTGGAGCTGTAACTACGGTCAGTGAAAATACATGTCCTTTACATCCCACTGGGTGATTGTAATTCCTGCACAGCCACAACAGCAACTTGGACAGGTCACGCGGCTTCCGCCTCCATGCTCTCAAGGGCGTTAGTCCTGCGAAAGAGTGCGACTCCGCCTCCTCATCCTCCACCGTGTCCTCAGCCTCTACTTTACAGACAAGTCTCAGTGCCCCTCCAGCATACCATGTGTGCAGGGCACGGTGGTGTCATGCTGTTCTTCACATGGTTTGCCTTGGCGAACGGAGTCACACAGGGGAGGAACTGCAAAAAGTATTTCATCAAGAAATTGAATCATGGCTTACTCCACGAAAACAGGAAATGGGAACCATGGGGACCAACAAGGGAAGAACATCTTGTCTGCGCTGCAACAAGGAAGCCTGAGTCATGCGCCCTTCATGGCACACGTGTTCAATCTGGTTGTCAGGTGGTTCCTGAAGTGTTACCCCATCTGCAAAACATCCTAACAATGGGAAGGAAACATTGCATGCATTCAGCCACTTGTACACCGCAAAGCACACCCTCCTTGAGCTGCAGCGTCAGAACGGTATCCAACATAGTCTGATTTGCGACATTGCCACACTTTGGAATTCCACCCTCCATATGTTGGACTATAGGAACAGAGAAAAGCCATCACCGATTTCTTGATGATCCAAGCGGATAGGGGGACTCCCCTGTGTAACTTCAATGTCAATCAGTGGCAGCTCATACGTGAAACCTGCCGTTTGCTCTGGCCCTTTGAGGAAGCCACATTATTAGTCAGTCTCCAGGATTACGGGATCAACAACGTCATTCCACTGCTTCATCTACTACAACATGTGTTGGAAACAATGGCTGGTCAGGGAACTGGAAACATGGCACCTACATCTGACAGCCACATGAGCCCTGTGGGGGCTGAACTGGAGGAGGGGGGCACAGTGGAGCACAGTTTAGGTTTTGCGAGATGGGTGTTTTTTCTAGTCATCTGACAGGAGAGGAGGAGCAGCTAGAGGAGCTTAGAGGGTTATGAGGAAGGTGAGCCAGTGGACCCAGACACACCGTGGCAGTATGCAGTGGAGATGGAGGCAGAGAGTCCCTCCGAGTCACTTGCACAAATGGCACAATACATGCTCATTTGTTTGCGTAGTGACCGCCGAATTGTCACCGTTCGGCAGCGGGATGACTTCTGGCTCTCCACCTCCACCCATTGAGAGGGAGGACAAACTGACCTACTACAGAGACATCCTATGTAGTCAGTTGGCCGATGCCTATCTGCGCCATCGTCCATCCTCTCGCAGGTCTGACTCGGGGGGGTGGGGGTGGGGGGTGCCTCTCCGCTCACCTTCCACTGCCATCGCTCTTGGAGCAGGACCTGAACCAGCAGGTGGTGGCATACCTTCACATGACCATGCCAACACTCCTTGAAGATCCACTGGACTTCCGGGCAGCCAAACTTGATTTGTTGCCACAACTAGCAGAGTTTGCCCTGGAAAAGCTGTCCTGCCCGGCCAGTAGTGTGCCATCAGAACGGGTGTTTATTGCGGCAGGGGCCATTGTAACCCCCAAGGAGAATTCGTCTGTCCACGAAAAATGTGGAGAGACTGACCTTTGTGAAGATGAATCAGGCATGGATCAGCCAGGAAAAGGAGGGATTCAGCTCACCACTGTGCGGTATTGGATGGAACAGCCAGGATTTCCACCCACAAATGCCTGATGCATCAGAGTACATTGACCATGGTGCCACACTAACACTTCACAAATATGGATAGTGCTAAACATATTTAAGGCGCTGCTCCCCAGTTACAGACATTCCTCCCCATCAGACGATATGCATTACATAAAACTTATCTTTTAATAATATCCTTAGGATAAAATAGATGTACCCAAATGTTTTTTTTAAATCAAACAAAAGGAGAGGTGTGCAAAAAACACCATGTGCCACCTACATCACCAAGTATTGTTATTGTCAGTAGGTGTCACGTGGTGTTTTTTGCTTTTCTTTTGTTTGATTTAAAAAAAATAATTGGGTCTATGTATTTTATCCTAAGCATGTTATTAAAAGTTAAGTTTTATGTAATGCCCTCAATGCTTACTTGTGCACAATAACTTTTACGAAAGAGATCATTTTCTTCTGCCTACCTGCTTTAGCTACTATTCTGATCCTGCCACCCGCCTGATGCCACACATGTGATGCCAAGTTCTCCTTTTTGTCACCCACATTCGTCACCAGGTAGTTGTATTTCCACCCACCGCACCACTCTGTCACTGGGTCACTTTCAGGACTCCTGATGCTGCTGCCACCTCCAGGCTGTCTTATTCTGCCACCCTATGTTCTCGTGCTGATGCCACCTCCAGGCTGTCTCATTCTACCACCATATGTTCTCCTCATGCTGATGCCAGCTCCAAGCTGTCTCATACTGCCGCCATGTGTTCTCCTCATGCTTCTGATACCTCTCCAGGCTGTGACATTCAGCCACTATATGTTCTTTTCATGCTGCTGCCAACTCCAAGCTGTGTCATTCAGCCACTATATGGTCTCCTCATGCTGCCGCCACCTCCACGCTGTGTCATTCAGCCACCATATGGTCTCCTCATGCTTCCGCCACCTCCAGGCTCTGTCATTCAGCCAATATGTGGTCTTCTAATGCTGCCGCCAACTCCAGGCTGTGTAATTCAGCCTCTATATGTTCCCCTCATGCTGCCGCCACTTCCACGCTGTGTCATTCAGCCACTATATGATCTCCTCATACTGATGCCACCTCCAGGCTCTGTAACTGTGCCACTCTGTGACAGTGATTCTAATAGCAACGCCTCTGTGCTGCATGTCGCTCCCGTATCCCTGCCGTATGCCGCCTGTATGTAATGTATTTCAATAAGCCGAACGGAGTGAAATGCTGACTCCGGTCGGCTCATTTTTGCCCCGTATGCGGTTTTCCCACCGGACCTAAAACCGTGATCAACCACGGTTTTAGGTCCTGTGGAAAACCGAATATGAATAACAGTATTATTTCACTATCCCAGCACACGCCCTTACAGTTTTTACAACAAGGCAAAGTGTTATATTCCCCTATTGAGGCTCTCTGTAGGCCAAATATAGCCGTTTTTAATAGCGATTTGCCACAAATAAATTCGGACCGAAGCAAATTTTGGGGGAAAATTCGGTGAATCAGCCAAATAGAGTTTTTCAAAAATTCGCTCATCTCTAATTCTAATCATTACATGCTGTTAACAATAATGTCTCATGCAGGAAAGTAGCTATCGGGGGTGCAGAGGTAGCAATACCTTCTTGGCTTTTTGACTGGAGGTAGAAGGGGGGGGGGGGGCTCAAATGCACCTCTACCACACAAGACACCAGTGTTATAAATGACACATTGTAGGTTGGAGGCTTTATTCCAGGCCTGTGTTAGGAGCCAGGAGCTTTAAGTGACATTTCTGCTTTCTATTCCATAAAGGGGGGGGGGGGGGCAGGGGGGTCTCCTCCTAAATTTATTTAAAAAATAAAAAATACTGCCTGACATGCGGAATGGAATGGCTTGATAAATTACAAGCTGCTGTTCCCATTTCATTCTGTCAGCACAGTGCCAACCTAGCTTAGACTTTAATACCATGGTTTTTTTTTTAAATGTGAACCTGTTTTTGCTTTAAGCGTATCTACAATACATCTCAAAAGAGCTTTGTCAAGGCTGAACACTAATACTGCACCATGAATTTGTGGATGAAAAGTTTGCATAGCTCTGCTCCTTTTAATAATGTTGCTGAATGGAAATGTAATGTGTTTAAAGTTTTTTTTTTACTCTGTATACAATATCTATTATTAAAATATAATTGCAGTCTCTACATTTCTCTATTACTCTAATTTGAATGGTGCTAGAAAATCATTAGAATAGAATGTCAAGGTAGTACAAGTAAAGAAAAGGAATTAGTATTGTATTCAAAGGCACTGCATCTACTCCCAACATAGTTTTTAAAGGTTGTCTTAGAGCTATGGTGTATAGCTTTTATTAAAATTTGGGTGCCACATTGTCAAATTGTCAAGGTCTGGAGTACAACTTAAAGAGGACCTATTACGGGGCTACCTCTATCCCCACAATGCGTTTGTAAGCCCTTGTTAGAATAAACACATACTTGCGCTATCTAGCAAGATTGCACTGCATTATAGTAAATAAGTGAGTTTTTGCAGTGAAAATAGTGATATTGTAACAAACAGAAAGATCTTGCATATACACGCTAATGCAGTGCTGGTTAGATCATTTTAATTCTACAAGGGTTCAGCAATGCATTGTGGTCGTAAATGTAGCCCAGCATGGTAAGCCGGGAACATCTGGTAGGACTCTCTTGCACCGAATATTAAGAATTGGTTGCTGCGTCATGGGGGGGGGTCTTGGTCAGGCAGCAGTGAGGCTGCCTGGTCACTGGGTCATTAACCCTGTGGGCTTGGTGTCACAGCCACCGTGGTTGCCGCCAGTGCTACACCAGTGTTAGTTTAAGGACGCGCTCTTATTAGGTGACCTTGAGGTGGTGATTGGGCTTGCACGTTTTGATCAAAAGGTACACTAACAACCTGTTAGTTTTTAAATTATGCTGAGAAGCAAATAGATCATTGTACAATTTGTTGATCTGCGGCCATGTTCTGTTTCTCTACAATCTCAATAAATATTCCATATATATCATAGTTAATATACCCCATTATAAGTCACAAACAGTTATATAAAGACAGCAGAAGGTCCAGAAGTGACTTGGCTAGGGTCCGGATGGCACTAGAAATTCTTCAAAACAGTTATGTCTCCGTGTGCACAACCCATGCAGATGAGCACATTACTTACTGCAAACAGTGTTTTCAATACTCAGTGTAACAGCATAATCCTCCTACACATGAAAGCACTTCATTTGGTTGTTTATCTCCCCTACATTTTTATTTCACACGCTTAGTAAAAGACTTGAAGGGTTGGTGCATGAGACAAGAAATTTATGGAGCACCCAAGAGAGGAGATCAGTCATGTCCACCCCCTCAGGTCTATCCTGGCATATTTTGGTTTGAATGTATGTATGCAGCCTCTTGGCCAGTTTGTGCACCACTGGACCTGAGGGCACTATGAAGTCCTTAAACTGCTCAAATTTCGACAGTGTTAACTTTCCAAGAGGATTGATTGCAATTCATCTTACAAAACTGTTTGTCTTCAATTCTTACAGTTTGGTGACATAAATGATACATCTCCTGGAAATATGGAAAAAGGTAATCTGCTTTCAAACTTGTAACATGTCTTCTGTCTGTGTCTTAGCAGCTTCTTCTCAGCTTGCTTAATACTCTTTATACTGAGCTCTTCATGCTGATCTGTAACATACTGCATATGTAGAACTTGTCATCTGTATGGTTCTGACATAAAATATACTCCGGAGCTGTCATTCATTTTTTGTAATAAAATTACCTTCATAATGAAGATAAAAATACTAATGCCCTTTGAGACCATGATATTTGGCTTATTAAGCTGTCACTGTATCAACAGAGAAAACCCAGACAGAAGCCTAGATAAGCACTTGCAGCATAAAATAACCCATAACAACCACCTTACAATATCGAGTACATCAGTGACCTTCACAATCTACCATCCATGAAGGAACATTCGGCTTTGCTTATGTGATTGTGCTTTAGTTGTATGGTTAAAATATTAAAATGTTACTTTAAAAATGTACCATTTTTTCTTCCATTAAATTATGGTTATAAATAATTATTTTTATCCCTCCATGATTTGAGTAAGAGATAGATTTTGACTTAGTTATGAGACATAGCTCATATGCTACACTTATCACTTAGCAGAGTAGGAGAGAGGAAGATGGATTGTGGTATTATCACATACATTTTGTCAAAAGAAAACAGACTATCTTCTATATATTGTTGATCACCTTCTTAAAAAAGGGAGATATCTCATATTTTATAGCAACTTAATTTAGTAAAAATGCATATTTAGATGTTGCTACATTTCTTATCTGCTCTTATTGCTCCTTTGTAACCCCTGTTAGTCCATTATATTAGTCATATACACCAATCAGCCATGACATTTAAACAGTTGCTTAATTTTGTGTAGGTCTTTTATAGAGACATGGACACTACAAGACCTCTAAAGGTGTTCTGTGGTATCTGGCACTGTAATCAGGGGACCCTTTAAAGGACAAGTATCATGTAAAAAAACATATCCCCTATCCGAAGGGGCCCCTGCAATCTCCAGTTTAGAGCCCCGGCACTCCTATACAGCAGCGGGTCACGACCCCCGCCCAAAGCGGGGGCCGCCATGCCCCCCTCCATATAGTTCTATGGGAGACCCGTTCGGCAAACTTTGACTCTCCCATAGAACTATATCGATGGGGCTTGTTGGCCCCCGCTTTGGGCGGGGTTCTCGACGCGCCGCTGTGTAGGAGAGTCGGGGCTCCTTCAGATAGGGGATAAGCCTTCATAGATCAGAATTGTTTTTCTAGCAAATCCACAGATGCTTGATCATATTGAAATCTAGGGAATTTGGAGGTCAAGGCAATATCTTGAACTCTTTGACATGTTCCTTAAACGATTTAATTTCTGCAGTTGCAGTGTGCCATAATTTAGCTGAAAGAGGCCACTGCCAGTAAAAATACCATTGCCATGATGAGGTGTAGATGGGGTGCAACAATTTTTAGAGCATACTGTTCACTTGCTGCATTAAATATCCCACCCCCTGACAGGTGCCATTGTCAGGATATAATCCAGATTAGGCTGGGTTCCCATCACGTTTTCAGCCATATGTGACCACATATGGCTGGGGGGGAGCTAAAACCAGGCGTTCCCGTATCCCTGCCATATGCCGCCTGTATGTAATGTATTTCAATGAGCCGAACGGAGTGAAATGCTGACTCCGGTCGGCTCATTTTTGCCCCGTATGCGGTTTTCAACTGGTGATCAACCACGGTTTTAGGTCCTGTGGAAAACCGAATATGGGGCAAAAATTAGCCAACCAGAGTCAGCGTTTCACTTCGGTCGGCTCATTGAAATGAATTACATAGGGGCGGCATACGGCAGGGATACGGGAGCGCCCGGTCTTAGCTTCCCCCAGCCATATGCGGTCCCATATGGCTGAAAACGTGATGTAAACCCAGCCTAATTCACTTCATTGTCAGTGAGTGTAAATTGGTTGTCCAGGGAATCCTTGTTTTTGCCTGCCCCAATCCCTCACCGTTCGATTGGTACCTTGTCCCATTGTTCAGCACTCCCTGGTATCACTCTTGACAAGAAGTACCTATACAACCAATCACTGTGAGGTCACCACTGTGGCCACTGATTGGCTAAATGGACCCTTTTTTTTTTATGGAAACTAAACCAGGAAGTGCCATGCAATAGGGCTGGGCACCATCAGAGGGGCGGTGGGGAATCGGGGTTACATTTAACTCAGAAAAGGATGGGTCTGTTATTTTTTTTTTATAGTTTCTTCTTAACCTCATAACGTTTTTTCCTGGCTTTCTTCATGTAACAAGAAGTGAATGTAATTATTTGGTTATATATATGAAGATTGCTTTGATTATATGTGCAGACAATTAGCCTTTTCTCTTTCTTACACTTTCCTCCTTTCTCTTTGTGCTAGTTTCATGGTTGTTTGTTTGTGCAGATGAGGGCAGCGATGTTGAGAGTGAAATGGATGAGGAACTTGACGATTCAGGAGAGCCCCCAGCCAAAAGGGAGAAGACAGAGTTGGGTCAAGCATTCCAGGTGGGCTGCATGCAGCCATCGCTGGAGGGTAGCGTTCAGCAGAGCCTGGTTTTGAACCAAATACACAGCGAGCACATTGTCACAAGCACTCAAACCATCAGGCAGTGCAGTGCCACCGGGAATACCTACACTGCAGTCTAGTGAATATAAAAAGCTTTCAAAACAGAATTGTATAAATATATGTATGTTGGGTTGAAATTACGGAAGTAGAACAGAATATGCCTAAAGGTTGACTGTTGTCAAATTTTTGTTGTGACCTTAACTATTTTATCAACCTAAACCCAAGCACAGCTTAATTTCCCTTAGAGTGTACATTAAGATTTTTTTTTTTAATTATTATTATTATTATTATTGCTTGGTTTTAATATTGCATTTTAAGATGTTGTTTTCTGTTTTTTTTCTTAATGTTTCTTAATGTCACTGGATTTTTTTTCCTTGTTCATATACGTATATATATTTTATTGCTGGGTTTATTGTACTTAATAGTTGCACTTCTTTAAAAAATGTTGATCACTTACACTGGAGAAAGAAGGTGCAGCAGTATACACATGACATATATATATGGGGAAGACCCTGTATCTTTGTAAGATAAGATATTTATATGTATGAAGGTAAATGTTTTGGCTGTTGTTCTGTTGTACAAAGGAGAATTCAAGCTTCATCTTTTGCGTCCTACAAGTCAGTATCATGACCTGCATGAAACCGTGTGGTACGCTAAAGTTGCGATATAAGTGAAAAGTAGGCTTTTGTCTAACAGTAAACAACGCAAACAAGTTCCGTTAATCGTATCCATCTTGTTTATAATGATGTTTGTAAACTCTGGGTTTCACTTAGCGGAAGTGCATTCTTAGATACTTTAAAACATCAACATTTTTGAAAAATATGAAGTGCACACTCAGCTCCTCCGTTGGGATACTACTTATTTTGCATTGAGTTCCACTGCACAAATACTATATGCCATTGTGCATATCTGATAATAGATGGTATGAAACATAACAGAAAGGACACACAGTGACATAATTCTTTAACCTCTTCACCCCTGAAATCATTCATGCAAAGATTTGAGATAATCGAAAGAAAGACTTAAAGAGAATGTAAAAGAGGAACTATTGTCTGTTGGCAGCTGAACTGTACAATTTCAAGACTGGATGAAAAAAAACTCAGGGAAGATGGGGTTAAAGACAGAGTTGTGCTAATATGATGAGGACCAATTGCAGAGGGTTTTGTCCCTTCTATCCCAGAAACACTCTATTTCATAACAGTAGTTTATTCTGCTGCTATTACATTGTATATATAGATTCATATATATATACATATATATATATATGTGTGAAGAATATAATTTATAGAATGCAAGGAATGTAGCAATCTGCATAGTATTTAAGAGTGGAAACTGATAACCAGGTTCTTGGCTGTTTTTGATACCGGAGTTAAAATATTACAATTTCTGAGACTACTATTCACGTAAGCTTCCTTGGGTTCTTTTGGTAGAAGAGACTAATTCTTACACGGCACTTTGCACACGTGTACTGTTATTATTCCACCAATTTTATGTTATCACAAGTGATACCAGTACAGTGAATGAATTCTCCTATATTAAATACATGAGTGGAAGAAAAAACATTTTGGCTCAGATGCCTACAAGTCATATAGTTGGCAGAAGGGATTTAACTTTTAAGCTTTAAGCTTTTTTTTAATTATTATAGATAACACTGTACTGAAAATTTACTCCAACTCCATTTGGTAAGGACACCAAAGACTGAAAATAAATAATGTAAATGTTTTTTACTGCACAGGTCGGTAATGCTTCCACTCTTTAAAGTGATCCCAATATCATAAATGCTGTTTATCAGATTATGCAAGAAATTGCTCTGATACCATTTCACAATAGCTCTCAGGTTTGTCCTCATCTTATGGCATTCCACACACACAGGTGCTAAGAATGATAGTTGACTCGTGTCCTTTTAGAAACAGAAATAGGTATTATGATTATGATTATGGGCTAACATGCATACATAACCTTACAATACAGTACCTGATAAAACTGACATGTTTTATGCTAAGATGCAGGCCTGATCATAATTAAGGCTAAGAGCTACATCATGACTAAGAGCTACATCTCAGCCTAAAACGCGTCAGTTTTACCATGTACTGCCTTGTGACGTTACGTATCTATGATTTAATGTTATAGCAAGTTTTTTTTTTTTTTTTTTTTTTTAAAGGACACAGGATTAACTTTGTACCTGTTACTACAGCATGATCAGCAGCAGAGACATAAGCAGAGCCTGTCAGTAAATTTTATAAATTTTTCAAACAAAAGAAATTGTCAAGGTGCCTTTAAAGGAAGCTTTTTTTGGAAGGAGCTTGTATATATTTTAACCCCGGCATCAGAGGCTGCTCTATTAATGTGAGTAGTGTAAGGTGTGAGAAAAAAACTAATGCTTGTGTAATACATTTTAGGCAGTGTACCTGGCACACCTCATTGGAACTTCTCCCCATCCGTGTAAGGTTTAAACAGGTGGCTAGACACACCATTGCCATTTAAGAATGTACATCAGGGATCACAGTACCTCGCCTATTTCATGGTGCCTTAAACAGAACTGAAGCTAAGGTGTAGTTGTCGTCTTTATTTTCTTTATTTCTTGTTATTCATTTTTCAGCAAGGTGTGCCTGTTTTTAAAGCCCACGTAGCTGCGTGGGGAAAGTCCTAATTTTGTAATGAATTAGTAAATGCGTTTGGCTCTTCTAGAATAAGAATATACAGATGTTTCATGTGTCTCCTGATCCCCTATTTTGTAACTAAATGTATTTTGCTTTAGTGCAAGTAGTATTTTATTGGGATTGTGGGAATTGTTTCAATAGTCAGCTAAAATATCTAAGGCTTTTTAAGTTGTAAGGACGTATAGCTGAGAAGAGCAAAACGCGTCAGCAGGCATGCTTATTAGAACAAACTTTTCTTGCCAAAAGGGTCAGCATGGCTGCAGTTATGGTTAGCCCTTCAGAAACAGCAGGTAGTGCAATCCAGTAAAAACTCTTGCATAACATGTCCTTTATGCACTGAGGTCATCCTGATGCATGGTTTACCTATGTCCTGAACAATGCAAAAAATTTAACTAAAATAAACCTTGATTAATACTAACTAATGTGAAAAGGCCAAGGATAAATATATGGTTAGAAACATAATACATTATTATACTGTAGACAATAAAATGTGATCATTTTTTTATTTATGTATAAATATGTATATACAACCCGCGTTCATTGGGAATTGATAGGGATAAGTCTGGTTTTCCTGACCAAGTTCTTATATTGGAAGCACAATTCCAATAATTCTATTATTTTAATGATAAAGACCCAATGATGAAGACCCAAAGGAAGTTCTAGCAAGTGCATAAATGATCCAACAATGTTACAGATTGCAATGCAGCATTTACTTGAAATATCCAATAAATTATAGGCAAAGAAATTCTCCCAAAAGACTCTTACAATGAATATTACTTTTTATTTCACAGTCTACGAAAATATATTATTTTAATTGTGCTATTAGTAAAACCACTACTTTCTATTTGCAGAGTAATGTTCTAGATGAAATCTTTTATATAACAATGACATAACTGATAAAAAGGGCATCTTATGTGGTAATGGGTAAAACCTCACTAATCTTACTTACAGCTACTTCTGGCAGATACAGTTGCAATAGAGATTGGCACCCACCAACCAATAGTGTACAGAACTCTAAAGGAGAGACTTACAGTACTTGCTTCTATTATACTCCCCATAGATTTGTTAGGAATCTCCATGACGTGAACATCCCTTATCTTCTCCATTCCATTCAGAGATGTTTGTTTCTTTTTTTCTTTTTTTGTTTACTATGCCAAATAAGCATATATAAAGGTGCTGTTTTGTTATCATTGTTAAAGGGGTACTCGGGTGGAAATGTATCTTTTTTTTTTTTTTTTTTTTTTTTTTTTTTAAATCAACTAGTTCCAGAAAGTTAAACAGATTTGTAAATGACTTCTATTTAAAAATCTTAACCCTTCTAGGACTTATCAGCTACTGTATGCTACAGAGGAAGTTCTTTTCTTTTTGAATTTCTGATCTGTCTGACCACAGTGCTCTCTGCTGACACCTCTGTCCATGTCAGGAACTGTCCAGAGCAGGATGGGTTTGCTATGGAGCTTTGCTCCTACTCTGGACAGTTCCTGACATGGACAGAGGTGTCAAAAGAGAGCACTGTGGTCAGACAGAAATTCAAAAAGAAAAGAACTTCCTCTGTAGCATACAGTAGCTGATAAGTACTAAAAAAGGATTAAGATTTTTTAATAGAAGTAATTTACAAATCTGTTAAACTTTCTGGCACCAGTTGATTTAAAAAAAAAAAGTGTTTTCTACCAGAGTACCCCTTTAAGAATATGCTCAGCAAGGTTCAAGAGTAGCTATCCTTTACAATATGACAATACAATATTGTGGGTCACACCAAAGTTATATTAGCTTTAACAGTTAATAACAGCTTCATTTTAAAATGCTAACTATTTGTTTGACATAGGCCCGTCCTGGGAACCATGTGTGCCACTAACACATGAGCAATATGTATTGTTCTTCCCTTTTTCTTAAAGGAATACTGTAGTGGAAATTAATTTATCCCCTATCCAAAGGATAGGGGATAAGTTATAGATTGCAGGTGGTCCGACCGCTGGGACCCTCCGCGATCTCTTGTACCGGGCCCCGGCAGTCCACAGGAAGGATTGTTCCGTCCCCGCATGACACAGCGACTGACACGCCTCCTCCATGTATTTCTATGGGATACATGGAGGGGGCGTGTTTGCCGCTGCGTCATGTGGGGACAGACACGCCCCCTTTCTGCTGGCTGCTGAGGCCCTGTACAGGAGATGGCGTGTTGTCCCAGCAGTCGAACCCCATTTTCCACTACAGTATTCCTTTAAAGAAAATGGAAACATTAAAGGTTATCCAGGAAAAAAATGTTTTTTTATATATCAACTGGCTCCAGAAAGTTAAACAGATTTGTAAATAACTTCTGTTAAAAAAGTCTTAATCCTTTCAGTACTTATGAGCTGCTGTATTTGAGTTGTTCTTTTCTGCCTAAGTGCTCTCTGATGACACCTGTCTCGGGAACTGTCCAGAGTAGAAGCAAATCCCCATAGCAAACCTCTTCTACTTTGTGCAGTTCTCGAGACAAGCAGAGATGTCAGCAGAGAGCACTGTTGCCAGACAGAAAAGAACAACTCAACTTCAGCAGCTGATAATTATTGGAAGGATTAAGATTTTTTAATAGAAGTAATTTACGAATCTGTTAAACTTTCTGGAGCCAGTTGATATATAAAAAAAAGTTTTTTCCTGGATAACCTCTAATGTTTCCATTTTCCAGAATTCCTAACCTGCTTTGCATGATAACAAAGGCTTCATCTCCCCATGCATAACCCAGTTTTTACACTATTATCAAATGGGCACCCTAGAGATTTAAGACACTTGTAAGGAGCCTAACCGGGTAAAAATAAAGTGTTGTAAAGAGCCTAAAAGGGTAAAAATCAGGAGGAAATGGCATGTTGAAAAACCATTGTGCCATGCCATCTATGCAAGACCTATCAGAATATTCCTGGGAGACCATATTGCTTACAGGACAAGCAGATCTGCTCATATAAAGTCATGCTTACAGCATAGTGGAACATGTTGGTGCTATATCCAGATAATAATGACTAGTTATAACGGGTTCTATTTCTTCAATTTTATTCCATTTTTTTAGCATTAACATGAAAAATGTTTTGCGATTCTTCTAAACAATCCACTTGTTTGCTCTCAGGAGTACATGGCATGATTCGAGAGGCTTTGGTGCTGCTGACACTTCATTTATTAATAATGAATGGCTGACTTGATTACACAAACTGCTTTAACAAACCAATTGAAAATGTTTCCTTCTTTTTACAGACATACTGGAAATTCTTGTCACATTAATCTGCATTATTATTCATATTTTCATGTTTTTGGCAGAATGCACATTATGGTTATTACAATCCATACTCTAGCAGTGCAAAACACTATCAAGCCGGCATCCCATGTCATATAATTGTGGCCCAATTACTCTTGGTAATGACAACTTTCTTTAAAGGGAATGTGTCACCAGATAAAAAATAAAAAAAAAGAGGTATTTTTAAAAATTTTTGTATAATATAAAGGGACAGCCATATTGCCCGAGTTTCCATTCTTCCCAAATTACAGCATTTAGATTAGTGGACACCCTATTGACATCTATTGGAATGTTTTCTAGGCATGCTTTGTGACCTGTGCAGAGGTAATTGTGCGGTGAAGGGCAGGAGGGAGGCTGTGTCCATCACCTATTGTGAATGGCCCGATTTCATCTTATTAGTGTCACCATTCATTGTTATCTTGTCTCTAACAAGAATAATCGGACTGCTTAGTAGTTTTCTCCTCCCGTAGTGTCAGCTTTTTATCTTATGGAGTAAACCACCAAAAATTCTTAAAAACAATGTTAATCTTAAACGAAACAGGTCATTTTCTTATGACACATTCCCTTTAAAGGCTATGTCCACCTTTGCAACCAGATTTTTTTCCTCAGTGCATCTAAATAGAAAAAATGAAGCAACTTTGCAGTATGTCTTGAGTACACATTTCAGATTCTATTATATAAGCTAGTTGTTTTGTGGCCCCTATTGCTCTTGGTAATGACTACGTTCCTTAAAAATGACTGCATGAATCAAATAGTACAAGTGAGGCTATGTGCATGCTCAGTTCTTTTGGTCCGAAGTTTTGGTCTTAAAAAAAAAAACAGCTTTATATGTCTATGGGTTTTCTTTTTTCCTGCTATTTGGTCTATTTTTGTGTTGAATTTTTAATGGTTCTTTTTTTTATGTATTTTTTTCTGTAGTACAATTTGCAAACCATCTATATTCTGGGCTTAAAGGGGTTATCCAGGAATTGAAAAACAGAGATAATTTATTTCAAAAACTGCTCCCTATCTGTCTCCAGGTTGGGTGTGGTATTGCAACTTGGCTCCATTCAATTCAAAGGAAGTGAGCTGTAGAACCACACCCAACCTGGTGACAGACGGGGACTGTTTTTTGAAAGAAGCTGGCTCTGTTTTTCTATTCCTAGATAACCCCTTTTTAAAATGACGCACAAAAAAAGCTCTAACAAAAACAATTTTTTTCAGCCATAAGCAGCTGAAAAAGGACCTTGCTCTTAATTTTACAGCCATGAAATTATTGTTGAAATATTAAACTGAATGGGAGTTATCAGCTCTGTTTTCTGTTCTATGGAGCGTAACTTAAAAAAAATCTTTAAAAACAACTCTTTTTGGTATTTTTTTGAAGTAATAAACTGATCATTCACGGTTTCAAAAATGAACCAAAATACTGTGTAAACATAGCCTGGATATAAGAAACTCCTTCCTAATTAGGCTCCATTCCTCTACACCCCCCAACTTTTTTATTTGTTCATCACTAAGGGGAATCTGTAGAACAGAAAGTATTTAGACTTTAAGTTTCACTGAAAGATTAGGTTACAATGCCTATAGACATCTTTAAGGAGGGGAGACATAATGAGGGAGTCAGTAGATCTGCTGAGTCTCTATGTTTCTACCTCAATCCCTGCATGTCCTATGCAGGGATTGAGGTAGAAACACAGAGACTCAACAGATCTACTGACTCACCCAGTATTGGATTTACAGCTTAAACTGCTCAGTAATGCTCTATAAATGTCCTCCATGCTGATACTTCTGAGAGTCTGCTACAGAGAGGTAGGATAGCAGTATCCCCTGTTTTCTGTGTGTACTTAGTGTATGGGAGCCATCATAGAGATTAATATCTGTGAAGCTGGGCTCAAGGAAAACTGACACTCAGAGACTGAGCCTGCAGAGGGGTAACCAGGTGAAACATGAAATAGTCATGAGTATACATGTTCTATTGTTTTGTGTTTACAGACACTTTACTCACCAATATACAATTCAAATCTATAGCAAAGTTGCTTTATTTAACATTGTAGATACACTGAGGCAATACATTTGCATTGAGGCAAAGAATGAGCTCACTAACCTTGCCCTGTATCCAAAAATGCCTTGCTAATGCAGCAGGCATGTTCATGGTAGTCAAGGCTCGGGGCATGAGGTCTTTTAGCTCCTACTGCCCTAGCCACACCTGTACATCCAGCTTTTTTGAGCTTGGTTGATCTACGTAGAGTTCTTATTCTAGCTAATTTAGCAGTATGTCTTTATTTTTCCTTAGGCACCTTCTACACTCCCAACCATTTTTAATGGTCTCACATTTCCATTTATGCATTATTCCCAAAGGTCACACGTTTTATATTAATATGATGTGGTAGTGTTGTTTCCTTGTGGCTTTTGGTGGACAGAGTATGTTTAACCAAATATGTATAGAAAACTAGAGAAATATGTTGAAATAAATCCATGTTAACATAATCTACATGGTAGGTTGATTTTGACACACTGCTGACATGCTCCCTTAAACAACGCTAACCGTTCATTTATCCACATCAAATCCTGACACCTGCCTGTGTCTGCCATATTGTAGCTTTAGGCAAGTTATACAGTAAGTAGCCTCAACCCTTTCAGTGCTAGTTATGCATCACTTTTAATGAATAGGCCTTTCAGTGTCGTAAGGGGAAAAAAAGAAAAACTCTTCTGTATAACCAATAGTCTTGTCTACAACCTGTGGCAAGTATTTAAAAAAACAAAACAAAACAAAAAAAACGATATGCACTACTTATTTGGAGAAAAATACAAAAAAAATACAAAAAAACTGGAATAGAAACATAATACTTTATATTATTTAAAATGTTTACTGTAAATCTGTTCTTAACCCTTTGAGCATTGTAATAAAATGCAGGATACTCATTTAATGGCTTATCTCTATACAGAGGAGCGCATTTATGAAAACCAGTGCAAAATTGAAAGAATAGCCCATGGCAACCAGTGAGTACGTCTTTACGACTGCAGTTGACTATATCATTGGCTGCTATAGGCAAAACCTCAATTTTTTAAAATTTGCTCTCATTTTCATGAATTAGCCCCAGGCCAACCAGTAGGCCCGCCTCTTCTATATTTTATCAGGGTGTAAGTTGAAAAATAAAATGCAGTACAATATTTTTTGGACCAGAGATGTAAAATATATAGTTTGTAGTAGAGAATCAGCATAGATTTTTAATATTTTTCCTGCTAATGTAGGTTGTTCATAAAATGTACTATATACTATCATTTGACACAGATTCATGGGTGAATATGTAAAATGTAACCTCTATGGTCTTCAGTTATTTATGACCAATGATTTAATAATGGATACTAGTGCTATCACCACAGAACATATTATGTGTGCTGACCCCTTAGTTATCAATCACCGCATCGGGTTATATGTTCATCTATTAACTTGACAGTTGTTAATCGAGGTAAGAATTACAACATATAAATTTTTCTTCATGCTTCTTATATTTTTTTTAGTTTGGAATTACATATGTTCTTTGCTATCCAGTCTTTTTTTTCAGCATTAAAACTTTTTCTGCTGTTAAAGATTTGCTGTTTTTAGCTTTTCAACCAAAAGCCCATGACTGATAAAAACCCCAATAAAAATATAAATATATCACAAGGTATCATTGCTGTGAATATATACTAAAAAACATAAGGGAGTCTGGACATTTTTCTGGAATTCACACAAAATGGGGCTCTGAAATTCTAAAAAGTGACTTTTTATATAATCTGTTTTGGCCAGTTGTGTTGTTATTATCTCAATAACACCCTTTTTACAAGTGGTGTTGTATCTTCTGTCTCACGTCGAAAGGATCACAGCTCTACTCTAGATGATGTGATACTGATATGTGTTTTCTTTTTTCCCTGTTTCTAATAATGTGAATTCTCCTTCAACATTGATAATTCTATATATTTTTTGAATTTTTATTCTTGGACTTCTAGTTCAGCATAAACTTGTCAGAATTCTCCAGATGCTCATTGCATTGAATTGTAACTCTTCTCTGTGAATGTTCAATTTGTAAAACACTGGATCAATGAGAAATGGATAGGCTAGGCATGAATGGTATCTCATAGATATTAATTATTGCAGTCAGTCTACTCGTAAGGTTATGTCCAAGCTGTAATGTTACAGCTTGTTTACAATGAAGGACACCTTGTTACCTGTGATAAGATGGTAGCTTATGTTACCCATATTTCAGTATTGATCACAGTGTAACATTAAGTCATGGATGGAACAGTAGATTGTTTTGTCCACATGGCTACTCATTTCTTCTATACATACAGCTGTACAATACTCAAAGGGTTGTAGTTTGACAATTATTTTGTTGATCTTTATAATTATTTCCTGTATATGCTTCTCAGTTTGCATGCCTTGATCATTGCTGCTAGTGGTTGTACGTGCCAGTAGAAATAAGTAGAGTTTACCTATTTTGTTTAACGAAAGCCACTTACAAAGTGACTGCCTGATTTATTTGTGTTCTGTTTGGGTTGTTACTGATTTTTTTTTTTTTACATGCCTTATGTTTTAACACTGGCTTCTAAACTTCGGGGAATGAAAGCCCTGAGTTTCTGATAAATTCACAACATGTCAATAGATAAATAACTTAATTTAATTAATTTTAAATCTCAAGACTCTTCAGAATATTGGTACTCTTTAAAATGGTGCATGTGGGTTTGCTGATGAATATCAAAGCGGGAAAGTAACTGCGCACATACAAAAATGTGTCTTCAACAACTTGTATGCCTTAAATTAGAATACATCTGTTTCTCAATTTACTCCCAATGACTAAGGATTATTGAGTGCAGCAGACAATGAAGCTGTTAGATAAACCAGTACTGGAAATCCTTGAAGCTGGGGATTGAAACAGAGTGCCTTCATGATAAAAATGAACCAAGATAAATTGTGAAGTCGTGGAAGGTCAGTGCCTTCCATAACTATACATATTCATAAATAGGTAATAGACAGACCAAACTACACCATTAATCTGAAACTACTCAGGGCTTTCTTACCCCCCAACAAGCTGAAACATACCATTTCTTTCTCTTAAGCTGTGTTGTGTGATTTTTTTTTTGTATTTTTTTTTTTATTATTGTTTAATTTAAGTGCCATTGTATTCTGTCTCACTTGGTAAGTGGCAGAGGACATGAATTTAGTCCACAAGCACAGAGGCTTAATAGTTGTAAGAATTTGAAGCTTTTTTTTCCATTTCATTTCAGTTTTTATATAAAATGAATACGTTGCATAAAAGTATGTTAGGAAGCTTTTTATTTCCTTAATAGAGATTGTATGTGTGTGATAATGTAATGTTCTTTTCCAGTTTTTGGATTACAGTTGAATATACTTTTTATTTAAAACCTATTTGGAGAATACCACGTGATGCATTTTTTGTATAATGTATTGGATTTTGTAAATACGTATTTCCTGATGTGATTTTTGTGAGAAATGCTAAATCTTTTAGTATATCATGTCCTCTCCAGATTGGCAGGAGCTAAATGATAGTTTGTGGGCAATTTGTATTGTGTACTGTACAATAACTGGGGAACTTTTATAATTATAAAATATATATATTAACTTTTAGTGTGTTGTTTAAAAATGACTGGAACATACTAAAGATATTAGTAGGATTTTTCTGAATATTTCAGACTTGAACTCAGGCTAGCTTTCTTGTGATGTTTTTCAAAACAAAATTGTGTCTTGTCTTTTAAAAATTAATAAATTTGTTTTCTTGTTACCAGTGTGAGTCATAATTTTCTTCTAACTTTCTCTTTTATTCCACCTAACAAATATGTGAATCATTGGCCTTAATTTTTTTTTTTTTTTTTTTTTAGATTATTGTTTTCTCAGATGCCTCAATGTTCGTTGAGTACTCTTTAACCCATCTGCAATGGAGATTTAACAGCTATTCTGGGCATCTAGCCTGTCTTACTTGCCACACCATGCCACATTGGCAGTCCTGTTTTTATTTTTTTTTTGTTTAGTCAGTGGAAGCCTGTGCTGCCCATGTTTTGCTATACTATGTAAGAGTGTGTGTTCATTGCATTGGTTCTGACATTTTCACTTCCTCTGAACAGTCCTCTACTGCGACAACTTGGGTCCTGGCGTTTATGTGGACTTTGCTTTGACACATACCACCTACCTAAACATTGTTGCAGGCCAACTACATCGCTTTCTGCCAATGGTATTCGCAAATGGTAGTGGCCTCTTTCTGCTGGATAAAATGCCCTGCCAACACTGCAAACATTTTTAGAAATGGTTTAAAAACATGATAAAGACTGTAAGGTGTTGACTTGGCCTCCCAATTTCTCTGCATATGTTAGATATGCTAAAAAAAACAAGTCGGTCTCATGGCGGATGCAAATTACAGGACTTAAAGATCTGCTGCTAATGTCTTGGTGCCAGATACCTCAGGAAACCCATTTGAGGTCTCCATGCCTCAAAGGGTGAGAACAATTTGGGCAGCACAGAGGAGGCCTTATTAGGAATGTGATTTTAACAATTTAGCTGATGAATGTATTTTGAATATACAGGGGCTGACAGACTAAGTGCCTTTTTGGAGAGACACTAATGGCTAGCAGACATTTAGGACCGGATTCATGGAAGCATAGTAGCATGAGATACAGTACATTTTCAGATATAAGCTCCTCACCCATATGTGATACTCATCAGATAGCAGTAACCATAAAATACTGAATGACCATAAAAGATCTCATAGTGTAGTTACTGCTACAAAAATAACATACGAATGTCCCTAGGGTGTTCATTTTATTTACATTAAATTGTAGACTGGTAATGGAGATGGACTAAAACAGTAGTCTTTGGACGGTCCTCCTAGGATTAACTCTGTATGCAGCTAAACTACAGTTAATCTATATTAAAAAAATACATGTTAATATGTTCTACATTATTTTAAACTATAAGGGTAGGTGCACACTTAGAAATATCCGGGCAGAGAAATTCTAGGTGGACACTCTGTGTGTAGCAGGTGCTGCCGATATCAATCGGTGCTAGGACCACTTAAATATGTGCAGTCCACATTGACGGCAATGCAGTCTGTGCAGTATTCCTCTGAAAGAATAAACGTGTACAAAATCCTATTGAAAACAATTCCTCAGTGTGTACTAGAGTCATAGAGGGACTATACCATTCATGTTTGCTGCAAGGGATAGGGAGGTATTGCATTCTCTATTTTACTACATAATTTCTGGGCTTTGCATATACTTTCATAGGCAATGCACCAAGATGATACCAAATGGACTGAAATTGAAAAGCTATGGCTCAACCCAATTCAACAGAACTCACATTTGTGGTCTTGAGACGCTCCTCTTCCTTTCCTCAAATTATTTGCCCTATGGAATTGATATTGGGATCATTTGCAAAGACCACTTTGCTCTAGCCACAGCAGGAGTTTTTCAGCTAGACAACATGATTAATCCACTCTAGAGAGGGTTAATCATGTCAACTTCCTTAATTTCAGTGAAAGACATTACTATTGTCATATTCACCAGTTATTGCCTAGAATTTCTGGTGCCTTAGAGTACGTTCACATGCCTTTAACTCACAAAGGGATACCTGGTGTGGGAAATCCGCTGCAATTTACTCTACATTTCACTTCAATGGGTACGCGGGCAAATCTGCCACAGTGCATATTTTCGGTGGACCCATGGTAGTGTAACTCACAATGGATTTCCCACACTGGGTAACTGAGTTAGGAGCGTGTGAACATATCCTAAAAGTATCTTGGCTAAAGCTTTTGAGAGAGTCTGTAGAGCTGGGACTGTCACAAAAAGGCATTATATATATACAGTCTACCAAATGACTGTCCCAGGAGAAGATTTTAATATACAGTATGACAAAGAGGGGTAAACGGGAGTCTAATATAGGTCGCCCAAACCCTCGTACACTATGGCAAACTATCTGGAATCGTGCATCTAAATCATTCATTTGTACTGTTTATAAGGAAATGCAATACAAAGTCAGGACTCCCTGGTATGACACCATGACCCTCTTACATTTGCTCAAACCCTCCATGCCTTCTTGCTGCTGGAGATGTCAGACAGCCATCTTTTGGGATTATCAAAATTATCCTCCAAACTTCTCCATGTCCTAAACAGCTGCTAACTCCCTTTTCATCAAAGCATGAAAATAATCTGCTCCTCTTCATGGTTAGATGTGCGTACTAAAATCAGAGAAGTCAGATCATATTTAAATAGTTAGTACGGTTAAAAAAAAGACATATGTCCATCAGGTTTAACCCCTTAAGGACACATGACGTTCTCATACGTCTCCATTTCAGAGTCCTTAAGGACACATGACTTATGAGAACGTCATGTGTTTTACCGGCCCCCCCGCAACCATCTGGAGCGGAGCCGGTGCCCGATGCCTGCTGAAATCGTTCAGCAGGCATCGGGGCATATCGCCCAGGGGGGTCATTATGACCCCCCATGTCGGCGATGGCCGCAGATTGCTGGACAATTCAGTCCAGCGATCTGCGGCGGATTCCGGGTCAATCGGGTCTCCAGTGACCCGATGACCCGGAATTACTGGCTGATCGGGGCCGTCAGAGACGGCCCCGAACAGCCAGAGCCAGCAGGGGTGAGGTGGCTCTGGTGCCACCTCACGATCGCCCTGATTCGTCGGCCGGATTACCGGCCGACCAATCAGGGCGCCTGCTGCGGGTGTACTCCCGCAACCCGCTCCGCCCCTCTTCCGGAGGACGTGAGCGGGTGCGGGACGTGCACCCCGGGTGCTGGGGACCCCGATCCCCGGCGTCAATGTTGGGATCGGGGCCCCAGGAGCAGCGGCGGCGGCGACGACGAGGGACTGACCTGTGCGGCGAGGATCGTTGGAGGTGAGTGACAGCCTCCTGCTGTTGCTTAGCAACAGCTCCCAGCATGCAAAAAGGGCATGCTGGGAAATTAGTTATGCAACAGCAGGAGGCAGACCACCACAACTCCCAGCATTCACTTATGGGCATGCTGGGACTTGTAGTTTTGCAACAGCTGGAGGCACATTCTTTCTATGGAAAAGTGTACCTTCAGCTGTTGTATAACTACAACTCCCAGCTAGGCATGCTGGGAGTTTTACAACAGCTGGAGGCCCCCTGTTTGGGAATCACTGGCGTAGAATACCCCTATGTCCACCCCTATGCAATCCCTAATTCAGGCCTCAAATGCGCATGGCGCTCTCACTTTGGAGCCCTGTCGTATTTCAAGGCAACAGTTTAGGGTCACATATGGGGTATCGCCGTACTCGGGAGAAATTGCCTACCAAATTTTGGGGGGTATTTTCTGCTATTACCCTTTTAAAAAATGTAAAATTTTTGGGAAAACAAGCATTTTAGGTAAAAAAAATATATATATTTTTTTACATATGCAAAAGTCCTGAAACACCTGTAGGGTATTAAGGTTCACGTTACCCCTTGTTACGTTCCCCGAGGGGTCTAGTTTCCAAAATGGTATGCCATGTGGTTTTTTTTTGCTGTCCTGGCACCATAGGGGCTTCCTAAATGCGGCATGTCCCCAGAGCAAAATTTGCTTTCAAAAAGCCAAATGTTACTCCTTCTCTTCTGAGACCTGTAGTGCACCAGCAGAGCACTTTTCACCCCCATATGGGGTGTTTTCTGAATCGGGAGAAATTGGGCTTCAAATTTTGGGGGGTATTTTCCGCTATTACCCTTTTTAAAAATGTAAAATTTTTGGGAAACCAAGCATTTTAGGTAAAACATATATATATTTTTTTTACATATGCAAAAGTCGTGAATCACCTGTAGGGTATTAAGGTTCACTTTACCCCTTGTTACGTTCCCTGAGGGGTCTAGTTTCCAAAATGGTATGCCATGTGTTTTTTTTTTTGCTGTCCTGGCACCATAGGGGCTTCCTAAATGCGGCATGCCCCCCAAAAACCATTTGTCGCTCCTTCCCTTCTGAGCCCTCTACTGCGCCCGCCGAACAATTAACATAGACATATGAGGTATGTGCTTACTCGAGAGAAATTGGGTTTCAAATACAAGTAAAAATTTTCTCCTTTTTACCCCTTGCAAAAATTCAAAAATTGGGTCTACAAGAACATGCGAGTGTAAAAAATGAAGATTTTGAATTTTCTCCTTCACTTTACTGCTATTCCTGTGAAACACCTAAAGGGTTAATACACTTACTGAATGTCATTTTGAATACTTTGGGGGGTGTAGTTTTTATAATGGGGTCTTTTATGGGGTATTTCTAATATGAAGACCCTTCAAATCCACTTCAAATCTGAACTGGTCCCTGAAAAATAGTGAGTTTGAAAATTTTGTGAAAAATTTCAAAATTGCTGCTGAACTTTGAAGCCCTCTGGTGTCTTCCAAAAGTAAGAACTCATAAATTTTATGATGCAAACATAAAGTAGACATATTGTATATGTGAACCCAAAAAAAATATATTTTGAATATCCATTTTCCTTACAAGCAGAGAGCTTCAAAGTTAGAAAAATGCAAAATTTTCATTTTTTTCCATCAAATTTTGGGATTTTTCACCAAGAAAGGATGCAAGTTACCATAAAATTTTACCACTAAGTTAAAGTAGAATATGTCACGAAAAAACTATCTCGGAATCAGAATGATAACTAAAAGCATTCCAGAGTTATTAATGTTTAAAGTGACAGTGGTCAGAATTGCAAAAAACGCTCCGGTCCTTAAGGTATAAAATGGCCTGGTCCTTAAGGGGTTAAAGGTGTATTCCAGGGGAAAAACTTTAGTTTTTATTTATTTTTTGTAGATCAACTGGCTCCAGAAAGTTAAACAGATTTGTAAATTACTTCTATTAAAAAATCTTAATCCTCCCAATAGTTATCAGCTGTTCAAGTTGAGTTATTCTTTTGACCACAGTGCTCTCTTGTGACACCTCTGTCTGTCTCAGGAACTGTCCGGAGCATAAGAGGTTTGCAATGGGGATTCGCTCCTACTCTGGAAAGTTCCCGAGACAGGTGTCATCAGAGAGCAGTTAGAAAAGAACAACTCAACTTCAGTAGCTGATAGGTACTGGAAGGAGTAAGATTTTTTAATAGAAGTAATTTACAAATCTAGAATAGGGAAAAAGTTTGGTGCAGCTCTCAATTGACTACTATCCGAGGTATAAGGGCAATCAATTATACCCTAAGGGAAAAAATAATCTAAAAATATAGTGCACAAAATGGCCCAAGCCTCAAGGATAGTGGAATATAAGTAAACAAACAAACAAAAAAAAATAATAATATTTAAAAGACTGTGCTTCAATTAAACAAAATTAAAGTTTTTTTTAAGTTTTTTTATTTAGATAAGAATTTTTTTTTAGGTTGCATAGATTCCTCGCACAGGGCCCTTGTGGGAGGAAAAATGAATAACATATATAACATATAAAAAAATGTAATAATAAAATCAATGTATAAAAATAGCTGCATATAGCATACAGTGAGTTAATAGTTACTGGAGGTCCGGATATTAGACAGTCTATTGGTGGTAAGATGGTATTGGTAAAAATGTCCAGAATAATTAGTGCAATAGTGGTTTAATATTACCCATTCCTGATGATGATAGCGTCCGTATAGTACTCTCGCTGGTTGGTAAGCGCTGGTAGGCACTGAGTGTGGCTGGTCCAGATTGCACTGGACCCAATGTTTTGCCACACAATAGCACTCCTCGTGGTGCCGGCGTCTGACATCAGCCAAGGAGGTGATCGAGGTGAATGGATCTTGAGAGATGAATTACAGGATCACTATTGGCAGGATCGCTATTAGCAGCAGTGAGAGATGACGGCATTGAAGATCTGGACTGCACGGAGGATCTCACGGCAAGCGGATCTCCAGGTAGATGAAATTCAGGAACGGTAGATGAAAAAAATAATGGATTATATATATATATATTCTTGGGATCATAGTAGCTGATATACACTGTAGGCTTACAGTGGTGAGCTCAAATGCGTTTTTGGGGTGCTCAGGTAAATCACTCTCGACTCCTTCCTCAGTAGCTGTATCCACAAATGAAAGTTCTATCTTATAAATGGCAGCACGGTCTTGATTCAATAGGTGATAATGATGTCATAATTAGGAGATAGCCAAGGGAGTGGTGAATACATGGAGACAGATTTGCTTTGTAACAATCTCAGTTCACATTGGACGGCAGAAACCGCAAGCAAAAAACACAAATGCACCATATATAAATAATACAGAAAAATGGGATGTTACATAGAGACCCAATTATCTGTGTATATATTTAAGACATAAGGGTAACAATAGAGGAGCCGTTCATAAATAAAATTTATATAAACAGAATGTGAACACTGATAATAATAGCAGCAATATAAATAGGCAAAGTATTACAGAGAAAATAACTAGATAAATTAAATAGTGGAAATATATATAGAGAGATATAGAAATTTGAACAGAAAATTGTAGAAAATATAACTAATTGTAGCACAAAAATTATTATAAAACAAATAATAAAAAAGAGGATGAAGTAGAAAGAGAAAAAGGAGTGGAAAAGGATGAGAGAAAAGAGAAAACAATAATTAGAGAAAATATTAATAAGAAAATTATATAATATAATAAATAATACAACATTTTAACAAACAATAAACAGCACTGAAAACAGAAAACCACATGGCAGTATTCTTCTTGGGACAGTAGACAGTGAATAACATTTCCCATAGAGGATAGCATCGGCTAGAGGGGGTACCCTTTTTTTTTAAAAAAAACAGGGGTAACCGCAAGAGCCAAGGATATCATCTATAGGAATCCAAATAACTCAAAGTTGGAATTCAGTCTTCCTGGTTCTAATGTTGCAAATTAAAAAAATGTTTTACTTTCAGCTCGGGACATTTTTATCATGTAACTACCCCCCACCCCCACCCCCTACAATCTTGCCTGACATATTGAAGTCCTGTAAAGGAAAATGAATTACTATAGCGATTGTGTGTTGATGTGAAGTGGGTGTTTTAAATTACCATTTCTTATATTGTACAGATGTTCTGCTATACGTGTTTTTAGGGGTCTCTTTTTTCGACCTATGTATTGTTTTTTGCACCCACATTCTATTAAGTAAATTACTCCTTTTGTATTACAGGTTATTTGATCCTCTATATTCCATTTAAAGGAGTGAAAGGTGTATTCCAGGCAAAAACTTTTTTTTATATATATATATCAACTGGCTCCGGAAAGTTAAACAGATTTGTAAATTACTTCTATTAAAAAATCTTAATCCTTCCAATAGTTATTAGCTTCTGAAGTTTTCTGTCTAACTGCTCAATGATGATGTCACGTCCCGGGAGCTGTGCATGATGGGAGAATATCCCCATAGGAACTGCACAGCTCCCGGTACGTGAGTCATCAGAAAGCAGTTAGACAGAAAACAACAACTCAACTTCAGAAGCTAATAACTATAGGAAGGATTAAGATTTTTTAATAGAAGTAATTTACAAATCTGTTTAACTTTCCGGAGCCAGTTGATATATATATAAAAAAAAGTTTTGGCCTGAAATACCCCTTTAACTTGTGAGGTGACAGTGTTTTTCTAGGGCCTTTTATTTTAATGCAATTGGGGCATATGCCACATTTAATGAATCCTTTAGAATTTAACCAAATGGATGATTGTTTGAAGTGTTCCTGGGGTTTAAAAGATGGTGCGACTGTAATCCCCAAATTTTAACCTCTTAAGGACCAAGGGCGTACAGGTACGCCCTTGGTCCTGCTCTCCTGATATAACGCGGGGTTACACAGTAATCCCGCATCATATCGCGGCGGGCCCGGCGTCATAGTGAAGCCGGGACCCGCCTCTAATAGCGCGCGGCGCCGTGCGCGGCTAAAAGTGAAACCGAAAGTGGCCGGCTAGCTCAGTCGGGCTGTTCGGGATAGCCGCGGCTAATCGTGGCATCCCGAACAGCTGACATGACAGCGGGAGAGCCCCTACCTGCCTCCTCGCTGTCCGATCGCCGAATGACTGCTCAGTGCCTGAGATCCATGCCTGAGCAGTCATGCAGCAGAATCGTTGATCACTGGTTTCTTATGAGAAACCAGTGATCAGCATAGAAGATCAGTGTGTGCAGTGTTATAGGTCCCTATGGGAGCTATAACACAGCAAAAAAAAAAGTGAAAAAAAAAGTGAATAAAGATCATTTAACTCCTCCCCTATTAAAAGTTTGAATCACCCCCCTTTTCCAATAAAAAAAAAAACACAGTGTAAATAAAAATAAACATATGTGGTATCACCGCGTGCGTAAATGTCCGAATTATAAAAATATATCATTAATTAAACCGCTCGGTCAATGGCGTGCGCGCAAAAAAATTCAAAAGTCCAAAATAGTGCATTTTTGGTCACTTTTTATATAATTTAAAAATGAATAAAAAGCGATCAATAAGTCCTATCAATGCAAAAATGGTACCGTTAAAAACTTCCGATCACAGCGCAAAAAATGAGCCCTCATATCGCCCCATACACGGAAAAATAACAAAGTTATAGGGGTCAGAATATGACAATTTTAAACGTATTAATTTTCCTGCATGTAGTTATGGATTTTTTCCAGAAGTCCGACAAAATCAAACCTATATAAGTAGGGTATCATTTTAATGGTATGGACCTACAGAATAAAGATAAGGTGTCATTTTTACCGAAAAATGTACTACGTAGAAACGGAAGCCCCCAAAAGTTACAAAACTGCGTTTTTTTTTTCAATTTTGTCGCACAATGATTTTTTTTTCCGTTTCACCGTAGATTTTTGGGCAAAATGACTGACGTCATTACAAAGTAGGCGCAAAAAATAAGCCATCATATGGATTTTTAGGTGCAAAATTGAAAGAGTTATGATTTTTTAAAGGCAAGGAGCAAATAACGAAAATGCAAAAACGGAAAAAACCCTGGTCCTTAAGGGGTTAACTTGTGAGGTGACAGTGTTTTTCTAGGGCCTTTTATTTTAATGCAATTGGGGCATATGCCACATTTAATGAATCCTTTAGAATTTAACCAAATGGATGATTGTTTGAAGTGTTCCTGGGGTTTAATAGATGGTGCGACTGTAATCCCCAAATTGAGGGTTCTAGTGTACATTATGGGTGGACAAACTGGTAATAACTCACCAATATTTTGATCTTGTTTAACTAAATATCAATGTTTATCACCTTGTCTATCTTTTTATACATGATGTTAAAAGGTAAAACCAATTTATTGCCATCAGATTCCTTGTTATTGGATTTCTCTTTAGAGATGAAGAAGGTGGTTGTCACGATGCCGGCTGGCAGGTAGTGGACCCTCTGTGCCAGAGAGGGATTGGCGTGGACCGTGCTAGTGGACCGGTTCTAAGCCACTACTGGTTTTCACCAGAGCCCGCCGCAAAGCGGGATGGTCTTGCTGCGGCGGTAGTGACCAGGTCGTATCCACTAGCAACGGCTCACCTCTCTGGCTGCTGAAGATAGGCGCGGTACAAGGGAGTAGGCAGAAGCAAGGTCGGACGTAGCAGAAGGTCGGGGCAGGCAGCAAGGATCGTAGTCAGGGGCAACGGCAGAAGGTCTGGAAACACTGGCAAGGGACACACAAGGAACGCTTTCACTGGCACTAAGGCAACAAGATCCGGCAAGGGAGTGCAAGGGAAGTGAGGTAATATAGGGAGTGCACAGGTGATAACTCTAATTGGAACCACTGCGCCAATCAGCGGCGCAGTGGCCCTTTAAATCGCAGAGACCCGGCGCGCGCGCGCCCTAGGGAGCGGGGCCGCGCGCGCCGGGACAGAACAGACGGGGAGCGAGTCAGGTAGGAGAGCCGGGGTGCGCATCGCGAGCGGGCGCTACCCGCATCGCGAATCGCATCCCGGCTAGCAGCAGGATCGCAGCGCCCCGGGTCAGAGGACGTGACCGGGGCGCTGCAGCGGAGGAGGTGAAGCGAGCGCTCCGGGGAGGAGCGGGGACCCGGAGCGCTCGGCGTAACAGTACCCCCCCCCTTGGGTCTCCCCCTCTTCTTGGAGCCTGAGAACCTGAGGAGCAGACTTTTGTCAAGGATGTTGTCCTCAGGTTCCCAGGATCTCTCTTCAGGACCACAACCCTCCCAGTCTACTAAAAAAAAATTTTTTCCTCTGACCTTTTTGGCAGCCAAAATCTCCTTGACCGAGAAGACGTCCGAGGAGCCGGAAACAGGAGTGGGAGGAACAGATTTGGGAGAAAAACGGTTGAGGATGAGTGGTTTGAGAAGAGAGACGTGAAAGGCATTAGGGATACGAAGAGAAGGAGGAAGAAGAAGTTTATAAGAGACAGGATTAATTTGACACAGAATTTTGAAAGGACCAAGATAGCGTGGTCCCAACTTGTAGCTAGGGACACGGAAGCGGACATATTTAGCGGAGAGCCATACCTTGTCTCCAGGGGAAAAAACGGGGGGAGCTCTTCTTTTCTTATCCGCGAACCTCTTCATGCGTGAAGAAGCCTGTAAGAGAGAATTTTGGGTCTCTCTCCATATAGTGGAAAGGTCACGAGAAATTTCATCCACAGCGGGCAGACCAGAGGGCAAGGGGGTAGGGAGGGGGGGAAGAGGGTGACGGCCGTACACCACGAAAAATGGGGATTTGGAGGAAGATTCAGAGACCCTGAAGTTATACGAGAATTCGGCCCATGGAAGGAGATCTGCCCAGTCATCCTGGCGGGAGGAAACAAAATGTTGCAAATAATCACCCAGGATCTGGTTAATTCTTTCTACTTGTCCATTGGACTGGGGATGATATGCAGAGGAAAAATTTAATTTAATCTTGAGTTGTTTACAGAGAGCTCTCCAGAATTTAGACACGAATTGGACCCCTCTATCCGAGACAATCTGCGTAGGCAACCCGTGAAGACGAAAAATGTGTACAAAAAATTGTTTAGCCAACTGAGGCGCAGAAGGAAGACCAGGAAGAGGAATGAAATGTGCCATTTTGGAGAATCGATCAACGACCACCCAAATAACGGTGTTGCCACGGGAAGGGGGTAAATCAGTAATAAAATCCATACCAATCAGAGACCAAGGCTGTTCGGGGACAGGCAGAGGATGAAGAAAACCAGCGGGCTTCTGGCGAGGAGTCTTATCCCGGGCACAGATAGTGCAGGCTCGCACAAAGTCCCCAACATCCGTCTCCAGAGTTGGCCACCAATAGAAGCGGGAGATGAGTTGCACAGATTTCTTGATGCCCGCATGACCTGCGAGATGGGAGGAGTGACCCCATTTGAGGATTCCGAGGCGTTGGCGTGGAGAAACAAAGGTCTTTCCTGGAGGAGTCTGTCTGATGGAGGCAGGAGAAGTGGAGATCAGGCAGTCAGGTGGAATGATGTGTTGCGGAGGGAGATCAACTTCTGAGGCATCCGAGGAACGAGAGAGAGCATCGGCTCTAATGTTCTTATCGGCAGGACGAAAGTGAATCTCAAAATTAAATCGGGCAAAGAACAGAGACCACCGGGCCTGGCGAGGATTCAGCCGTTGGGCCGACTGGAGGTAGGAGAGGTTCTTGTGGTCGGTGTAGATAATAACAGGAAATCTTGATCCCTCCAGCAGATGCCTCCATTCCTCAAGTGCTAATTTAATGGCTAGAAGTTCTCGATCCCCGATGGAGTAGTTCCTCTCCGCTGGAGAGAAGGTCCTAGAGAAAAAACCACAAGTGACAGCATGCCCGGAAGGATTTTTTTGTAGAAGAACAGCTCCAGCTCCTACTGAGGAGGCATCAACCTCCAATAGGAAGGGTTTGGAAGGGTCAGGTCTGGAGAGCACGGGAGCCGAAGAAAAGGCAGACTTGAGTTGTTTAAAGGAGTCTTCTGCTTGAGGAGGCCAGGACTTGGGATCAGCATTTTTCTTGGTTAAAGCCACGATAGGAGCCACAATGGTAGAAAAATGTGGAATAAATTGCCTGTAATAATTGGCGAACCCCAAAAAGCGTTGGATAGCACGGAGTCCGGAGGGGCGTGGCCAATTTAAGACGGCAGAGAGTTTGTCTGGATCCATCTGTAGTCCCTGGCCAGAGACCAAATATCCTAGAAAAGGAAGAGATTGGCATTCAAACAGACATTTCTCAATTTTGGCATAGAGTTGGTTGTCACGAAGTCTCTGAAGAACCATACGGACATGCCGGCGGTGTTCCTCTAGATTGGCAGAAAAAATTAGGATATCGTCCAGATATACCACAACACAGGAGTATAATAGATCACGAAAAATTTCATTGACAAAGTCTTGGAAGACGGCAGGGGCATTGCACAGTCCAAAGGGCATGACCAGATACTCAAAGTGTCCATCTCTGGTGTTAAATGCCGTTTTCCACTCGTCCCCCTCTCTGATGCGGATGAGGTTATAGGCGCCTCTTAAGTCCAATTTAGTGAAGATGTGGGCACCTTGGAGGCGATCAAAGAGTTCAGAGATGAGGGGTAAGGGGTAGCGGTTCTTAACCGTGATTTTATTAAGACCGCGGTAGTCAATGCAAGGACGTAGGGAGCCATCTTTTTTGGAGACAAAGAAAAATCCGGCTCCGGCAGGAGAGGAGGATTTACGGATAAAGCCCCTTTTTAGATTCTCCTGGACGTATTCGGACATGGCAAGAGTCTCTGGGGCAGAGAGAGGATAAATTCTGCCCCGGGGTGGAGTAGTACCCGGGAGGAGGTCGATAGGGCAATCATAAGGCCTGTGAGGAGGTAGAGTCTCAGCTTGTTTTTTGCAGAAAACATCCGCGAAGTCCATATAGGCCTTGGGGAGACCGGTTACTGGAGGAACCACAGAGTTACGGCAAGGGTTACTGGGAACCGGTTTTAGACAGTTCTTGGAACAAGAGGACCCCCAACTCTTGATCTCCCCAGTGGACCAATCCAGGGTTGGGGAATGAAGTTGAAGCCAGGGAAGTCCAAGGAGAATCTCCGAGGTGCAATTGGGAAGGACCAAAAGTTCAATCCTCTCATGATGAGATCCGATGCTCATAAGAAGGGGCTCCGTGCGGAAACGTATGGTACAGTCCAATCTTTCATTATTTACACAATTGATGTAGAGGGGTCTGGCGAGACTGGTCACTGGGATGTTGAACCTGTTGACGAGAGAGGCCAAAATAAAATTTCCTGCAGAACCAGAGTCCAAGAAGGCCACTGTAGAGAAGGAGAAGGCAGAAGCAGACATCCGCACAGGCACAGTAAGACGTGGAGAAGCAGAGTAGACATCAAGGACTGTCTCACTTTTGTGCGGAGTCAGCGTACGTCTTTCCAGGCGGGGAGGACGGATAGGACAATCCCTCAGGAAGTGTTCGGTACTAGCACAGTACAGGCAGAGGTTCTCCATACGGCGTCGTGTCCTCTCTTGAGGTGTCAGGCGAGACCGGTCGACCTGCATAGCCTCCACGGCGGGAGGCACAGGAACAGATTGCAGGGGACCAGAGGAGAGAGGAGCCGAGGAGACGAAACGCCTCGTGCGAACAGAGTCCATATCTTGGCGGAGTTCCTGACGCCTTTCAGAAAAACGCATGTCAATGCGAGTGGCTAGGTGAATAAGTTCATGTAGATTAGCAGGAATTTCTCGTGCGGCCAGAACATCTTTAATGTTGCTGGATAGGCCTTTTTTGAAGGTCGCGCAGAGGGCCTCATTATTCCAGGACAATTCTGAAGCAAGTGTACGGAATTGTACGGCATACTCGCCAACGGAAGAATTACCCTGGACCAGGTTCAACAGGGCAGTCTCAGCAGAAGAGGCTCGGGCAGGTTCCTCAAAGACACTTCGGATTTCCGAGAAGAAGGAGTGTACTGAGGCAGTGACGGGGTCATTGCGGTCCCAGAGCGGTGTGGCCCATGACAGGGCTTTTCCGGACAGAAGACTGACTACGAAAGCCACCTTAGACCTTTCAGTGGGAAACAGGTCCGACATCATCTCCAGATGCAGGGAACATTGGGAAAGGAAGCCACGGCAAAACTTAGAGTCCCCATCAAACTTATCCGGCAAGGATAAGCGTATCCCAGGAGCGGCCACTCGCTGCGGAGGAGGTGCAGGAGCTGGCGGAGGAGATGACTGCTGAAGCTGTGGTAGCAACTGTTGTAGCATAACGGTCAGTTGAGACAGCTGTTGGCCTTGTTGCGCAATCTGTTGTGACTGCTGGGCGACCACCGTGGTGAGGTCAGCGACAACTGGCAGAGGAACTTCAGCGGGATCCATGGCCGGATCTACTGTCACGATGCCGGCTGGCAGGTAGTGGACCCTCTGTGCCAGAGAGGGATTGGCGTGGACCGTGCTAGTGGACCGGTTCTAAGCCACTACTGGTTTTCACCAGAGCCCGCCGCAAAGCGGGATGGTCTTGCTGCGGCGGTAGTGACCAGGTCGTATCCACTAGCAACGGCTCACCTCTCTGGCTGCTGAAGATAGGCGCGGTACAAGGGAGTAGGCAGAAGCAAGGTCGGACGTAGCAGAAGGTCGGGGCAGGCAGCAAGGATCGTAGTCAGGGGCAACGGCAGAAGGTCTGGAAACACTGGCAAGGGACACACAAGGAACGCTTTCACTGGCACTAAGGCAACAAGATCCGGCAAGGGAGTGCAAGGGAAGTGAGGTAATATAGGGAGTGCACAGGTGATAACTCTAATTGGAACCACTGCGCCAATCAGCGGCGCAGTGGCCCTTTAAATCGCAGAGACCCGGCGCGCGCGCGCCCTAGGGAGCGGGGCCGCGCGCGCCGGGACAGAACAGACGGGGAGCGAGTCAGGTAGGAGAGCCGGGGTGCGCATCGCGAGCGGGCGCTACCCGCATCGCGAATCGCATCCCGGCTAGCAGCAGGATCGCAGCGCCCCGGGTCAGAGGACGTGACCGGGGCGCTGCAGCGGAGGAGGTGAAGCGAGCGCTCCGGGGAGGAGCGGGGACCCGGAGCGCTCGGCGTAACAGTGGTCCTATCCAGTGTTTTTATATATTCTAAAGACTGTTGTAGGAGAGAATCTGGGTACTTTTTTTCTTTAAATTTCTTCCAGAAACCGGTACGTAATGGGTCGGGAAGGGGGTAATTTCCCAAAAAATGTTTGTTACATTTTGGCACCTACTGGCTTTTGCAACCCTGAAATTGTGCCTAAAATACTTTTAAATAAAAGGTTCAAAAATGTAAAAGGGTACATATGGGATGTTTCCATAAGTACATGCTGCTTCTCTGACTGCAGATGTAGACACAGGAAGATATAGTATCATATAGCTGACTGGCTGCCCACTATTAACTTATTTTAGTATTTACAAAGCATTGTACCAATACGGTATGTAGTGATGTCACAGTGCAGGGGTTACACACACAACAATTAAGCTTTATTTCTCATAAGCTGGACTTAGAAACTTTGAGTATTGAGTCTTACAAGCCATGCAATGCTCCATGTGGAAAAAGTATGCAAAGTAGCTAATTTCCAGAAGAAGAATAGCTTGCTCTAAAGTGCCACCTACTTGAGGTAACTTTCTCTACAGTGCCACCTATTGGAGGTAGCTTCTCTTCAAATCATTCTATTCGACCCTTAATAAGCCATAAAGCCCCATTTGGGGTCATATGCCAAGCTAGAGTCTCCTCCGAAATATTTTTTTCACCCCTTGTACAAGGAATTTTGTATCCAGTGATGTCACAATACAGCGATAATGCACACAGTGATGTCACAATGCAATGATAATGCATAAATAAATGTAGTCTTGCAGTAGGAAAAACATGTGTCACACGCCACCACTTTATCTTTTTTACTGCATTATCCTTTCAGTACAAACAGCAGCTGTATGGGAGGGGTGTGGAGTGTGCACAGCAAGCAAAAGCCACTTCACATCTATCTATGCTTCATCCACTCAACAAGTCAATGTAGCCTTGACCTTAGTAGTACAGGGAAAGCTGTTTTAATTTCTTTAGACCAAGAAAAATATTGTATTTTAGTTTCTTTCTTTCAACCTATTCTTATATAAAGGAGTACATTTAGTAAACCCCCAGTCAGTGCAAGAAAAGATTCTGCTGGCTCTACACTGCATTGCTGCCCTGTGTATCAGTCCAGGCACCTATGGTGTACCATGTGTATGGACATTCTGTCCATGTTAATCTTCTAACAAACACTATACCGATTCTACCTTCATGCCTACACACTTTGTTGTTTTCTTCTAGATGAAAACATGTAAGTATGGGGATTATTAAAATGATGTCACAGTGTTTGCTGTTTGTTTTTTAGGATTTTTCTCACTGAATTATTAGCATTTTGTTTAATTCAACTGTTTTTCTATTGCAATACATAATTCCTCTAGTATCTTTTTTTTTAATAACACTTCTTTTTTTATTGTCAGCAGGCAGAATCCACAAATAACATAAGAATCATAATGTGTTATTTTGGGAATCTATTAACTAAAGTTTCTAGAAGATTCCATAGTTGCAAATCCTAAGCATACTAAAGCAAATAGCTTATACTTCTTCAGACTGGGAAATAGAATATGCAGTATTAACCCCTTAAGGACCCATGACGTCCCTAACGTCATGAGTCCGTTCCCGTTCCATAACGCGGGGCCACGGCACTGATCGCAGTGCCATGCGCTATTAACCCTTTAGACGCAGCGTTCAAAGTTGAACACCGCGTCTAAAGTGAAAGTAAAACAATGCCGGTTAGCTCAGGGAGCTGTCCGGGATCACCGTGGCGAAATCGCGGCATTCTGAACCGCTTACAGGACAGCAGGAGGGTTCCTACCTGCCTCCTCGCTGTCCGATTGCCGAATGACTGCTCAGTGCCTGAGATCCAGGCATGAGCAGTCATGCGGCAGAATCGTCAATCACTGGTTTCCTATGAGAAACCAGTGATCAATGATGAAGATCAGTGTGTGCAGTGTTATAGGTCCCTATGGGACCTATAACACTGCAAAAAAAAGTGAAAAAAAAAGTGAATAAAGATCATTTAACTCCTCCCCTATTAAAAGTTTGAATCCCCCCCCCCTTTTCCAATAAAAAAAAAAAAAACACAGTGTAAATAAAAATAAAAATAAACATATATGGTATCACCGCGTACGGAAATGTCCGAATTATAAAAATATATCATTAATTAAACCACTCGGTCAATGGCGTGCGCGCAAAAAAATTCAAAAGTCCAAAATAGTGCATTTTTGGTCACTTTTTATATCATTTAAAAATGAATAAAAAGCGATCAATAAGTCCTATCAATGCAAAAATGGTACCGTTAAAAACTTCAGATCACGGCGCAAAAAATGAGCCCTAATACCGCCCCATACACGGAAAAATAAAAAAGTTATAGGGGTCAGAAGATGACAATTTTAAACGTATTAATTTTCCTGCATGTAGTTATGATTTTTTCCAGAAGTCCGACAAAATCAAACCTATATAAGTAGGGTATCATTTTAATTGTATGGACCTACAGAATAAAGATAAGGTGTCATTTTTACCGAAAAATGTACTACGTAGAAACGTAAGCCCCCAAAAATTACAAAACGGCGTTTTTTTTTCAATTTTGTCGCACAATGATTTTTTTTTCGTTTCACCGTAGATTTTTGGGCAAAATGACTGACGTCATTACAAAGTAGAATTGGTGGCGCAACAAATAAGCCATGATATGGATTTTTAGGTGCAAAATTGAAAGAGTTATGATTTTTTAAAAGCAAGGAGCAAAAAACGAAAATGCAAAAACGGAAAACCCCCGGTCCTTAAGGGGTTAATTAAACCCCACAGTCAATGGCGTACTCGCATAAAAATTCCAAAGTCCAAAATAGTGCATTTTTGGTCACTTTTTATATCATGAAAATAAGTCCTATCAATGCAAAAATGGTACCGCTAAAAACTTCAGATCATGACGCAAAAAATGAGCCCTCATACCGCCCCATACGGGGAAGAATAAAAAAGTTATAGGGGTCAGAAGATGACAATTTTAAATTAATTTTCCTGCATGTAGTTATGATTTTTTCCAGAAGTACGACAAAATCAAACCTACATAAGTAGGACATCATTTTTATCGTATGGACCTACAGAATAAAGAGAAGGTGTAATTTTTACCGAAAAATGTACTGCGTAGAAACGGAAGCCCCAAAAAGTTACAAAATGGTGTGTTTTTTTCTATTTTGTCTCACAATGATTTTGTTTCCGTTTCACCGTACATTTTTGGGTAAAATGACTGATGTCATTGCAAAGTAGAATTGGTGGCGCAAAAAATAAGCAATCATATGGATTTTTAGGTGCAAAATTAAAAGAGTTATCATTTTTTAAAGGTAAGGAGGAAAGAACGAAAATGTAAAAACTGAGAGGTCATCGCATGTTGAAGACAGCATCAACATACAATGCTTTTGTATGTCTGGGCCATCGCATAAACGGCTATCCGGCATCGCTGACTGCTTCAGCTTCCGCCAGATAGCCGTATACGGTGCCACGTGTGCTCCGGTGATGGTCTCCTATCCTCGGGGCTCCGGAGCGTCCTCGGGGCTCCGGTGCCTCCTCTTCACGACCCCCTCCCTCGCCGGCGCTCTCCTTCGTAGTCATCACGTCGCGCGCATTCTGTCCCGTTATCCAATAGGAGTGGCGTGCGTGCATAGTGACGTGATGACGGCAGCGGAGAGCGAGGATCCCGGGGAAGCAGAGATGGTCGGAGCGCTGGGGACACCACAGGGACGCGGCGACAGCGATGGAGGGTGACATCCAGGGCAGCGGTGACGGGTCCGGAGCGGCGGGGACAGGTGAGTACAGCTTCCTATACTTTACATTGCACGGATCCCTCAACATATGATGGTTTCAACAAACGATGGTTCATTTGGAATGGATTACCATCGTAT
This sequence comes from Hyla sarda, assembly GCF_029499605.1. Taxonomy (NCBI): domain Eukaryota; kingdom Metazoa; phylum Chordata; class Amphibia; order Anura; family Hylidae; genus Hyla; species Hyla sarda. Next base: position 359,957,450 of record NC_079189.1, read on the forward strand.
GTTGAGGGACCACTGTATATTTAAGGATATATTTATACATAGGTGCACAGAATGAACAAAACCATTAACCCCTTAACGACGCAGGACGTATATTTACGTCCTGCGCCGGCTCCCGCGATATGAAGTGGGGTCGCGCTGCATCACACCCCGCATCACATCGCGTCGGTCCCGGCGCCCATCAATGGCCGGGACCCGCGGCTAATACCACACATCGCCGATTGCGGCAATGTGCGGTATTAACCCTTTAGAAGCGGCGGTCAAAGCTGACCGCCGCTTCTATAGTGAAAGTGAAACTATGCCGGCTAGTCAGTCAGGCTGTTCGGGACCGCCGCGGTGAAATTGCGGTGTCCCGAACTGCTTACAGGACACCGGGAGGGCCCTTACCTGCCTCCTCGGTGTCCGATCGGCGAATGACTGCTCCGTGCCTGAGATCCAGGCAGGAGCAGTCAAGCACCGATAACACTGATCACAGGCGTGTTAATACACGCCAGTGATATGTGTAAGAGATCAGTGTGTGCAGTGTTATAGGTCCCTACGGGACCTATAACACTGCCAAAAAAAAGTTAAGAAAAAGTGTTGATAAAGGTCATTTAACCCCTTCCCTAATAAAAGTTTGAATCCCCCCCCTTTTCCCATAAAAAAAATAAAACAGTGTCAATAAAAATAAACATATGTGGTATCGCTGCGTGCATAAATGTCCGAACTATAAAAATATATCATTAATTAAACCGCACGGTCAATGGCGTACGCGCAAAAAAATTCCAAAGTCCAAAAAAACGTATTTTGGTCACTTTTTATACCATTAAAAAATTAATAAAAGTGATCAAAAAGTCCGATCAAAACAAAAATCATACCGTTAAAAACTTCAGATCACGGCGCAAAAAATGAGCCCTCATACCGCCCTGTACGTGGAAAAATAAAAAAAGTTATAGGGGTCAGAAGATGACATTTTTAAACGTATAAATTTTCCTGCATGTAGTTATGATTTTTTCCAGAAGTATGACAAAATCAAACCTATATAAGTAGGGTATCATTTTAACCGTATGGACCTACAGAATAATGATAAGGTATAATTTTTACCAAAATATACACTGCGTAGAAACGGAAGCCCCCAAAAGTTACAAAATGGGTTTTTTTCTTAGATTTTGTCGCACAATGATTTTTTTTTTCCGTTTCACCGTGAATTTTTGGGTAAAATGACTGTCACTGCAAAGTAGAATTGGTGACGCAAAAAATAAGCCATAAAATTGATTTTTAGGTGGAAAATTTAAAGGGTTATGATTTTTAAAAGGTAAGGAGGAAAAAACGAAAGTGCAAAAACTGAAAAACCCTGAGTCCTTAAGGGGTTAAAGAACAAAACCATTAAAACACATTAGGCACAGGCAGTGTTCCCCCACACATTAGGCGCAGGCAGTGTTCCCCCACATATTAGGCGCAGGCAGTGTTCCCCCACACATTAAGCGCATGCAGTGTTCCCCCACACATTAGGCGAAGGCAGTGTTCCCCCACACATTAGGCGAAGGCAGTGTTCTCCCACACATTAGGTGCAGGCAGTGTTCCCCCACACATTAGGCGCAGGCAGTGTTCCCCCACACATTAGGCGCAGGCAGTGTTCCCCCACAGACATACAGCCTCCAGCCATATACAGTGTATGGCTAGAGGCTGTATGCCAGCGTACTTCCCACTTCAGTGCTCTGACCACCGCTCTGGCTATAGCAGTAGGTCCCGGGACCGGTGGTCGGAGCACTGAAGATGACCTGCCGCTGGTCACTTACCAAGCTGGCCAGCGCGCGTCTTCCTCCTTCTCGATCCTTTGGTCCTCGGCGCCTTCGTTTCTATGGGCGCACGCACGGGAAGTCAGTGACGTCCCGGCGTGCACTATCTCCCGGCGGCCCCTGCGTTTTAAAACTTAACGCGGGGCCGCAGGGAGTTAATAGTGATGGGGGGAATTGCTCCGTCGCTACAGGACGGGCAAACACCGGCTCTGCTCGGGGCCCCAAGCAATTGCTAGGTTTGCCTGTCCTGTTGCGACAGGCCTGGAGTCGGGTGTGTGTCTTGACCTCCGCCTAACCCGCGAGACTGACTCACCGTACCCCTGGGGTTCGATCGAACCCAGGTTAAGAACCACTGCTCTAGAGGTCTATAGTTTAGATGATAAATTTGGGACAGGTCCCTGAATTTGTTCCGGTTTGGAAACTGCTAAGAGCATATCATACACAAATGTCATTCATTTTACTAATGACATACCTAGTCAAAGTCAATTATATGGGGAGGAAAGTAGTAAATGTCTCATGAATGATTATAAAGGCCAAAAACAAAAATTCAATAACCAAGGGGACATCCTATTTTTTGCCCTTTATAGATCCCAAAGTTAGCTGCAGATTTACCACAATTTACCCAACCTATTATCCTCCTTATTATAAAGATTTTCAATAATGCACAGGCTGATCAGTCTAGTTCATGCAGCTGTGCCTTTTGGGTGATCTGCAGTGAATAGACAACCACATCCTGTATGAAAAAATAAATACAAATTGTTTTCAGTAATTTCTTTGACTGACAGTCACAATGCAGGAAAAATATTGGGGGAGATTTATCAAAACCTGTCCAGAGGAAAAGTTGCTGAGTTACACATAGCAACCATTCAGAGGACTTCTTTTATTTTGCAGAGGCCTTGTTAAAAATAAAAGAAGCAATCTGATTGGTTGCTATGGGCAACTCAGCAACTTTTCCTCTGGACAGGTTTTGATAAATCTCCCCCAATATTTTTCCTGCATTGTGACTGTCAGTCAAAGAAATTACTGAAAACAATTGCTGTTTTCTTGTTCAGCCAGCCCCCAGAATATTGAATAAAAAGTAAACAAAAGATTTGTATGTATAGGCCACCCACTTCCGCTGTAAACTACAACTTTCTTGTGAGTGCCAAGAAAAGTTGCAAATTTTTTGCGTAAACTTGAAATGCACCATCATTTATGATTTTTTTTACTTAAAAAAATTATTAAAAATGTGACCCAAAAAAAACACTTTTCTCACAAAAACAAGCTCTTACACAGCAGTTAATAGAAAAAGAGCAAAGTTATGCCATTTGCAATACAATGTATTTTAATAATGTGTTTAATAAAGTGTGTGTGCGTGTTTGTTTTTTTAACTTTTCACTTTTTTCTTTTCCTAAATTTTTTAGGTAGTACTATTACTCCCAGCATGGAACAGACTGTTCCATGATAGGAGTAGTAGTACCTGTACTAATAGACAGATCGCCCCAGGTGTCACTTCTGACAAACGATGTGATCTTCCTATATAATGTATAGAAGCGGGCGGCGTGGCCCCTCTTCTCTGATCCCCTGTACTGTATTCTGTGATGTGAAGTTCTTCACTTCACAGATTCATATTGCCCGCAGAGAGCTGTGATTGGCCAGATGGTTCCAGCCAATCACAACTCTCTGCGGGAAATATGAATAGGTGTGCAGGGGACAAGAGAAGAGCTGCTGGCATCTATATATCATGTGAGTAAATGAAGAAAGGTAGTCCAGCAGTCCCTTAAAAACGTAGATCCTTTATTGAACTGGTTCTTTAAAAGTACAGAGCACACACCATACACCTTCACCTGGTCAGCAAACTACTCCTATGGACGCGTTTCGAACGCATGCGCGTTCTTGATCACCACACCACCTGTGTGTTCCTCACCTCTTAAATGCTGAATTCAAGAGGGAGGAGCACTTACTTCAAGAAGACTTGTATAAACACCCTTCGTGTGCCTTAAAAACTTCTTACAAAAACAGGTTAAATTTAAAACTAACTATTGCATGAAAAAAGTCTTTATTGTTTGTTTCCGCTCGGTTTGTTTGTGAATCAAACTGTTAGGTTGCATATATTCTACACCGGCAGCGGAATCAGCAATAAATGCATAATGTGTACTGGTTCTAAGAAATCATTGCGATTACATTCTTGAAACTTCCACATTAGATGTTAAAGAAATTAATGATCAAGACAGTGTTGTAGACATGTTAACTACTGGAACATAAAATGGCAACTTCAAGTATGTCCAAAGGAGAATATTTTCAGTAATGTAACATTAGTTCCTTCCGTATGTTCAAGCCGTGCGGTATTCTGGTGCGCAGAGTGTACTGCCAGAAGGCTTCACGGTTGAACAATTTTCATTGTATGTCACCACCTCTTGTGGGCTTCTTAACTTTCTCAATGCCATATGCTACAAAATTCTTTATATTTCCATTATGAGCCTGTGCAAAATGTATGGATGCACCCGATTTGTTTCTATTACTTTCTACTTTGACCGCGTCATATAAATGTTCGCGGATCCTAATTTTTAGTGAATGTGAAGTGCATCCCACATATTTTAGGCTACAAGCAGTGCATTCAATTGCATATACGACATTTGTCGTACTGCAATTGATGTACTGCTTAATGTCATATCTATGGTTTTCTGTACTATCAGCAAAATCTTTGCATACCTTGGCAACATCACATAATTTGCACCGATTTGCTCCACACTTAAAAAAACCTTTGTTTCTTAGCCAAGTGTTCACACATTGAGTTTCTGAAATAATTAGGCTGGGGGATAAACTATCTTTTAAAGTTGAAGTGCTCCTCCCTCTTGAATTCAGCATTTAAGAGGTGAGGAACACACAGGTGGTTTGGTGATCAAGAACGCGCATGCGTTCGAAACGCGTCCATAGGAGTAGTTTGCTGACCAGGTGAAGGTGTATGGTGGGTGCTCTGTACTTTTAAAGAACCAGTTCAATAAAGGATCTACGTTTTTAAGGGACTGCTGGACTACCTTTCTTCATTTACTCACAAGTATCAAGCCTGGCCGGGCTCGAGTCCTTGCAGACCGTGGAGGAGGTGAGCTGAGAGAACTTTATTTTCTGATTCATTTGTTATGCATCTTGTCTGACTTTCGAGCTCCCTCTGAAGAACTCGTTCACACCCAATTTCCATACACCAGAGCACCACACACCCCACTGAAGACGTCAGTACAAACACTCCATTATTCACCTCCTAATTGCCAGCCAGTAAGGCAGAAAGCACATACTGCTATAATATGGCGACGGGACAGCAGAATAAACGCAATCGCAAAGAAAAAGCTGCTGAATTGTTCTCCTCTTCTGCACAGCAGGAGCAAATGGAGGTGAATTTTAAAGTACTATTGCATGACTTAGAAAAATTACTCTCACAGGAAACAAGAGTTTGGTGCGATCAAGCGACTCTAAGCAATTATCTAAGTCAAGAAATGATACCAAGAGGATTGAGAGTAAAAAAAAATACCAACCACAATTTACTGTGAGGAGATGTTGCAGGAGTGGAACCAGGCACTCACAGTATGTTCAAAATCTCTTATCAATGTCATTACTAAATATGAAGCAATCAAACTGGATGATTTAAAAATAGACATAGAAAAAACAAAAGAAAAATATAAAAATCTACCGGACTATGACTCATTTCTGGAAAAAATAAATGATAGAGTGGAGAAGCTGGAAAATTATATTATGGAAACGAAAAAAGTCAAATATAAAAGAGACACTAAGGATTATACGCTAAACCAAGTATATGATTGGCACAAATGGGATAAAAATGAGAATGTTCCCAGATCCATTCTTAAAAGGGGTGGATGCAGGAGGAAGCCGTGTAATCATCCCAAAGTGACCTTCAGCTCTACAGAGGTAGATACAGATGATGCGGAAAGCACAGGCTCAGAAAGTTCAACATCACAATCTAAAAGAAACACCTCTTATCAATACAAATCAAAAAACTGGAAGGGCAAAAGGGGAAAAAAACCAGAAGGGCCGGAAGAAAACATAGAGGGAGAAACCGTGGAGCAAACGCTGCAGACCCGGAGCAGGGTGAAAAAGCAGCGTCCTAAATCTGTCATCAAAGAATCTAAGCCCAGAACACATCTAAATATTAGCCCTTGGTTTGAATTTTGCACCAACCAATAATTTTGATGTCTTACACACTCTAACAGAAATAAATAAATTTGTCCGGAACTTAGCAGTCAAACGTCATTTTCACAATCCAGAAGAGGAATCAAACATGGCACAGGACCAACAAACCAGCAACTCATATTCCACACTAATGTTTTCAGAACAGTTGGCACTAAAGGCACTTGAGGATCTCAACATGGAAAACGAAGAGCAAACAAGGGACATTGAGAAAAATAAACATCACAAAATAAAAAATCCGTATTTTTATCCGGTACAGGCGAGAACAGAGGGAATGGACAAATTCCAAGAGGCCATAGAAAGAGAACTTACGGACCTACAAACAGAACTAAACACGAACAGTCATAAGCACAACAATTTAAGCAAAGCACACAGATTAGCTTTAAAAGACCTCCAAGAAGACAAATCGATTGTCATTCGAATGTCAGATAAGGGGGGGGGTATGGTAACTGTTATGAACAAAAAGGATTATATAACACAAATACAAGAAATGCTATCTGATGATCAAACCTATGGTAAATTAGGTGCAGATCCAACTGCCAAATTTACCAAGGAGTTAAATATCCTCCTAAGTGAGGGAGTAGCTTTAAATGTGCTTATTGAGAGAGAAAAAGAGTATCTTTTGGGTGACAGTCCTGTCATGCCTATCCTGTACACCTTACCTAAAACGCATAAGGGGGTGTTGCCACCCCCGATACGCCCCATTGTGTCCAGCCGAGGGTCCTTGTTAGAGAGATTATCTCTCTGGCTGAACGAAATGCTTCAGCCACTTGTCCGCCATGTGCCGGGGTACCTCCAAGACTCCAGGGATGTATTGCACAATTTGAGTGATTTGCAGTGGCAGTCTGGGTGGTGTTGGCTCACCTGTGACGTTGTATCGTTATATACTTGCATACCCTGACCGGTAGCCATGAGAGCCTTAGAACACAACCTAGATTGTCACAGCAATTACCCAAGTGATTTATGTGAATTCATTAAACAGGTCACATGGTTTTTAATGTCACACAATTTTTTCAGTTTTGACAGTCAATTTTACATTCAGCGCAGTGGGGTGTCAATGGGGGCGAGACACTCCCCCTCATTGGCTAACCTCACCATGTCTTACTGGGAAGAAATCACCATCTTCTCTAGTCACAATCCCTTTGCTACCCATGTACAGTGGTATGGAAGATTCATAGATGACCTTCTCCTTGTTTGGAGAGGAGATATGTCTTCCATACCACTGTACATGGAATAATTGAACGACAACCAGTTCAATCTAAGGTTCACACAGCAAGTTGATTTAGTTACAGTTAATTTTCTGGATTTACTTGCAATCACATATAATCCACACTTCAAAAACATCCGTGGTTTAATTTACAAAAATCTGCACCTCCTAAAAGAGGATGAAATTTTGGCAAGTCTTTTGGCACAAGGGGTGGCAGTGGTACCAAAAAAGGCTTGTACTTTAAAAGATAGTTTATCCCCCAGCCTAGTTATTTCAGAAACTCAATGTGTGAACACGTGGCTAAGAAACAAAAGTTTTTTTTAAGTGTGGAGCAAATCGGTGCAAATTATGTGATGTTGCCAAGGTATGCAAAGATTTTGCTGATAGTACAGAAAACCTTAGATATGACATTAAGCAGTACATCAATTGCAGTACGACAAATGTCGTATATGCAATTGAATGCACTGCTTGTAGCCTAAAATATGTGGGATGCACTTCACGTCCACTAAAAATTAGGATCCGCGAACATTTATATGACGCGGTCAAAGTAGAAAGTAATAGAAACAAATCGGGTGCATCCATACATTTTGCACAGGCTCATAATGGAAATATAAAGAATTTTGTAGCATATGGCATTGAGAAAGTTAAGAAGCCCACAAGAGGTGGTGACATACAAAGAAAATTGTTCAACCGTGAAGCCTTCTGGCAGTACACTCTGCGCACCAGAATACCGCACGGCTTGAACATACGGAAGGAACTAATGTTACATTACTGAAAATATTCTCCTTTGGACATACTTGAAGTTGCCATTTTATGTTCCAGTAGTTAACATGTCTACAACACTGTCTTGATCATTAATTTCTTTAACATCTAATGTGGAAGTTTCAAGAATGTAATCGCAATGATTTCTTCGAACCAGTACACATTATGCGTTTATTGCTGATTCCGCTGCCGGTGCAGAATATATGCAACCTAACAGTTTGATTCACAAACAAACCGAGCGGAAACAAACAATAAAGACTTTTTTCATGCAATAGTTAGTTTTAAATTTAACCTGTTTTTGTAAGAAGTTTTTAAGGCACACGAAGGGTGTTTATACAAGTCTTCTTGAAGTAAGTGCTCCTCCCTCTTGAATTCAGCATTTAAGAGGTGAGGAACACACAGGTGGTGTGGTGATCAAGAACGCGCATGCGTTCGAAACGCGTCCATAGGAGTAGTTTGCTGACCAGGTGAAGGTGTATGGTGTGTGCTCTGTACTTTTAAAGAACCAGTTCAATAAAGGATCTACGTTTTTAAGGGACTGCTGGACTACCTTTCTTCATTTACTCACAAGTATCAAGCCTGGCCGGGCTCGAGTCCTTGCAGACCGTGGAGGAGGTGAGCTGAGAGAACTTTATTTTCTTATTCATCTATACATCATACAAAGAAGAGCGGCCGGCATCTATATATTATACAGAGAAGAGTGGCCGACATCTATACATTATACAGGAGGATCGCAGTGGGTGTCGGGATGAAACCCGCTGTGATCTGTCCTTAACTGCAGGTACTACTGCTCCCAACATGGAACACACTCTGCTCCATGCTGAGAGCTGTAGTACCAGCATTAATAGACAGATCGCTGCCGGTGTAACCTCTGACACCCGCTGCGATCATCCTATATAATGTATAGATGCCAGCCACTCTTCTCTGTAAAATGTATAGTTGCCGGCCGCTCTTCTTTGTATAATGTTTAGATGCTGTCCACTCTTCTCTGTAAAATGTATAGATGCCGGCCGCTCTTCTTTGTATAATGATAGATACCGGCCGCTCTTCTCTGTATAATGTATAGATGCCGGCCGCACTTCTCTGCATAATGTATAGATGTTGGCCGCTCTTCTCTGGTCTCCTGCACTGACGTATATATACACACCTATTCGTATTTCCCGCAGAGAGTTTTGATTGGCTGGAACCATCTGGTCAATCACAGCTCTCTTCAGGAAATATGAATCTGTGATGTGAAGAACAAGAGAAGAGCTGCCGTGCCACCCTTCTATACATTATATAGGAGGATCACAACAGGTGTCAGAAGTGACACCCAGGGCGATCTATTAGTACAGGTACAGGTGCTGAGAGTAGTAGTACTACCTGAAAAATTAAAAAAATTAAAATAACGAAAAAAGTGAAAAACACACACACTTTATTAAACACATTAATGAAATACATTACTTATAAAAAGTTTAATAAAACGAATTCTAAAAAATATATTATTTTTACAATTAAATGGCCCCTTTCTACATTTTTATTACCGGCTACACTTTTAGTTCTCTGCCCACCCACGTAAATGGATCCCTTTTTAAAAATTTATAAAAATGTTATTATAAAAAATATAAATTTCGTTAGATACAATTTTTGCCATCCCTACTGTATCTTTTTTTTTTTTTTTTTATGGTACCCTACAAATTTTATTAAAAAGGTATCTCCATCCCTTTTTTGGATCGCTAAAGTCCAAAAAAGGATAAAAATTGCCTGCAAAAACACCAAAGTTAAAACCCACATGTTTTTTCACTTCTATGGGAGAAAAGATGCCAAGATTTCCCCCCAAAAATGCCAAAGTCTCAACAAGAGGTTGTTTTTAAAAAACTGCCAAGGAGCCAAAAATAGCTATAAAACACCAAAAGGATTAAACAGTAAAAGTTACCGACCTCTAGATATATATCTATATATATATATATATAAAACTCAACGTGTGTGTGTGTATGTATGTGAGTATGTATGTGTGTATGTTCCAGCATCACGTCCAAACGGCTAAAGATATTAACATGAAACTTGGCACACATGTTACTTATATGTCAAGAACGAACAAACATAGGATAGGTGATTTAACCCTTACCCACCCCTATTTGCCAGGGGCGGGGTTTATGTTTAAAGTCCCATACAAGTCAATGGGAAATATATGTTATTGCATAACTTCCAAACGGCTGGAGATATTTCCATAATACTTGGTCACATGTTACTTATATGTCCACTTGAAATATAGGATAGTTAATAGTAGCATGCAGTAGGTTACAGGGTTGGGCATAGCACATACGATCGTGGCGTACTTGCAGTGGGTACATGGTAGTATTGGATACAGTACATACGCTCATAGTGTTATATTGCAGTGGGTAGTTAGTATTGTATACAGTCCATGCGCTCATAGTGTCGTTGCAGTGGGTATAGTTAGTTTGTACACCAGCATACATGCTTATAGTGTTATTTGTAGGGGTTACAGTCATAGGTGCAATATACAGTAAATATGCTCATAGTATCACATGCAGTAGGTACAGTTAGGGTAGTTCGCAGTGCATATGCGCAGTGTCATATGCAGTGGGTACAGTCACACTGGTATGGTACACAGTGCATATGCTCATAGTGTTATAGGCGGTAGGCACAGTTAGGTGGCATACAGTGCTTATGCTCAGTGGCATATGCAGCAGGTACAGTTAGTGTTTTTGTTACAGCACGTATACTCATAGTGTCATATCCAGAACCCACAGTTAGTGTTGCACACAGTACATGCACCCATAGTGTCTCATGCAGCAGGTACAGTTACTGTTGTGTATAGTTCATATGCTAGTTGTGTCACACGCTACATGTACAGACATAGGTCATACACTCAGACCTTGAGCACGGTTCGTGTGTCGTGGTCATATTGCACTTTCGTGTGCCGTCCTTTCCATACATTCGCAGGTCGCTGTCCAGAACATATGCTCATAACTATTGTTGTATCTAGCTTCATACTGTCTTACCATACTCACGCTCATAGCTTGCACTGTTCGTACGCCCATGGATTCACACAAAATATACTATACATACGTTCATAGCCTCATACTTACAGATGCGCATAGCTTGTTCTCTACAATCATTGATAGTTACACTGAACATACCTAGGTGCCAGTATACTTTGCATACGTTAGCTTGCACTGAACAGATGTTTGTAGCATTCCACGGTGCGTACGTTGCAGTTTGGGGTCAGCATTAATCTGTTTAGTCCATTCAGGTCAACATCACGCAAGCGTCCATCACGTCCACAGCGTTATTCAAAGACCTGTCACGTCTACAGGTACGAGGTTTGAGTTAGATTATCTTGTTACAGGCACGATGATTACGCAAAGACCTGTGACATCTACAGGCACGAGGATACGCAGGACCTGTCTAAACTACAGGCACGCGGAGACCGTTCATGTCCACGGACACAGTGCTTGTGTTAAATACAGCAGGTACAGTTAGTGTTTTGTTTACAGTATGTACACTCATAGTGTCACATGCAGGAGTCACAGTTAGTGTTGCATACAGTACATGCACTCATAGTGTCTTAGGCAGTAGGTACAGTTACTGTTGTGTACATTTATGCGCTCGTTGTGCTATATGCAATGTGTACAGACAGTGTTAGACACTCAGGCCTTGAGCACTGTTCGTGTGCTTGTCGTGGTCATCTTGCACTCACGTGTGTCGTCCTTTCCATACATACGCAGGTCGCTATTCAAAACATATGCTCATAACTGTTGTCGTATCTAGCTTCATACTGTCTTAGCATTCACATAGCTCGCACTGTTCATGCACTCATTGTGTTATATGCAATGTGTAAGGACAGTGTTAAACACTAAGGCCTTGAGCACTGTTCGTGTGCTTGTCGTGGTCATATTGCACTCGCGCGTGCCATCCTTTCATACATACGTGGGTCGCTATCCAGAAACATATGCTCATAACTCTTGTCATATCTAGCTTTGTACTGTCTTACCATACACATAGCTCGCACTGGTCATATGCACATGGATGCATACAGAGTATACTACACATACGTTCGTAGCTTTCATACTGTACAGATGGTCATAGCTTGTACTCTACAATCACCAATAGTTACACCGCACATACCTCTGTGCCAGTATACTTCGCATACGTTTAAACTTGCACTGAATATACGGTGGTAGCAGTCCACGGTGCATACGTGTGTAGTTCGTGGTCAGCATTAATCAGTTTAGTCCAGTGATGTCAACATCACGCGTACGTACATCACGTCCACAGGGTTACTCAAGATCTGTCACGCCTACAGGTACGAGGTTTGAGTTAGATTGTCTTGTTATGGGCACGATGATTACGCAAGTCCTGCCACATCTATAGGCACGAGGGTATGCAGGACCTGTCTAAACTACAGGTACGATAGGCACGCAGAGACCAATCATGTCTACAGACACAATACTTCTGTTTATACCCGTCACGCTTTCATGTACGACAGTCTATAGGCGCAATTGTTACAAGAGTTCTGTCAAATCTATAGGAATGTGCATGACAAGGAGACCCATCATTCGCTGCAGGTCGTCACTCCTCAGATCTTAGTCATGACGACATGTTGGGCAGGTGTTGGTATGGCTCACTGTTCAGTCGAGTCAACTCTTATCGAGGCTTAATTGGTATAGGCGTCATGCCAATGGAAGGTCATTGTCACCAAAGGTCGGTCATTGTGTCAGGTTGCGTATCATGTAACTAACAGTGGAAACTTTGCCACTTATTAGCAGGGACTGAAGTATGTTATGCCTGGTAAGTTTATCCGTTCCATCTTGCTGCATTTGTCACAGTAAGTACGTCAGTAGGCTCGAATCAGCCAGTATGTAGTCAGGTCCGGTTCCAGCGTCAGGCCATCCGTAGTAGGCATCTCTACCGTTACTTCTCAGGGTCAGGTACTGCCTAATGCGGGCACGAGCCGGCAGGCTCAACTCTCTCTTGGTTGCTCGAGGTTAGGTAGTACAGTTAGGGGTAGATAGATATGTCTAGTGGTGATGTGGGTTATTCAGGAGCAATGTTATCAATCCTATGTCTGAGTTTTTTGCCCTCTTCAGGCATGCCCTCATACACGGTTATGGGCACAATTCAACCGCTGAGTTAGGCATTCTCATTGGTATAGGTTTAGGTCTGTCTGTAAAGTGCAATCTCAGGTAGGGAAGAACTCTAACCTCTTGGTAAGTCAATATGTGTTTATGTATAAATCGGTAGTCAACCCTTGCAACCACGTGCACAAATGAAAGCCCTGAGCACAAATAAAACAACGTGTGTGTGTGTGTGTGTGTGTGTGTATATGTATGTATGTTCCACAAAAACTTTCAAACGGCTAAATATATTAACATGAAACTTGGCACACATGTTACTTATATTTCAACAACAAACATAGGATAGGTAATTTAACCCTTACTCACCCCCATTTGCCAGGGGCGGGGCTTATATTTAAAATCCCATGCAAGCCAATGGGAAATATATGTTACTCCATAACTTCCAAACGGCTGGAGATATGAGGACGGGAAAGGAGGATGGGATAGGAGGTCAGGATAGGAGGTTGAGATAGGAGGATGGGATAGGAGGTCGAGATAGGAGGACGGGAAAGGAGGTTGGGATAGGAGGACGGGATAGGAGGTCGGGATAGGAGGTCGGGATAGGAGCTCGAGATTGGAGGACGGGATAGGAGGACGGGATAGGAGGACGGGATAGGAGGTCGAGATAGGAGGTCTGGATAGGAGGACGGGATATGAGGACGGGACAGGAGGTCGAGATAGGAGGACTGGATAGGATGTGGGGTTGGGATATGACAACAATAGATGAGGACTGCATATGAAGTCAAAAGCTTCCTCCTTTGTTTATTTTCCTCCCTAAAAAGGATTAGGAAGGAAAAACCGGGCAACGCCGGGTACTCAGCTAATAAATATATATATATATATATATAGATAGAGAGAGAGAGAGAGAGAGAGAGAGAGAGAGAGAGAGAGAGACTAAAGTAGATACAATATTATTTAATAATACATATATAATAAAGTGGAAGTAAATAAAATGAGGTATACATTACAAATAGAAACATACAATGTGTCAGAAGATAAGAACCATTTGGCCCATCTAGTCTGCCCAATAAGCTGAATCCTATCAATAGTCCCAGGCTCTACCTTATATGAAGGATAGCCTTATACCTAGCTCTATCTTATATGAAGGATAGCCTTATGCCTATCCCATGCATGTTTAAACTCTTTCACTGTATTTGTAGCTATCACTTCTGCAGGAAGGCTATTCCATGCATCCACTACTCTCTCAGTAAAGTAATACTTCCTGATATTACTTTTAAACCTTTGTCCCTCTAATATAAAACTATGTCCTCTTGTGGTAGTTTTTCTTCTTTTAAATATGCTCTCCTCCTTTACCGGGTTGATTCCCTTTATGTATTTAAAAGGGCCGGCCTTTGGGGTGTTCGAGCTGTGCGGCCGCACAGGGGGCCATAGCAACAGGGATGCTGGGCGGCCGACACAGCTCGCAGTGTAACAGGCCGGTGTGAGGTGGAATTTTGCGCCCCTGTGAAAACATGCGTCCGCTCCTCCCCCAGCTATTGTGCCCACTTGTACAGACAACCTAGAACCAGACCCACGTCTCTACACATTTGCAACAGCTGGAACCCCCTGCAACCGGGACCACTGTCCAGGCGCGCGCACTCAACCACGAGAAGCAATATCTCCTGCCTGCACACTCACCGCTCCAATACCGCATTCATACCATCTCACGGCCGGACACCAACCTCTGCCACTCTGGAAAACAATGGGAATACATTGTGCGGACATCATCCCTGAGCCGGCTGCCCAGCCGTGCCAGTCTGCAGCACGGAGTTTGCTACACGGCAGAACTACAATTCTGGGACCTACCAGCGGTGCGGTGAGTGGTGCAGAGCACCAAACTTCCATTATCAACTGTGAGCATCATCTGCCACCATACAGAGACCTTATCACTATATAGAGATTTTACAGACTGGGTACAGTGTATCAACTGACTCTAATAACTAACAGTTTACAAAAGCAAATAAGAGACTAACTGGGTACAGTGTATCAACTGACTATAGTAACAGACTAATTCCCTGAACTAGGTGGCTGTTACAAGGACATATTCGGACATACTATCACCATTTGAAATGTATTCCTCATTTTTTTTTTTTTTCCACTTTATTATATATGTATTGTTAAATAATATTGTATCTACTTTAGTCCAAAGCAAGGGCCCTGCTTGGACTATTTCTACTACTATATATACTATTTTTACCGTAATAAATACTTTTTTTATACAACTAGTCAACATCCACTCCTTAAATTATTTTCTAATTACTCTTCCTTTATATATATCTAGAGGTCGGTAACTTTTACTGTTTTATTTAAATTTTTCGGCACATGGGGTTGCGTGCAACACCAGTACCTCGAGATATATATTTATTCTTATATAGTGTGAGCCCCCCGATCTCCACTTGTTTTCCATTGGATTAAAAAAATGGCAAACTAAAAAATGCCAAATGGATTTGGCATTTTGCAGTTCCCTATTGACTTGCAGCTAACATCTGGCCGCAGCGTTTTTTCATTTAAAAAAAACGCCATGTGGCAGAATGGGCGTTTTTATTGGCGTTTTTGCTAAAAAAAAAACAAAAACAAACAAAACAAGTGGAAACCTAGCCTTACAGTAAAGAATCTCTGTCTGTGATGATGGGGAAATCTTCTTTCCTCTAGACGTAGTGGATGCCCCCATGTCATGGTTATTGGCCTAGGTATAAAAAGATCACTAGAAAGATCTGTGTAATGTCCATTCTTATATACAGGGGCCCAAAATGGGCACAATACTCCACATGTGGTCTGACTACACACACACGCACACACACACACACACACACACACACACACCTCTATCATGGATGCTGTGTCTGGCCTATTGGTTAGTATAAGGTCCAGAAGTGCCCCCCCCCCCCCCCCCTCTTGTTGGGTCCTGCACTGGTTGGGAAAGATAATTGTCCTTTATTATTGCCAAAAACCTGTTTCCCTTGCTGGACCTGCAGGTTTCAGCTTCCCAGTCTATATTAGGGTAGTTAAAGTCCCCCGTAAAATGACATCACACTTCGTTGCTGCCCCATCTATTTTTCTTATTAGTAGGTTTTCTGTTGCTTCTGTTATACTAGGTGACTTATAACAGACCCCTATCAGTAATTTATTGTTCTTACCTCCTCCCCTTATCTCCACACACAGAGACTTCACATGATCATTTTCCTCTCCGATGTCCTCATGCAGAATTGGCCCAAGACAGGATTTTATGTATAAGCAAACCCTCCCCTTTTTTTTTTTACCTGTACGGTTATTTTTTTTTATACCTGTATATTTTTATACCTGTATATTAACTGTCCAATCAAAGCTCGCATCCAGCCATGTCTCACATATCCCCCCTAAATCATAGTTTTCTTCCAACATTAAAAGTTCCAGTTCCTCCTTCTTATTATTGAGGCTTCTGGCATTAGTATACATGCACTTCATGTTTTCTTCCCTACTTTCTTTACTGTTATCACCTATGACTGATCTAACCCCTCCCGACGCTCCACCCCCAGTTTTATTACCTATCCTCATCGCTCTAGCTACACTATCTTCCCCCTCTATGTTGTCGTTTCCCTCCCCAGTCCCTAGTTTAAACACTTCTCCACCCTTCTAGCCATCTTCTCCCCAAGCACAGCTGCACCCTCCCCATTGAGATACAGCCAGTCCCTATGGTAGATGCTATATCCGACAGCTAAGTCTGCCCAGCAGGGCTGATGAAAGGATTTTTGCCACCCTAGGCAAAAGCTAATTTGCTGCCCCTTGACTACGCCCATTGGCTCTGCCCTTTGACATGCCCCACCTTTCTACTGGGGTGACACACTGTAACAAACCTCCTCCTAATGTAATCTCATTAATATTGAGGTGATGCACTGTAACAAACCTCCTCCTCATGTAATCACCTTACAACTTGCGTGACACACTGTAACAAACCTCCTCCTCATGTAATCTCTTTACTACTGGGGTGACACACTGTAACAAACCTCCTCATGTAATCTTCCTACTGGGGGGACATGCGACCTCCACTCCAGCGCAGCTCAGCACCGCCTGCTCCACGGCATCACACAGGTCGCACATAGGGGTACACATGGCACTCAGCGCTCCAGCCTGGCAGCGTTTGCTGCTGTGTACCTGTGAATGACAGTGTGAGTGCACAGGGGGTTGCTCCAGGTACGTATTGAACAGAGTAAGGGGGGGGGGCGCCCGGTCAAAAGTGCGCTATAGGCGGCCGCCTATTTAGCCTATAGGAAAAACCAGCCCTGCAGCCCAGTTCTCCATGGACCCTCCTTCATACCCCAGCTTCGGAGCCATTTGTTTACCTCCCTAATCTCCCGCTGCCTCTCTGGTGTGGCCAGTGGTACAGGTAATATTTCAGAAAATACTACCTTGGAGTTCCTTTCCATAAGCTTGCGGCCTAAATCCCTGAAATCACTTTTAAGGACACTCCACCTACCTCTTACTTTGTCATTGGTGCCAATGTGCACCATGACTGCTGGCTCTTCTCTAGCCCCTCACAGTAATCTGTCTACCCAATCCGCGATGTGCCAAACTCAAGCGCCCCCTGGCCCCCTCTCATACATATACTGCATAGTATGCCCCTTTTTTACTGCTTCATATACTGCTTGGGGATGGGTGCCCTGGTCAGTTGCCCAGGTTACCCCCTCCCCCTCTAACGTCGGCCCTGCCTACAACAAGTAGAATAGGGAATATAGTTAACAATGATGCTTTCTACCTTGGGGATAAGGGAAACTAGGCCAAAAGTCCAGGGCATATGCCCTGGATGCCTAGTGCTATCAATATCAAGTAGGGTTCCTCTTTGGGAATGTGAGCACTGGGTAATCCTGTATATCATGACTCCAAAATATAAAAGATAAAACAATAAAGTGGATTTATTGGAGATAGAAACAAACACTATGTACTAGTGACAACTCTCATAGCATGTTTGTTTCTTATCTGCAAAAATAGACAATGGAAAAACAGAGAAGGGCCACAGAATGACATAATGACATTAATAGAAATGTGAGAGCTCTAATAAGGTTGCGTGGAGATTATTTGTTGCTAACTCAGGATCTGGACAACATACAAGCTACAGTATTCTTCATAGAAGAATGCAATTATCATAATAACCTCAACAGCAGATATAAAATGATAATAGTATTATTTATTTTTTAGTTATTTTTAAAAAGCATTTAGAGGGACACATGCGGCTTTAAAAAGGGATACAGTTACCCCCTGACCTACGATGGCCCCAACATACGATCATTTCAACATACGATGGCCTCTCAGAGGCCATCGCATGTTGAAGGCAGCATCAACATACTAGTCTTTTGTATGTCGGGGCCATCGCAGAAACGGCTATCCGGCAGCGCAGACTGCTTCAGCTGCCACCGGATAGCCGTTTACGGTGCCCCTTGTGGTCCGCTGACGATCACTTACCTGTCCTCGGGGCTCCGGCGCATCCTCTTCGGGATCCCCTGCATCGTCGGCACTCTCCATCGTTGTCATCACGTCGCTGTGCACGCCGTCCCGTCATCCAATAGAGCGGCATGCATAGCGACGTGATGGCGGCGACGTGAGAGCGAGGATGCCGGGGAAGCAGACGCCTTGCCGGAGCATCGGGGACACCCCGGGGACGCGGCGACAGCGATGGAAGGCGACATCCAGGGCAGCGGTGACGAGCGGTGACGGTCCGGAGCGGCGGGGACACGTGAGTATAACCTCCAATACCAGTGATCTTCAACCTGCAAACCTCCAGATGTTGCAAAACTACAACTCCAAGCATGCCCAGACAGCTGTTGGCTGTCCAAGCATGCTGGGTGTTGTAGTTTTGCAACATCTGGAGGTCCGCAGGTTGTAGACCACTGTCCTATACTTTACATTGCACGGATCCCTAAACATACGAAGGTTTCAACAAACAATGGTCCATTTGGAATGGATTACCATCGTATGTTGAGCGACCACTGTATATGTATTTGATAATGTTGTTCCAAGCAAATTTACCAAAATCAAATTGTTTTATTACATGAAAATTCAGCTTTTGGCTAGATTCACAGAACTCAATCTCCCTAAAGATCTAGGGTTCAGAATATACAGCAGGAGCTGCTATTGTCAGTGGTGTAAAGTGGTATTGTCAGTAAATGGTATAGACATACAATAAAGAACAATTTTTGGAAGCAGGAGAAATTCAATTACCATAAAAGAAATAAGCTATAGCTAATATTAGAATGTATGTAGTGGGGGTACACTTTCCTCAAGTCTGGGCTTGATTAAAACCAATGCATAGGTGTATAAAAAATATATATAATTATATAAATAAATATATAATGTAGATCCAGTGAGTTAGATTAAATTGATTGAATTAGATTGAAGTAAAACAATTTATTAATACAACAAAAGTGATATTTCTTGTGGTGCCCTTTGTAGGGCCCTTACATCGGACTTACCACAATACGACTGGTAGTAGATGTACATAAAATAGAAAAATAAAATAGGCATAAAATTTATAAGTAATAGGTGATGGTATCCCAGTTAGGCAAATTATAGGTAGCGCTATAGGTGCATGCCCGGGGATCGTGCTATGGCGGGTGGAATACAATGTCTTATGATCTGAGCAGCGATGTCTCTGTGTGGCTCGTATCTGATAAAGATATTGCGCGTGGCAGCATGCCGGTTAGGTAAGTGAGTGAATTCAGTGCCCTCTGCGGCACTGGAGATTCCTTATATGTGTCCCACTCTACCCTGACGGCACAGGGATAGAGATTAGTGATTGGGATATAGATAGTCTGTTATTTGTTATCTTGTGGGTGCATGAAGCTGCGCTCTGCAGCGCTGGAGACCCCTCAAATGTGGACCACTCTACCCCGGCGGCATGGGGAAAGTTTGAGTGGATTTAGGGGTTTGGCACACTGTGCCTCTTACCAGCAATGTCCTGGAGCGAGGTTACCGGGCATACGTTTTTACCGGTGAGACGGGAGTTTTTGCAGTCCGATGGATGATGCTGAGTTTGCCAATACTGGGGTACAGGTGGTGGAGGCTAGACGCGTTTCGAGTTACTCATCTACCTCTTTTTCAATAGCAATGGCTGCCTGTTAGTGGGAAAGTAATATTTATACCTGCAGCAGCTTTTTGATTGGATGATTGTCAATTGTTATGTATATACTGTGGACTGGATCGTTGTGCAGGTTATACCAATGATCTAATGCTGTGAGGTAAAACATGAATGTGGAAAATCCATTAAAAACTACTTTTTTTTATATGTATATAGAAAGATGGCGTATCATGGATGTGTTCAGGGATTGTAATACATCAAGATGGCGAAAAGAAAATGTAAATAAAGATGGCAAAAAAAATAAATTTTTTTCCTTCTTTCTTTCTTTTTTCTCCCCTTTTTCCTCTTTTTCTTTACCCTCTCCTTTAGTTAGTGTTTAGTGTTTATGTTGTATTGGGACTCTAAAATGCAGACATATATGTGGAAGTATGATATTTGTCCTACTAATATGGTTGCTAGATATTTGGGACAATCCGGACATCACAATGCATTAGTGAGTGAAAAGAATATATGAAAATATACAAAATATATACAAATAAAAAAAATATTAAAATATAAGAATTTTTTGGAAAATATATATAGACAAGGATATATATAATTTGGAAAGTAAATTTATGGATCCAAATGGCGACACTATAGTTATGTGGTAGAGAGCTGTTGATATAGTTCGGATAGAAAGTTTATGGATCCATATTAGGACACTATAACTGTGTGATAAAGAGATGATGATATATAATAATGATATGTAAAAAAGTAAAGGAATAGATTGTAAAATTGAAGATGTTAGGAGGCTAGATTCTACATATCTTCATGGTGTGATCTCTACCTAGATGAAACCAAAAATTTGTAGTTCAGCTTTTAGGCCTTTGGGGGCCTATGTTTCCATCTCATATATGTATTTTGACTTCCTTGATAGATAAAATTGCCGCCTCTCCAGTCAGGTTGAGCCAGCTGTAGGGCTGCGAACAGTGTACCCCTAATGTGACAGTTATGTGTTTCCTTGTAATGGGCGTGTTGTTTGTGTTTCTCATATCCCCTTTTTATATTATAAAAATGTTCAGCTATCCTCTTTTTGAGTGTATGTGATGTACGACCTATATATTGTTTTTTGCATGGGGCATTTGATGATATAAATGATATTTTTAGTGTTGCAAGTTAGAAGTTCTTTAATTGAATGTGTTTTATGGTTCGTGGTGGATGTTATTGTGTCTGGTTTTTTTGGGAACTCTGTAACTTTGCAATTGTTGCACTGATTGCATCTGTAAAATCATTATAATCCCTGAACACATCCATGATATGCCATCTTTCTATATGCATAAAAAAAACACCAATGTTTTACACTTTAGAAGTAGTTTTTAATGGATTTTCCACATCCATGTTTTACCTCACACACAAACTTTCCCCATGCCGCCGGGGTAGAGTGGTCCACATTTGAGGGATCTCCAGTGCTGCAGAGCGCAGCTTTATGCACCCACAGGATAACAAATAACAGACTACCTATATCCCACTCACTAATCTCTATCCCTGTGCAGTCAGGGTAGAGTGGGACACATATATGGAATCTCCAGTGCCGCAGAGCACACTGAATTCACTCACTTACCGACATGCTGCCACGTACAATATCTTTATCAGAAACGAGCCACACAGAGACATCGCTGCTCAGATCATAAGACATTGTATTCCACCCGCCATAGCACGATCCCCATGCATGCACATATAGTGCTACCTATTATTGCCTAACTGGGATACCAGCACCTACAGTGGAGATCAAAAGTTTGGGCACCCCAGGTAAAAATTTGTATTAATGTGCATAAAGAAGCCAAGGAAAGATGGAAAAATCTACAAAAGGCATCAAATTACAGATTAGAAATTCTTATAATATGTCAACAAAAGTTAGATTTTATTTCCATCATTTACACTTTCAAAATAACAGAAAACCAAAAAATGCAGAGTTAATATCTTGTACTACCCCCTTTGGCAAGTATCACAGCTTGTAAATGCTTTTTGTAGCCAGCCAAAAGTCTTTCAATTCTTCTTTGAGGTATGTTTGCCCATTCTTCCTTACAAAAGTCTTCCAGTTCTTTGAGATTTCTGGGCTGTCTGTCACGCACTGCTCTTTTAGGGTCTATCCATCAATTATGTTGAGGTCAGGAGATTGTGAAGGCCATGACCAAACCTTCAGTTTACGCCTCTTGATGTAATCACCCGTGGATTTCGAGGTGTGTTTAGGATCATTATCCATTTGTAGAAGCCATCCTCTCTTTAACTTCAGCTTTTTCACAGATGGCATCAAGTTAGCATCGAAAATTTGCTGAAATTTTATTGAATCCATTTTTCCTTCTACTCGTGAGATGTTCCCTGTGCCACTGGCTGCAATACAACCCCAAAGCATGATTGATCCACCCCCATGCTTAACAGTTGGACAGAGATTCTTTTCATTAAATTCTGTTCCCCTTCTTCTCCAAGAACGTACCTTTGCTCATTCCGGCCAAAAAGTTCAATTTTAACCTCATCAGTCCACAGAACTTGTTTCCAAAATGCATCAGGCTTGTCTATATGTTCATTTGCAAAGTTCAAACGCTGATTTTTGTGGTGAGGACGTAGAAGAGGTTTTCTTCTGATGACTCCATGGAGACCATATTTGTACAAATATCTCGTTATAGTTGAATAGTGTACCACAACTCCAGTGTCTGCCAGATCTTTCTGGAGGGATTGTGCAGTCAAACGTGGGTTTTGAATTGTTTTTCTCACAATCCTGCAAGCTGTTCTGTCTGATATTTTCTTGGTCTTCCAGATCTTGCTTTAACTTCCACTGTTCCTGATGACTGCCATTTCTTAATTACATTCTGAACAGAGGATATTTCTAGACAACTGCTTAGAAGAACCCATGGTGCTGATTGTTGGGGCAAAGTCAGATGAGTCTAGGCATTTAAAACCTTTGGCATTGACATCACCTGGTCTTCCCAGATGATGATTGAGAACAAGCCATGACACTGGCAGGGCTCAGCTTTGCAAAGGGGGCAGTGCATGCTATAAATTCTGCAGGGTGCCCAAACTTTTGCAGACGCCATATTTTTGTTTTCTGTTATTTTGAAAGTGTAAATGATGGAAATAAAATCTAACTTTTGTTGACATATTATAAGAATGTCTAATCTGTAATTTGATGCCTTTTGGAGATTTTTCCATCTTTCCTTGGCTTCTTTATGCACATTGATAAAAATGTTTACCTTGGGTGCCCAAACTTTTGACCCCCACTGTCTTACTTATACATTTTATGCCTATTATATTTTTATTTTCTTTTTTATGTACATCTACTACCAGTCTTATCGTAGTAAGTTCGATGTAAGGGCCCTACAAAGGACACCACAAGAAATATCACTATTATTAATACATTTTTAATTCAATCTCACTCACTGGATCTATATTATTACATATATGTATTTATATATTTATATAATCATATATATATTTTTATACACCTATACATTGGTTTTAATCAAGTCCAGACTTGAGGAAAGTGTACTCCCACTACATACATTGTTTGCAGGTTGTATGGGATACACAACCTTTTCACATTAGTACTCGACTGGCAACAATACTATTGTCTGGTTGTAGCTACTAGAGATGAGTGAACTTATAAAAAATTTGATTCGGCCAATTCGCCGAATTTTCCGAAAAATTTAGTTTCAATCCTATCTATATTAAATCTATATTAACCCCTTAAGGACCGGGGGGTTTTCCGTTTTTGCATTTTCGTTTTTTGCTCCTTGCCTTTAAAAAATCATAACTCTTTCAATTTTGCACCTAAAAATCCATATGATGGCTTATTTTTCGCGCCACCAATTCTAATTTGTAATGACATCAGTCATTTTGCCCAAAAATCTACGGTGAAACGGGAAAAAAAATCATTGTGCGACAAAATTGAAAAAACGCTGTTTTGTAAATTTTGGGGGCTTCCGTTTCTACGTAGTACATTTTTCGGTAAAAATGACACCTTATCTTTATTCTGTAGGTCCATACGATTAAAATGATACCCTACTTATTCAGGTTTGATTTTGTCGGACTTCTGGAAAAAAATCATAACTACATGCAGGAAAATTAATACGTTTAAAATTGTCATCTTCTGACCCCTATAACTTTTATATTTTTCCGTGTATGGGGCGGTATGAGGGCTCATTTTTTGCGCCGTGATCTGAAGTTTTTAATGGTTCCATTTTTGCATTGATAAATGATATAAAAAGTGACCAAAAATGCACTATTTTGGACTTTAGAATTTTTTTGCGCGCACACCATTGACCGAGCGGTTTAATTAATGATATATTTTTATAATTCGGACATTTCCGCACGCAGTGATACCATATATGTTTATTTTTATTTACACTGTGTTTTTTTTTATGGGAAAAGGGGGGTGATTCAAACTTTTAATAGGGGAGGAGTTAAATTATCTTTATTCACTTTTTTTTTAAACTTTTTTTTTTGCAGTGTTATAGGGCCCATAGGGACCTATAACACTGCACACACTGATCTTTATCATTGATCACTAGTTTCTCATAGGAAACCAGTGATCGACGATTCTGCCGCATGACTGCTCATGCCTGGATCTCAGGCACTGAGCAGTCATTCGGCGATCGGACAGCGAAGAGGCAGGTAGGGGCCCTCCCGCTGCCCTGTAAGCTGTTCGGGATGCCGCGATTTCGCCGCGGCTATCCCGAACAGCCCACTGAGTTAACCGGCAGCTTTCACTTTCAGCTCTGAGCGCGCGGCTAAAGGGTTAATAGCGCGTGGCGCCGCGATTGGCGCTGCGCGCTATTAGCGGCGGGTCCCGGCTTCACTATGACGCCGGGCCTGCCGTGATATGATGCGGGGTTACCGCGTAACCCCGCGTTATATCAGGAGAGCAGGACCAAGGACGTACCGGTACGTCCTTGGTCCTTAATGGGTTAAAAAAGTCTATTTCTAGCCTACATACAGCCTCTATAGGGGTATAGAACACTTTGCTGTGTTCTAAAACGCATATGGAGTGTGCTGGGGTAGTGAAATAATACTGTTATTCAGAATAACATGCAGATTACCGGCATCACTTTTAGAATCACTGCCCCACAGCAAGACAATGACAGAGCCTGGTGGTGGCATCAGTGTCAGGAGACCATATAGTGACTGAATGACATAGCGTGGAGGTGTTGGCAGCATGAGGAGACCATATAGCGGCTGAATGGCACAGCGTGGAGGTGTTGGCAGCATGAGGACACCATATAGTGGCTGAATGACACAGCTTGGATGAGTCTGAAGCATGAGGACACCATATAGGGGCTGAATGACACAGCGTTGAGGTGTTGGCAGCACCAGGAGACCATATAGTGGCTGAATGGCACAGCGTGGAGGTGTTGGCAGCATGAGGACACCATATAGTGGCTTAATGACACAGAATGGACATGTTGGCAGCATGAGGAGTCCATATAGTGGCTGAATGACACAGCATGGAGGTGTTGGCAGCATGAGGAGACCATATAGTGGCTGAATGGCACAGCGTGGAGGTGTTGGCAGCATGAGGAGACCATATAGTGGCTGAATGACAAAGCGTGGAGGTGTTGGCAGCATGAGGACACCATATAGTGTCTGAATGACACAGTGTGGACATGTTGGCAGCATGAGGAGATCATATACTGGCTGGATGGCACAGTGTGGAGGTGTTGGCAGCATGAGGAGACCATATAGTGGATGAATGGCACAGCCCGGAGTTGCCAGCATCATGAGTAGGCACTAGGCCTTTACAATCCCTAAGATTAAAAGATGAATTAAGAAATTTAAACCGAAGATTTTGGAAAGCGGGTGCTACCTATGAGAAAATTTAAAATTCCCAGACCCAGACCCCACAGCGGCATCAGTAAACCATATATTGCCTGAATGACACAGCCTTGAGTTGGCTGATGCACGAGTACACAGCAGGGCTTCACAATTCCCCCAAAAAACAACACAATTTTAGACATGTTTAAAAAGATTTTGGATAGCGGGTGCTACCTATGAGAAAATTTGAAATTACCAGACCCAGGCCCAGCAGCGCCATCATTTTTTTATTTGAAAATTAAAACAAACTTTGGGTGTCCCGGACCCCATCGTGTGGGTACGAAGGACCAAATCCAACAAGCCCCCACAGCAACATCAGTAAAGCATATATTGCCTGAATGACAAAGCCTGGAGTTGGCTGATTCACGAGTACACAGCAGGGCTTCACAATTCCCCCAAAAAAACACCACAATTGTAGAAATTTTTGAAAAAGATTTTGGATAGCGGGTGCTACCTATGATAAAATCTGAAATTTCCAGGCCCAGCAGCGCCATCATTTTTTATTTGAAATTTAAAACAACCTTTGCGTGTCCCGTACCCCAGCGTGTGGGTACGAAGGACCAAATCCAACAAGCCCCCACAGGGCTCATGTAGCCTTGAGATGTAGGTGCAACATCTCCATTACCCTGACCGGCCATTGTTTCCAAGACTTCTCGCCAAGGCAAACCATGTGAAGAACAGCGTGACACCGCCGTGATCTGCACACATGGTATGCTGAAGGGCCACTGAGACTTTTCCGGGCAGTGGAGACTTAAGACACAGTGGAGGATGTGGAGGGGAGTAGCACACTGTCACAGGACCAACGGGCTGACAGAGTGTAGCAGGAAGCAGCATTGAGTACACACCAGGGCTTCAGAATCCCAAAGAAAAAACAACCATTAAAAAAAAAAAAATTAAGAATATTTAGGATAGCGGGTGCTACCTATATATTGCCTGAATGACACAGCCTGTAGTTGGCTGATGCATGAGTACACACTAGGGCTTCACAATTCCCCCCCAAAAACACAACAATTGTAGAAATTTATGAAGAAGACTTTTGGATAGCGGGTGCTACCTATGAGAAAATTTTAAATTCCCAGACCCAGGCCCAGCAGCGCCATCAGTAAACCATATATTGCCTGAATGACACAGGCTGGAGTTGGCTGACGCATGAGTACACACCAAAGCTTCACAATACCTAAAAAAAAGACAAACATTTTTGACAAAGAATTTTAACGAAAATTTAGGACAGCTAGTGCTCTCTATATATTACCAGAATGACGCAGCCTTGAGTTGGCTGCAGGATGAGGAGACCATTGAAATGTGTGATTTTTTAACTTGAAATTGAAATCATAATTTGTGTCCCGGACCCCGCCGTGTGGGTACAAAGGACCTAATCTCACAAGCACCCACAGGGCTCATGTGGCCGTAAGATGTAGGTGCAACGTTTCATTAGCCCTGACCGGCCATTTTAAGTTATTGTACCTTTGTTTAAGAACAAGCGCATATCCAAGAGTCCAGAAGACTCTATAATGCAAGATGGTAGACCACCAAAAGACATTCTTCTATAAAATAATTCTTTATGAAATAAAGAAGCAGAGTTCATCCCTCTCCGTATTTTTTTGGAAAATGTTCCTTACAAAATCACACGCAACAAGCGTTCAATAGTGTAATGGTTATTATTCTGGAAAATTCAAGTTTATTACAGTGATAATTATCAGAAAATTTGAAAAAAAAAAACACCATCCAAGAGTGTTTAATAACCCCATACATTGCACCATGAATGTTGAAATTTAAATTAAGCATGTATGTATGTATTTCAAAAATCCTAAAATTTAAGGCCCAAGCCCAGAAGCATCATGAAGTCAAGTAGTTCCTGAAAGACACAGGAGCAGTCAGGAGTAGGCATCAGCAGTACCCAAGAGGCTTTAATAACCCCTTACATTGCACGATCAATCGCGAGATCGAGCAATAACAGGTGTGTTATGCCCTCAGATGTCCGGGGCTGCACACGCGCTACAATGAACGGACCAGTGTGTGTCTATCTTTCACCGACAGGTGCGGGTAACCTGCTGAACTCCGTTCGCGATAGAGATCAGGGATTGCAATTATTTGCCAGGAAAGAAAAATCACAACTAAGTGCGGGTCATAAGCTCAGGTTCATTAAGTCCGTGTCCTTTGTACACACCGCATGTCTCTACTACCAATTGGATGGTTTAGTGAGGTCCTCGGATCGTCCCCGGTGGGGAAGAAGAAGGCCCTGGCAGAGCGCCAAAAATGTAAAGATCATTGTTGAAATTTACATTAAGCATGTATTAGCTACTGCTAAACTTCCAAAAATTAAAGGCCCAAGGCCAGAAGTGTCAATGAGGCAAGAAGTTCCTGAAAGACACAGGATGAGTCAGGAACAGGCATTCGCAGTACCCAAGAGTGTTTCATAACCCCTTGCATTTAAAGATCAATGTTGAAATTTGCATTAAGCATTTATTTAGCTACTGTTAAACATCCAAAAATTGAAAGCCTGAGGCATCAGGGAGGCAAGTAGTTCCTGAAAGACACAGGATGAGTCAGGAGCAGGCATTCGCAGTACCCAAGAGGGTTTCATAACACCTTACATTTAAAGATCAATGTTGAAATTTGCATTAAGCATGTATTTAGCTACTGCTAAACTTCCGAAAAATAAAAGGCCCAAGGCCAGAAGCATCAGTGAGGCAAGTAGTTCCTGAAAGACACAGGATGAGCCAGGAGCAGGCAATGGCAGTACCATAGAGGGTTTCATAACCCTAATTGATAACCCAAGAGGGTTTCACAACCAACCATAATTGGGAAATGTTGGTGTAGCAGCATGGTCAATCTACTCTAAGGCATCTGGCATTGGTGGCTGGAAATCCTGGCTGATCCATCCCTGATTCATCTTGAAAAACGTCAGTTTCTCCACATTTTTCCAGGGCAAACTCTGCTAGCTGGTCATGTCAAGGTATGCCACCACCTGCTGGTTCAGGTCCTGCTCCATGTCTACCTGCTGCTGATGAGTTGCTTCACTATGCGGGTGAAGAAAGATACTCATCAGCGACTGTAGACTCAGGTTGCTGCTGATTGAGCTGGTACTGCTTCTGCCACCCCTCCCCTCCCCAGCAGCCATGGCAGTGGAAGGTGAGCGCAGAGGGCCCCCTGAGTCGGACCTGCGAGTGGATGGACCATGTGGCCGATAGGCATCGGCCAACTGACTACGTAGAATCCCTCTGTAGTAGGTCAGTTTGTCCTCCCTCTCAGTGGGTGTAAAAAAGGCCCCCATTCTGGGACGGTAGCGAGGGTCTAATAAGGTGGAGATCCAGAAGTCATCCCGCTGATGAATTTAGACAATTTGGGGGTCACTAAGCAAGAAACTGAGCATGCATCGTGCCATTTGCACCAGTGACTCGGAGGGACT
The DNA here is from genome assembly GCF_029499605.1 of Hyla sarda. Lineage (NCBI taxonomy): Eukaryota > Metazoa > Chordata > Amphibia > Anura > Hylidae > Hyla > Hyla sarda. Next base: position 359,986,794 of record NC_079189.1, read on the forward strand.
ACCTGCCTCCATCTCCACACTTCCTTGACGCAGCGCGTACACATTGTTCATCCCATTGTCGGTCACCATGGTTCCCATTTCCAGATTTCGTGGAGTAAGCCAGGATTTCTTTACCAATGAACTTTAGCAGTTCCTCCCCTGTGTGACTCCGTTCGCCAAGGTAAACCATATGAAGAACAGCTTGACACCGCCGTGCCCTACACACATGGTACGATGAAGGGCCACAGAGATTTGGACGTGCAGTGGAGGCCGAGGACACGGTGGAGGATGAGGAGGCAGCGTCGCACACTGTAACAGGACCAACTGCCTGGGAGCGAGAGCTTGGAGGAGGAAGCGGTGTGACCTGTCCAAGTTGCTGTTGTGACTGTGCATGAACCACATTTACCCAGTGGGCCGTAAAAGACAAGTATTGCCCCTGCCCGTAGTTACAGCTCCACATGTCGGTGCTGCCGTGCACTTTTGAACACGCCAACAGGCTCAAGGACTGGCCGACCTTCTCTTGTACAAACTTATGCAGGGCTGGTACTGCCTTCTTCGCAAAGAAATGACGGCTTGGGACTCTCCACCTCGGCTCGGCACAAGCCATCAATTCTCTGAAAGGTGCAGAGTCGACCACTTGAAAAGGGAGGGACTGCAACACCAGCAACTTGGACAGGAGCACATTCAATTTCTGCGCCGTTGGATGAGTGTTCACATACTGTTGTCTCTTGGACATGGATTGTTGGCGGAATGGCTGACTAAAAGCAGGAGAAGCAGGAGCGACAGAAGGAGGTTTTGACACACCGCTCCCTTTGGCTGAGGTGGTGGAGCCTTGGCTGGATGAAGGAGGGAGCGGATGGCCACTGGGTGATGCAGCAGGCTGGACCACTACATCGGAGCCACTGTTCTCCCAGGCCGCTTCATGGTGGCGAAGCATGTGTTGACGCAGGGCCGTGGTGCCGACATTGGGACCCTGGCCACGCTTCACCTTCTGCCGACAGATCTTGCATGTGGCTACGTGAACCTCGTCTGAATGCCTTATGAAAAACTTCCACACCGCCGAGTAGCTGATTTTCCCACCCGCAGTCCGCACTAATTGACTGCTACTGGCGCTGTCTCCAGGACCCCTGTTCCACTACCTCCCGGAAAGGTAGGCTGCTGCGAAGCAGGTGGTCTCCCCCGGGCATGTTTGGCTCCTGAATTTCCACTCCTGCCACCACGCTGACTGCCAACCGTGCTACCGCCTTGCTGCCTCAAGGGCAACTTGTAACTCTCTTCTCCTGATGATTTTTTAAAAACACCAGCCGGTTAATACTATTGTTTGGACTTTAACGGTATGGAGCACCTTGACAGATTAACAGGTACTAAATGGTACAATACTTGGATGTACCTATGCGGTATGCACTGATGAGGGCAGTAATATGCGTAACTATACGCAGAAAAAACTCAATATTTTTGTAAAACACCAGCCGGTGAATACTATTGTTTGGACCTTGACTGTATGAAGCACCTTGACAGATTAACAGGTACTAAAGGGTACAATACTTGGATGTACCTATGCGGTATGCACTGATGAGGGCAGTAATATGCGTAACTATACGCAGAAAAGACTCTATTTTTGTAAAACATCAGCCAGTGAATACTATTGTTTGGACTTTTTAGTATGGAGCACCTTGACAGATTAACAGGTACTAAATGGTACAATACTTGGATGTACCTATGCGGTGTGCACTGATGAGGGCAGTAATTTGCGTAACCATGCGCAGAAAAAACTCTGTATTTTTTTAAAAACACCAGCCGGTGAATACTATTGTTTGGACTTTGACGGTATGGAGCACCTTGACAGATTAACAGGTACTAAATGGTACAATACTTGGATGTACCTATGCGGTATGCACTGATGAGGGCAGTAATATGCCTAACTATACGCAGAAAAAACTCTGTATTTAAAAAAAAAAAAAAAAACAGCCGGTGAATACTATTGTTTGGACTTGCACAGTATGTAGCCCATTGACAGATTAACAGGTACAAAATGGTACAAATGCACTACAGTCCACTGAACAATCATGTATTTTTGAACAGCAGCAGGACCCAACAGTGCAGCACCACAAAAAAACAAAAAATCCAGGGATTAAACCCTAAATTGCACTCTGTCACACATTTCTGAGCAGCAGAAGATTTGTGGAGAAAATAAAAATAAACTCAATTGGGCTGAAAAATGAGGAGATAAGATGCTTCAGAAAGTTCAGGCAGCTTGGAGATCTGTATGAGGCAGCTGACAGCTATCTGCCCCTCTCTGCTGCAATGCTCAATAACGTGAATAGGAGGTTTAGCTATCAATGATCATTTTCAGTGTGAACAGCAAAGCACTCTGCACTCCTGCCTTTCCCTAATGCTGATGTGACTAGCAGTTGCAGTGTAACGCTGTGGTATGAGCTATTCACACACACGCAGTCCCGTCCTCTCCATCTGAGTGCATAGATGAAATGAAGAGAGGCAAGATGGCCGCCGATTATATAGGGCCTGTGACATCACAGGGGTCAGTGAACACTGATAGGCTGCATCTCACATGTGGTTCAGGGTCAGCCCGCCTACCTTCATTCCCGCCGCTGTTTCCCGCCCTCCCATAATCCCCTGCCCCATGTACTCACATGTGGATCCGCCATCTTAGGTCTCCAATAGGCTGGAACGCTGTAAAATGGAGTTTAATGAAGCAATTCACGCGATCGAATCGCGGTGATATTCGCATTTGTTGCGAATCAAATTTTTCATGAAATTCGTAACGAATTCGGGTTCGTCAACTTCGATTCACTCATCTCTAGTAGCTACCTACACACATTTTAGTAATTTTAGAAAGTACTGAGAACAACTAATACATGATTTCAACCTATAAGATCTTCATTTAATGTTATAAGTTCAAAGACAAAGGGCTATTTAAATGCTTTTTAAAATTCCTTACAATTACTGTACCATGTCAGATAGTAGCTTCACAAAAATAGGCTAAAGAAACTTTATTTCATTGTTGAAATTACATCTATTTCAATTTAATGTTGACCTAAAGTTTAACTCAAAATCATAATAAATCTATCAGGGAAGCTTTAACCAGGTAAGAATCTTTAAGCCTAGATTTGACCTAGATTGAAGCAGCCACTGGAATTGTGCAATAGACTCCAATAATTTAATATATAATTTCCAATGCCCCACTGAAATTGTACATGCACACAGCAATCCCAATCACTAAAGGTGTACCTGTCAGTACCCTAGGGATATGTCAAATTTTTTATTGGTCGGGATATAAATACTCGGGATATAAATAAATAGCATAATGGTCCCATAGACTTAAATTATCCTAGTCATGTGACACAGAGCAATGATAAAATGCGTTATGTGTTCACTTCTACCAGCTAGACAACATTCTATGCATATGGAGAATGAGATAATGCTTGTAACATGCATTTAATAATAAGGAATCAACAAGTCCAAATCAACTCCTACTGGCAACCAAGTATAGATCCAAAATGCAACCCTGGAAACAATGGCTGCCATGTAATTTTATAGTTAGCCAATTATTGATAATTGGTGTAACTGTGTAGATAGTAGTTGCTACTAGTTACTAGTCATCAATTTCTATCATTAAAAAACTAATGTTGTTCTTAACAAATAGAATAATTGTCCTAAAAAGAATGGCCTTATAAAGGATTCTGTCCCTATTCAGCCCTCTTTGCCCCCTGCCTCCCTACATGTTTCTTCCTATAGCATGAATAGGGTTCATCAGGGGAGATAAATAGGGAAAAAAGCCTAATAACATAGAAAAAAGGGTTCATGCATCAGCTTGATTGCCGGTGTCCCAGCAGTGAGTCCTGGCTGCTGATAACAGCTAGTATTCATTGAGTATGAAGCAAGCTCCGCTTCTGAGCTCATTGCATATGGCCCTAACATGACTAGATCATAGGTGTACGATGATTGTATTCTAGGAGTTAATGAAAAAGGTATTTATTAAACCTTGTTTCCACTAGGTGACCTGAAGTTGTCATGATTTAATTGTACATCCTACAAACTGAATAATGACTTTCTCTTTATATACACTTATATACAGATCGATGTCAATCACTGAGTAGGACTGACTATTTACCTCAGGATGAATAAATGACACACATTTTTCCCACAATATATCAATCTGCTCTGCTCCTCCTGATTTATACCACACTGCATGAAGAATGGACTGAGGGCCTGTGGCCAACCTAAAAAAAATGTATTAACATCAACCCCTTAAGGATACGACCCATTTTGGCCTTAAGGACACAGCCAATTTTATTTTTGCGTTTTAGTTTTTTCTCCCTCGTCTTTTTTTTCGTCCACAGACCCATGTGAGTGCTTGTTTTTTGCGCGACCAATTGTCCTGCATAATGACGTCAATCATTTACCATAAAATTTACGTAAAACAAAAAAAATATTATATGTGTGAGGAAATTGAAATTTTTGGGGCCTGTATGTAAGAACCTCCTATAAATCTCCCCATTAAAAAACTGCACCTCTTAACATAATCAAAATGACAATAAGGAAGTTTATTAACCCTTTAGGTGTTTCACAGAAATTAAAGAAAAGTGGAAGTGGAATTCAAAATTTTTTTCTTGTAGAGATGTAATTTTGCAACAATTGTTTTTTAACATAGCGGGTGCCGATAGAGAAATGCAACTCAATATTTATTCCTCTAATTCTGATTTGTGATGAACATATTGTAAGCTGAAAATAGAAGGGGACGTGGCTTTGTGGGACTGGGCGTGATTTGCAAGCCAGACCGATGCACAAAAAGGGTAAATAATATAAGGGGTGGGGCTTAAACAGTGGGAATGTCTTTGTGAGATGGGGTGGGGCTTGCAAGCCGGACTGACACATTCACCAGAGATGCAGAGCAGAGCTTGTGGAGTAAGGTACTGGAAGTCCCATAAACTTGCATGGGACTTGATGGGACTTGATTAAGGGTTAATTTAACTATCATATATTTTTATTTAACATATAAGTAATATGTGTACCAGGTATTATTGAAATATCTACAGACGTACGGAAGTTATGCGGGAACATACATTTCCGTATTTGCATGGGACTTTATACAAAAACCCAGACCCTCACAAATGGGTTAATTTAACTATCGTATATTTTTCGTGGACATATAACTATCATGTGGCCAAGTTTTATCGAAATATCTCAAGCCATTTGGAAGTTATGCAGTAACATATATTTAATTTTATTTTATTATATTGCACATGACCGCCATCAGTTTCATGTCCACTACATGCCTCTACAGCAGCTATTAAGAATAAGAAAATGATTCCTGAAGAACCGCTTATGGGGGAAACGTGTTGAATCGCAAGTTACGTCTACCTGTGGATCTGAATAGCTATACTAGTGTGAACGGACCACAAGGAAGCAGTACCAGGAGCACAGGTCACTTTTATCTGTATCCACTGTCAGCACCTTTGTTGCATATTGCACTTTAACTGTCTATACATGAATTAAGCCTTGAGCCTTTATGGACTTTGAATATAGATATGCTTCATGGACTGGGTTCCGGGACTCAATAATAAGGCTTTAAAGTGCAATAATAATTAGTACAACAGACACTCTGGCTATGTCAATATCTGAAAACGTGCAATATTAAGATTTTTGTGAAGCAATATGGTGATGGAAATTATCTAAAAAGAGACAAAAACTGCAGAGAAATACATCATATGCTGCTGATTTGAAACAAAAAAGGTGCCTGAATGAATGCCACATGTGGACTGATGATATAGATTTGGCACTATATGTCTTGTTTTTTTGTGGATACAGTTTCTTTAAATACTGGTTAATGAGAAAAGTACCTGGTTGCGTTGCCCTGGGAAACAGACTGCTATAATGCACATACATGTTTATTATGTGGACAACATGATGGTGGCATTTTGAAATATATGCTTTTTTCTACTACTCTTTGATTTACCTGGGAATTTTACAGTGAATGAAATAAATGTTATGTTTTAATCCTATAATCTCTTCAGTGCAATATTAATACTTATATGGGATTACTTGCCATAATTTTGCGTTGAAACGCAGATCAGTGCCTTATATGTATGTAACATATATTTCCCATAGACTTGTATGGGACTTTAAACAAAAACCCCGTCCCTGGCAAATGGGAGAGAGTAAGGGTTAAATTACCTATCCTATATTTGTTGTTGACATATTGGTAACATGCGTGCCAAGTTTCATGATAATATCTTTAGCCGTTTGGACGTGATGCATTGAGTTTTGGCTATATAGGATAGCTGAGTACATGGAGCTGCCCGGTTTTTCCTATCTTATCCTTAGGATAGGGGAGGAAAAGCAACAAAGGAGGAAGCTTTTGTCCTCATATCCCATCCTTAAATCCTGACCCCATATCCCCTCCTCATATCCTGACCCCAAATCCCCTCTTCATATTCTGACCTCATATCCTGTCCTCATATTTTGTCCTCATATCTCAACCTCATATCCCGACCTCATATCCCATCCCCATATCCTAAATTCATGTCCCGTCCTCATGTCCCGACCTCATGACCCGACCTTATGTCCCGTCCTCATGTCCTGCCCTCATATCTCATCCCCATATCCCATCCCCATATCTAATCCTCTAATCCCGTCCTCAGGTGGGGCTGAGTTGTGGTAAAGATATTGTAAGCTGAAAATAAAAGAGGTAGGGCTTAAATTGTGGGCATGTTTTTTGTGGGAGGGTGTGGCTTGCCAGCCGGACTAACGCATTCATCAGTAGATGCAAAGCAGAGCTTGTGGAGTAAGGTAACGGAAGTCCCATATACTTGCATGGCACTTGAAACAAAAAACCCATCCTTCACATATGGGGGTAGGTTAGGGGTTAATTTAACTATTATATATTTTTATTTGACGTATACGTAACATGTGATCAAGTATTACCGAAATATCTCCAGCCGTACGGAAGTTATGCTGGAACATACATTTCCCATAGATTTGCATTGGACTTTAAACAAAAACCCCGACCCTAGCAAATGAGTGTAGTTTAGGGTTAAATTAACTATCCTATATTTTTTAGTGGACATATAAGTAACATGTGTTTGAGTATTATCAAAATATCTCCAGCTGTTTGGAAGTTATGTAGTAACATATATTTCCCATAGACTTGTATGGGACTTAAAAAACCCTGACTCTCGCTTTTGACTTCATTTCCCGTCCTCATATATTGTTGTCATATCCCGTCCTCTTATCTCATCCTCATATCCCGTCCTCATACCCCGTGCTCATATCCTGACCTCCTATCCCGATCTCCTATCCCGTCCTCCTATCCTGTCCTCCTATCCCGACCTCCTATCCCATCCTTCTATCTCGACCTCCTATCCCGTCTTCCTATCTCAACCTCCTATCCCATCCTCCTATGTCGACCTCCTATCTCGACCTCTTATCCCGACCTCCTATCCCATCCTCCTATCCCGTTTTCCTATCTCAACCACCTATCCCAGCCTCCTATCCCATCCTCCTAACCCATCCTCCTATCCCGTCCTCCTATCTCGACCTCCTATCTCGACCTCCTATCCCAACCTCCTATCCCATCCTCCTATCTCGACCTCCTATCTCAACCTCCTATTCTTTCCTATTGTCCCGTCCTCCTATCTTGACCTCCTATCCCCACCTCCTATCCCGACCTCCTATCCCCACCTCCTATCCTGTCCTCCTTTCCCATCCTCATATCTCGACCTCCTATCTCAACCTCCTATATCGACCTCCTATCCCGACCTCCTATCCCTTCCTCCTATCCCATCCTCCTATCCCGTCCTCCTATCTCGACCTCCTATCCCGTCCTCATATCCCGTCCTCATATCCCGTCCTCATATCCTGTCCTCCTATCTCAACCTCCTATCCCGTCCTCCTTTCCCGTCCTCATATCTCGAGCTCCTATCTCGACCTCCTATCCCATCCTCCTTTCCCGTCCTCCTATCTCGACCTCCTATCTCGATCTCCTATCCCGACCTCCTATCCCGACCTCCTATCCCAACATCCTATCCCAACCTCCTACCCCAACCTCCTATCCAGACCTCCTATCCCGTCCTTCTTTCCTGTCCTCCTATCTTGACCTCCTATCCCATCCTCCTATCCCGACCTCCTATCCCGTCCTCCTATCTCGACCTCCTATCCCAACCTCCTATCCCGACCTCCTATCCCGTTCTCCTATCTTGACCTCCTATCCCGACCTCCTATCCCATCCTTTTTTCCCTTCCTTATATCTCAACCTCCTTTCTTGACCTCCTATCCCGATCTCCTATCCCGTTTTCATATCCCATCCTCCTATCCTGTCATAATATCCCAACCTCCTATCTCGACCTCCTATCCCGACCTATCCAGTCCTTCTTTTCAGTCCTCCTATTTCGACCTCCTATCCCGACCTCCTATCCTGTCCTCATATCCCGTCCTCCTATCCCGACCTCCTATCCTGTCCTCATATCCCGTCCTCCTATCCCGTCCTCCTATCTCGACCTCCTATCTCAACCTCCTATCCCGACCTCCCATCCCGACCTCCTATCCCGACCTCTTATCCCATCCTCCTATCTGGACCCGTAATATGTGTACCAGGTATTGAAATATCTCCAGCCGTATGGAAGTTATGTGGGAACATACATTTCCCATTCATTTGCATGGGACTTTAAACAAAAACCCCGACCCTCACAAATGGGGGTAGTTAAGGGTTAAATTAACTATCTTATATTTAAAGTGGACATATAAGTAACATGTGACCAAGTATTATCAAAATATCTCCAGCCGTTTGGAAGTTATGCAGTAACATATATATCCCATAGACTTGTATGGGGCTTTAAACAAAAACCCAAACCCTGACAAATGGGGGTGAGTAAGGGTTAAAGTACCTATCCTATGTTTGTTGTTGACTTATAAGTAACATGTGTGCCAAGTTTCATGTTAATATCTTTAGCCGTTTGGACGTGATGCTGGAACATACACACATACACACATTGGCCCTCATTTACTAAAGTCCAACCGACTCTTTTTATCGGTTATTGTGCCTAAATTTTAGTCGCAACGTCTGTGCGACTATTTATGCGACCAAATTTTAGTCGCACAACCGACACTTTAGAAAACACTGGGAGTGTTTTTTTTTTCACTCTGAAATGGGCGTGTTTTATGCAAAAATGGGCGTTTTACCGACAAAAAACAAAAAAATACTCGGAGTACTTTGAAAATCACTCGAGAAAAAGTGTGAGTTTGCCTCACGCAATAACCGACAGCCAAGAGGCCGAGTGAAATTCCAAAAATCGATTGATTTCTAACAAGGGACTGTTTGCCATTGTGTTTTTTGTGAAAGTAACTTGGTTTATGACCTGAAAACATTTTGTACAGTTCAACACTTTTATGAATAAAATATTGAATGCTTTTGTGATAGTTAATGTTTATATATATTTTTTCTTTTTAACACATTTCCAATATTAGGATTAAATTAATTTAACACCCAAGCTGATAAACAAGGATAATTGTTGTAATGTTTGAAAAATTATAACACATGAATAATTCTGATTCATGAAAACATTTTTAAACAAACAAGTCTAAACCATTTTGACTCACACAACTAGTTTTTGCTGATAGCAACCGGGACCCCGCAGATATGAAGTTCGCTCAGCTTCTGAGCGTGCTTCACAGATCGGGAGCCGGCCACAGGATGTAAATACACGTCCGTCGTCGTTAGGTGTTAAGTATGAGTTGACATTTTTTGTGGCACCATTTTATGTTACATGTGACATTTTGATCACTTTTTATGTTAGTTTTACAGAGGCGGCATTAACATAAAGCAGTAAATTTGGCAAGTTTTTTATATAGAAAAATTTCTGCCATCATCCTGTGCATTAAATAATGTGAACGCTTTATTACTTGGGTTATTATGGATGCAGCAATACCAAATATGTGTATATAATTTTGGGGAGGGGGATATAAACATAATTCATAATGGGGAAAAGGGGTATTGTGTTCATTTATTTTTTTATTATATTTTTTTATTTAATTTTACTCGTTTATTTATTTTTCATTTCATTTTGACTTATTTTTACTGTCCCATTAGAGAACTTGACACTTATATTTTATACTGCAGTACAGTTCTGTACTGCAATGTATTATGCCTGACAGGGCTATGTTCACATGCTGGAATGTCCACAAAGAAAATCTCAGTGCGTAGATTCCGCTGACTGCGGGCGCTAGGCCCAAACGAGAACGGGCCCCTTCATAGACGGCAATGCATTTCATTCAGTCAGCAGAAAGAGAAGAATGTGTTCATTCTTTCTGCGACTCACAAATCCTCTGGCATGGAAATTCCTCCGTGTGCACAGTGCAGCAGAATTCCGTTGAATTCAACGGGACTCGGCTGCAGTGGAATCTCCATGCAGAATTTCAAGCAGAATTCCAAGTGGAAATTCCTAGGTGTGAACATGGCCTTACACTGATACTTGTCAGTGTTAGGCTAGGTTCACACTATGGAATCTCTGGGCAGAATTTCTGCTGGAGAGCGAGCCGGCGGCATTAGGACTGCATTGCGATCCCATAGATGGCAATGCATTTCTGAGTGGATCTTTTGGGAGATCTGCTCAGAAATGCATTGCATTGATCTATGGGGACGGCAATGCAGTCTGCGCGGTCCTAGTGCTGCCGGCTTGATCTTTGGCAGAAATTCTGCCCAGGGATTCCATAGTGGGAACCCAGCCTTAAGGTACGTTCACGCAGCAGAATTTACAAGCGGAATTCAACAAAAGAATTCAGTCTCCATATACTGTCTTATGATTTCAATGAGATTCTGCAGTCCCATTCAGACAGCAGGATCCCGCCGCAATGTGACTGCAGCATTCCGCGTTCGATGCTGCAGTCACATTGATAAGCTAAAAAGGGCAAACGTGAGCCATGTAAAACACATGATAAATAAGGCTATGTGTATTTAATGGTGCCGTGTTGTGAACATCTCTACATGTCTGCTATAGCGCTGAGACTATAATTTATGGTTTTGGTTTTGGGGACGGAGCCCATTATAACCCTAAGGACGGTAGCATTTTTTGCAATTCTGACCACTGTCACTTTAAGCATTAATAACTCTGGGATGCTTTTACTTTTCATTCTGATTCCAGACATTTTTTTTCGTGACATATTCTACTTTATGTTAGTGGTAAATTTTCGTCGATAGTTGCATAATTTGATGAAAAAATTTAATACTTTGCATTTTTCTGACTTTGAAGCTCTCTGCCTGTAAGGAAAATAGACATTCCAAATAAATTATATATTGATTCACATATACAATATGTCTACTTTATGTTTGCATCATAAAGTTAACATGTTTTTACTTTTTGAAGACATCAGAGGGCTTCAAAGTTCAGCAGCAATTTTCACATTTTTCACAAAATTTTCAAAATCTGAATTTTTCAGGGACCAGTTCAGTTTTTAAGTGGATTTGAAGGGCCTTCATATTAGAAATACCCCTCAAATGACCCCATTATAAAAACTGCACCCCTCAAAGTATTCAAAATGACATTCAGAAAGTTTGTTAACCCTTTAGGTGTTTCACAGGAATAGCAGCAAAGTGAAGGAGAAAATTCAAAATCTTCATTTTTTACACTCCAAACTGTGGCCCTCCAGATGTTGCAAAACTACAAATCCCAGCATGCCCAGACAGCAAACTGCTGTGTGGGCATGCTGGGAGTTGTAGTTTTGCAAGATCTAGAGGGCCACAGTTTAGAAACCACTGCACAGTGATCTCCATACTGTAGCCCTCCAGCTGTTGCAAAACTAAAAATTACAGCATGCTCAACAGCTGTCTGGGCATGCTGGGAGTTGTAGTTTTGCAACATCTGAAGGGCTACAGTTTAGAGACCCCTGTATAGTGGTCTCAAACTGTAGCCCTCCAGATGTTGCTAGGCAACTCACCGGCTTGCGTAGGATCCTGGGAGCCGCATTGCCGTCCTCTTCTGCCGCGATCCCCGCCGCTGATCGTCGCCTCCGCAGCCACTGATGGGTAAGTGGATCTTCGGTGTCGGTCCTCCTCGGTTTCCCCGTTCTGCCCCACCTATTATGGGTGGGCAGAACGGGGAAAACCAAAAGTTAACCCCCCCCCGATCTGCTATTGGTTGTCGCTCCTTGACGACCCTGCCACCTCACTCCTATCCCTTCAGGGGGATTGTAGCTGTCTTGGACAACCCCGATCCCCCTTATTTTCCGGGTAACCGTAGACCCGTATTGACCTGGAATAGCTGCAAATCGCCAGTGTGAATTCACCGGCGATTTGCGGCGATCGCCGACATGGGGGGTCTCAGGTCAGGGCATTGGCACGAGATGCCTGCTGAATGATTTCGGCAGTCATCCCGGTCCGATCACCGCCCGGCGACTGGCGGTGATCGGAAATGCGGAGGGCATACAGGTACGCTCTCCATCCTTAAGTGACGGGACGCGATGGTGTATCCATACGCCCTCCGTCACCAACGGGTTAAGACTGTAACCACTATGATCTCCGGACAACAGAGAAGCCCACCAGGGTGCATATAATAGTCAAATCCGGGTCCTGGGGTATATGGGTTCCCATAGATATGGCCCTGTCTTATGGCTGATTTGTATTACCTGTAAATGCCTTCACAAAATATTCCAAAAAATAAAGAACATGTGAATTATGTATCTGAAAGGGAGAGGAACCTTTTTCTTTCAACTTGGCCATAATAGCATGTGGTAATTACAAAGAAAACACAATTACCTTGAAATATTCAAATCATGCACTGTGTTCATTCTGAGCCTAAATCAACCTATTAAAGGCAATTATCTTATATTTATGAAATGTGATTTCCAAATAATATGTGTATATTCTGTTTCAATGAACTCATTGCAGAAAGCTTACATAATGCATGTTTCAGGAAAGATTCAATAGAATCCCATTTTGAAGGGAAAAAGGCAATGATTAAAAAACAGTATACCATAAAGGTACAAGCAAGATTCTAACAATGAAATGTAATTGACAGGCTAATAATAACCTGGCTTAAAGTGAATGTACACCATTAAGTACAATTTTTTTTTTACTGAGGGTGTGTACATGTTCAGGTTTTTAAATTGCAATTTTTGAATACAAAGCCGTGAATGAATGTGAAGAGTGCAGTGGTCTCAGTCTTTGTACATGTCTTTTATTTATAATCTGTTCCTGGGCTTCTATTCTATATAACAAAAAAAAAACTAAAAATTGATAAAAACTGATTGTGTGAACACAACCTAATCCTGACAGGCTCTCAGTTCTGTGTTGATTCATTTCTAAACTCCTTCCCGCCATTATTAGGGTGTAATAGTAGAGCGGAAAAATTTGCAACACTTACCGTATATACTCGAGTATAAGCCGAGTTTTTCAGCACGATTTTTCGTGCTGAAAACACCCCCCTCGGCTTATACTCGAGTGAACTCCCCCACCCGCAGTGGTCTTCAACCTGCGGACTTCCAGAGGTTTCAAAACTACAACTCCCAGCAAGCCAGGGCAGCCATCGGCTGTCCGGGCTTGCTGGGAGTTGTAGTTTTGAAACCTCCGGAGGTCCGCAGGTTGAAGACCACTGCGGCCTTCAACATCATCCAGCCCCCTCTCACCCCCTTTAGTTCTGAGTACTCACCTCCGCTCGGCGCTGGTCCGGTCCTGCAGGGCTGTCCGGTGAGGAGGTGGTCCGGTGAGGAGGTGGTCCGGGCTGCTATCTTCACCGGGGAGGCCTCTTCTAAGCGCTTCGGGCCCGGCCTCAGAATAGTCACGTTGCCTTGACAACGACGCAGATACGTCGTTGTCAAGGCAACGGCTCTATTCCGGGCCGGAAGCGCGGAGAAGAGGCGCCCCCGGTGAAGATAGCAGCCCGGACCACCTCCTCACCGGACCACCTCCTTACCGGACAGCCCTGCAGGACCGGACCAGCGCCGAGCGGAGGTGAGTACTCAGAACTAAAGGGGGTGAGAGGGGGCTGGATGATGTTGAAGGCCGCAGTGGTCTTCAACCTGCGGACCTCCGGAGGTTTCAAAACTACAACTCCCAGCAAGCCCGGACAGCCGATGGCTGCCCGGGCTTGCTGGGAGTTGTAGTTTTGAAACCTCTGGAGGTCCGCATGTTGAAGGCCGCAGTGGTCTTCAACCTGCGGACCTCCGGAGGTTTCAAAACTACAACTCCCAGCAAGCCCGGACAGCCGATGGCTGCCCGGGCTTGCTGGGAGTTGTAGTTTTGAAACCTCTGGAGGTCCGCATGTTGAAGGCCGCAGTGGTCTTCAACCTGCGGACCTCCGGAGGTTTCAAAACTACAACTCCCAGCAAGCCCGGACAGCCGATGGCTGCCCGGGCTTGCTGGGAGTTGTAGTTTTGAAACCTCTGGAGGTCCGCAGGTTGAAGACCACTGAGGGCGAATGATGAGAAGAGGATGATGAAGGGGGGGTGTGGGGATGATGAAGGGGGGTGGGGATGATGAAGGGGGGGGGGTGTGGGATGATTACAAGGGGATGATGAAGGGGGGATGTGTGGGATGATAAGGGGATGTGTGGGATGATGACAAGGGGATGATGAAGGGGGGATGTGTGGGATGATGACAAGGGGATGATGAAGGGGGGATGTGTGGGATAAGGGGATGTGTGGGATGATGACAAGGGGATGATGAAGGGGGGATGTGTGGGATGATGACAAGGGGATGATGAAGGGGGGATGTGTGGGATGATAAGGGGATGTGTGGGATGATGACAAGGGGATGATGAAGGGGGGATGTGTGGGATGATAAGGGGATGTGTGGGATGATGACAAGGGGATGATGAAGGGGGGATGTGTGGGATGATGACAAGGGGATGATGAGGATGTTAATGACGGGTCTGGATGATGACAGGGGGGGGATGAGGTATTTCCCACCCTAGGCTTATACTCGAGTCAATAACTTTTCCTGGGATTTTGGGTTGAAATTAGGGGTCTCGGCTTATACTCGGGTCGGCTTATACTCGAGTATATACGGTACATGTATATGAGCCTGCAGGGGCCCAGAATTCCCGGTATAAATATATCAAAAATCAACTCGAAATATCTAATTCTCGATGCTGAGAGGGGGAAATACCTTATAAAACATAACTTTTAATAAAGTACTCTAAAATGCACCACACCTTGTGATAAAGAAAAAGTGCCCAAATTACAAAGCAACACAAAAAGCAGTTACCACATATCATGTGGATTTATGATCAAAGAAAAGCATAACTATTGCCAAATGTCACCCAACGCGTTTCTGCCACTACATGGCTTCCTCAGGGGAAATGTATACAATATGCAATAGATAGTAATACTGCTATATAACAAAATATCAATAGAGTATAAAACGAACGGTGTAGTTTGATTCATAGGGAAACACCCGATACACAGTGTATATCCCTTAATTACTTTAGCTCAACCAATAGGGAAACACCCGATACATAGTGTATATCCCTATTGCCATGGTGTGGCTATCATAACAGGAGGTAATATAATCCTTCAGGGCAACCTGTAAGTAAAACATAAACATAGAAAAAGGTTTCAATGTGCCATCCGAATTCCATAGTTACTGGCCATTTATAGTATTAATACAAATACCTAGAGAAAAGACACATATTCACAATTTCCAAGTGTTTGCCCGGATACCTATAATAAAAATACAGAGTCCCAATCAATATGGGAGATGCTAGTACCTGCAATACAAACAGTGCGCATTGCACCAGCCATCATACTCACACTCCTGTAGCCACACGTCCGGTTAGTGGTTCTCGGATGAGCGCGCTAAACCCGCGTTGGCGGGGAGCCGTCTGTCTCTGGCGGCTGCTTAGCGCTCACTGAGACCATGCCGGCGTCTGTCGTCATATCCTGTTTCCGGCCGGCGCCGCGTCATAGCGCAATGCCCTCTATGACGACTACAGAGGGCGTTGCTGGATCTGACAGCGGCGTCCGTAGTGACGGAAGCAGTGTATATTAAAGGGCAATTCGCTTGTTTATAAATAAATGAAGATATAATTAAAAGAGCCTGGCTAAGTGTTAATATGCACAACAGAGGATAAATATTAACTAATTATCATAATATGAATAGGGCAATTAATTGGGTAATGATTATTTTGCATATGATGAGAAAGTTTATGAGGAGAGGGGGGAAGAAAACCAAAAAACGGGGGTGTAGCATGAGATACCCTTTACTTAGTGAGACAGGTACTGGGTCCCTCGAGGTAAGTTACGCTAAACCCACTCGTTCTCATTATGGATATATACTTTCCCCACACTCCACATATACAACCATATATATAATATATATAGTGTGTAAAGATATGGTAGAAATATGCTCAAATTGGAGGAGATCTAAAAAGCAATGCTAACAGAGGGTCAGGACCCAAGGAGGACGACCAATTACACTGTGTAACAATAAATCTGAAAGGACCAGGTTATATAAAGAAACTGATGGTTTCCTTAAATAGAAAGCTCTCCCCCCCCTTTTTTGGGGGGGGGGATGCCCTGGTAAATGGTGTTGGGGTTGTTGATGTGGCCCTGAGGAACCTGATCTGGCCCTGTTCTAGCTGTAGCCCCTATCCCTAGGCAGAATTGACACCCTTAT
This sequence comes from Hyla sarda, assembly GCF_029499605.1. NCBI lineage: Eukaryota > Metazoa > Chordata > Amphibia > Anura > Hylidae > Hyla > Hyla sarda. The sequence continues at coordinate 360,003,397 of NC_079189.1, forward strand.
TGTTACGCCTAGCGCTCCGGGTCCCCGCTCCTCCCCGGAGCGCTCACGGCGCCTTTCTCCCTGCAGCTCCCCGGTCAGCGCTGACCGGGAGCGCTGCCCTGTCATGGCCGTTGGGGATGCGATTCGCACAGCGGGACGCGCCCGCTCGCGAATCGCATCCCAGGTCACTTACCCGTTCCCGTCTCCTGCGGTCATGTGCTGGCGCGCGCGGCTCCGCTCTCTAGGGCGCGCGCGCGCGCCAGCTCCCTGAGACTTAAAGGGCCAGTGCACCAATGATTGGTGCCTGGCCCAATTAGCTTAATTGGTTCCCATCTGTTTCCTGGCTATATCTAGTCTCCTCCCTTGCACTTCCTTGCCGGATCTTGTTGCCCTAGAGCCTAGTGAAAGCGTTTTTGTGTGTTTATACCCTGTGTACCAGAACTTTGCTATCTCCCCTGACTACGAACCTTGCCGCCTGCCCCCGACCTTCTGCTACGTCCGACTTTGCTTCTGCCTACTCCCTTGTACCTCGCCTATCTTCAGCAGCCAGAGAGGTGAGCCGTTGCTAGTGGATACGACCTGGTCACTACCGCCGCAGCAAGACCATCCCGCTTTGCGGCGGGCTCTGGTGAAAACCTGTAGTGTCTTAGAACCGGTCCACTAGCACGGTCCTCGCTATCCCTCTCTGGCACAGAGGATCCACCTCCTGCCAGCCGGCATCGTGACAGTAGATCCGGCCATGGATCCCGCTGAAGTTCCTCTGCCTGTTGTCGCCGACCTCCCCACACTGGTCGCCCAGCAAGCCCGACAGATTGCCCAACAAGATCACCAGCTGTCGTACTTGACCACCATGACTCAGCAACTCCAGTCGCAGCTACAGCAGATTCAGTCTCAGCTACAGCAGCAGCAACCATCTCCTCCGCCAGCTCCTGCACCTCTTCCGCAGCGAGTGGCCACTCCTAGCCTCCGCCTGTCTTTGCCGGACAAATTTAATGGGGACTCTAAGTTTTGCCGTGGCTTTCTTTCCCAATGTTCCCTGCATCTGGAGATGATGTCGGATCAGTTTCCTACTGAAAGGTCTAAGGTGGCTTTCGTAGTCAGCCTTCTGTCTGGAAAAGCCCTGTCATGGGCCACACCGCTCTGGGACCGTGATGACCCCGTCACTGCCTCTGTACACTCCTTCTTCTCGGAAATTCGAAGTGTCTTTGAGGAACCTGCCCGAGCCTCTTCTGCTGAGACTGCCCTGCTGAACCTGGTCCAGGGTAATTCCTCCGTTGGCGAGTACGCCATACAATTCCGTACTCTTGCTTCTGAACTTTCCTGGAATAATGAGGCTCTCTGCGCGACCTTTAAAAAAGGCCTATCCAGCAACATTAAAGATGTTCTGGCCGCACGAGAGACTCCTGCTAGCCTGCATGAACTCATTCATCTAGCCACTCGCATTGACATGCGTTTTTCTGAGAGGCATCAAGAGCTCCGCCAGGAAAAAGACTTAGATCTCTGGCCACCTCTCCCACAGTCTCCACTGCAATCTGCGCCTAGGCCTCCCGCCGAGGAGGCCATGCAAGTGGATCGGTCTCGCCTGACCCTGGAAGAGAGGAATCGCCGTAAGGAAGAGAATCTTTGTTTGTACTGTGCCAGTACTGAACATTTTCTGGTGGATTGCCCAATCCGTCCTCCACGTCTGGGAAACGCACGCTCACACTCAGCTCTCGTGGGTGTGGCGTCTCTTGATGCCAAGTCGGCTTCTCCACGTCTCACGGTACCTGTTCGGATTTCCACTTCAGCCAGCTCTCCCCTCTCAGCCGTGGCCTGTCTGGACTCTGGAGCTTCTGGGAATTTTATTCGGGAGTCCTTTGTGAATAAATTCCATATTCCGGTGACCCGTCTTGTCAAGCCACTCCGCATCTCCGCGGTCAACGGAGCCAGGTTGGACTGTACCATACGTTTCCGCACGGAGCCCCTTCTTATGAGCATCGGATCTCATCACGAGAGGATTGAACTTTTGGTCCTCCCCAATTGCACCTCGGAAATTCTCCTTGGACTTCCCTGGCTTCAACTTCATTCCCCAACCCTGGATTGGTCCACTGGGGAGATCAAGAGTTGGGGGTCCTCTTGTGCCAAGAACTGTCTAAAACCGGTTCCCAGTAACCCTTGCCGTAACTCTGTGGTTCCTCCTGTATCCGGTCCCCCTAAGGTCATTAAGGACTCTGCCTGCCACAGGAAATGCCCCTCCCCCCCTCCCAGGCAAGCTTCTGTGTCCCCTCATGGCCCTCGTCCTGGTGTCACACTGCCCCGTGCCAGGTCTCGCCCTCTGCCCTCTCTCCCCATTCCTACTCCTGCGGTTCTGCCTGCCGTTGAGGAATCCCTCCTTCCTTTCCCGGTGTCCTCATCCCAGGGGAGGCAGTTACCCGATAAAGAGAAGGGGAGACCTAAGGGGGGGGGTACTGTTACGCCTAGCGCTCCGGGTCCCCGCTCCTCCCCGGAGCGCTCACGGCGCCTTTCTCCCTGCAGCTCCCCGGTCAGCGCTGACCGGGAGCGCTGCCCTGTCATGGCCGTTGGGGATGCGATTCGCACAGCGGGACGCGCCCGCTCGCGAATCGCATCCCAGGTCACTTACCCGTTCCCGTCTCCTGCGGTCATGTGCTGGCGCGCGCGGCTCCGCTCTCTAGGGCGCGCGCGCGCCAGCTCCCTGAGACTTAAAGGGCCAGTGCACCAATGATTGGTGCCTGGCCCAATTAGCTTAATTGGTTCCCATCTGTTTCCTGGCTATATCTAGTCTCCTCCCTTGCACTTCCTTGCCGGATCTTGTTGCCCTAGAGCCTAGTGAAAGCGTTTTTGTGTGTTTATACCCTGTGTACCAGAACTTTGCTATCTCCCCTGACTACGAACCTTGCCGCCTGCCCCCGACCTTCTGCTACGTCCGACTTTGCTTCTGCCTACTCCCTTGTACCTCGCCTATCTTCAGCAGCCAGAGAGGTGAGCCGTTGCTAGTGGATACGACCTGGTCACTACCGCCGCAGCAAGACCATCCCGCTTTGCGGCGGGCTCTGGTGAAAACCTGTAGTGTCTTAGAACCGGTCCACTAGCACGGTCCTCGCTATCCCTCTCTGGCACAGAGGATCCACCTCCTGCCAGCCGGCATCGTGACACTTATAAGGACGGTCCCGCTCTCGTACCTCCTACTTGGCCTAGTCAATATCCCTAGATAATTCTTTCTTGGTGATGCTAACTCAAGAGGCTCACTAAGGCCTCCTGTAACTACCTAGCCATAATCACCAAATGGGGGGGGGGAGAGCAATATTTATAAGAAACATGCATAACTAAGTTGGTCGTTCAGGCCTTCTGGGGCCATAGTTCCCAGTTCATAAATCCATCTACACTCTTTACGTAGCAACATCTGATCAAAGTTTCCTCCTCTTGTAGGTGGTTTTACTTTTTCAAGTCCAAAAAATTGGATGTTATATTGACAATCTCTGTGGCATTGGTTCATGTGACGGGCCAGAGAAGTATCACGATCATGTCTAACATCCCCCATATGCTCAAGAATACGTTTCTTGAATTCTCGGAAGGTCTTGCCTATGTATTTTTTAGAACAGGGACACACTGCCATGTAAATGATTCCTTTAGTACTGCAATTTATGAAGTCTCCAATGATGTATTGTTTTCTTGTGACTTCACATCTGAAGTTTTTAGTTTTTAATATATATGGGCAGGCTTTACAATGTCCACACGGATGATTTCCTGTAGGTTTGGGGATTCTATCAAGCCATGTCACATGACCCGATGCCACAGGAGTGAGATGGCTATGAGTCACCATATCTCCTATGTTTCGACCCCTTCTATAGGTGATTTGGGGGAATTCTGGGATGACATCTCTCAAATCCGGGTCCATCTGGAGAATCCCCCAATATTTTTTCAAGATCTCGCGCATTTGTAATGCTCCATTATCAAATGTAGCTATTATTCGCATAGTGGGTGCCCTGAAGGATGATATTACCTCCTGTTATGATAGCCACACCATGGCAATAGGGATATACACTATGTATCGGGTGTTTCCCTATTGGTTGAGCTAAAGTAATTAAGGGATATACACTGTGTATCGGGTGTTTCCCTATGAATCAAACTACACTGTTCGTTTTATACTCTATTGATATTTTGTTATATAGCAGTATTACTATCTATTGCATATTGTATACATTTCCCCTGAGGAAGCCACGTAGTGGCAGAAACGCGTTGGGTGACATTTGGCAATAGTTATGCTTTTCTTTGATCATAAATCCACATGATATGTGGTAACTGCTTTTTGTGTTGCTTTGTAATTTGGGCACTTTTTCTTTATCACAAGGTGTGGTGCATTTTAGAGTACTATATTAAAAGTTATGTTTTATAAGGTATTTCCCCCTCTCAGCATCGAGAATTAGATATTTCGAGTTGATTTTTGATGTAATAGTAGAGCGGTCAGATCACAATACAGTGCAGTGGGGACTCCGTGGCAGCCATGATGTCTCTACTAATACATCACGCCTATGCAGGATTGCTTAGATTAATGCCTATGCATTGCATTGATCTATGTAAGCAATCAAATGATTCCTTTTAATAAGTTACTCAGATCAATTAAAAATGGTTTTATAAAAATCCCTCACCTCATATCTTTAAGATTTAGTTTTAGCAATATTTATATTTTTCAGCATAAGTCCTGAGATCAATGCTATCCAGTGTATAACTTGGTTGATGTATGCAATTCTTGAACAGCGGTTCAAAGGTGCATATAGATGTGTGCAAGTTGATCATTTGGCAGCCCAGATCCTGTGTCTAGAGGAGCAACTGATACAAAAAAAAAGGGGAACCAGGGTCAGCAGTCACCCCCTATGACTTGGTAAATAAGCCCTGGGAGAAATTTGGTATACAAAATGATCTAAACAAATTCTGCCAATGAGTCATAAATAGTTAGTGTAAAATATAATTTTTACTTAGATTTGGATAAAACATAAATTCATGGAAAAAACTATATACAATAATGGCCCACATATATCAAAGTATATGAAATAATGAGATGAGGTCCAACAGTGACCTACAACGGAAGGGGATAAGGATACAGGTGAATACACCAGCATCTAACTAACCCTACCTAAATATATAACTAAACCCTTACTTCCCATAAGTGTGGAAAAGGATGGGAAATACAGGTACCACCCTAATCAACGATAATGAGGTGGTATCCTTAGGCACAACAGTTCTCATACTCCTTGTTCCAACGTGTTTCTTCCAAATATTGACATCGGGTTCATCAGGGGTGGAGGAGAAATAGAAGCACATAAAAATGCAAATTTAAGCAAAATGGAGAAAACAATACAAAAGATGGGCCCAAACATTTAAAAACACATAATGATAAGGTTCAACATGATGGATGGTATGAATGGTCACCGTCATATAGATAGTAACCTAGTCTACTATGGTAGTCAGATTGTCAAAGTCCCCAACAATGATATAATGTTTTGCCGACGGTCACAGCAAGCATGAGGGTCACCCGCAGATAGTCATGAAGAGGATCATGAAGTTTGTGTAATATGGTTGTAGCCGTAACAGGTTATACAGTTGTTAGTGGTTAGTAACACATTGTACTGACTAACATATATTAACAACAAGCAAAGCAATTAGCCCCAATGTATAATAGGTGGATAGAGCACCGATAGCTCTGAGTAGAATGAGCATATGTGACACTAAAGATGCATATTATGCCAAAGATGATTAATGAGGTACTAGGATACACATATCTGGAAGAAAAAGAGAAAGACACCGTATAAACAGCCTATTCCTCTCCTTGTAAATAATATAATAAATGCAATGTTATAATATAACCAATATACCTTGTAACCTTGTAACATGACTGGGTTGAACAACCGGACCCATGGAGCAAGGTAACTCTCACAACAATGATATTCAGATGCTACAAGATACAAAATAACCCAATATAAGACCGTTATGAAAAAAATATAGTATAACAATTAGTTCCAAATAATACTATGTATACTGTGTATACACTGGTCCCAGTGTATACACATCATTGCCAGAGATCATCATTGGGTGATAACATAATGGCTGTGGCAGTATACAAGAAGTAAACTGATCTTACCCACTGCAGATATCTGATGGCATTATAGGTTAGCAGCTGTCCGTGGCCACAGGTATAGGATGTCAGGTAACGTGGCTAAAAGAAAGCAGATGCCCCGATAAATAGCTCAACTCAAATGCTCAGATACGGCTAACTAATATGCCCCGAAGGTGATCGCAGAGCGCTTACCGGGAATGTGACTCCATCGCTTCCATCCAGCAAAGTTGGCACCGTGTGATAGACACCGCACTTCCGTATTTCACGGTGCCGGACTGGAAGTGATGTTACAGAGCGTGCTAGTTAGCGCAGGCTCAATTATAGCGTGTGAACCACAGTGCAAATCATATAGAGGATATGACGTACAACACTAAGAGGCGATGCAAGGGGGTTCTATGCTGATTAACCCTAGACAGGCTGTCACGCCGAGTGCTCCGGGTCCCGCCGCTTCCCCGGAGCGCTCGCGGCGTGCCCGTGTATGCAGCGCTCCAGTCGGCAACGCTGACCGCGAGCGCTGCTTCTATGTCTCCGGTGGGGACGCGATCCGAGGTACGGGACGTGCCCGCTCTCGGATCGCGCCCCGTGTCTCTCACCTGCCCCGTCCTCCTGTTCAGTCCCGACGCGCGCGGCCCCGCTCTCTAGGGCGCGCGCGTGCCGGGTCTCTCAGATTTAAAGGGCCAGTGCACCATTAATTCGTGCCTGGCCCAATTAGTCCCAAGCACTCCCTACACTATATAAACCCACTTCCCCTTCCTGTCCTCGCCGGATCTTGTTGCCTTGTGCCCTGTGAAAGCGTTTCTGTGTGGTCCATTGCCTGTGTACCCAGACCCTTGCCGTTGCCCCTTACTACGAACCGTTGCTGCCTGCCCAGATCTTCTGCTATGTCCGACCTTGCTCTTGCCTTGTCCTTGTGTACCGCGCCTGTCTCAGCTGTCAGTGAGGTTGAGTCGCTATCGGGTGGAAAGACCTGGGGTTTACCTGCCGCTGCAAGTCCTTCCCGCTTTTCAGCGGGCTCTGGTGAAAACCAGTAACCCCTTAGATTCCGTTCCCCTGGTACGGCCCACGCCATCACCTCACTGACACAGAGGATCCACCACCACCCGTCTCCTCCCTGCATACTAGTCCGGATCCTGACACAGGCCAATGCATTAGAATGATGATAGTCTACGGGACAATGAGTGCAAGCAGCAAGATAAATAGGATGGTAATGGAAACTAGGATAATAGTAGGTACAAGTATTAGACCCATAACCGTATCGAATTGCCATGTAATAAGGCAATATTACTAAGAAAAGACAGAGAGATACATGTGATAATGTGGTAAAACCTGATGTACAAAATGTTGTGATATTGTTGGATACAATGTAGTATGCCAAAAGTGATAAATATGTATACTGGGTTGATGAGAATTGTATGGTATAAAACTAGGACTAGGATAGAACACAAGCCTGAATACAAAGAATAATAGAAATATTAAATAAATGAACAGAATGACAAAGAGTCATTAAGGCCTCCTGGTGTTTAAGTGCGCAAGCGGTATATCCAGTAAGTTTCTTTTTTGTAGAAGTTTTTGGCGAAAATCACAGCCACGGTCATCCCTTTTCAAGACCTCAATTACTTGGAATTTAAGGGCTTGGGGCTTGTCAGGGTGATATTGATGCATATGTTTTGGGATAGGTTTATCCCTATGATGTTTGACGTCCCCAAGGTGATCCAAAATGCGACGCCTAAGTTCTCTGGTAGTTTTTCCTACGTATCTCAAGGGACAAGGACATGATGCAAGATAGACTACCATTTTAGTTTTTACAATTTGCATAGTCTAAGAATTTGTAGACTTTACCTTGGTCAGATCCAGTAAACTCTTTAGAGATGTTAATATGGGGACAAGCCTTACAGGTACCGCATTGGTAAGTGCGGTGATTTTCCTATCCAGCAATGTACCACTCGGCCTTGGTGGCACATAATGGCTATGTTCCAATGAATCACTTAAATTTCTGCCTCGCCTATAAGTAATGATTGGCCTATCCTCTATTAAATTGCCAATCGTTGGGTCTGTTCTCAGGATGGACCAATGTCTTGAAATGATGCAGCGTACATCATCTGAGGCAGCATCATAGGTGGCAAGGATGCGTGTGGAAGTTTCCTTCAATGGATCCTTGATCTTTGGTTGTAAAAGAGGTGTCCTGGCCAAGTGTACAGTATGGTGATATGCTGTTCTTAACACTTTGTCCGGGTAGCCTCTCTCTTTGAACCTACTATGCAGAATCTTGGCCTCCTGCCAGAGGCTACTGTCAGAGGAACAATTTCTCCGTAGGCGTACATATTGACCCTTTGGTATTCCTTTTCTCAAAGGGAAAGGATGGTGGCTTTTCCAGTCCAGCAGGTTGTTCCCTGCTGTAGGCTTCTTTTTTATTGTGGTATCGATACCTCCTGTAGGTTTTTCCATAAAAGGACATGCAGGAATACCAAATAATTGTGATGGATCTCATAGGTGAAGGTTAAGCCTATAGTGCTCTGATTCAAAGATAACAAAAAATTCTTAATTTCACATTGGGGGCCTGACCAGACGACTGCCACGTCATCTATATAATGGCCCCAGTCACAATCTCCTCCTCCCACCAGCCCAGGAGCAAGTTGGCATAAGTGGGAGCCAAGGGACTGCCCATGGCAGTGCCCCATAGCTGGTGGTACATGTGGGAGTTGTAGGTGAAGTAGTTTCAGGTCAAGATAAAACGAAGCAAGGACAGAATGAATTGGTTATGCGGTGCATACTGAATGCCTCTACTACTCATGAAATGGTTAGCTGCATTTAGGTCTACCTCATGAGGGATGGAACTGTAAAGCTCCTCGACATCTATAGAACAGAGCCAGCAATATGTATCCAATTTAAGATCTTGTAGTTTAGTAAGGAGGTCCATCATATCACGTAGATAAGAAGGTAGGCTTAATATGAAAGTATGAAGAATCTCATCTAGATATATCCCAGAATTTTGGGGGGATTGCCCACCCCAGACACGATAGGTCTACACTTCAACGGTGTGAGACCTTTGTGTACCTTCAGGAGCCCATAGAAAGTGGATAAGTGGGGTGCAGAGGGTAACAAAAATGAGAATTCTTTTTCATCCAACAAACCATCCGCGAGGGCCTGCTTCAACAGATCTCGAAGCTCTTTGTGAAAGATCCTGGTGGGATCATTCTCCAGAATGCAGTATGTAGTTCTATCAGAGAGGATACTCATGCACATCTGAACGTATTGACTGTAATTAAGGAGTACTAAATTTCCACCCTTATCTGAAGGTTTTATAATGGTGGTTTGATCTTGTTCCAGACTCCTCAATGCACAGTGTTCCCCATATGGTAAATTAAATTTGGAAACTCTGAAGTTAGTTAATAGAGTTTAAATTTCGTGACATACTACATCCACGAAAGTGTCAATGCAATTCCTATCTCCTGATGGTGCCAGAGTGGTACTTTTGAGACGGCAAGATGAGAACGCTCCATGGCCAATGCCTTGTTTACTTTCCTGGAGTAAGGATGATAAAAGTGTAACTCCTTCCAGATCCTCTGGATCTATTCCGATACCTCATTGTCTGTGAGAGTATGTGTAGAAAGATTGATAATTTGGGTATCATTAATCGTTATGTTTGCTTTTCCGTCCTTCTGTCCCTCTCCAAAAGAGATGTTGCATCGGTTTCAGTTGGAGGTAATGAAGAAGAGGAAGAAGAACCTGGTAAGATGGATTCCAGCATGGTCCCCCGTGTTTTTCCGGAGCCTCTTGCTCTTGGTCTTCTTCCTCTCTCACTGTGGTTGTTCCACCTTCCTTCCCCCCATGACAGGTAGAATACGTGGAGCGGTTCCATTGGTAGAGTAAACATTCCGAATCAGAAAAGTCCATTCCTGATGAGATTTCTGTACCTTTTATAGGATTGTTGGCTTAGGAATGAATATGCCTTATTCTCCTTAAATCCAGAGAAGTCACGAATGAACTGTTTGTGTTTCCTCTCTTTGAGGAGAAATTTTAATTTTTCAATGTTATTTTGTAATACTGCTTCCTTCTCAGCAAACTTTGGTTCTTGTTTTAGACTAATTACTGTATTAATACTCTCTTGTAATTTTTTTGGTTACACACCAAGGTATATTTCTCCTCCTCCAACAATAATTTCTTGAACCTTAGGGAGCTTGCAGTTGCTTCTTTCTCCCACTTTGTCATTAATGAGGAGGTGCAGCATCTAGCTGCCGGTACTATACTGATCCTAAGTCCTTTAGGTGCAATTTTATTTGCTAGGTAATTTTCCAACAACTTTACCTCCCACCAAGATTTCACCTGATCCCTATATCTCGAATTAAGGTCCTTAAATACAGAGTTTAGGGTGGGTATTACACGATTAACTTGTATGAATTCTTTGTCAGAGAATACATCCCTTGCTTCCTCCAACCAGGTTGGGGTATCCAAGGAACCTGCTAGAAAACTACTTGCCATACTACACGCCAAAACTGATATAAGATAATGACACAAACAATAAGGGTACTCAACCCTTATATAAGACTTTACAAAAAATACAAAAAAGGGGATCCAGGGTCAGCAGTCACCCCACTATGACTTGGTAAATAAGCCCTTGGAGAAAACTAAAAGAGAAGCAACTGGCAAGACTGAGATACACTGACAACATGGAGAGGAGTCTGCTGGTTCACTGAACAAGCACTCTCTGGGGCAGGGGGGGAGGATAGTGGTATGGAGGTGCAGTGGGAGGGGGGTTGTCTGCTCCTGTAAGGAGAGAAGTAGTAGTTCAGGGAAAGCCAGATTGGTGCTGGAAGTCAAGGGGCTCATTTTTTGGGGGACAGACAAGGCAATCCATCACAAAGTCTCGGATCGTCGAACAGTGTGTTATCTTCCTGGCGTTTAAGTTCGGCACATGGCGTTTGGGTTTATAGAGAACTGGTACCTATAAATGTCCCTGGGAGTGAAGCGATGGGAAGGGTTAGAATTGCTACCAGGGATAGGCTTAATAAAAAAAGAACTCATCCACTTTGCATGCTGACTAAGGCTTGAAGTCTGACCAATATAATTGACGAACTGGAGTTGATAATGTTTGAGGAAAATTACGACATAGTGGGAATAACAGAGACTTGGTCTGACAATAGCTGTGACTGGCGTTTAAATTACAGGGTTAAAGGCAATTCAGGAACAATTGCAAAAATCAGAAAAGGAAGGAGTTTGCCTTTATAGATATATGTGAGGGAAATAATATAAAGTCATTATGGGTAGAAATATATGGAGGGAAATATAATAAAACATTGATCAGCCGCTATATTTAGTAAAAGCATCAGAAGATCAATTGAGGCAAAGAAACAATGCGGAAAATCACAATGAGGTGGTTATTATGGGCAAATTTAACTATCCTGATATGATCTGGGAAACTGAGACCCGTGAATCTCATAAAGGAAACAGGTTTCTGACTATAGGTAATTATCTGTCCCAGATGGTGCAAAATCTGACCAGAGGGGGCATGGTGAACTTAATAAAGTAGTGCAAAAGTGGCCTGGATGCATTTCTGAGAAGTAATAATAATGCAGGTAATGGATACTAGATTTATATGGACAGAACACTGATAGAGGGATTTATTCTGATATTTGGAGTCAGGAAGGAATTCCCCCAGGATGGGGCAATTGGCATCGTCCTCAGAAAGGTTTTTTTGCCTTCTTCTAGGTCAACTCAGTAAAGATACAATAGAGATATAGGTTAAACTAGATGGACTCCGGTCTTTTTTCAACCTGATGAACTATGTAACTACAGTATGTCATACAAAATTGAATAACCTCCCTTTTCCCATTATACAAATAAAATAATGTAAATGAAAAAGTAAACATGCAGAGTTGTCTGAACTATTAACATAGAATCTCATTGATCTCACATTGTCAATGGAATAAACTTTGTGGTCATGTCTGTGATTTGAGAAGGAGCTTCTGGCTCCTAGCCTTGTTGCTTACCCTGTAGACCACAGGTTGCTTTGGACCTGTGACCAATGAGGGGCCTGAGGCAGTGCAGGACATTTGTCCTCTGCCCCAGATCAGACACAGGCTCAATGACATCACTCATTGTGCATGCGTCTGCAAAAAGGAAAGGTTCCTGCCAGCATGGAAGCATAGAGGAGGTAAATATGTAGTATTTATTTATTTTTGAGGGGAAACACTATCTATTTCTAGGGAGAACCTATGTAAACTAAAGGAAACTACCTTTTGGTGGGCACCTATCTACACATGGGGCAACTACAACCTGAGGGCAATTGTGTACACTGTGGACAGCTATCTACCTACTAGCAGCACCTATCTAAACTGGGGCCAATTATATAACTACTGGGTGGACGTTATGTACCACGCCTACTGTAAGGCAAGTACCTAGTGGGGGGGGGGGGCACCCACCTTCCAAAAAGGGCATTATTACCATTTGAGGCACTATGAGTGGGGAATAAGTGAGCATGTGTTGGAAAATTGAGAAGCATAAGAGGTTTTTCCAACAGATTCTGGATACAAATCGTGGACAGGCGAACACGCCATGGCGGTTGGTATTGCGTATGGCACCAAAGTACCATATCCCTGCATTGGATGATGAGATGATGGCAAGATTTGATTCATTCTTTAAAATCTTTGTTTTAGTAAAAAATTTTAAGGCTCTTTCAGTTCCTAGCTGGACTATACAGTGTATTCCTCTGATTAATTCACTTTAAAAAGTGAATGTATTGCCTATGATTTTTTTTGACTAATTAGAGCCAGATAATAAAACATGTTCTTTTTTCTAATCTTTTTCTAATCTTTTTTCATTGTAATGTTTCTTTTTTTCAATATTACATATTTTTTGTACATTATTATGTTGCTTGAGCTTTTAAGAGATATGCTTTAAAGCAAGCTTTATGGACATAGATACAATAGTCTGGTCCTATTCACTAGCATGCTGTATGACCTGTTCAGAGGTCATTCCTCAGGGAGGGGAGGATAACCTCCAAGCTTCAGCTATTGTCTTATCTATCTACCATTGTCACCTTTCACTGTACTTCAATCTGTGATGATAAGGAGGACACTGCTGGAAAGTGATCAGCTTCTCATTAAGCCAGTGGCCAGAATAAAAACTAAAAGATTTCATGATTATTTTATAATATAGATAGGGAAATGGAACATAAGAAAAAAACATCATGAACAATTCTTGGAAAAGGTATTAATTATAAAAACTTGATTTATACAATAGGTCATTTTTTGATGTTACTTCCCATTTAATAGCAAGAACATCTGTCATGATGGGAATAACTTCGATGACAGGACTGTGGATAACAACATGATTTGGTGATTGGTATTTTCCGCAGACCTAAAAGCAGTCCCAATAATTACAGATATGACTAATTGTAATAAGCACCTTACAAACATGTCTGTCAGCAAGATAAATGATACAATGAATCTTAACAGTAAAGAACTAAAAAGTTGCATGTTCTTATGTCTATTTGGAAATGACAATGATTTGTCTGATTGACTTTACTTATATATATTACAGTTAATAATGTCATCAATACAGAACTTTCTGTACCATAGCTAATACTAATATGACTGAATTCAATGTCACATTAATCCATTTATAATAAATTATAAAGTTATCAAGCGCATTGGAGTATACTATACTATACTATTATTAGGGTGAAGTATTATTCTGGAGAATTATCAGCATAACTATTTAAGGATAAGGCAAGAGCAGACTCTTGCCTGATGGGAGCACCAATCTGGATAAGTAGCCTATTACACAATGTTGAGGGAAAGAAGGGTCAGGCATGGATAGACTACATTTGGCAGATCAGCAGGATGGGGCAGCTCCATACCTCCATATTTTAAACTCTACTGGAACAATGGATCGGCTGTACCAGAAACAACACTTCACCATTGTTGCGTTGGCCTCCATGATCACCCGATCTCACACCCTGCAACTTCTTTCTGTAGGGCTACATCAATGAATCTGTGTATCTGCCCCCAGCTACAGGATCTAAACGACCTAAGACAATGCATCACTGAAACTGTAGAGTCCACATCCAAGGGTATGCCCAAATGCATCTGGAGAGAACTGGATTACCTCCTAGACATCTGTTTTGTAATGTCCAAAGAAGTAAACATCCTGCTCACAAGATGCACCTGTAGGCCCCTTGCATTCACACATATAGCCGGGTTCAAGACTCCAGCATCATACAGGAAGGCAAACACACAAGAACACAAAATGAAAAGGCATAATAAAATACCCCATTAAAATACATGTTGGAAAGTTAAAGGAGTGGTATTGTAAAAACAAAAAACAAAAAACAATTTAATCCTATTGTGCAAAAAAAAAACAAAAAAAAAAAACATGAACTCACCTTCCTCCGTTCCCCAGTTGTGCCGCTATAGCTTTCCGGCCGCAGCAAAGTCCTGCCTTGGCTGGAGATAGGCTGTGCCAGAATCATGTAAGGAGTCCGGGCAGCAGAGAGAAGGCAAGGCCCAGGCTCCTTACATGACACTGCACTCTCCCTACCTATCACCCACTAATGTGGGACATCGCTGTGGCCGACGATACACTGACTGCAGTGTGACGATCCGTGCACATGGAAGAAAAAAAGAGACTGAAGAGCTATAGCACCGCAATGGGGGAATGGAGGAAAGTGAGTTAATGTTTGTTTTAATTTTTTTTTTTTTTTTTTTTGCAGCCTGGGCACAATAGGATAAAAACAAATTCACAATACTACTCCTTTAACCCCTTAGGGACTCAGACCATTTTCACCTTAAAGACCCTTTTTTGCAATTCTGACCACTGTCACCTAATGCATTAATAACTCTGGGATGCTTTTACTTTTCATTCTTTTTCCAAGACAGTTTTTTCGCGACATATTTTTTTAATTATGTTAGTGATAAATTTTCGGCGATACTTGCATCATTTCTTGGTGAAAAATTCCAAAATTTGATGAAAAATTTGAAAATTTTGCCTTTTTTTTAACTTTGAAACTCTCTGCTTATAAGGAAAATAGACATCCCAAATAAATGTTATATTGATTCACATATACAATGGTGGATATTTATCAAAGCTGTCTATGTCCCGCATCAATATAGTCCAAACTACAGAGGGTTAGGTCGGTCTATTGTGTGCCTAATTTATCAAAAGGCGCACCGCTCTTGATAAATTCTGTGCACAGACTTTGTGATCTATGCTTTAGACTGTATTTAAACTTGCTCCAACATGGTCTGACATTTCGGCGTACTTTTAGCCGATGAGACTTGACACTGAACAGTCGCTTTTGATAAATTCAGCACCAATGCATTTTCCAATAATTTTCCAATTTCCATTTTCCGTCTTAAATAGACTAGAATGCATCATGTTCTAAAAATCCTCTAGAGCAAAAGTCGCAAAAAAAGTCACACCTATTTAGACTGCGACTTTCTGTGCGACAAATTAAGACAGGAAAAAACTGTCTAAATCCTTTGATAAATCTCCCCTAATATGTCTACTTTATGTTGACATGTTTTTACTTTTTTAAGACATTAGAGGGCTTCCAAGTATTGCAGCAATTTTCAAATTTTTCATGACAATTTCTAAATCGGAATTTTTCAGGGAAGACATTAGAGGCCTTCCAAGTATTGAAGCAAATTTCAAATTTTTCACGAAAATTTCAAAATCAGAGTTTTTCAGGGACCAGTTCAGTTTGAAGTGGATTTGAGGGGCTTTCATGTTAGAAATACTCCATAAATCACCCCATTATAGAAACTGCACCCCTCAATGTTTTCAAAATGACATTGAGAAAGTTCGTTAACCCTTTAGGTGTTTAACAGGAATAGCAGCAAATTGAAGGAGGAAATTCAAAATCTTCATTTTTTACACTTGCTTGTTGTTGTAGAGCCAATTGTTTTCATTTTTACAAGGCGTAAAAGGAGAGAACCCCCCCCCCCCAAAAAAAAATGTGTAACCCAATTTCTCTCAACTAAGGAAATACCTCATATGTGGATGTAAACTGCTCTATGGGTACAGTAGAGGGCTCAAAAGGGAAGGCGCGACAATGGGATTTTGGAGAGTGAATTTTGGTGAAATGTTTTTTGGGAGGCATGTCACATTTAGGAAGCCCCTATGGTGCCAGAACAGCAAAAAAGAAAACAAAACAAAAAACAAGCCCCACATGGCATATTATATGGGAAACTACACCCCTCAAAGAACGTAACAAGGGGGTACAGTGAGCCTTAACACCCCACAGGTGTTTGACGACTTTTCGCTAAAGTCAGATGTGTAAATGAACATTTTTTTTCCACAAAAATGCAGTTTTTTCCCCAAATTTTACATTTTTACAAGAGGTAATAGGAGAAAATGCCCCCCAAAATTTGTAACTCCATTTCTTCTGTATGGAAATACCCCATATGTGGACGTCAAGTGCTCTGCTGGTGCACTACAATGCTCAGAAGGAAAGGAGTCACATTTGGCTTTTGGAAAGCAAATTTTGCTGAAATTGTTTTTGGGGGGCATGTCACATTTAGGAAGCCCCTACCTATGGTGCCAGAACAGCAAAAAAAACAAAAACAAAAAACATGGCATAATATTTTGAAAATTACACCACTCAAGGGATATAGTGAGCCTTAAAACCCCACAGGTATTTGATGAATTTTTGCTAAAGTTGGACATTAGATTTCACTAAAATGCTGGTGTTACCCCACATTTTTCATTTTCGCAAGAGGTAATAGGAGTAAAAAGCCCCCCAAAATTTGTAACACCATTTCTTCCGAGTATGGAAATACCCCATATGTGGATGTAAAGTGCTCTGCGGGCGAACTACAGTGCTCAGAAGAGAAGGAGCTCCATTGAGCTTTTGGAGAGAGAATTAGTTTGGAATGAAAGTTGGAGGCCATGTGCATTTACAAAGCCCCCATCGTGCCAGAACAGTGGACCCCCACATGCAACCTCATTTTGGAAACTACACCACTCACAGAATGTAATAAGGGGTACAGTGAGCATTTACATCCTACTGGCATTTGACAGATCTTTGGAACAGTGGGCTGTGCAAATGAAAAATAAAAATTTTCACATTAACGGAAAACTGTTTCAAAAATCTGTCAGACACCTGTTGGGCGTAAATGCTTACTGTACCCCTTATTACATTATGTGGGGGTGTAGTTTCGTAATGGGGTCACATGTGGGGGGGTCCATTGTTCTGGCACCATGGGGGCTTTGTAAACACACATGGCCTTCAATTCTGACAGGGACAGTGTACTTGTTTGTATATGTAGTGTTTTACCCTTTATTTTGTGTAAGTGTATTGTAGTGTTTTTAGGGTACATTCACACGAGTGGAAGTTTATGCTGAGTTTCCCGCTAGGAGTTTGAGTTTCGACAGCTCAAACTTGAAGCCAGAAACTCACTGTAAACCCCCGCCCGTGTGATTGTACCCTGTACATTTATATGGGGGGGAGGGGAGGCAAACCTTCAGCTGTTGCAAAACTACAACTCTCAGCATACTTTTGCAACAGCTGGAGGCACACTGGTTGGAAAACCTTGAGTTAGGTTCTATTACCAAACTCAGTGTTTTCCAAACCATGTGCCTCCAGCTGTTGCAAAACTACAACTCCCAGCATGTACTGATGGCCGAAGGGCATGCTGGGAGATGTAGTTATGCAAAAGTTGGAGGCACACACTCACAAGTCGCAGCATGCCGAGACAGCCGTTTGCTATTCGTGCATGCTGGGAGTTGTAGTTGTGCAAGATTTGGAATGGTACAGTTTAGAGACCACTGCACAGGGATCTCCAAACTGTGGCCCTCCAGATGTTGCAAAACTATAAATCACAGCATGCCCAGACAGCAAACTGCTGTGTGGGCATACTGGGAGTTGTAGTTTTGCAAGATATAGAGGGACACAGTTTAGAGACCACTGCACAGTGATCTCCAAACTGTAGCCCTCCAAGTATTACAAAACTACAACTCCCAGCATGCCCAAACAGCAAACAACTGTCTGGGCATGCTAGGAGTTGTAGTTTTGCAACATCTGGAGGGCTACAGTTTAGAAACCACTGTAGAGTGGTCTCCAAACTGTGGCCCTCCAGATGTTGCTAGACAACAACTCACCTACTGGCTTCTGTCATCAGCAGGATCGCCCCTCACCGCCAATCGTCGCTTGTTGCTGGTAAGGGACCTCTGCTGCCTCTCACAGGTCAGTTCTCCCGCTCTTAATTGACCGGTGATTTGTAGCAATTGCCGACATGGGGGGGGGGGGGGTTTGGTGCTCTCAGGACACCCCCAGGCATTGGCAATGCCTGCTGAACAATTTCAGCAGGCATCCCGGTCTGGTCCCCGCCCTGCATCCTTAAGTACCAGGATGTCAGGGCATACCTGTACACCCTGCGTCTTTAAGGGGTAAAAGTGTACCTGTCGTTTGCAAAAACTTTTTATATAATGTAGATAATACAATTATATGTATATTTGTAATATACATTGGTTAAAAATGTGTATATTTTTGGTTGAAAAAAATGCTGTCCCTGCAGCAATTGCCTTGTGTCACTGAGGAGTCCAAATACAGGAAGTGAGGGCAGGACCAGCAGGGCTCTGTGCAGGCGCCTGACTTGTATATCATCCTGCTGTGTGAGCCAGGGGTGTGTCACAGGGCCTCACTGAACAGAGCCCTGCTTGTCCTCGGTGCTTAGAGCCCTGCTTGCCCTCAGTGTACAGAGCCCTGCTTGTCCTCACTGCACAGAGCCCCGCTTGTCCCCAGTGTACAGAGCCCTGCTTGTCCTCACTGCACAGAGCCCTGCTTGTCCTCAGTGCACAGAGCCCCGCATGTTCTCAGTGTACAGAGCACTGCTTGTCCTCAATGCACAGAGCCCTGCTTGTCCTCAGTGTATAGAGCCCCGCTTGTCCTCAGTGCACAGAGCCCTGCTTGTCCTCACTGCACACAGCCCCTCTTGTCCTCACTGCACAGAGCCCTGCTTGTCCTCAGTATACATTGCCCCGCTTGTCCTCAGTGCACAGAGCCCTGCTTGTCCTCACTGTACAGTCTTGCTTGCCCTAAGTGCACAGAGCCCTGCTTGTCCTCAGTGTACAGAGCCCTGCTTGTCCTCAGTATACATTGCCCCGCTTGTCCTCAGTGCACAGAGCCCTGCTTGTCCTCACTGTACAGAGTCTTGCTTGCCCTAAGTGCACAGAACCCTGCTTGTCCTTAGTGTACAGAGCCCTGCTTGTCCTCAGTGCACAGAGTCCTGCTTGTCTTCTGTGTACAGAGCCCTGCTTGTCCTCAGTGCATAGTGCCCTGCTTGTCCTCACTGCACAGAGCCCTGCTTATCCTCTGTGTACATAGCCCTGCTTGTCCTCTGTGTACATAGCCCTGCTTGTCCTCAGTGCACAGTGTCCTGCTTGCCCTCACTGCACAGAACCCTGCTTGCCCTCAGTTCACAGAGCCCTGCTTGTCCTCAGTGTACAGAGCCCTGCTTGTCCTCAGTGCACAGAGTCCTGCTTGTCTTCTGTGTACAGAGCCCTGCTTGTCCTCAGTGCACAGTGCCCTGCTTGTCCTCACTGCACAGAGCCCTGCTTGTCCTCACTGCACAGAGTCCTGCTTGTCTTCTGTGTACAGAGCCCTGCTTGCCCTCACTGCACAGAACCCTGCTTGTCCTCAGTTCACAGAGTCCTGCTAGTCCTCACTGCACAGAGCCCTGCTTGTCCTCAGTATAAACAGCCCTGCTTGTCCTCACTGCACAGAGCCTTGCTTGCCCTCAGTGCACAGAGCCCTGCTTGTCCTCACTGTACAGATCCTTGCTTGCCCTAAGTGCACAGAGCCCTGCTTGTCCTCAGTGTACAGAGCCCTGCTTGTCCCCAGTGCACAGAGTCCTGCTTGTCTTCTGTGTACAGAGCCCTGCTTGTCCTCACTGCACAGAGCCCTGCTTGTCCTCTGTGTACATAGCCCTGCTTGTCCTCTGTGCACAGAGCCCTGCTTGTCCTCAGTGCACAGTGCCCTGCTTGCCCTCACTGCACAAAACCCTGCTTGTCCTCAGTTCACAGAGTCCTGCTTGTCTTCTGTGCACAGAGCCCTGCTGGTCCTCAGTGTACAAAGCCCTGCTTGTCCTCAGTGTCCAGAGCCCTGCTTGTCCTCACAGCACAGAGTCCTGCTTGTCCTCAGTGTACAGAGCCCGTCTTGTCCTCATTGCACAGAGCCCTGCTTGTCCTCAGTGTACAAAGCCCTGCTTGTTCTCACTGTACATAGCCCTGCTTGTCCTCAGTGCACAGAGCCCTGCTTGTCTTCTGTGTACAGAGCCCTGCTTGTCCTCACTGCACAGAGCCCCGCTTGTCCCCAGTGTACAGAGCCCTGCTTGTCCTCACTGCACAGAGCCCTGCTTGTCCTCAGTGCACAGAGCCCCGCATGTTCTCAGTGTACAGAGCACTGCTTGTCCTCAATGCACAGAGCCCTGCTTGTCCTCAGTGTATAGAGCCCCGCTTGTCCTCAGTGCACAGAGCCCTGCTTGTCCTCACTGCACACAGCCCCTCTTGTCCTCACTGCACAGAGCCCTGCTTGTCCTCAGTATACATTGCCCCGCTTGTCCTCAGTGCACAGAGCCCTGCTTGTCCTCACTGTACAGTCTTGCTTGCCCTAAGTGCACAGAACCCTGCTTGTCCTCAGTGTACAGAGCCCTGCTTGTCCTCAGTGCACAGAGCCCCTCTTGTCCTCACTGCACAGAGCCCTGCTTGTCCTCAGTATACATTGCCCCGCTTGTCCTCAGTGCACAGAGCCCTGTTTGTCCTCACTGTACAGAGTCTTGCTTGCCCTAAGTGCACAGAACCCTGCTTGTCCTTAGTGTACAGAGCCCTGCTTGTCCTCAGTGCACAGAGTCCTGCTTGTCTTCTGTGTACAGAGCCCTGCTTGTCCTCAGTGCATAGTGCCCTGCTTGTCCTCACTGCACAGAGCCCTGCTTATCCTCTGTGTACATAGCCCTGCTTGTCCTCTGTGTACATAGCCCTGCTTGTCCTCAGTGCACAGTGTCCTGCTTGCCCTCACTGCACAGAACCCTGCTTGCCCTCAGTTCACAGAGCCCTGCTTGTCCTCAGTGTACAGAGCCCTGCTTGTCCTCAGTGCACAGTGCCCTGCTTGTCCTCACTGCACAGAGCCCTGCTTGTCCTCACTGCACAGAGTCCTGCTTGTCTTCTGTGTACAGAGCCCTGCTTGCCCTCACTGCACAGAACCCTGCTTGTCCTCAGTTCACAGAGTCCTGCTAGTCCTCACTGCACAGAGCCCTGCTTGTCCTCAGTATACACAGCCCTGCTTGTCCTCAGTGCACAGAGCCCTGCTTGTCCTCACTGCACAGAGCCTTGCTTGCCCTCAGTGCACAGAGCCCTGCTTGTCCTCACTGTACAGATCCTTGCTTGCCCTAAGTGCACAGAGCCCTGCTTGTCCTCAGTGTACAGAGCCCTGCTTGTCCCCAGTGCACAGAGTCCTGCTTGTCTTCTGTGTACAGAGCCCTGCTTGTCCTCAGTGCACAGTGCCCTGCTTGTCCTCACTGCACAGAGCCCTGCTTGTCCTCTGTGTACATAGCCCTGCTTGTCCTCTGTGCACAGAGCCCTGCTTGTCCTCAGTGCACAGTGCCCTGCTTGCCCTCACTGCACAGAACCCTGCTTGTCCTCAGTTCACAGAGTCCTGCTTGTCTTCTGTGCACAGAGCCCTGCTGGTCCTCAGTGTACAAAGCCCTGCTTGTCCTCAGTGTCCAGAGCCCTGCTTGTCCTCACAGCACAGAGTCCTGCTTGTCCTCAGTGTACAGAGCCCGTCTTGTCCTCATTGCACAGAGCCCTGCTTGTCCTCAGTGTACAAAGCCCTGCTTGTTCTCACTGCACAGAGCCCTGCTTGTCTTCTGTGTACAGAGCCCTGCTTGTCCTCAGTGCACAGTGCCCTGCTTGTCCTCAGTGCACAGTGCCCTGCTTGTCCTCAGTGCACAGAGCCCTGCTTGTCCTCAGTGCACAGAGCCCTGCTTGTCCTCAGTGCACAGTGCCCTGCTTGTCCTCAGTGCACAGAGCCCTGCTTGTCCTCAGTGCACAGAGCCCTGCTTGTCCTCAGTGCACAGTGCCCTGCTTGTCCTCAGTGCACAGTGCCCTGCTTGTCCTCACTGCACAGAGCCTTGCTTGCCCTCAGTGCACAGAGCCCTGCTTGTCCTCACTGTACAGATCCTTGCTTGCCCTAAGTGCACAGAGCCCTGCTTGTCCTCAGTGTACAGAGCCCTGCTTGTCCCCAGTGCACAGAGCCCTGCTTGTCCTCAGTGTACAGAGCCCTGCTTGTCCCCAGTGCACAGAGTCCTGCTTGTCTTCTGTGTACAGAGCCCTGCTTGTCCTCAGTGCACAGTGCCCTGCTTGTCCTCACTGCACAGAGCCCTGCTTGTCCTCTGTGTACATAGCCCTGCTTGTCCTCTGTGCACAGAGCCCTGCTTGTCCTCAGTGCACAGTGCCCTGCTTGCCCTCACTGCACAGAACCCTGCTTGTCCTCAGTTCACAGAGTCCTGCTTGTCTTCTGTGCACAGAGCCCTGCTGGTCCTCAGTGTACAAAGCCCTGCTTGTCCTCAGTGTCCAGAGCCCTGCTTGTCCTCACAGCACAGAGTCCTGCTTGTCCTCAGTGTACAGAGCCCGTCTTGTCCTCATTGCACAGAGCCCTGCTTGTCCTCAGTGTACAAAGCCCTGCTTGTTCTCACTGCACAGAGCCCTGCTTGTCTTCTGTGTACAGAGCCCTGCTTGTCCTCAGTGCACAGTGCCCTGCTTGTCCTCAGTGCACAGTGCCCTGCTTGTCCTCAGTGCACAGAGCCCTGCTTGTCCTCAGTGCACAGAGCCCTGCTTGTCCTCAGTGCACAGTGCCCTGCTTGTCCTCAGTGCACAGAGCCCTGCTTGTCCTCAGTGCACAGTGCCCTGCTTGTCCTCAGTGCACAGTGCCCTGCTTGTTCTCACTGTACAGAGCCCTGCTTGTCCTCAGTGCACAGAGCCCTGCTTGTCTTCTGTGTACAGAGCCCTGCTTGTCCTCAGTGCACAGTGCCCTGCTTGTCCTCAGTGCACAGTGCCCTGCTTGTCCTCAGTGCCCAGAGCCCTGCTTGTCCTCAGTGCACAGAGCCCTGCTTGTCCTCAGTGCACAGTGCCCTGCTTGTCCTCAGTGCACAGAGCCCTGCTTGTCCTCAGTGCACAGAGCCCTGCTTGTCCTCAGTGCACAGTGCCCTGCTTGTCCTCAGTGCACAGTGCCCTGCTTGCCCTCACTGCACAGAGCCCTGCTTGTCCTCAGTACACAGAGCCCTGCTTGTCCTCAGTGCATAGAGTCCTGCTTGCCCTCTGTGTACAGAGCCCTGCTTGTCCTCAGTGTACAGAGCCCTGCTTGTCCTCAGTGTACAGAGCCCCACTTGCCCTCACTGTACAAAGCCCTGCTTGTCATCAGTGCACAGAGCCTTGCTTGTCCTCACTCTCACTGTACAGATCCTTGCTTGCCCTAAGTGCACAGAGCCCTGCTTGTCCTCAGTGTACAGAGCCCTGCTTGTCCTCAGTGCACAGAGTCCTGCTTGTCTTCTATGTACAGAGCCCTGCTTGTCCTCAGTGCACAGTGCCCTGCTTGTCCTCACTGCACAGAGCCCTGCTTGTCCTCTGTGTACATAGCCCTGCTTGTCCTCACTGTACAGAGCCCTGCTTGTCCTCAGTGCAAAGAGCCCTGCTTGTCTTCTGTGTACAGAGCCCTGCTTGTCCTCAGTGCACAGTGCCCTGCTTGTCCTCACCGCACAGAGCCCTGCTTGTCCTCAGTGCACAGAGCCCTGCTTGTCCACAGTGCCCTGCTTGCCCTCACTGCACAGAGCCCTGCTTGTCCTCAGTACACAGAGCCCTGCTTGTCCTCAGTGCATAGAGTCCTGCTTGCCCTCTGTGTACAGAGCCCTGCTTGTCCTCAGTGTACAGAGCCCTGCTTGTCCTCACTCTCACTGTACAGATCCTTGCTTGTCCTAAGTGCACAGAGCCCTGCTTGTCCTCAGTGTACAGAGCCCTGCTTGTCCTCAGTGCACAGAGTCCTGCTTGTCTTTTATGTACAGAGCCCTGCTTGTCCTCAGTGCACAGTGCCCTGCTTGTCCTCACTGCACAGAGCCCTGCTTGTCCTCTGTGTACATAGCCCTGCTTGTCCTCAGTGCACAGAGCCCTGCTTGTCCTCAGTGCACAGTGCCCTGCTTGTCCTTTGTGTACAGAGCCATGCTTGTCCTCAGTGTACAGAGCCCTCTCGGTCCTCAGTTCACAGAGCCCTGCTTGTCCTCACTGCACAGAGCCCTGCTTGTCCTCAGTACACAGAGCCCTGCTTGTCCTCAGTGCATAGAGTCCTGCTTGCCCTCTGTGTACAGAGCCCTGCTTGTCCTCAGTGTACAGAGCCCTGCTTGTCCTCAGTGTACAGAGCCCCGCTTGTCCTCAATGTACAAAGCCCTGCTTGTCAACAGTGCACAGAGCCTTGCTTGTCCTCACTCTCACTGTACAGATCCTTGCTTGCCCTAAGTGCACAGAGCCCTGCTTGTCCTCAGTGTACAGAGCCCTGCTTGTCCTCAGTGCACAGAGTCCTGCTTGTCTTCTATGTACAGAGCCCTGCTTGTCCTCAGTGCACAGTGCCCTGCTTGTCCTCACTGCACAGAGCCCTGCTTGTCCTCTGTGTACATAGCCCTGCTTGTCCTCACTGTACAGAGCCCTGCTTGTCCTCAGTGCACAGAGCCCTGCTTGTCTTCTGTGTACAGAGCCCTGCTTGTCCTCAGTGCACTGTACCCTGCTTGTCCTCACTGCACAAAGCCCTGCTTGTCCTCAGTGCACAGAGCCCTGCTTGTCCTCAGTGCACAGTGCCCTGCTTGCCCTCACTGCACAGAGCCCTGCTTGTCCTCAGTACACAGAGCCCTGCTTGTCCTCAGTGCATAGAGTCCTGCTTGCCCTCTGTGTACAGAGCCCTGCTTGTCCTCAGTGTACAGAGCCCTGCTTGTCCTCAGTGTACAGAGCCCCGCTTGTCCTCACTGTACAAAGCCCTGCTTGTCCTCAGTGCACAGAGCCCTGCTTGCCCTCACTCTCACTGTACAGATCCTTGCTTGCCCTAAGTGCACAGAGCCCTGCTTGTCCTCAGTGTACAGAGCCCTGCTTGTCCTCAGTGCACAGAGTCCTGCTTGTCTTCTATGTACAGAGTCCTACTTGTCCTCAGTGCACAGTGCCCTGCTTGTCCTCACTACACAGAGCCCTGCTTGTCCTCTGTGTGCATAGCCCTGCTTGTCCTCAGTGGACAGAGCCCTGCTTTTCCTCAGTGCACAGTGCCCTGCTTGTCCTTTGTGTACAGAGCCATGCTTGTCCTCAGTGTACAGAGCCCTCTCGGTCTTCAGTTCACAGAGCCCTGCTTGTCCTCTGTGTACAGAGCCCTGCTTGTCCTCAGTGTACAGAGCCCTGTTGGTCCTCAGTTTACAAAGCCCTCTTTGTCCTCAGTATACAGAGCCCTGCTTGTCCTCACTGCACAGAGCCCTGCTTGTCCACAGTGTCCAGAACCCTGTTTGTCCTCACTGCACAGAGCCCTGCTTGTCCTCAGTGCACAGAGTCCTGCTTGTCCTCAGTGTACAGAGCCCTGCTTGTCCTCATTGCACAGAGCCCTGCTTGTCCTCATTGCACATAGCCCTGCTTGTCTTCAGTGCACATAGCCCTGCTTGTCTTCAGTGCACAGAGCCCTGCTTGTCCTCAGTGTACAGAGCCCTGCTTGTCCTCAGTGCACAGAGTCCTGCTTGTCTTCTGTGTACAGAGCAATGCCTGTCCTCAGTGCACAGTGCCCTGCTTGTCCTCACTGCACAGAGCCCTGCTTGACCTCAGTGCACAGAGCCCTGCTTGTCCTCAGTGCACAGAGCCCTGCTTGTCCTCAATGCACAGTGCCCTGCTAGCCCTCACTGGACAGAGCCCTGCTTGTCCTCAGTACACAGAGCCCTGTTTGTCCTCAGTACACAGAGCCCTGCTTGTCCTCAGTACACAGAGCCCTGCTTGTCCTCAGTACGTAGATTCCTTTTAGTCCTCTGTGTACAGAGCCCTGCTTGTCCTCAGTGTACAGAGCCCTGCTTGTTCTCACTGTACAGAGCCCTGCTTGTCCTTGATGCTCAGATCTAAAAATCCAGTAAGCTTCTCTTGTATGGAGACAATACTGGATATCAACCCCCCCCCCCCACGTAAGGATCTCATAACTAGTGTTGCTCGCGAATATTCGCAATTCGAATTTTATTCGCAAATATCGCATATTCGCAAATTCGCAAATATTCGCGAATATAGCACTATATATTCGTAATTAAGAATATTCTTTTTTTTTTCGCAGTACACATCACAGTGATCACCCCTCTCTGCTTCCAGCTTGTGTGGTGTAAAGAAGTCTCTAATACTACTGTGTGAGACTGGCGTGCAAATTTTCGCATATGCGAATTTTCGGCTAAGCTAATTTTCGCATATGCTAATTTCTGCATGCACGAATTTTTCGCATATGCGAAAATAAATGTGAATATTACGAATATGCGAATTTAGCGAATATATGACGAATATTCGTCCATATATTCGC
This sequence comes from Hyla sarda, assembly GCF_029499605.1. Taxonomy (NCBI): domain Eukaryota; kingdom Metazoa; phylum Chordata; class Amphibia; order Anura; family Hylidae; genus Hyla; species Hyla sarda. Next base: position 360,030,045 of record NC_079189.1, read on the forward strand.
GAAATATCGCGAATTCGAATATGGCCTATGTCTCAACACTACTCATAACCCTCTAAATTGCCCAAATCTGGCCTCACTCTTGTCCTCACTGCACAGAGCTGCTTGTCCTCACTGCACAGAGCCCTGCTTGACCTCAGTGCACATATGCACAGAGCCCTGCTTGTCCTCAGTGCACAGAGCCCTGCTTGTCCTCAGTGCACAGTGCCCTGCTAGCCCTCACTGCACAGAGCCCTGCTTGTCCTCAGTACACAGAGCCCTGCTTGTCCTCAGTACACAGAGCCCTGCTTGTCCTCAGTACGTAGAGTCCTGCTTGTCCTCTGTGTACAGAGCCCTGCTTGTTTTCACTGTACAGAGCCCTGCTTGTCCTTGGTGCTCAGATCTAAAAATCCAGTAAGCTTCTCTTGTATGGAGACAATACTGGATATCAACCCCCCCCCCCATGTAAGGATCTCATAACCCTCTAAATTGCCCAAATCTGGCCCTGCTTGTCCTCACTGCACAGAGCTGCTTGTCCTCACTGCACAGAGCCCTGCTTGTCCTCAGTGTCCAGAGCCCTGCTTGTCCTCACTGCACAGAGCCCTGCTTGTCCTCAGTGCACAGTCCTGCTTGTCCTCAGTGTACAGAGCCCTGCTTGTCCTCATTGCAGAGCCCTGCTTGTCCTCATTGCACATAGCCCTGCTTGTCCTCAGTGTACAGAGCCCTGCTTGTACTCACTGTACAGAACCCTGCTTGTCCTAACTGCACAGAGCCCTGCTTGTCCTCAGTGCACAGAGCCCTGCTTGTCCTCAGTGCACAGAGCCCTGCTTGTCCTCAATGCACAGTGCCCTGCTTGCCCTCACTGCACAGTGCCCTACTTGTCCTCAGTACACAAAACCCTGCTTGTCCTCAGTACACAGAGCCCTGCTTGTCCTCAGTGCATAGGGTCCTGCTTGCCCTCTGTGTACAGAGCCCTGCTTGTCCTCAGTGTACAGAGCCCTGCTTGTTCTCACTGTACAGAGCCCTGCTCGTCCTTGGTGCTCAGATCTAAAAATCCAGTAAGCTTCTCTTGTATGGAGACAATACTGGATATCACCCCCCCCCCCCACGTAAGGATCTCATAACCCTCTAAATTGCCCAAATCCTAAATGAATTATTGAAGGAGTGCAGCCATCATTACATACTGTCATTCAAGTGTTCCAATGCTCTGATTTTTAATTTGCGAGTAGTACATTCTACATACATCAATAAGTATAGTAGACTTAGACATATACTACACGATTACTGTTACAAGTAATATGTTATTTAACACAAATAAAGCACTGCAACTGCTCTCATGAAACTCCTACATATAGACATCCTCTACATGGCTAAGATCCATGTTTAAAAAAGTGTGGCTGATAACCAGCTCCTAGGTAGATTGATAGCACTGGGGATAAAACATTACCCAAATTTTAACCCTTCCTAGACACTATACGATGACCCTGGGCTAAAAACTTGTTCTATGCCATTGTACAATTCTTTAATTTGGCTAAAATGGGAATTATATTGAAGGGTCAAAGTAGGTAAATGGAATTTTTTTCCTTTCAGACAAAATCAAAGCACCCCAAACTCTATCCCTAGCAATATTTTATCTCTCTGAAGTATCCATTCAGGAAATGTCAATCACAGTCTGTCAAAAACACCCACTCTCCCACACAAAACCTTCAACCGAGATACACTGTCTTCTAATTCTAATTAATTTTGTGTCACGTGTACTTACTTTTAGCATGTGGGGTGGTGTTGCCCCCTTTAGGTTTCTGTAGATATTGGAGACAATTTAAGTTCCAGAAAATAAATTTCATGACCACCAGCATAGCTGGTAAATTTTACTTAAAATTGTTAAATTGAAAGTATCACCTAGATTTTTTTTCTTTTCCTGATTACAGATTTATACTGAAATACGGTTTTATGATCTGTTTCTATTTGATTATTGTATTTTTTCTGTGCATTAATATGGGGGCTACCATCTTGCCTGAGCTGCTTTTAACAGCATTTTGTGATATGCTTTACAGAAGGATGTATGGGCATATACAACAATGGACAGGACCTCTCCCATTCAGATGAATTTCAGACATTACTGAGCATCCTCTGTGACCTTTTCAGAGGTCATTTTACAGGGAGGGAGAATGCTGATCTCTGCTGTGAATGGTGGTAGATCCAGTGTTATCTCTCTACTGGCATCACCTTTTACTTTGCTCCTCATAAGAAAGGCATTACTGGGAAATTATCTGTACAGTCTCAGCTTAGTTTTATACCTAGTGGTCAGAATGGAAACTGCAAGATTTCAGGATTATTATAAAATATAGATTGCACAATGCAACATATTCTAAAACTTTACCAAAAATTCTTTATAAATATGGTTAAAATAAAAACCTGATTTAAAAGTTATTTTTAAGACACATTTTCTTTAAGATACACCAAATACAGTGGCATAACAAATACACCACCCTCCAGATGAGAAACCGATCATCTATATATCTTCTGTACCACTGTATGTGGTTGGCAAAGAGATTCTCAGTAGAATAAATAAATTAAGATTTCCTATAAGATATGACAAGATTCACAAGTGAAGGTGAATACTTAGCACACATTGAAACTTCAGACACTTAAAGATAATAAGTATGTTCAAACATGAAATAATTGTGGTTCATAAGAACCATGTAATTTGTTTAATATATTCCTTAAGATCAAGTGAATAATTACTGTACATTTCCAAGTAAAAGGAAAGGGCTTCCATAGCAACTGTATTGGGATAGTAAAGTGAAATGTTGTACCTCATTGTCCTGCCCCATTGACCTTCAGGGTACGAGGGCAATGTAAGGGACATGGCTGGAGGCAATGTGAGGGGACATGGCTGGGGGCTGGGGGGGAGGTTAAAGGGGTTATCCACCAAAAGGTGATTTTAGTACGTACCTGCCAGACAGTAATGGACATGCTTAGGAAGGGTCTGCGCTTGTCTTGGGGCTAAATGGCTATCTTGTGAGATTACCATAACACTGTGGCTAGCTTTTTGTGAACTGGTATTTCCTGTTTGAGTTTTCTTCTTTTGCCTACAAATCCCATAATTCCATTTTCCTCCCTTCCACACATCAGCCACTCCACCCATGGAAATGTGGTAGCTTGGGGGTGTAGGGTGTAGGTGGTGTAGCTGTGCAGTGATGAAAGGGTGTTGGATTAACCCTTAACTGTCAGGGCACCAGGGTGCGGATTCTTCCTCAGTATTCTTATCCTACCGCCACCTGTCCCAGGAACGATAGGGAGGAATAAAGGATTGTCCACAACCGGAGGTTTAGTAAACTGTAGATAACTTTACTGCAGCTTTTATGCAGGTTGATAACGGCAAACAGTCTATACAGAAGAGTAGTTTATAAGCTCTGAGTCTGGAATTACGCTGTTCCACTGGATTTAGGGGAATTGTTTAGGTCCAGCAGTCACGCAGGATTAACGGGACTTAGATTTGGTAAACTCATGGTTAGTAAGTTGCAGCAGTGATAGGCTTCAGGCCTAGTCCTGTCTTTAGATTTGTGCTGAGCTCTGCTTGCTGTCATGTCCTGGGGGAAAGAGAGCGCCCCTATATGGAGAGGGGCAGGCTTAGAGCTTATTGGTTCCCACAGCTGTCAGTCTTTTCAAAAAGCATTATGGTACATCATGTGACCACATCAGGTGCCCTGGAAGGTTCTTAAGCTTAACTTAACATTAGAGTTAGTAGTCATGTGGCCTAAGGTCCTGGAAGTACTATACACATAATAAAATATATACACTTTATACACATCAAACATAATAAAATTAAAGAAGGAAGAGGTGACAAGGGGTTATTCCACCAGGAGGATCCTACCGGTACATAGGAACTCTGACTTTGGGGACTTAGCACACAAGGTACAGTACAAGGTACGGTACCGGGACACCACAGAAACATAAATGAGCTGCATCCATTCAAAAGACCTATGGTTTTCAATCAAGGTGCCCACAGCTGTTGCATTAGTTGGAGATTGATCTCTCTCCCACCAAGCGATCGCTCCACCCATTGAAGCAGACAGGCTCCCTGTCATCAGATGACTAGTGAATCAGGTCTCAGCCGCATTGCAACCTGGGAAAAACAGTCATTTTGTATTCTGTTAAAAATAAATATTGGGGTGAAAATCACAGAAGAATTGTGAGAAAACCGTCACACACAGGTACAGACACTATATTGTGAACTACACTAACTTTACAGCCCCTGTAGCATAGTCAAATAAAAAAAATCCCTGGGATACCCCTTTAATATGAATAAAAGTTCTAAATACCATATGCTGGGTGTCATTCTTATAGAAATTAAGCAAAATAATGCAGTGATACTTAAATTGCTTCAGCAAGTCAGCATATTAAGCATGGATATCTTTATAATACAAGAACATCTTAATAAAATGAGGGACAGAATTAGTAACTTGGACATTTCAGTCCCTTAACTGAAGGATGATGTGCGTCTGGTAAAGAAAGCTACAGGGAATCTAACTTAGGAATATGCTCTGATGAGGGAAAAACTAAATGACATGGAGAATAGATTGAGAAGGAGCAATATCTGGATGCTGGGCCTTCTGGAAGGACATAAAAACTAGGACTCTAGACATTTCTATCAAAAATGGATCAGGGAAATGATAGGAGAGGGAAAACTGGCACTTTTTTTTTGCAGTCGAGATGGCACATAGGGTTTGATTTGAAGCTCCCCTTCCTGGGTCACCCCCATTGGCTATGTTCAGGGATGTGGAATTCCTACCGCCCGACGCCCAGGACATGCATTTCCAGGTGAGTGGCAGATCAATTTTTACGTACCTTAGCCCTGCTTCGGGCAAGCAGGGCCGGACCTGACAAGCGCGGCGGCACTCAGCAGGCTGTATGGAGCGGGCTCCCGACTCCTGCCAGCTCCATACTCTGCAGACCCCAGCTGTTTTCAGTAGCCGGGGGCCGCCACTAATAGCCAGCATGTGGCGATCGCTGTGGCTGGCTATTAACCCTTTAGAAAGCTGCTGTCAAAGCGGACAGCAGCATCTAAAGGGACATGTGAATGCTCCCTTGTGGGCTAGTGGGGTGGATCGCCCCCACAGCGTGATCCACTATAGAGGTAGCCGGAGGGCTTACCTCTGCTTCCCTGGTGTCCATGGTTCTGTCATTGATAAAGTCTGGCTGGACTAGGCTCTATCAATGGATCGCAGAGCACACAGATCAATGGAACTCTGAACTCTATTGATCTGTATGAGGAATCTAGTGACTCCTCAAAAAAGTCTAATAAAGTGTTACAAAAAAATAAAGTTTTAATAAAATTTTAAAAGACACACATTAACCCCTTCCATGTTAAAAGTTATAATCACCCCCTTTTCCTGTATAAAAAAAAGAAAACATAATAAAAATAAACATATTTAGTATAGCTGCTTGCGTAATTGTAAAAACTATTATAACATTATGTATCCCATGCAGTAAATGACGCAAATAGAAAAAAATATACCAAACCACAGAATTGCAATTTTTATAATATCCCAGAAAAAAAATATCCCAAAATGGTATAGATACAAAAAACAGATTATGGCACAAAAAATAGGCCTCATACAACCTGGTATGGGAAAGATTTTTTTTTTTTTTTTTTTTAAGGCTACAGGGGTCAAAAAATAGCAATTAAAAAAATTCAAAAAAGTTCAGAATTTTTTTTAAATTAGTAAAACATGGCAGAAACTATAGAAATCCGGTATTACAACAATACCAGATTACTATAGTTTCTGCCATGTTTTACTAATTTAAAAAAAATTCAGAACTTTTTGAATTTTTTTAATTTCCATTTTTTGACCCCTGTAGCTTCAGGCCGGCCTACAGTATCAAAACAACATGTTAGCTCAACCACAAGGTAAATGATGTAGAAAAGAAAACCACCAAATTTGCTAAATTACTATTTCAATTTCACTTTACCGATTATATATATATATATATATATATATATATATATATATATATATAAAGGAAAAAGAAAGAAGAAGCACCGTGATGCAGGATTCTAGATCCGTCTGGGTGCTCAGCTTCAGGGGCAGACCGACCCACAACGTAATATCCTCAAAGAAGTAGAAGCGGCACTCCAAAGTCACATCAAATAGTGGTTTATTCACTCATCTGTGAAAGCGACGTTTCGGCTTATCAATAAAGCCTTTCTCAAGCATAAATCAACAGTGCAAAAATGGTGTATATATACCCCCCCCCAATTGCACATGCAACAAGGAGGGGGCGTGTACTCAAAGAACAATCACAATAATAATAAACAGATCAGAGACCACAATCGGTCATACATATCAATATGAACAGTGAAGGGTGGTGAACCCATATACAATATTAAGTCCACAAACGTGCGATCATGTATAATACAATTAAATTGTGTGCATAATATCTTATAATTGATGTCTTGGTCCGGCATCAAGGGCGGCGCTCACCTGTTGACATGAACATCTTCAGCCAATGGAAACTCCGCTGTTCCTCTCGTAGGTCTCGCTTGTAAACAAAGCTTGTGCGCATGTATCGGATCGTCACATCCGATTTCAACCGGAAGTTGTGGGTGATCACATGTTCGCTTAGAGACGTAGTGGAAAACGCCCCCAGCGCATGCGTGTAGCTCCGACTTGACTAGATTTCCGCCATCTTTGACATTTTTATTATGTATAATGATTTTGATCTGCCTTTTAGTCCGATTAGTTAGGATGGTCATCCAGTGCAACATGCTTACCTTATTCATACATTTTGCCATAAGAGATGATGGTGATTACCGGTATATATACCAATGTCAAAGATGGCGGAAATCTAGTCAAGTCGGAGCTACACGCATGCGCTGGGGGCGTTTTCCACTACTAAGCTCTAAGCGAACATGTGATCACCCACAACTTCCGGTTGAAAGCAGATGTGACGATCCGATACATGCGCACAAGCTTTGTTTACAAGCGAGACCTACGAGAGGAACAGCGGAGTTTCCATTGGCTGAAGATGTTCATGTCAACAGGTGAGCGCCGCCCTTGATGCCGGACCAAGACATCAATTATAAGATATTATGCACACAATTTAATTGTATTACACATGATCGCACGTTTGTGGACTTAATATTGTATATGGGTTCACCACCCTTCACTGTTCATATTGATATGTATGACCGATTGTGGTCTCTGATCTGTTTATTATTATTGTGATTGTTCTTTGAGTAAACGCCCCCTCCTTGTTGCATGTGCAATTGGGGGGTGGGTATATATACACCATTTTTGCACTGTTGATTTATGCTTGAAAAAGGCTTTATTGATAAGCCGAAACGTCGCTTTCACAGATGAGTGAATAAACCACTATTTGATGTGACTTTGGAGTGCCGCTTCTACTTCTTTGAGGATATTACGTTGGGGGTCGGTCTGCCCCTGAAGCTGAGCACCCAGACGGATCTAGAATCCTGCATCACGGTGCTTCTTCTTTCTTTTTCCTTTGTACTTCTTGACCGGGAGTGAGCACGTGAGACTTTTTACTTTAATTATTGTCACTATGGATATTCCTTCACCCGATCTGTTTGCCTACACGGAGGAGGACATCCACACTATACTAAGTGGCTCCTTGGGAGATGACACATTCCTGAGTATCCCATCCAAAGTTGATGTTAAGCGCCTCTACGAGACAGAATTTAGAAAATTGATTTCTTGTTCATTACATCTTTCTCTCCTGGGACGTTATTATCAGAAACAGATGATACCGAGGGGTCTACGACCGCATTTACAACCAAACCTGTTTCCGCATAATGTGGACTTTTGCCATATATTTGAGGGTTTAACAAACAAATATGCTATGGACGTTATACTGTTGAACATTGATTTCTTACAGAAAGAGATTGGGAATATCAAAACCCGTTTAACTGATATTGATGACAAACTTAAGGAATTGTTGAATTCGGAAGAATATTCGACGTACAAGGTGAAAACTAAGGACATTCTTGATAAATTTAAGGTCGAGCAGGAAGACACTAAACGCCAGAAATGGCACCAGGACCAGGAAGACTATAGAACGGGCCAGATCTACAGTTGGCAATACCAGGACAAGCAAGATAAGCATATCCGGGGATCGAGATCTACGCAATTTCAGAAGAAAAAATCACATAAAGCTCAATTCAATAAATCATCTCAGCAACAGCGTTTTTTAGGAGTGGATCGGATTGTTCAATCGGACGGAGGAGGAGAAGACTCAGACGTGGTGGTCGCCGAGGACAACATAAACAAGAAACCTACCACCACCAGGAGCAACCGAGGTGCAAGGAACACAAGGACTTAGTGGTAAACATCTCATCTTATTCTCTATCCCCGATTGAAATTAATGTGTTAAATAGAGGACTTTCGTTTTGCCCTACAGTAGGGGTAGATTGGGTGCAATTGTATGCCGATTTAGCAGCATTATATAGGAATGTTAAACTTAAATTGTGGTTCTCTACACATGTCGGTGGGTCACAACCCCAGACTGATAGTGAAATGACACTGAAATCCTGGGGTCTGTTTAATAAAAGTGATTTTTTGCCCCAACTATCCCCCCAAGCCATAGACACTTTTGCAGATTTGGTTAATAGGGATATTGAGAGCCTTAAAAATAAACAGAAGGGTATTGTCAATTGGGGGAGATCTAATCTATCTAAAATTGAGAGAGAGGCCCTTGAGGGATTGGTCCATAATGACGACCTTGTTATCAAGCCTGCCGATAAGGGGGGCGCGGTCGTCATTATGGACCGAAGTCTCTACTTGGAAGAGCTCTATAGACAATTAAATGATTCCTCAGTATATAGATGTGTGACCGTTGACCCTAAAATGGGCATTGCTAAGAGATTGAAAACACTTGTGGATCATGCCCTGGCGATGGATGTGATTGATAGCGAATTACATAAATTTCTTTTGCCTGTTCACCCGGTGACTCCCGTGATTTATATGCTTCCGAAGATCCACAAGGATCCGGTACGCCCACCAGGTCGTCCGATTGTGTCGGGCCGAGATTCTATTCTCAGCCCGGCGGCAATCTTTATTGATAAGGTATTAAGACCCTATGCCACCAGGGCAAGATCATATTTACAGGATACGGCTGACTTCTTAAATAAGATTGCGGAATTAAATATACCCGAAAATGCTTTTTTGGTTTCGTTTGATGTAACTAGTCTATACACTAGTATTAATCATGAAAGAGGATTGGCATGTGTCAGTAGAGTTTTGGAAGACTCTACCTACTCTAATGAATGTAAGGAGTTTCTAATTGGTTTAGTGGAAATCATACTCACCTGTAATTATTTCTTGTGTGACAATCAGTACTATGTCCAACTAAAAGGTACGGCAATGGGGTCTAATATGGCCCCGACATACGCCAATATGGTGATGGCCGAGCTGGAGGAGATGTCAGTCTATATGTCCCACCACTTCGGCCTTGTGCTGAAGTGGTGGAGATATATAGACGACATCTTCACCATCTGGTGTGGAGATGAGGGACAATTATTTGATTTTTTGAACTTTCTCAATGAGATTGATCAGGACATTAAATTCCCTATGGTCCACTCCAAAACTGGGGTCCAATTTTTGGACACCTGGGTTTATGTTGTGCACCATCAATTGAAAACCGATCTTTATGTTAAGGATACCGATAGGAATAGTCTGTTACATTATGATAGTCTTCACCCTAAAAGGATGGTACGATCCTTACCCTATAGTCAGTTCCTGCGGGTTAGGAGAATTGTTGATGACCCGACACATGTGGAGAGGAGACTCTTGGAGATGAGTGAAAAATTCATCTCGAGGGGATATCCCAAACAATTGGTTAAGGAACAACATGACAGGGCTTTGGTGATTGATAAGTCACAATTACTACAAACTACATATCGTGAAAATAGTTTGAAAAGGATTCCATTCATCTCCACCTATAACACAATTAGTGGTGACATTGCACAAATTATTCATAAACACTGGTCGGTACTGTCACATACTTATTCTAACATACCGGAACTCTCTAATCCTCCCCTTCTTTCATATAGAAGGTTGACCAACCTAAGGGATAGACTGGTCAAGTCTGATATTTCCCCTAGGAAAATTGATTTGGCTTCACAGCTCAGGCCAGGATGTTACCCCTGCCTGGGCTGTGACAATTGTAGCCTTATGAATAAAGGTGAATTCTTTGTCCATCCTCAAACACTCCAAAAATTTAAAATTAAACATGTCACATGTAGGTCAGACCATGTCATATATGTCATTACATGTCCCTGTAAGTTACTATATGTGGGAGAGACCAGCACGGAATGTAAAACAAGATTGAATAACCATAAATCTTCTATCAGAACACAAAAAACTGAATTCCCGATTCCTAGACACTTTATTGAAACAAAACATACCATCAATCAGTTAAGGTTTTCCATTTTGGAACAGGTTCCGATGCCCAGACGAGGGGGCAATAGAATTAAACTTCTTAAACAAAAGGAGGTCATGTGGATACACAAACTTGGTTCACTGTACCCAGGTGGATTAAACATGGACTTTCCAGTCCGTGTATTTAATTAGTTGACGCTCTGAGATATATTCAGGTCAAAGTCACCCTACTTGGTGCACCCAGTTGGTGGATGTTAGCAATCCCGTAGTAGGGTATATTTCTTTCCATGTATATTTTTATAATACTTTTATATATTTGTTTTACTAATGGATATTATTTCTATTACTTTTAGATCTTTATTATTCTGTCCGGACACAAGAAGGCGACTCACCGTTGACACAGTGAACACATATCAAGCCATGGACATACTTGAGGATACTTATTTAAAGGTCTCTTTTTCATTTTTCTGTTGGCCCCGTGTCCCCACTTTTATGTTCCAGGTATCATATGTTGCACTGGATGACCTAGATTAGGTTATGATTTTGATAGGCAGTATCCATTTAAAAATTGATTGTGTGTGGGAGCAAGTTTCTTGTCCCTAGGGGGTGATGTATGTCCTTGATTGACAGTATGAATAGGTATAATTGGGGAACACCACAAGAGGCCCAAATAGTGTCACATAACCCCTGGATATTGGATGTTGACAGTAGGGCATAGGTGACCCCCATAGGCTTGCAAGGCGCCTGCCATAATAGACATATGCCACAGCACCCAAACTGTCAGGACAATGCAATGATTATAGCCTCACAGATATGGGACCTGCCAATGAGCATACCACACACAATCTTTAATAACATTACTAATATAGTATAACATATTTTTATTATGTATAATGATTTTGATCTGCCTTTTAGTCCGATTAGTTAGGATGGTCATCCAGTGCAACATGCTTACCTTATTCATACATTTTGCCATAAGAGATGATGGTGATTACCGGTATATATACCAATGTCAAAGATGGCGGAAATCTAGTCAAGTCGGAGCAACACGCATGCGCTGGGGGCGTTTTCCACTACGTCTCTAAGCGAACATGTGATCACCCATAACTTCCGGTTGAAAGTGGATGTGACGATCCGATACATGCGCACAAGCTTTGTTTACAAGCGAGACCTACGAGAGGAACAGCAGAGTTTCCATTGGCTGAAGATGTTCATGTCAACAGGTGAGCGCCGCCCTTGATGCCGGACCAAGACATCAATTATAAGATATTATGCACACAATTTAATTGTATTACACATGATCGCACGTTTGTGGACTTAATATTGTATATGGGTTCACCACCCTTCACTGTTCATATTGATATGTATGACCGATTGTGGTCTCTGATCTGTTTATTATTATTGTGATTGTTCTTTGAGTAAACGCCCCCTCCTTGTTGCATGTGCAATTGGGGGGTGGGTATATATACACCATTTTTGCACTGTTGATTTATGCTTGAGAAAGGCTTTATTGATAAGCCGAAACGTCGCTTTCACAGATGAGTGAATAAACCACTATTTGATGTGACTTTGGAGTGCCGCTTCTACTTCTTTGAGGATATATATATATATATATATATATATATATATATATATATATATATATTGTATTTTTTTTTTTGGTTTGGAGAATGTTTTTTTTTTTTTTTCAAACTTTGTTTATTGAAAGGATTTTCAGAATTTTACAATTAAGGTAAACAACAATCAGGATAATAAGGCAGGTATGCAATCAAAGAGAGGGTCGCTCCGGACCCAACAGACATAAAAGCAAATATGATATATAAGTCCTCGTTCGAGGGCAAACAGATCGCCGGACAACAGGCAATCGCAATCCAAATTACAGTGAAACAAATCAGTACGATTGTCAGCATGGTGCAAAACACTCACTCCCACACACAGGGGCCTCCTCCACATACCACACATGACATCCTTCCAAGCACACATACCCACACACGCAGAAGTAAAAAAAAAAAAAAAAATATTTAAAAAAGGGAAGAAGATGACATGGAGAAGCGTGGGAGAAGAATATAGAAGCACGAGAGAATCAACGAATCAACCCCTGTCATCAGAAAGGCGAAGTGGGCCCAAAGTGTTGCTGAGAGAAGCCAAAGAGTACCATTCCGTATGACGGAATGGCAGTACAATTTCGTCTATTTGTGGTTTAGTGAAGTGGGCAGCCAAGAAGGTGCGCCATTTAGCAAAGAATTTCCTAGCATTCCTCTCACGATGCCTCTCCGTGTCCAGTCTATTGACCTCCAAAAAGTCCTTGAGATCTTCCACCACTGCCGCTAAAGACGGCATCGCGGGTTTGATCCATTCATGTAAAATTATACGTTTAGCCACCAGGAGTATGACATGAATGAACCTGGGCAGTGACCGTAGGCCTGTCTCTTCCATAATGGATGCATCAACAGACTGGAACAGGAGAGCACGCTGTGTCAATGGTAAGCTAACCTTCCAAAACTTGGAAATGTATTCCACCACCTCCCTCCAGAATAGCTGAATTTTCTCACAGGACCAGATACCATGCAGAAAGTCAGTAGCAGGAGCGTTACATTTCGGGCATGACGTGATCCTGTCAGGAAATGCTGCCGAGGCCGGGATGTTAAAGCCCAGGTAACCAAAGTGCATCATTTTAAAGTAAGATTCCCGCCACCTTTCATTTATGACATTCTGCCTAACCTTTGTCCATCCTTCCAGTATGTGTTCTCTAGTCTCGGGGTCCTGCAAGATTGCTTTCCACTTGTCAAAAAGGTAGAGATGGACAACTTTTTGGGCTGCGTCCCTATCAAATCCTCCAGGGGTGAGGGCTGTAATTCCGAACTCGGATCCCGGAGCCTAGAGGTACAGAAGGACATCATTTGTGACACCTGGAGAAAGTGAGAGGGAGGCATGTCAAATTGCTGTAAGAGCTCGTTTGGGGTAAACCAGCGACCTACCTCAGGATGCATTAGTTGCTTAGCTGTGCTCAACCCTTTGCGCTTCCACTGAGTAAACAGTGCATTCTCCCTACCCTGGGGAAATTCCGGATGACCCCACAGATGTAGCCTCCCAGACAATAGAAAGGGTAGATTGTAGGCCTTGCGTACTGACCACCATGTCACTACCGTGTCCCTAATCAAGACAGAGCGTTTTATATGTGCGGGCAGGCACGGTAATTTAGAATGTAAGCAGGACACCAAATTCCAGGGGGATGTGTAATCCGCCTCCACCTCAAAATTGGAGTGAAAGCTGGAGGTGTATATCCAGTCCAGAACATGTCTAAAGAGGCACGATAAATTGTAGCCTCGGAGATTGGGGAAACCCACTCCCCCATCCACTCGGTGAAGCATCAATTTTTGGAGGGAAATGCGAGGACGCCTGCCCGACCAGATAAAACGAGTAAAGGCTGAATTAAGAGTGTTGATGTCCTTGTGCTTCAGGAGAATAGGTAAAGTTTGGAGATGATATAGGAGTCTAGGAAAACTAATCATCTTTACCAAGTGACATTTGTCCAGGAAAGAGATTGGCAGGTGGCTCCATTTTTGTAGTTCGTTACAGATCTGTTGGAAAAGTGGGGGGTAATTCAAGGTATACATGGAGGACGGGGACTTCCCTATTTTGATCCCTAGATACGTGATGGAAGATTTAAGGAGCCCCTCGGGGATATTGAGTGCAGCCCAGTAGGAGGAGGATCCCGGGGTTCCCAACGACAAAAGTTCACTTTTCGATTGGTTAATTTTATATCCCGAGAAAGTCTCAAAGTGAGTCAACGTTGACATCAGGGTAGAGTAATGAGCCTTGGGATCTGCAATAAAGATAAGTATGTCATCTGCAAAGAGGGTCAATTTGACCTCCGTGCGTTGAATAGGGATACCACGATAAATCGAGGAATCTTCAAGATATCTGGCCAGAGGTTCAAGTGCTACATTAAATAATAGCGGAGAGAGTGGACATCCCTGTCTCATCCCCTTAAAAAGGGGGAAGGGGGGGGGGGGGGGGTAGGACTCCGGACGTGAACACCCTAGCTTGTGGCGAGGAATAAATACTGTTCAGAAAGGTCCGGAAGCTCCCGGTGATGTCCATCTTGTCCAGCACCATCCCAAGCCAGTTCCTTTTCAGCGTCCAGTGCCAACAGCACTGGATGTTCACCCGATCTGGGGCGGTGCTGCACCCTATCCAGGACCGCGAGGACCTTTCGAATGTTAGTCACAGCTGAGCGATTACGTATGAAGCCCACTTGTGAAGGACCAATCAATGAAGGGAGGGAGATACTGAGGCAATCCGCCATTATTTTAGACATTAATTTGAGGTCTTGATTGATTAGCGAGATGGGACGATAAGATTGGGGGAGTAGGGGGCCCTTACCCGGTTTCAGCAACAGTTTGATCGTGGCCGTGTTGGAGTGAAGGGGGAGAGAGCCAGTGCGCAAAACATGGTTGAAGTAGGATGTCAGAGGAGTCGCCACCTGTTCCACCAAGATCTTATAAAATTCGCCCGTAAACCCATCCGGGCCAGGTGCCTTGGAGTTGTGAAGGTGTTTGATCGCATTGCGCACCTCCTCCTCTGTAAAGTCAGCGTTCAAAAGATCACGCTGATCAGTGGTCATGGTCGGGAGGGTGACCGACTCCAGAAACGCCCCGCCAGCAACCATGTCAGCAGGCGAAGAAGCATAAAGCGCGGTATAATATGAGCAGAAGAGGGAGTTGATAGTTTTAGGGTCGGAGTGCGTTGTGCCCGATTCGTCCCTTAGGGAGGAAAAGTGTTGGGGAGAATGTCGTCCCTTGGCAAGGCGTGCCAAGAGGCGGCCCGATTTATTGCCGAATCATAACAATTCCGCTCTAAACTGGGAGTAAGTCGCCATACATTTTCGCTCTGACCACAGATCAAAGGTTGTCTTTGCTGCCTTCCAAGCCTGGCACAGCGCCGCCGAGGGACGAGAAATATAATCAGTGTAGGCCTTCTGTAGCGCCGTGCTAGCCTCTTGAAAGTGAAGAAGAGATTTCTTCTTCACCGTTGACATATGAGCAATTAGGCGACCCCGTAAAACAGATTTAGCAGACTCCCAGAAAAGTGGTGCATTACTGGTATGAGTACCATTATCCCAAGTAAACTCTTGCCCCCAGCTTCTCAACGAGTCCGCGAAATTGTCGTCCTTATACATGTAATCAGGGAAGCGCCACTGGAAGTCGGACCCTTTCGGGAAAGAGTCCGCTAGGAGCAATGAGATGGGAGAGTGATCTGAAATTTCCATGGTATGTATGTCCGTGTCCGCTACCCGGGGCACTAAATCGGGGGAGACCAGCAGGTAGTCTATACGGGACCATGATGAGTGACTGTGTGAAAAGTGGGAAAAGTCCCTACTATCTGGATGCATTAACCGCCACATGTCCTTCAGACCTACCGAACCCAGAAAGGCCCCAAATACCCTGTTGCTCGTACGAGGAACCGTCCTGTCAGCCGTCCCACCTTTCCTATCCTCGTCTGTCGTAGCCACAGCATTCATATCTCCTCCTACAATCTTATTAGGAAGCGTGTCCGCCAAGAGCCTGTCCTCCAAAGCCTGAAAGTAAGGTCTATTATCCCCGTAGGTGCATAGCAACAGTATAAACTAAAGTCACGGCCCTCGAATCTTAAGTGAGCCCACGTCCACCGCCCCTCTGAATCCGTTTCATGAGACACAATCGTCCCCCCAAAATTTTTGTGAATAAGCAGTAATGTACCCCCCTTACCTCCTACTGCCGGGGATCCCAGAACAGAACCTACCCATAGTTTGGACATGCGTGCAATATCGTCTGCGGCTAAGTGGGTTTCCTGTAGCATCACTACATCGGGATGAAGACGTTTCAGATGTCTAAGTATCTGCATCCTTTTGTTAGGGGAGCGGAGCCCCTTCACATTCCATGAGATGATCCGCATGTCTCTAAAAGCAAGGAGAGAAGAAAAAAGAGAGAGAAAAAAAAAAAACACACACACAATCAGGCAGGCCTCTTAAACACCTCACACACCACAAACTCCTTCAATGTATACCGACAACCCTACTACCGTTAGAGACTGCCGCTCGACCAACAATCCAGGGACCGGGCTCGAGGCAACTAAGCTCTAACGCTTCTAGTTAACACAAGAACTAAATTTGCACTACGTGCGTAAAGACCGTCAGTCGACCGTCAGCACCGTGCTCGGGACTTCGCTTTTTTCTGCCAGAAAATGTGCGAACCTCCCGACTAAACATGTAAGTGAAAACATAGCCAGGTGAACTTCAACCCCAACCTCCCCCCCCCACCCACTGATTTATTAGCCCACTACCCCTCAAAAGAAATCGGCAGTCCCAGGTCCAACAAACCCAGAATCCCGGTGGAGGAGCAATATCACCCCCTAGTCCATCATAAGTGCAAACACTGCTCCCCTGAGGTCGCCAAGGACCCAAAAATGAACAATAACAAAAATAACCACTCAGGATACCTAGACCCCACTCCAGCTATTAGCCCTGCACAGCAGAGGGACACATGGATAAACAAGGGAGTGATCAGGAGACATCTTGGAGCGGACTCCCCCGTCCGGATGAGCGGGCAGGGAGAGGTTGAGTAGCGTCTCTCTGGGGCCTCCTCAAACAATCATGCCCAGCAGGACTAAGCAACGCTGCCTCCGCTGCAGCTGGGGTTCGGTAAACCGAGGAAGTCCCGTCTTCATGAAAAATGCGCAGGATAGCAGGGAACTGTAATTGGAATTTGACTTTCCTATTAAACAGGTCGGAACAAACGCCACTGAAGGCCCTGCGCCTCTTAGCAACAGGTGCAGAAAAATCTTCGAAAAT
This sequence comes from Hyla sarda, assembly GCF_029499605.1. Lineage (NCBI taxonomy): Eukaryota > Metazoa > Chordata > Amphibia > Anura > Hylidae > Hyla > Hyla sarda. The sequence continues at coordinate 360,047,256 of NC_079189.1, forward strand.
AAGAATGCGACAGTCCCGAACAATTAGCGGTGCAGTGCGCCTACGAAAGGCTCTTAGGATGGATTGTCGATCATTATAGTCCAACAGTTTGAAGATGACCTGGCATGGTCTGCTCTGCTGGCCAGGTTGAGATGAACGAAGGGCGTCAGGTCGATTCCCCAGGTCAGGTCCCAGTCTATGAGCCCTTTCCACCCTACAGTAATGATCCAGGCCCAGAGCCTCGGTCAATTCAATCTCGCACAAGTGCTGAAGGTCTGGGGAGAGTATCTGTTCAGAAAGCCCCACAATACGTAGGTTATTTCGCCTCGAGCGATTCTCCAGATCATCAAGCTTAGCCCAGAGGTTGGCGTTTTCCTGCGCTAGGTCAGCAACTTGATTAGATAAATCAGATTGATGGGCCTGGAGATCAGTAACATCAGAGCGCACTGCAGCCACAGATATATTAGTTTGAGAAATGTCCCTTCTCAGTGAATCAAAGGACGCCTGCAGCGTTGCTACCAAGGACTTCTGTATGTCTGGGACAATCTGCGCCATTATCTGTTCAGCCAATGCTTTAAAGTTGACAGTCTGTGGTGTAAAGGCAGGCTGTGGATGAGCAGGGACAGATGAGCTCCCAGGGCTGCCCAATAGGTTGGTAGGGACGGGCTGCATGGATGAGGAGGTGGGGGGGGGGGAACCCACCTGCAACTCTGCTGGATACTGAGAGAGAGGAGGGCTAGAGTTAGAGGGTCTGTTGGACGCCATGATGCCACTTGCGCCCCCTGAGGGGACCAGGGAGGGAGATGCAGGTCTCTTATGTGATTTACAGTCCTGAGCAGGAGACAGAGTCATCGGTATGGGATCAGCTGGCCCCACCGGGGAAACACTGACCTGCGCTGGGTAAGCAGTACCTCCGATATGAGCGCTCTCCACTTGCAGGGTGCGAGGCTCGGTGAGGACGTCCTCCGCTGCAGGAGATGCCGAGTCCGAGGAGGGAGCACTGAGCTGCGCTGACGAGGCCGCCACCGGTGAGGAGCAGAGCTGTCCAGTAGGTACCGGGCTCCGGCGGGTGGGAGACTGCCCGTAGGAGAAGCGGGACAGGCGCTTCTGCAGTGTTTGCGTTGCCGACACCGACCCACGTGGAGCTGTCGCAGCGCGCTTCGCTGAAGTCGGGCGGGAGATGCGGGAGGCCGGAGAATCTCTGGGTCGGCGGAGCAGGTAACGCTCCATACAGCAGGGCTGGAGAGTGTAGCGGGGATCCGTGGGTACCGGGGTCCCGGAGGGGTCACAAGGCCGTTAGAGAGACCGGATAAGAGTCGGGAGGCGCGGGAGCTCTGCTAGCCGCGTCCTCTCATGGCAGCGCCGGAACCGGAAGTCTCCGAGATACCTTTTTTTAATAACATTTCGTAGGGTAATAAAAAAGATGTTTGGAGAATGTTATTGAAGAATTAAAAGGTATCATTATAGTAGGTAGTTATGGCTATTATAGGGGAAGGAGGAAAAAATTTGAGTGTAAAAGCAAAAATTGGCCCGGACAAGTGGATTGTCATGAGGGACAAGTAGATTTTGCTCTGTTTTAGTCCCGTGGACAAGTAGTTTTTTTATTAAATTTCCACAACCCTTATGTTGATTAAAACACTTCTCACAAGACCAGGATACGATTCTGAGGACAGCCACGAAAAAGAATGAACTTTGTATAGACAACTTAAGATTTTTTTTCCTGCGAGACACAAAAAAAAGGGGTTTTATTTCACCAATGGGTTTTAATTCACCCCCCCCCCCAAAAAAAAAATATATAGCAAAAGCAAAGATACAAATTTCTCTTTTGTTTCCTGCAAAACTCCATATTTTGTGTAAGAAAAGAGTTTGTTTACTGATAATGCAAAAAGTTAGTTGGAGAGAGAAGGGGTTTGGATGTGCCTAGAATTTAAAGGAGAACTCTGGTGAGAGTGTTTTTTTTTTATTTCTAACTATGGCCATCATGTTGAATATAAAAATAAACCTCTACTAACCTCCAGCACTCTGGCGTGGCCCCTGGTGTCCTGCTCTGATCCTCAGATGCGATTGTCTTCCTGAGCTGCAGCTTGATATGTCATCCAAGGAATCATCCAGGCCCAATGTCTCATACTGCAGCTCAGCAAAACGTGGGCCACAGAGATTTCCCGCCTCGGCCAGCAATGACACACTGGGCCTGGGGGCTTTTGAGGACGTCAGTCCTGCTCTAGACTATCTCATTGGAGGACTGAAACAGGACACCGAAGACACTGTAGAAGAGCTGGAGGTAAGTAGATGTTTATTTTATTTTATATTCCACACAATGGCCCAGGTTAGAAAAAAAAAAAAAAAAAAAAACTCCTGCCAGAGTTGTACTTTAAGGAGCATTTTTGATCCTAGAAAGTATCTATGGACAGTTAAACCATTCCTGCTATTGGTGGGGGAGGGAATGAGGAGTAGGGTGATGAGAGAGTCACAGTTAGGGTAAAACCATTAAAAAGAGCCCTAGCACCAACAATGTTGGTGACACAGTGCACGAAGGGAATTGGTGTGGTAGTGATGGCTGGTAGTGGAAGGTGGGTGTTTTTTTGTAGTTTTTTTTCTACTTTTCTCTTTGCTCATAAATGCCACTAAACTAGATAAGTGCAAAACATCTGCCCACAGTGGTGTGTATCATGGAGAAACATGCAACAAAGACTAGATAGAGATAAAAGGATAAAAAAGCAATGGGCAAAAATGCTATTGCATTCAGTGTTTACTAACTTTTCCTCTGGAGTTTTGGTGTATGTGCACAACAAGATTCCCTTTAGAAATATTAACTCATGGTAAAGCTAGAGGAAGTATAGGAAGATATGTATAAATCCATGCACTTGTTAAAAACTGTGAGATAATATTAGCCTATATTAAAATTAAATAGAGATTTGCAAAGAAAAATGGGCAGCGACCACATTCTTCCAAGGCTTCATTCCAAACAAATTACCAACAGTGACAACTTTCTTTCAGTAAAGTGCTCTTGTGCAAAGACCCAGGGTAACATAGCTCAGTGCTTTCCTCCACTGCAATTAGATTACAGCTGTTTCAGTCAATCTCCACTGTAGAAGGAAGAGTGCTTGAAACAGCTGTAATCTGATAACAGTGAAGGTAAGCACTGAGCTATGTTACCCTGGGCATTTGCACGAGAGCACTTTACTGAAAGAAAGTTGTTACTGCTGCTAAAATCATTAAAGGGTACTCCGCCCCTAGACATCTTATCCCCTATCCAAAGGATAGGGGATAAGATGTCTGATCGTGGGGGTCCCCCTGCTGGGGATCCCCGCGATCTTGGCTGCGGCACCTCAGACATCCGGCGGATAACTAGCAATGTGGGGCAGAGGCTAGTTTCCGCCATATGACGTCACAGCCCCGTCCCCTTAATACAAGTCTATTGTAGGGGCGTGATGGCTGTCATGCTGCCTCCCATTGACTTGCATTGATGGGGCATGACCGTGACATCACAGGCCTGGCGTGGCCGTGACATCATGAGCCTCCAGAGCTGCACCCGACGCTCTAAACAAACACCAGGTGCACCAGAGATAGGGATAAGATATCTAGTGGCAGAGTACCCCTTTAAGTGCCTTTATAAAGAGGGAATGAATATCTCCCGTTATTTTTGTGCAGAGATTTAAACTGTTTTGCTGATCCTTCAAAGGGTCATAATATGATATGACTGCATCACACATACATTTAACCATTAGCAACATAATAGCGCTGGGAGATAATGTCGAGTATGGGTCTAAGTCAATTTAAGACCATGTGACTATGGTCATTGATTTTGAACTCGAGCGGGGAGCAGTTGAGCATAGAAAATAATTCCGGTTTAATCCACACTGGCTCACCATCATTGATCGTAAGGAGCTAATAAAGTTGAAGTTTTGGGATAGGAATCAGTACTCCATGAGTACTATGGTGATATGGGACAACCTTAAGGCATACCTCTGGGAAATTCTCTTTGGGGTGCGTTCCCACAGGGCGTATACGCAGCGTATTTTACACTGCGCAAAATTTATGGCAGCAGCGGGAAATACGCTGCGTATCCCTTGCTCACTATACACACAGGGCTTTCCGGCAGCAGCCCTATGTGTGTAGTGAGTTTTGGAGGCGGAGCCGCGCGTCACAGACACGCCAGCATATGGCTCCGCCTCCAAAACTCACTACACACATAGGGCTGCCGCCGGAAAGCCCTGTGTGTATAGTGAGCAAGGGATACGCAGCGTATTTCCCGCTGCTGCCATAAATTTTGCGCAGCGTCAAATACGCTGCGTATACGCCCTGTGGGAATGCACCCTTAGGGAGGATACACATAAGAGTAAAACCTTTTGAAAATAAGAAGAGGTGGTGATCAAAGAATCTAAGGAGGAGAAGAATAGCTTTTCTAGGTGTCCCTCTAAGTAAAATTGTGTACTAATGAAAGAGAAACAAGAACAGCATGCAAGTGTTGGAATAACAAGACTCAGCAAAAGGTCATTTTTAAGGGTAGAGGTTTTACGCGGAAGGTGGAAGACCTAGGAAGATGCAATCAACAGTTATTTCCTCTCAAAGGGGTAGTGGGGAGATGTATTCAATTCAAAATCAGAATGGGAAAGTTCTCAACAGGATCCAAATCGAAATAGTCAAATTCAACTCAACTTTATACAAAGCAGAGGTCCTGCCTCCAATCACAGAAATCTTAACAGTTTTACAAGCATGCAATCTCCCCTCCCTCTCTGAGGAGAAAAGAGTAGCGCTTAATCGTCCAATTCCTATAGATGAAGTTAGGGAGGCTTTACTGACTTTTTCTGGCTCCTCTGAAAGTGACGGTATCCCCTTTGATGTTTATAATTATCATATATAACGATCTCGAAGCTCCTCTCTTTACACACTGCACTGCATGGTAAAAATTACATGTTTTCTATATTCTGTAGGTCAATGCAATTAAAATAATACCCAATTGATATATTTTTTTCTATTATTGTACTTCTTTATAATTAAGTAAAACTCCTAAGTACACCTAAAATTGTCCCTATAACTTTTTTTGCACCATGATCTGTAGTTTTTATCATTACCATTTTAGTTTTTAGGGAACTTTTTGATCGCTTTTTAATTATTTTAGAATCAGCATTCTTGGCATATTTTTTTATGTCTATGCCATTTACCATGCGGGATCATAAACATTATATTTTATCAGTATGGACAATTCTACTAAATTGTATTCACTGTATAATGCTATGGTAATCTACTGTTCTCTACTGTCTACAGTATTGCATATAGGTGAGCACACCTTACATTTTTTTAAATACTAGCTTTTGCCCACGCCTTCGCTCGCATTAAATTTGGGGCAACATAGATCTACTTTTTACGATCCTATAGTAATAAGGCCGCTCTGGGTAAAGTCTACAGACATCGAAATAACCCAAATTCTTTCAACTTTGATCGCTGCATCTAAAGAGTTAATGCCGGACATCTGCCGGAATGGCGATGTCCGGCATTAGCCATGGGTCCTGGCTGCTGATAGCAGCCGAGACCGTGCGGGTATGATGCGAGCTCAGCTCCTGAGCTCGCTTCATAACCCTCCCGTGCCGCAGCACCGGGCATACCCGGCGTTCTGCGGCAAGGGGTTAATTCATACAAACTTTGAACCCCCGTTTCACCCCTTCAGGGATGGAATTTTAGAAAATGCTAAAACACATGTTTCTTTATCTCTAATTGTTAGCCTAAAAACAAAGTTTAATGCTTCTAGCTTCAAAAATGACAGACTTCCATACAAACCTTCAACCCCTTTTTCACCCCCTTAAGGGTTGAATTTTGAAAAATCCTTTCTTATTCCTCGTCTACATCTTAAAAACAACACCTGTGAAAAAATTCAGCTTTCTAGGTACAAGGGTGGGCGTTGATGAGTCAGTGAGTCAGGCCTTCTCCTTATATATATATATATATATATATATATATATATATATATATTTTTTTTTTTTTAATATCTTTTTATGTGACAACACTGAAGAAAAGGCACTCTGCTACAATGTAAACTAATAAGTGGACCACCTGTATGCAAATGTTTAGGCACCCCTAATGATTTTCATTAATAAATAATTAGGTATTTGGATAAGAAATGTATTTAGTAGTTAAATGAGGTTTATTTGATGAATAGAAAACGTGCAATCTGCATCAATGCAAAAATAGACGTGTATAAATTTGGGCCCCCTTGTTATTTGGTTGATATGAATAACTAGAACTGCCTACCACCGATTAATTGGAACACACAATTGGTTTGGTGGTTCATTAACCTCTTAAGGATGCAGCGCGTACCTGTATGCCCTGCGCCCGGTCCCGGTGTTTAAAACAGGGTCACACCATGACCCCGCATCACACCGGGTCGGTCCTGGCTGCTATTGATAGCCGGGACCCTGGGCTAATAGCGCGAGGCACAGATCGTTGTGCCGTGCGCTATTAACCCTTCAGACACGGCGATCAAATTGATCTTCGTGTCAAAAGCGAAAGTAAAAGCTTCCCGGCAGCTCAGTCGGGCTGATCGGGACTATAGCGATAAAACCGCGATGTTCCGATCAGCTAGGACACGAGCGAAGGCCCCCTTACCTTGCTCAGTCGCATCCGAACCCCCTATTACACTGATCCATGCAAAGCTATGGCTTTGCAGGGATCAGGCCAAAAGATCGGTGGGGGAGATTTATCAAAACCTGTCAAGAGGAAAAGTTGCTGAGTTGCCCATAGCAACCAATCAGATTGCTTCTTTCATTTCTGAAAAGGCCTCAGAGAAATGAAAGAAGTGATCTGATTGGTTGCTATGGGCAACTCAGCAACTTTTCATGGGTTTACTTCAGGGTTTACTTCATGGGTTTACTTCAGGGAGATCATGTCAAACAAATCTTATAGATTTTTTTGACTGGGTGACTAAAATAATAGATGGCGGAGGGGCAGTAGACATCGCATATCTAGATTTTAGTAAGGCTTTTGACACTGTCCCACATAGAAGACTTATCAATAACTACAGTCTTTGAGCTTGGACTCCAATATTGTTGAGTGGCTTAGACAGTGGCTGAGTGACAGAGAACAGAGGGTTGTAGTCAATGGAGAATGTTCAGAGCAAGGTCTTGTCACCAGTGGGATACCTCAGGGATCTGTACTGGGACCAATATTGTTTAATATATTCAAGAGGACATCGTTTTAAATTAGAGGGGCAAAGGTTTAAAAGTAATATCAGGAAGTATTACTTTACTGAGAGAGTAGTGGATGCATGGAATAGCCTTCCTGCAGAAGTGGTCGCTGCAAATACAGTGAAGGAGTTTAAACATGCATGGGATTAGGCATAAGGCTATCCTTAATATAAGATAGGGCAAGGGACTATTCATAGTACTGTATTCAGATTATTGGGCAGGCTAGATGGGCCAAATGGTTCTAATCTGCCGACACATTCTATGTTTCTATGTTTTCCTCAGGACGGGTTATGATAAATCTTCCCCAGTGTGTTCAGTGTTATAGCCCCCTAGGGGAGCTATAACACTGCAAAAAAAAAAGTGAAAAAAAAAGTTAATAAAGGTCATTAAACCCCTTCCCTAATGAAAGTTTGAATCACCCCCCTTTTCCCATAAAAAAAACCAGTGTAAATAAAAATAAACATATGTGGTATCGCCGTGTGTGGAAATGTCTGAATTATAAAAATATATCTATAATTAACCCGCACGGTAAATGGCGTACGCGCAAAAAAATTCAAAAGTCCAAAATAGTGTCTTTTTGGTCACTTTTTATATCATAAAAAAAAACAATAAAAAGCGATTAAAAAGTCCGATCAATGCAAAAATGGTACCAATAAAAACTTCAGAACACAGCGCAAACAATGAGTCCTCATACCGGCATGTACGAGGAAAAATATAAAAGGGGTCAGAAGATGACAATTTTAAACGTATAAATTTTTCTGCATGTAGTCATGATTTTTTCAGAAGTATGACAAAATCAAACCGATATAAGTAGGGTATCATTTTAACCCTATGGACCTACAGAATAAAGATAAGGTGTCATTTTTACCGAAATATGCACTGCGTAGAAACGGAAGCCCCCAAAATTACAAATTGAAATTTTTTCTTCAATTTTGTCGCACAATTAATTTTTTTTCTGTTTCGACGTGGATTTTTTGGTAAAATGACTAATGTCACTGTAAAGTAGAATTGGTGTCGTAAAAAATAAGCCATCATATGGAATTTTGTGTGCAAAATTGAAAGCGTTATGATTTTTAGAAGGTGATGAGGAAAAAACTAAAATGGAAAAACGCTGAGTCCTTAAGGGGGTTAAGCCTTGACCTTCATAGACAGGTGCATCCAATCATGAGAGGTGGCCAATTTCAAGTTGTTGTTCTTTTTGACAATCCCCTGAAGAGTGGTGACATGGGAGCCTCAAAATAACTCTGAACTGACCTGAAAACAAAGACTGTTCAACATTATGGTTTAGGGAAAGGCTACCAAAAGCTATCACTGAGATTAAGCTGTCAGTGTTTACTGTGAGGAATTGGGATACCACAGGCACAGTTCTTGTTAAAGGAAAACTGTGATTAAACTCCCCCCACACTAACCAGAAACTCGCCCGTTGTCTTCATTATTCCAGATATGCAAATCATCTTCTACTTGGCATGGGCGGGGTTACATGCCTTCATCTGGCACTGTGACGTCCGCAGCATCCGGCTTATTAATATTCATGCCCTCCCTCCGTATCTCCCTCTCTTCCCCGATCTGTACGTGACTCCACTGCACACGTACCGGCTTCCTGTGTACACCCGGAAGCGGCTTCAGCGCAGCTTCATTCCAGCGGAGCTGAGCTGCAGTAAGGGTGCAGGCTAGTTCATGCCTGCCTTCATTTAATTCAACTGTTGTTATATTGCCCCCCCAAAAAAAGCTGGCACATGCCTTCACAGGAAGACGCGGAGGGAGGGCATGAATATTCATAAGCCTGCAGTGCTGTGGACAAGCGGCGCTGACGTCAGAGTGCCAGATGAAAACACGTAACCCCGCCCATGCCAGTTAGAAGATGATTTGCAAATCTGGAATAATGAAGATAACGGGCAAATGGCTGGACAGATTTGGGCATGGAAGGCAGCATATTGATCAGCATCCCCCGCACTACCAGCCAGTACCTCTGGTTAATGCGGGGGGGGGGGGGGGTTTAATGACAGTTTTCCTTTAAGGCCAGAAGTGTAAGGCCAAGTAAATTATCAGAGAAGTAAAGGCGAAGGATAGGGAGAGCGGTTAAAAACAGCCCACAGACATGTCCAAAGACCTACAACATCATCCTGCTGCAGATGGTGTCACTGTGCATCAGTCAAAATTCAGCACACAAAGAAAAGAAAAGCTGTATGAAAAAATGATGCAGAAGAAGCCTTTTCTGCACACACTGCTCAAACACTGCTCAAAATTTACTTTAGCATTTATGTAGAGGAACAAGTCCAATGTTCTGGAATGGCCATCCCAGTCCACAGACCTGGATATCATTAAATATCTGTGGTGTGATGTGAAATGGGCTGTCCATTCTCGGCAACCATCAAACATAACTGAACTGAAGATGGTAGAAAGAATGGTCCTAAATCCCTTCAACCAGAATCTATATTGGAGTGAAGAAAAAAAGGGAGACCGCATGGATGTCGCCTCGTGTATTACCCCCCAGCAAGAGAATGAAAAAAACTAGATGTCGGGGCTGCCAATGCCTCTAGTAGATGGCCGCTCACCTCAAAAGATGAATACATGTGCCTGTCACCCTATAAAGTAGGGTACCATAAGATGAGATCCGCTGCTGAAGCCGAAAGGTCACAGGAAGCCGCAAGGAGAACAGGAGGAAGAAGACCTATGGCCCTGGCGCTGCGGATGCTTGTCCCAAGGATTCAATGGAGACAGGAGTATACAAACATAGATCCCTCAGCAGGGACCACTTTATTAGAAAAAAATGATAAAATAGCGAGGTACAGATTACGCGTTTCGAGGGAAACACCCTCTTCATCAGATCTGATGAATAAATCTGATTTTTTTTCCCCCTATGCTCCTTTCTGGCCACTCTATCATAAACCCCCAATTTGTGGAGTGCTGTGGTGATGGTTGACTTTCTGGAAATTTCTTATATCTGCAAACCGGATCTTTGAGCTCAACCAGAGTGACTATTGTGTTCTTGGTCACCTCTCTTACCAAGGCCCTTTTGCCTCCCGATTACCTAGTTTTGGTGGGATTACCAGCTCAATGAATAGTCCTGGTTGTACCGAACTTTTTTCCATTTAAATAGGCACTGTCATTTGCAAAATAAACTTTTTACATAATGTAGATAATGACATTATGGCCGGCATTTATCATTGTAGGTGTAAGTGAAGGATTTTTCTACATCTTTTTTTGTGTGCAGGTCACATTTTCTGAAATTTATTTTATCACATACACCAAAAAGCTAAGCTAAGTCTGTGCTGGTGTAGTTTTAGAGACTTTTCTGTGGCTTTGCGCCTTCTTTGCGCCTTTTCACAAAAAGGCGCAGTTGATAAAACCTGTCCATATCATGTGTATCGTTAATATCAGTGGACTTCAACTCAAAATCAGCAGAAATGTGTAAACCAAAGGGCACAAAAAAGGTGCAAATAAACCCTGCTTACGCCTTTTTTCATGAAAAATTTGTAAATGTTGCATTTTTCTAACTTTGAAGCTCTCTGCTTATAAGGAATATGGATATTCCAAATAAATTATATATTGATTCACATATACAATATGTCTACTTTATGTTTGCATCATAAAGTTGACATGTTTTTACTTTTGGAAAACATCAGAGGGCTTCAAAGTTCAGCAGCAATTTTCAAATTTTTTGCAAAATTTTCAAAATCGGAATTTTTCAGGGACCAGTGCAGGTTTGAAATGGATTTGAAGGGTCTTCTGGTTAGAAATACCCCATAAATGACCCCATTATAAAAACTGCACCCCTCAAAGTATTCAAAATGACATTCAGTAAATGTGTTAACCCTTTAGGTGTTTCACAGGAATAGCAGTAAAGTGAAGGAGAAAATTCAAAATCTTCATTTTTTACACTCGCATGTTCTTGTAGACCCAGTTTTTGAAATTTTACAAGGGGTAAAAGGAAAAAAATCTCTCAAAATTTGTAACCCAATTTCTCTCGAGTAAGAAAATACCTTATATGTTTATGTCAAGTGTTCGGCGGGCGCAGTAGAGGGCTCAGAAGCGAAGGAGCAACAATAGGATTTAGGAGAGTGAGTTTTTCTGAAATGGTTTTTGGGGGGCATGTCCCATTTAGGAAGCCCCTATGGTGCCAGGACAGCAACCCCCCCCCCCCACATCGCACACTATTAAGGAAACTACACCCCTCAAGGAACGTAACAAGGGGTACGGTGAGCCTTAACACCCCACAGGTGTTTGACAACTTTTTGTTAAAGTCGGATGTGTAAATGAAAAAAAAAAATTTTCACTAAAATGCTGGTTTTTCCCCAAATTTAACTTTTTTACAAGGGGTAATAGGAGAAAATTCCCCCCAAAATTTGTAACCCCATTTCTTCTGAGTATGGAAATACCCCATGTTTGGATGTCAAGTGCACTGCGAGCGAACTACAATGCTCAGAAGAGAAGGAATTGAGCTTTTAGAGAGATAATTTATTTGCATTTACAAAGCCCCCCATGATGCCAAAACAGTGGACTCCCCCACAAGTGACCCCATTTTGGAAAATACACGCCTCACGGAATGTAATTAGGGGTACAGTGAGCATTTACACCCTACTGTCGTTTGACAGATCTTTGGAACAGGGGGCTGCGCAAACAAAAAAAATTCATTTTTCATTTTCACTGACCACTGTTCCAATCCAAAAATCTGTCAGACACTTGTGGGGCGTAAATGCTCACTGTACCCCTTATTACATTCCGTGAGGGGTGTAGTTTCCAAAATGGGGTCATATGTAGGTATTAATTTTTTTGGGTTTATGTCAGAACCGCTGTAAAATCAGCCACCCCTGTGCAAATCACCAATTTAGGCCTCAAATGTACATAGTGCGCTCTCACTCCTGAGCCTTGTTGTGCACCCGCAGAGCATTTTACGCCTACATATGGGGTATCTCCGTACTCAGGAGAAATTGCGTTACAAATTTTGGGGGTCTTTTTTTCCTTTTACCTCTTGTGAAAATAAAAAGTAAAGGGCAACACCAGCATGTTAGTGTAAAACATTTTTTTTTTACACTAACAGGCTGGTGTAGACCCCAACTTTTCCTTTTCATAAGGGGTAAAAGGAGAAAAAGCCCCCAAAAATTTGTAGTGCAATTTCTCTCGAGTACGGAAATACCCCATGTGTGGCCCTAAACTGTTTCCTTGAAATACGACAGGGCTCCGAAGTGAGAGAGCGCCATACGCATTTGAGGACTAAATTAGGGATTGCATAGGGGTGGACATAGGGGTGGACATAGGGGTATTCTACGCCAGTGATTCCCAAACAGGGTGCCTCCAGCTGTTGCTAAACTCCCAGCATGCCTGGACAGTCAGTGGCTGTCCGGAAATGCTGGGAGTTGTTGTTTTGCAACAGCTGGAGGCTCCGTTTTGGAAACACTGCCATACAATACGTTTTTCATTTTTTATTGGGGGGGACAGTGTAAGGGGGTGTATATGTAGTGTTTTACTCTTTATTAGGTGTTAGTGTAGTGTAGTGTTTTTAGGGTACATTCACACTGGCGGGTTACAGTGAGTTTCCTGCTAGGAATTTGCGCTGCGCCGCAACTCATACTTGAAGCAGGAAACTTACTGTAAACCCGCCCGTGTGAATGTACCCTGTACGTTCACATGGGGGGGGGGCAAACCTCCAGCTGTTCCATAACTACAACTCCCAGCATGTACTGACAGACCGTGCATGCTGGGAGTTGTAGTTTTGCAACAGCTGGAGGCACACTGGTTGGAAAACCTTCAGTTAGGTTCTGTTACCTAACTCAGTATTTTCCAACCAGTGTGCCTCCAGCTGTTACAAAACTACAACTCCCAGCATGTACTGACAGACCGTGCATGCTGGTAGTTGTAGGTTTTGCAACAGTTGGAGGCACACTGGTTGGAAAACCTTCAGTTAGGTTCTGTTACCTAACTCAGTATTTTCCAACCAGTGTGCCTCCAGCTGTTGCAAAACTACAATTCCCAGCATGTACTGATCACAGAAGGGCAGTAATGTAGTTATGCAACAGCTGGAGGTATGCAACTACAACTCCCAGCATGCCGAGACAGCTGTTTGCTGTGTGGGCATGCTGGAATTTGTAGTTTTGCCACATCTGGAGTGCTACAATTTAGAGACCACTGAACAGTGATCTCCAAACTGTGGACCTCCAGATGTTGCAAAACTACAACTCCCAGCATGCCCAGACAGCAAACAGCTGTGTGGGCATGCTAGGAGTTGTAGTTTTGCAAGATCTAGAGGGCAGTATAGAGATCACTGTGCAGTGGTCTCTAAACTGTAGACCTCCAGCTGTTGCAAAACTACAAATTCCAGCATGCCCACACAGCAAACAGCTGTCTGGGCATGCTGGGAGTTGTAGTTTTGCAACATTTGGAGGGCTACAGTCTAGAGACCACTATAGTGGTCTCAGACTGTAGCCCTCTAGATGTTGCTAGGCAACTCACCGGCTTCCGTCGCATCCAGGGAGCCGTCCTCTTCTGCCGCCCGCCGCCCGCAGATCTCCATCGCCGCCCACCGATCGCCGTCGCTCCGCTGCCTACGGACGGGTAAGTGATCTTCGGCACCGCTCCTCTTCGTTTCCCCCGTTCTGGCCCGCCTATTGTGAGTGGGGAGGACGGGGAAAACAAAAGTAAACCCCCCCGCCCCCGATCTGCTATTGGGGGTCGCGTCTAGACCACCAATAGCAGGGATAGGAAGGGTGGCATCCGTGCCACTTCACTCCTATCGCTTTAGGGGGATCGTGGGTGTCTTAGACACCCGCGATCCACCTTATACTCTGGGTCACCGGGTCACCATAGACCCGTAATGACCCGGAATCGGCGCAAATCGCAAGTGTGAATTCACTTGCGATTTGCGCCGATCGACGACATGGGGGGGTCTAATGACCCCCTGGGCATTTGCACAGGGTGCCTGCTGATAGATATCAGCAGTCACCCCGGTCTGGTATGGATACGCCCTTCGTCTTTAAGTACCAGGACGCAAGGGTGTATGCATACGCCCTTCGTCCCCAACAGGTTAAGACAGGTGCACTTTAAGAATGACTAAGAACACTTAAGAAAAAAGTGTGTAACTTTTTCCCGATCTCTGCCTCCACATAGTTCTGTCTCTGAGCTCTACAGGCAGTCTTTACTCTGATACGCTCTGTCAGCTGTGAGACCTTATATAGACAAGGTTGTGTCTTTCCAAATCTTGTCCAATCAACTGAATTTACCATGTTCCAATTAAAATTATAGAAACCTTTTTTGAGAAGAGAAATAAGCTGAATTTCAATTGTCATAAAAAAAGGGGGTGAATACTTATGTCCATGCAGAATTTTTGTTTTTCCTTTTTAATAAATTTGAAATAATGTCAAAAAAATGTATCCACATTATGGGCTATTGAGTGCAAATGTATTTTTATTTTATTTTAGCACAAGGCCACATATAGCAATACATGCAAATAGTGAAGGCTATGAAGACTTATTGAATGTACTGTAGATCTCATATGTAGGCTGCTGACTGTAGCAGTCCACATTGCGTTGAAATCAGCAGATGAGTGCCATCTTGTGGCTAATTGAAAATGTTACTCCTTCTACTGTATGTTTCATTCCTTTAGTAAACTGCTAATACTTTCTGGAGGCTAGAAAATCTTCCTGTTTCATGATCATTCTCTCCAGGTGGCCATGCACACACTGACTCTTTTTGTCAGCTTTCTGCTAAAAGCTACTAGCAGAATGTTGTTACTGATGAAGTGGGGCAGTGGACATCATAATTTGATTGACAGTATTTTTAACTATACTTAACACTTATGTGCACATTTTGAAAAGCTATGTACTGTACAAACTTATTAAGTAGCTTTTAGCTGCACTCAAATAGTTCTGTTAGGTTCTATTCTTATTAGGTTACCACTTCATTTCATCATATTACAACATAATTACTGTACAACTTCGTCCTTCAGCACCTAAATAACTGTGGCATGCCATGCTGACATTGTAGTGCCATGCACTTCATAAATAACAGTTTATGTTATATTAAAATAACAGCGGTATGCTAGCCACTTAAGGGTACATTCACAGAACATTACTATAAGTGTGAATGGGTTTCCGCGAGACCCGTTCATACTGAGGAATTTCCAGGCAGAATCTCTGCTTGCTGAATTCCACAAGTGGAGATTCAGCGAGATATCCACAGTGTGCACGTACCATAATATTTTGTACAGTACATACCTTTTCTTAATGTGCAAATAATAGTGTTAAGTATAGTTAAAAATATTGTCAATCAAATTATGATTTCCACTGCCCCACTTCATCAGCAACAACATCCAGCTGCAGGCCCGTCGCTACAAGACAGGCAAACCAAGCAATTGCTTGGGGCTCCGAGCTGGCTGGGGGCCCGAGCACAGCCAGTGCTTGCCCATCCTGTAGCGATTAACAATCCTGCTCTTGGAGTTTGTGCTCCGGGCCCCAGGCACCCAAACAAGAGGGCCCCCGAATGTCTGACATTTTTTTTTCATAAACTAATTTGCAGCTTTGGAGTTCTTCTCACCTCACCACAATCACGCTCCCCCCCACCCCAGCTGCACTTGGTATGTTCCCTCAGCCTGGACGTCTGAGCAGGAGGAGAGGGAGGGGGAGGAGAGAGCTGTGAGGAAAGGAGACCGCAGAGGCTGTACAACATGGGGCCTGACTACAGTAGGTGTCCCTGCATGTATATATATATATATATATATATATATGTGTGTATAAGCATGTGTGTGTGGATATATATATATGTGTGTACATATGTGTATGTCTATGTACTGTGCCTGTGTGTATGTTACTACTGTGGATGACTATATGTAAAGTGCATGTGTGTATCTATACCAGTGTTTCCCAACCAGGGTGCCTCCAGTTGTTGCAAAACTACAACTCCCAGCATGTCCAGACAGCCAAAGGCTGTCTGGGCATGCTGCGAGTTGTAGTTTTGCAACCTCTGTAGGCATCCTGGTTGGAAAACACTGATCTATTCTATCTGTGTGTGTATGATGCATGTACAGTATGTAATGTGTACGGTATGTGTGTGTGTATGATGCATGTACAGTATTTAATGTGTACAGTGTGTGTATGAAGCATGTATAGTATGTAATGTGTACAGTATCTGTGTGTGTATGATGCATGTACAGTATGTAATGTGTACAGTGTGTGTGTGTATGAAGCATGTACAGTATGTAATGTGTACAGTTTGTGTGTGTAGGATGCATGTACACTATGTAATGTGTACAGTATGTGTGTATGATTCATGTACAGTATGTAATGTGTACTGTGCGTGTGTATGATGCATGTACAGTATGTAATATGTACAGTATGTGTGTGTATGATGCAGTATGTAATGTGTACAGTGTGTTGTGTGTGTATGATGCATGTACAGTATGTAATGTGTACAGTGTGTGTATGATGCATGTACAGTATGTAATGTGTACAGTATGTGTGTGTATGATGCATGTACAGTATGTAATGTGTACAGTGTGTGTGTATGATGCGTGTATAGTATGTAATGTGTACAGTGTGTATGTGTGTGTGTATGATACATGTATAGTATGTAATGTGTACAGTATGTGTGTGTATGATGCATGTACAGTATGTAATGTGTACAGTATGTGTGTGTGTATAATGCATGTACAGTATGTAATGTGTACAGTATGTGTGTGTATGATGCATGTACAGTATGTAATGTGTACAGTATGTGTGTATGATGCATGTACAGTATGTAATGTGTACAGTATGTGTGTGTGTATGATGTATGTAATGTGTACAGTGTGTGTGTATGATGCATGTACAGTATGTAATCTGTACAGTATGTGTGTGTATGATGCATGTACAGTATGTAATGTGTACAGTGTGTGTGTGTATGCTGCATGTACAGTATGTAATGTGTACAGTGTGTATGAAGCATGTACAGTATGCAATGTGTACAGTATGTGTGTGTAGGATGCATGTACAGTATGTAATGTGTACAGTGTGTTGTGTGTGTATGATGCATGTACAGTATGTAATGTGTACAGTGTGTTGTGTGTGTGTATGAAGCATGCATGTACAGTATGTAATGTGTACAGTGTGTTGTGTGTGTATAAAGCATGAATGTACAGTATGTAATGTATACAGTATGGTGTGTGTGTATGAAGCATGCATGTACAGTATGTAATGTGTACAGTATGTGTGTGTATGAAGCATGCATGTACAGTATGTAATGTGTACAGTATCTGTGTGTGTATGAAGCATGCATGTACAGTATGTAATGTATGCAGTGTGTTGTGTGTATATATAATGCATGCAGTGGCAGATCCAGGGGGGGGAAACGGGGCAATTGCCCTGTCCCGTGCGTGCACCCATTGGAAAGCAACGCGGAGGAGCGGAGCAGCGAACAGGACATGCGCTGGCCAGCATGGTAAGTGACCAGCGGCACATCAGCTTCAGTGCTCCGACTACCGCTCCTCCAGTCCCGGGACCTACTGCTATTGTGGCTGGACAAAAGGAGCAGTGGTCAGAACACTGAAGTAGGGCAGTTAACAGGCATACAGCCTCCAGCCATACACTGTATGGCTGGAGGCTGTATAATGTGGGGGGGACTATACTGCCAACCTAATGTGGAGAACTATACTGCACCTAATGTGGGGTAAACTATACAGCCAACCTTATGTGTTGAACTATACTGCACCTAATGTGGAGAACTATACTGCACCTAATGTGGGGGACTATACTAATGTGGAGAACTATACTGCACCTAATGTGGGGAACTATACTGCACCTAATGTGGAGAACTATACTGCATCTAATGTGGGGGAACAATACTGCACCTAATGTGGGGGGACTATACTGCACCTAATGTGGGGTAAACTATACTGCCAACCTAATGTGGAGAACTATACTGCACCTAATGTGGGGGTACAATACTGCACCTAATGTGGGGGGGACTATAATGCACCTAATGTGGGGTAAACTATACTGCCAACCTAATGTGGAGAACTATACTGCACCTAATGTGGGGTAAACTATACTGCACCTAATGTGGGGGAACAATACTGCACCTAATGTGGGGGAACTATACTGCACCTAATGTGGAGAACTATACTGCACCTAAAGTGGGGAGCTATACTGCACCTAATGTGGGGAGAACTATACTGCACCTAATGTGGGGGAACTATACTGCATCTAATGTGGGGGAACTATACTGCACCTAATGTGGGGAGAACTATACTGCACCTAATGTGGGGGACTATACTGCACCTAATGTGGGGAGAACTATACTGCACCTAATGTGGGGGAACTGTACTGCACCTAATGTGGGGAGAACTATACTGCACCTAATGTGGGGGAACTATACTGCACCTAATGTGGGGAGAACTATACTGCACCTAATGTGGGAGAACTGTACTGCACCTAATGTGGGGAGAACTATACTGCACCTAATGTGGGGGACTATACTGCACCTAATGTGGGGGGAACTATACTGCACCTAATGTGGAGAACTATACTGCACCTAATGTGGGGGAACTATACTGCAACTAATGTGGGGAAATATACTGCACCTTATGTGGGGAACTATACTGCCTAATGTGGGGGAACTATACTGCACCTAATGTGGGGGAACACTGCTTGCCTAATGTGGGGAGAACTCTGCTGCACCTAACGTGGGGGGAACTCTGCTGCACCTAATGTGGGGGGAACTCTGCTGCACCTAATGTGGAGGAACTCTGCTGCACCTAATGTGGGGGGGACAGTGCCGCACCTAACATGGGGGGAACTGTGCCGCACCTAACGTGGGGGGAACTGTGCTGCACCTAACGTGGGGGAACTGTGCTGCACCTAATGTGGGGGCCTCGTATTGACGTCCGCTCACGTCGCGCTCCCAGCATTCAAGGGCCAGCGTTACTACGTCCTGACGCTGGCCCTAGAGCGTGACGTGCGTGAACATCAAGGGGGGGGGGGGGGGGCTCCATGTCCATTTTGCTTGGGGCCCCCAAATTCCTTCAAACGGCCCTGTCCAGCTGTCATGGTATCTTGGAAGTTATACAGTAGATGGCAGATTAGTTGTAGTTTTCATGGTATACTGGGAATTATAGATGGCAGACTAGTCGTAGTTGTCATGGTATACTGGGAATTATAGATGGCAGACTAGTTGTAGTCGTCATGGTATAATGGGAGTTATAGATGGCAGACTAGTTGTAGTCGTCATGGTATAATGGGAGTTATAGATGGCAGACTAGTCGTAGTTGTCATGGTATACTGGGAATTATAGATGGCAGACTAGTTGTAGTCGTCATGGTATAATGGGAGTTATAGATGGCAGACTAGTTGTAGTCGTCATGGTATAATGGGAGTTATAGATGGCAGACTAGTTGTAGTCGTCATGGTATAATGGGAGTTATAGATGGCAGACTAGTTGTAGTCGTCATGGTATAATGGGAGTTATAGATGGCAGACTAGTTGTAGTCGTCATGGTATAATGGGAGTTATAGATGGCAGACTAGTTGTAGTTGTCATGGTATAATGGGAGTTATAGATGGCAGACTAGTTGTAGTTGTCATGGTATAATGGGAGTTATAGATGGCAGACTAGTTGTAGTCGTCATGGTATAATGGGAGTTATAGATGGCAGACTAGTTGTAGTTGTCATGGTATACTGGGAGTTATAGATATGGCTGGTGCTGGATCTGGACAGCAGTGTCTGGTCCGGCAAGAAAAAAGGATACAAACCTGGGCGCCTGGGTGCGATAATTCTGTATCCCACGGTCGGGGTGGAGGAAAGGAACATTCAGAAAGCGTTAGAATGCAAATAAACTTCCTTTCTTTATTGGACTAAAAGGACTACGCGTTTCGGGAGGGATCCCTCGCTTTGTCAGATGTCATTCCATTTCTTTTATACATGCATTAATTTTTAAAAAGTGTGGGAAAAATATCGTCACAGTGACATAATCCAAACACCGGAAATGATCTACATTAACAATATGAAAAAATAGTGTTGTCTAAACATGTTTGGGTTGTTTTTGTTGCTCTGATTTGTGTCCTCATTCCGGATCCTAAGTATTATTTTGTACTTTCAGCATATGAAACTCAAAGTTCACTGCGAGGCTTCATGTGCTCGGAGTGATATGTTACTTTACATGTATTCATGAAAACTGGGTTTTCTGCGAAACTGTGTCATCCAGTAGTAGGGGCGTCAGTACTATTTATATACGGAAACAAGTTGTTTGAAAAGCCGTTGTCGCTCCTTTATATGGCAGAGGAAAGGGATTGGTGGTGATTTGTTTACACGATGCCTGTGGGTAGAAGATGATTGGTCCACACGACAGATGTCACGAGAGTTCATTCATACGACGGAGGAAGCGGATTGGTAGTGGTGTGTTTACATAATACACGTGGGTAGAAAATGATTGGTCCACACAGCAGATATCGATATAGTTCATTCATATAGCAGAGAAAGCAAGTTAGTCACGGTTTATTCACATTAAGTATGTGAATAGATGATAGTATATTCGCATGGTAGATGCTGATTGGCTGTGCGATATATTTACACTGCTCACTTGGGTGATGACTGATTGGTCCGTGCGGTATAAAACAATTCAGTTGAGATGTGTTTATACTAAACACATGTAGGGGCAAGGAAGATAAATCAGGGACCTATGGTTTGTCGGTAATTTTTTTCAGACAGACCTTACAAAGGATATACAGTAGATTATCTAAAAGGGTTGAGTAAGACAGTTCTATACATTGCATGTTTTTGAGTATACTAAAAATAACGTGAATAGTGAGACATTTCGATATGGTGTCTAATACATCGATTGGTGGGTAAAAATGTACAGTATATTAAAAAGCTTACTGTGAAATGGTCTATTATAAAAGAGAGTTCGTAATAAGTTATGATAATATTCTAAAAGTTGGAATATTGGGGATAGTTAAAAGAATGTAATTAATAAGTTACAGCATATATGTAAAAAACTTGCACTACTCCGCACTAAGATTACGAATGAAATTGAACATGTAATCCTACAATTACACGACCATTCACATCTCACTGACTATGACAAATTAGATAGGGGCGTTTCTTATAGGATCAACAAAATGCAAAAAGAAATTCTGAAAATGGATGAAAAGTTAAAACATGGCAGAGATGATAAAAAAGAAGGAATATGTAGGACATGGAACAAAAAATTCAATCTAGAGAACTCAGAACAAAATAAAGGTGAGAATAAAAATAAATACACCAAAAACAAGATCAGACCAAACCAACCCCCCATCCCCAGGGGAGATCCAGAAATGGGAGTCCCAATATCCACATAGATATTCTCGCAATAATGTGCCCATAACACAACATCATACGAATAATGATCACACGGGAAGGAAATTCTACAACTCCAAAACTTTTACCAACACAATAAGGGGAAGTACCACAAGGAAATACAGTGAGAACCAAGAGACTACCTCACTTAATAGCACGGGGTCTCCCAAGTGAACACACAAGCACCACTACTCTACAATTGTCGCCCTCCGCTACACGGGAAAATATACAGGTAAATGAGCTATCAATTTTCACCATGCATGACGGATCCCCCCAGTCCACGGCACCTGAAATGGAACCACAGGAACAAGCAGACTGTCACAGTACACCTACACTGGCCCTCATTTACTAAGAAAATCGGGTTGTAAGTCTATGTTGCTTTCTTACCCAACTGCTTTTTTCCCCTGGTATTTTTTATTATGTCGCATCCTGTTTGTCGCACTGGGTTTTGTTGGTTTTGGTTTCCAACTCCTCTGAGCTGTCGGGAAAAAATCCACAACAATTCAACAAATTCGGGTTGGAAACCTTTATAAATACGTGGGAAAGCTCAGAAATGTCGGGTTACGCCCCTTTTTCGGGTTTGGGAGAATCCACATCGGGTCCGTCGGGAAAAAATGTCGCATCGTGTCGCAGACTGGTGCACGATGTCTGCGACATGGCGCAGACAAAGATGCGACAAAAAAAAACGACAAAAGAGGTCGGGTTTAGAAAAGTAAATGAGGGCCACTGTCTAAAAAACTTGGAAAGATCACCATCATTGATAATTCTGGGTGAGGAGACACAGTATCAGTTCCATTCCTCAAACTGTGCAAAATCATAGCCCCCCACGAGTTTTTTTTTTTTTAGAGGAACAGGTGAAACAGAAAACAAAACAGAAAACAATATAATTCTTTTTCACACCAGGAAATTCAACAAAAAGGAAAAACACAAGCGTGGAGTCCAAGGAGGAAGAAATAAAAGAAAGAAAAGAAAGGAAATACCAATAGATGAAGATCCTGGAGCTCCACTCCAGACTGAAAATACAAAATCTTCAAAAATGAAGATTTTCAACCTTTCAAATCATGAGCTGACCATCTACGAAGTGCATCTATTAAATAAAGGATTATCCTTTTGTCCGGTACATAAACCCGACAATCTAACATTATTTTTAGACCTACATCATTTCACAAGGAAAATTATACTGCACAGGCAGTTTCTTATACAGGACCGTTTGGAACAAGCGAAAAATAATGACATTGAAAACCAACTTTCGGACATTGCCAAAGAAAAAGAGAAAGAAGCTCTACCAGGGAAGCACCCGGAGATTAGAAATAAATCAAGGTTTTATCCAATGTACAACCAAGGATATATGATCAAGTCATTCCATAATTTAGTAGCAAACTACCTGAAAAGCCTTGCAATAAAAAACCTCTGGATATAAGGAAGGGAGACTCTCCAGGAAAGAACAATAAGCACTTAAAACCCTCAGAGATAATTCCAACAGAGTTATTAGATCAGCAGACAAAGGGGGCAGTATTGTCATCCAGAACTACAGCGTTTATCATGAGGAGGTACTCAACATCTTGGAGGATATAAATTACTATAGGAAAATAAGCGAGGATCCCTATCCAGGCCTACAGAAGAAAATACAAATTCTAATGGAAGAGGCACACAGCAATCTAATAATAACTAAAGAAGAGAAGAGATTTTTGACCATTGACAACCCCTCAAAACCATATTACTACCATCTTCCGAAGGTGCACAAAAGTGCCACCAACCCCCCAGGGTGACCGATAATTTCAGCATTAATAGCCATACATCAAACATCTCCCAATATCTAGACCTCATCCTGCAGGAATATGTGCAAAATTTGCCAAGTTTAAAAAAAAAGTTCAGATCATATCATTCTTCTCTTAAGATTAAGTGGAAAATGGAATTTGTATTTATTACTATGGATGTATCTTCCTTACATAGCAACATCAAACACACTATTGGTCTGGCCTGTATTAATGAATTCTTATGCAGTGACCAATCCATCCCCACTCCACAAAAAATTTTTTTTATTGGATTGCTTGGAGCTAATCTGTTACGCCGAGCGCTCCGGGTCCCTGCTCCTCCCCGTAGCGCTCGCGTTCCCCTCTCTGCAGCGCTCAGGTCAAACCCGCTGACCGGGAGCGCTGCACTGACACTGCCGACGGGGATGCCATTCGCATAGCGGGACGCGCCCGCTCGCGGATCGCATCCCAATCCACTTACCTGTCCCGGTCCCCGGCTGTCACGTCCTGTCACCGCTCCCTAGTGCATGCGCGCCAGATCTCTAAGATTTAAAGGGCCAGTGCACCAATGATTGGTGCCTGGCCCAATCAGTGTCATTAGCTCCCACCTGCTCCACGCCTTTATAACCTCCCTTCCCCTTCCCAGCATTGCCGGATCTTGTTGCCCTTGTGCCTAGTGAAAGCGTTTCCTGTGATTGCCTTACCAGTGTTTCCAGACCTTCTGCCATTACCATTGACTATGAACCTTGCCGCCTGCCCTGACCTTCTGCTACGTCTGACCTCGCCTCTGTCTAGTCCTTCTGTCCCACGTCTTCTCAGCAGTCAGCAAGGTTGAGCCGTTACCGGTGGATACGACCTGGTTGCTACCGCCGCAGAAAGACCATCCCGCTTTGCGGCGGGCTCTGGTGTATACAAGTAGCAGCTTAGACCTGGTCCCCGTACGGTCCATGCCAATCCCTCGCTGACACAGAGGATCCACATCCAGCCTGCCGAATCCTAACATAATCCTTACAAATATTTTTTTCAGCTATGATGGTGCCACCTACCATCAGATCCGTGATATCGCAATGGGTACAGGGTGGCACCGTCGTATGCTAATTTGATGATGGGCAGGTTTGAGGAGCTTTTCATCACCTCCCATGAACTATATAGAAAACAAAAGTTATATTGATGACCTTTTCTTCATCTGGAATGGACCACAAGACCTCATATATCCATTCGTAGAGGCCATTAACCCATGGAGGATTACTCTCACCTCTCATCACTCTACAGAGAAAATAGATTTAGACATTAGACACAAAGGTCTCACAGGACTATACAATATCATAGCTAACAGCTAGTCCCCTATCTTGCCATTATGAAAGAATCCTCTAGTAGCTGCAAATAATATACTGCGAAAAAGACACAAAACTAGAATTGGATTACCAAAAATATAACAAATTTCATTGAAAAATACATAATAAACACTAAATAATAATATTAAAAAGGCAAAAAGGCCCCCAACAAAATATGTGGGGATAGGAGGTGCCGCGTTATTATGCAATCATATATATGGCCAATTCATGTAAAGTGCTTGTGCTGCTGAAAGGTGCTATGATAGTAAACTGCCTCATGGGTTAGCCTCAGCTAAGATTACCAGAGCGTCCACTCTATTGCTAAACTACAACTCACTAAGTAATAGTAACAAGCCTTGCCATATATATATATCAAAAAAGAAGTATCTTACCCATATTGGTACTGCACCGCTTATGCCACCACAACCCCTACAGCTGTTTCGTCTCCTTCCTCAGGGGAAAAAAAAAAAGATTATCTAGATTTGGAGATCTCACACAAGTCTGAAATAGTAACGGCTACACACTTTAAGAAAGTAGACACAAACAGTTATCTGCCATTTAATAGTGCACACTTCAAAAAAATGGAACACAAATATTCCCTACAGTCAGTTTAAAAGAATAAGGAAAAAGTGCACTAAAACAGAAGCATTCCATTCTCAAGCAAAGCTACTGACACAATGGTTTGAAGTAAAAGGGTACCCAAAACCACTCATCAGGGAGGCCTTTGAGAAAACCAGCCTCCTTTATCAAGAGTAGTGTTGAGCGGCATAGGCCATATTCGAATTCACGAATATTCGCGAATATATGGACGAATATTCGTCATATATTCGCGAATATTCGCATATTCGTTATAATCTCTTTATTTTCGCATATGCGAACATTCGCAAATGCGAAAATAAAAATATGTGAATATTAGCATATACAAAATTAGCATACGCGCAAATTCGCATATGCGAAAATTAACATATGCGAATTTTCGCATATGCGAATTTTCGCACGCCAGTCTCACACAGTAGTAATACAGCCTTCTTTACACCACACAAGCTGGAAGCAGAGAGGGGTGATCACTGTGATGTGTACTGTGAAGAAAAAACAAAAAAAAACACGAATATATAGCGCTATATTCGCGAAATTCGCGAATTTGCGAATATGCGATATTCGCGAATAATATTCGAATTGCGAATATTCGTGAGCAACACTAATCAAGAGGAGTGTTTGGCAAAACCCATGAAATAGAACAACTCTTGCCAAGGCAAAGAGCCCCCATGATTGAATTTCATTGCCACTTATAACCATGCGCATAGTCACATCATGGCAATCCTGAGAAAACACTGGCATATCCTGCAGGCAGATCAGGTGCTTTCAAATACTTTACCTCCGGGCCCCGACATCACATTCAGAAGAGCACCTACGCTCATATCTATACTGGCACTAAGTAAATTAAAACAACACAAGAAAAAGAAAATGGGGTTTACAAGTGCAGTAAAAAAAACGATGTCTATGCTGCAACACCATCAAGGCAGGCTTCAAAACCCACATTACCAACACCTCAGGAGAAACCTTCACGATTAAACATCCAATGGACTGCCGTTCTAAATATGTAATATATGTGGTGGAATGTGTCTGTGGACAACAATATTTTGGCCGCACTACGCAAGAATTGCACTACAGATTGCACAACCACAGGGCAAATATAAAAAGGGGATACTGCTTACATAGCATCTCTCGTCACTGTCAGGAGAAACACGCAGGACTCAAGAACCCTATACAGAGCTATCCAATAGATCAGATAGATGAAGAATGCACTAACAGATTCGAAGAACTTATAAAGCGAGATGAATTTGATTTTTCGACTATGCACTTTAACTCCAAGAGGGCTAAATGAGGCCACAGAATTATTCTGGTAAATTATGAATTCCTATAATATGGTATCATCATCCACCTGATATCATCATTCCCCTTTGCCATATATGATGCTAACCATTCTGTATATCAATATACAGCTGAATTATTCATCAGCTAAAAATAGCTTGAACAACTAAGGAATTATTTATTCATAATGATTAGTGCCGTAATATGGCAACCACTTATTAATTACATTCTTTTAAAAATCCCTAATATCACCAACTTTTAGAATATTATCACAACTTATTATGAACTCTCTTTTATAATAGACCATTTCACAGTAAGCTTTTTAATATACATTTTTACCTATCAATCGAATTACTACACACCATATTGAAATGTCTCACTTTACACCATATCCCAATCGCAACCGCATATGTAGGAGTTTTCACGTTTTTTTTTTTGTATACTAAAAAACATACAATCTATACAACTGTCATACCTAACCATTTTAGATCATCTGTAACCTTTGTAAGGTCTGTCTGAAATAACTTACCGACAAACCATAGGTCCCCGATTTATCTTCCTTGCCCCCACATGAGTTTAGTCTAAACACATCTCAACTGAATTGCTTTATACTCCACGGACCAATCAGTCATCACCCAAGTGAGCAGTGCAAATATATCGCACAGCCAATCAGCATCTACCATGCGAATATACTATCATCTATTCACGGATATAAATAGTACTGACGCCCTACTACTGGATGACAATGTTTAACCAAAACTTCTTTTTATGAATACATGTAAAGTAACATATCACTCCGAGCACAGGAAGCCTCGCAGTGAACTTTGAGTTTCATATGCTGACAGTATAAAATAATACTTAGGCTCCGGAATGAGGATACAAATCAGAGCAACAAAAGCAACACGAACATTTTTAGACAACACTATTTTTATTTTTTTCTTATTTTACAAAAAAATGTTATTCTGTAAACGTACTACACATCATTTCCGGTGTTTGGATTACGTCACTGTGACGATCTTTTTCCCGTACTTTTTTAAAATTGATGCATGTATAAAAGAAATGGAATGACATCTGTATACATGGCCTGACGAAGCAAGGGATTGCTCGCGAAATGCGTAATCATTTTAGTCCAATAAAGAAAGGAAGTTTATTTGCATCCTAACTCTTCCTGAATCCTACTTTTCTGCCCCCAGACCGTGGGATACTGGATTATCGCACCCAGGGTCCCAGGTTTGCATCCTTTTTCCTTGCCGGACCAGAGACTGCTGTCCAGATCCAGCACCAGCCATATTCACGAAACCGACATCACTGATGATCGAGATTAATGCAAGGCAGCCACGGATGAATTTTCCAGTGTAATACGCACTTCCATGCAAACTCCAGTGTTGTGCCTGATGCGCAACCAAAAGAAGATGAGCATGCATATCTCACCATATGTACTCCTGTTTAACCCACAATTTTTGGCAGACCAAAGTAACGGCACTTAGATAGCGCCCTGTTTTGTTTCCTATTTTTCTCTACTATATATATATATTGGGAGTTATAGATGGCAGACTAGTTGTAGTTGTCATGGTATACTGGGAGTTATAGATGGCAGACTGGTTGTAGTTGTCATGGTATACTGGGAGTTATAGATGACAAACTAGTTGTAGTTGTCATGGTATACTGGGAGCTATAGATGGCAGACTAGTTGTAGTTGTCATGGTATACTGGGAGTTATAGATGGCAGACTGGTTGTAGTTGTCATGGTATACTGGGAGTTATAGATGACAAACTAGTTGTAGTTGTCATGGTATACTGGGAGCTATAGATGGCAGACTAGTTGTAGTTGTCATGGTATACTGGGAGTTATAGATGGCAGACTAGTTGTAGTTGTCATGGTATTCTGAAAATTATAGATGGCAGACTAGTTGTAAATTGGAATGTAATTCCACAAAACACCAGCAGAGGCTGCTAAATATTTGGTTAAATCTTCTTCTGTTTCCAAGTGGAGATACTATTTGGTAGTACACTGATCAACCATAACATTAAAACCACTGACAGGTAAAGGGTATAACTTTGATCATCTTGTTACAATTTCAATGAGTGGAATCTATCATATATATAATGATATAAAAGTAGGAAAAATTGGTCATACTATCATAGAAAACTGTAACTTAGTACAATTCCTGTAGTGTTCATGAATTGCATGCACAAAAATGGATAAATATATTGATTCAGGTTTATCATTTCTTAGAGCATTGGTCTGAAGTTCCTACAGCAATCAATCAAAGCTCAGCTTTCATATCTTAACTAGTCTTGGTAAAATAAACGTGGGCACCTGATTGGCTTCTAAATCAGACCAGTTATTAGCATGATCATTTGTGCCGAACAGTAAAATAGCACTACAGTTGTATACACTGGAGCTTGTGCAGAAGCGTTCATCTGTATTTGCCATGTAACCAACAGGTTCATGTGTAGAAGAACAAATATAGACACAATGGGGGAGATTAATCAAAACCTGTGCAAAGGAAAAGTTGCCCAGTTGTCCATAGCATCCAATAAGATTGTTTCTTTCATTTTGCAGAGGCCTTGTTAAAAAACAATTTGAGAAGTGATCTGATTGGTTGCTATGGGCAACTCAGCAACTTTTCCTCTGCACAGGTTATGATAAATCTCCCTCAATCAGTATTGCAGTGTAATATATAATCCTTAAAGCAATTTAACAGTATAATATTTAAAGCATACCTGTCAAAATCCACAAAAAAACAACTAAGTTATTCCGTACCTAATCCTGACCATATACATCTAATTGTTATGCCGTGTTCCCCAAGCCATTCTTCCACCATTTTTTTAAGTGCTCTGGTAATGTTTTGTGAGCTGTGCTGCTCATCCAATACCTCCACATGGAGGAGGAATGAGCGGTGGCCCTGATTTGTATTCTCAACACCAGCCCCTGTGCTTCTTGGACCTGATTTGGTTTGGGCAAGTTCAGTGACAATGGGCTGCCACCAGTGTGCGGTCAATGATAGGAAAGCATGCTGGCCACTGGGAGCGCTCCACAGGTCAGTGGTTAGATGTAAAGACTGTCCAGCAGCTTTGCCCAGCTCCTCTTTTAGCAGATCCACACACGATTTATACAAAGCAGGTACTATACTTCTTCTGAATGTGGTACGTGATGGCACAATATATTGGGGTGCAAGTGCCTTTAGAAGGCGTTTAAAAGGTTCCCCTTCCACCATGTTAAATGGAGCCCCCCCCCAACGGCTATGAGCTCACCTATAAGGCGGGTAATCTTGCGGGACTGTTGGCGGGAAATCCCCCTGGGATGAAGACCAGTAAACTGTTCTATGGTGGACTGGTTTTCTTTACTGGGATGAACAACAGCTTGAGCCCCTTGCCCCTTTTCCAGGTTATCTGAGGCTAAACTCATAGTAGCACTGGAACTAGCACTACTACTTACCTTTTTTTTACTTGGTGGAGCTGCCAAACCACTTTCTTCTCTCATCAACACTGCCTTGTGGTGTGTACTCAGATGGTTATTCATTCCTGCATTGGTGAGATGCCCCAAGACTTTGCCATGACTTACTTCCTTGCCACATAGCTTACATTTGGCCAAGCGACCATCCCCAACTGTTATAAAATGCTCCCATACCTTAGATTTGCGGTTACCACTGACACTGGGTTGTGCTGATGGGGAAGGTTTTTCTGGAAGGGGAGTGCTCTTGGAAGCAGTAGGTAAAGTCCTTGTACTGGTGACAGTGGCAGTCTTTGCATGGGAGGGTGTATCCACAACTATGGAGCCAGAGGACGATGGCGGTGATGGAGATGCTTGATAGTCATCATCAATGTCATGTACGAATAGTAGTGGCGAAAAAGGTTTACCTGGTGCAATACTGGACCATGGTACCTCCTCTTCTACAATGCCAATGTTCACATCTGCTAGGGCTGGACTGACATTCATGATGCTGTCTATGTCTGTGTCAGAGCCTTCTTGATGGACATTTAGGGCCACCTCAGTATCAGTAATGGCTGTCTCATTTTCTGCTAGAGTCTCTGTCTCCACATTGCAGATGTCTCTGTTTGGTTGCCTAGAAGTATGGCCACTGGAAGACTTGGCAGCAGGCCTTGCTGATGTCCTCTTGTAAAAAATGGCAGCTGTTACCTTTGGCTTCTTGGTAACATCTTGTCCTCTAGCTGTCTCTGTGTCACTGGGGAAGTGTTCCTCAGGGGAGCTGTCCATCTCTACAAGCACTGTGAGTCACTGTTAACACAGTAAAACTTTCACAGGAATAAAGAAAAGTTCCTCAATGTCTGTGAAAAACACAGGATGTAGAAGGACACCCCGATTGGCTGACTAGTGTCATGTGACAACAAACTCTGTAAAGGGACCAATCAAATAAATGGAGAAAATTATTTCTTAGTTTCGATTTTGTTAACTAATAACGAATGCATTCCGTAATTAACGAATGCATTCAGCAATTAACTAACGAATGCATTCGTAAGTAACGAATGCATTCGTAAGTAACGAATGCATACATACGTAACGAATGCATTCGTACGTAACGGATGCATTCGTAAGTAACGAATGCGTACGTTATTTACGGACTGCATTGTTTGTTAACAAGAGTCAACATTCGTTATTATCGAATGCATATGTTAATCGTCAGATTGGCATTCGTTAATACGGCGTTTTCGGAAAGACCCGATATTTTATGTTCGGCACCTTACGAATATCGTCAGATTAGCATTCGTTAATGGGGTGCTTTCGGAAACATTCAATATTTCATGTTCGTTTTTCGGGTTCGTCCGAAAGTAACGAAAATCACACTTTTCGTTATTTTAGCGATTCGTTCCAAAACGAAATGCACATGTCTAGTTTGTCATGTTAGTTACGTCTTCCTCCTTTGTCTATAGTGTGTCATTAAGTCTCCACGTCCCCTTCTAGGTGAATGGCTCAGAGCAAACGTTGCGTCACGCCACACACTGTCATTGCCGCTGTGTTCCACATGTCGTCATCACGCCACGGTGGAAGACATCACGACCATTTCCGGTCCCCTATTTATTCAAAACAGCCTTTATTCCTATTTCTAACTGCCCCATGTATTTGTCTTATATAACAGTCTTCCATAGTCTACCTTGTCCTCTATTTCACTTCACTCCCTGGGTTTTTTTCACGGACCCGGACCGGAAGTGACGGCACACATCTGTGGCGTGACTTCCGGCGGTTCCTTACCTCGTGCAAGCTTCTCCCTTGCCGCCATCACACCGCCATAGCGACTGCGGTAGCACACCTCATTTGCCATCTCCACAGCTTCAGGCCGTTTTCCGTACACCAACTCCGCAGCAATCTTTGGTAAGCCAGCCGGAACATCATGCATATCCCTGCATTCTATACTTTTTTCTATATTTTTGTTCCCATTGACTTTACACTGTTGCTCATATTGCTCATTCACTGCAATCTTGGCCCAGGTATATTTCTCTCTGCTCTGGTCTGATGTACTACTGTACCCAAAGATATGTGCCCTTCTATTATTAATATGTACTCACTGTTATTAGACATGTGCAATTCGGTTCGGCACGAATGTCTAAATTACCGAATTTTACCGTTTTCGTGCATTCGGACCGATCCGAATGCACGAAAACATATTTTGAACATTCCCGAATAGCCACGATAATACGAATAGCAAAGTAACGAATACATTCGTTATTTCCCGACCAGATGCTGTAAATAACGAATGCATTCGTAATCCGTAAACGAACGTGAAGAATTCATTCTGATAACAAAGATATAAAAAGGATACAGATAGTTTGATTTTTCGGATACATTCGGTATTCGGGTACATTCGGTAAATCTTTTTATTCTTTTTTTGGACTTTAGCGATCCTAAAAAATTATGGAGATACCTTTTTTATAAAAATTTCGTAGGGTATCATAAAAAAATCATTAAAAAAAAAGATACAGTGGTGATGGAAAAAATTGTATCTAATGAAATGTATCATTTTTATTATGAAATGTTTATTCATTTTTAAACAGGGATCAATTTATGTGAGCGGGTAAAGCACTAAAAATGTAGCCGACAATAGTAAAAATGTAGTGTGTGCGTGTTTTTCACTTTTTTTTTTAAACATTTTTTAGATAGTACTACTACTCCCAGCATGGAACACACTCTTCCATGATGGGAGTAGTAGCTACCTGTACTAATCGACAGATCGCAGGGGTCTCTTGCGATCCTCTTGTATAATGTATAGATGCGGCGGCTGCTCTTCTATGGTCCCCTGCACTCACGTATATATACACATATTCATATTTCCCGCAGAGCTGTGATTGGCCAGATGGTTCCAGCCAATCACAGCTCTCTGTGAGAAATAGGAATATGTGTATATATACGGCCGTGCAGGGGTCCATAGGAGAGCGGCCGCCGCATTCATACATTATACAGGAGGATCACAGCAGGTGTCAGGAGTGATACCCGCAGTGATCTTCCCTTTACTACAAGTACTACTACTCCCAACATGGAGTACACTCTGCTCCATGCTGGGAACTGTAGTACCTGTATTAATAGACAGATCGCAGCGGGTGTCAGAAGTTACACTCGCTGCGATATGTCTATTAATGCAGGTACTACAGCTCCCAGGATAGAGCAGAGTGTGCTCCATGTTGGGAGTATTAGTACCTGCAGTAAGGGACAGATCCCAGCGGATGTCACTCCTCCTGACACCCGCTGCGATCGTCCTTATGTGAATGTCGGGATCAGCTGTTCTCAGGGCTACAGAGCCAGGAGAACAGCTGACGCTGAGCCATAGGTATACATCGTATATCTACTGCCCAGCAAGAACTTACAGTGAGCCTGCAATGTGTATACAGTATACACATTGCTGGCTCACTTAACCCCTTGCTGAGCTGTGCGCTATGCGCAAGCCCAGCAAGGGAAGAGTTAACTTACACTGCTGGACAGTGTAGGTTAACCCTTTGTGCGGTATACACTTTATACAGCTATCTATAGATAGCTGTATACAGTGTATACAGAAGACGAAGTCCAGCTTACTTCCCTCGAGTCCCTTGCGGGGTTCGTGTAGCTCCACCCCCTAGTGATGACGTCATTAGGGGGCGGAGCTACAGAAGGGAACAAGGCTAGTTAATCTGAAGCTCTGTTCACATTGTACGTTTTGTATAATGTGAACAGACCCTTCTGGCAGTGTCTACCCAGACAGGGAGACTCCAGCTGTTGCTAAACTACAACTCCCAGCATGCCCAGACAGCCAAAGGCTGTCTGGGCATGCTGGGAGTTGTAGTTTTGCAAATATTGGTGGCTCCCTGTTTGGGTAGACATTGCATCATGGGTGCTCTCCCCAGCGGACAGCGCCAAAAATGTCATAACCAATTTTTTGTGTTTTTTTCTTCTCGTTTCAGATCCGTGTATGCAGAGGATTACTGCGGATTCGATGGATTACGGCGGATTATTTATTTTTTCCTTTAATAAAATGGTTAACGAGGGCTGTGGGGGAGTGTTTTTTTAAATAAAATAATTTTTCCAATGTGTTGTTTTTTTTTGTTTTTTTTTATTGAATTTTCAGGGTTAGTAGTGGAAGCTGTCTTATTGACAGAATCCATTACTAGGCCAGGGCTTAGTGCTAGCCCCAAAAACAGCTAGCGCTAACCCCCAATTATTACCCCGGTACCCACCGCCACAGGGGTGCCGGGAAGAGCCGGTACCAACAGGCCCGGAGCGTCAAAATGGCGCTCCTGAGCCTAGGCGGTAACAGGCTGGCATTATTTAGGCTGGGGAGGGCCAGTAACAATGGTCCTCGCCCACCCTGGTAACGTCAGGCTGTTGCTGTTTGGTTGGTATCTGGCTGAGAATGAAAATACGGGGAACCCTATGCGTTTAAAAAAAAAAAAAAATTTATTTAAATTAAAAAAAAAAACGCATAGGGTTCCCCGTATTTTCATTCTAAGCACAATACCAACCAAACAGCAACAGCTTGACGTTACCAGGGTGGGCGAGGACCATTGTTACTGGCCCTCCCCAGCCTAAATAACGCCAGCCTGTTACCGCCTAGGTCCAGGAGCGCCATTTTTGACGCTCCGGGCCTGTTGGTACCGGCTCTTCCCGGCACCCCTGTGGCGGTGGGTACCGGGGTAATAATTGGGGGTTAGCGCTAGCTGTTTTTGGGGCTAGCACTAAGCCCTGGCCTAGTAATGGATTCCGTCAATAAGACAGCTTCCGCTACTAACCCTGAAAATTCAATAAAAATAAACACAACACATTGGAAAAATTATTTTATTTAAAAAAACACTCCCCCACAGCCCTCGTTAACCATTTTATTAAAGGGAAAAATAAATAATCCGCCGTAATCCATCGAATCCGCAGTAATCCTCTGCATACACGGATCTGAAACGAGAAGAAAAAAAAACACAAAAAATTGGTTATGACATTTTTGGCGCTGTCCGCTGGGGAGAGCACCCATGATGCAATGTCTACCCAAACAGGGAGCCACCAATTGGTGCAAAACTACAACTCCCAGCATGCCCAGACAGCCTTTGGCTGTCTGGGCATGCTGGGAGTTGTAGTTTAGCAACAGCTGGAGTCTCCCTGTCTTGGTAGACCTTGCCAGAAGGGTCTGTTCACATTATACAAAACGTACAATGTGAACAGAGCTTCAGATTAACTAGCCTTATTCCCTTCTGTAGCTCCGCCCCCTAATGACGTCATCACTAGGGGGCGGAGCTACACGAACCCGGCCCGAGACTCGAGGGAAGTAAGCTGGACTTCGTCTTCTGTATACACTGTATACAGCTATCTATAGATAGCTGTATAAAGTGTATACCGCCCAAAGGGTTAACCTACACTGTCCAGCAGTGTAAGTTAACTCTTCCCTTGCTGGGCTTGTGCATAGCGCACAGCTCAGCAAGGGGTTAAGTGAGCCAGCAATGTGTATACTGTATACACATTGCAAGCTCACTGTAAGTTCTTGCTGGGCAGTAGATATACGATGTATACCTATGGCTCAGCGTCAGCTGTTCTCCCGGCTCTGTAGCCCTGAGAACAGCTGATCCCGACATTCACATCAGGAGGATGGCAGCGGGTGTCAGGAGAAGTGACATCCCTGGCATCTGTCCCTTACTGCAGGTACTAATACTCCCAACATGGAGCACACACTGCACAGACCCCTGCATGGACCCCTGCACGGCCGTATATATACACATATTCCTATTTCTCACAGAGAGCTGTGATTGGCTGGAACCATCTGGCCAATCACAGCTCTGCGGGAAATATGAATATGTGTACATATACGTGAGTGCAGGGGACCATAGAAGAGCAGCCGCCGCATCTATACATTATACAAGAGGATCGCAAGGGACCCCTGCGATCTGTCAATTAGTACAGGTAACTACTACTCCCATCATGGAAGAGTGTGTTCCATGCTGGGAGTAGTAGTACTACCTAAAAAATGTTTAAAAAAAAAAGTGAAAAACACGCACACACTACATTTTCATTATTGTCGGCTACATTTTTAGTGCTTTACCCGCTCACATAAATTGATCCCTGTTTAAAAATGAATAAACATTTCATAATAAAAAAGATACATTTCGTTAGATACAATTTTTTCCATCACCACTGTATCTTTTTATTATGATTTTTTTATGATACCCTGCGAAATTTTAATAAAAAAGGTATCTCCATAATTTATTAGGATCGCTAAAGTCCAAAAAAAGACTAAAAAGATTTACCGAATGTACCCGAATACCGAATGTATCCGAAAAAAACAACCCGAATACCCGAATACCGAATGTATCCGAAAAATCTAAACCGAAAATATTGCCGAACCGAAATTTTTTTCCAAAACGAAAAAACGAAACGAAATTAAACGAAAATTTTTCTAGTGCACAAGTCTAACTGTTATTCTTAGGGCTTGTCATTATATATACAAGGATTGCAAACAAGAAAAAGCAAAAGCTTTTTGCTTTTCAAGAAAGAGTAGGACTAATACATATTTCCATGATAAACAATAACCTACACAATCTTAGATAGCAGCAGTATACATGACCGCAATATGAGCAATAATACCAACCAGTATTCGGTCAAGAAAAAGAAGAAAGGTTAGCAATAGAACATAGGTACAGGAGGGGGTTTTCCCCCCAGAAACAGGTCCCCACAAACAGTCACTGCTAACTAGTGTTGCTCGCGAATATTCGCAATTCGAATATTATTCGCGAATATCGCATATTCGCGAATTCGCGAATTTCGCGAATATAGCGCTATATATTCGTAATTACGAATATTCGTTTTTTATTTTTATTTTTTTCTTCACAGTACACATCACAGTGATCACCCCTCTCTTCTTCCAGCTTGTGTGGTGTAAAGAAGGCTGTAATACTACTGTGTGAGACTGGCGCGCGAAAATCCGCATATGCGAAAATCAGCATATGCTAATTTTCGTATATGCGAATTTCCACATATGCTAATTTTCGCATATGCGAATTTTCGCATACGCGAAAATAAAACGGGAGTATAACGAATATGCGAATATTCGCGAATATATGACGAATATTCGTCCATATATTCGCGAATATTCGCGAATTCGAATATGGCCTATGCCGCTCAACACTACTGCTAACCTATTGCTAACCTTTCTCCTTTTTCTTGACCGAATACTGGTTGGTATTTCTTTCTTGATTGGAGGGAATAGTGCAATAATACCCTATACCTGTTTATTTGTACAGGGGTACATGGTAGAAAGGAAGTGTTCATTATAATCTAATAGGAAATGCGGGTATCCCTTGGGGGGACCCTCCAGGTTGCTGGGGGTTCTCCTCTGTGGCTTTGGGAGACCATACATCTTCTGGCTCCCTTATTTTAAGTGGTTTTAAATGTGTGTTATATACACTGTTTTTTTTTGTATGATTTGAATAAAGTACTTTCTTGCTATTAAAATATTGGTGTGCAACCCTGTATGCTTTTTCTTGTTTGCAATCATTGTGGTTACCCTATGAGCATTGGCAGCACCCTTGTTTGGTTATTTATTCACTGGTTGAGCCCACTAATACAAACATAATTATATATACAAGCACCATTATCAGTTTTTTTAACCTAATGGTTTAAGATTTGGTTTGTCAGCCTCTAGCTCTTTGTATATATCTATATACATGTAATGATAGTGGTAGAGGAGGGAAGCAGCACTCCTGCGATAAAAGTGAACGGGTGCCTGACTGCTGTTGATCTGGGTCAGAGATCCAAAGTGAAGTAGTCAAGTAGAAGCAGTGGCACTCCAAGCTGGTGAAATAAAGTGATGTCTTTATTTACTCCAAAGTGAGCTACGTTTCGGCAGCCTCCCGCTGCCTTTGTCAAGCAACAAAATGGTGGAGAAGGAGGGTACTTATAGGTCACGCAGGACCACCCTCATAATTAGAGTTGACATGTAAACAAATCCATGTGGTATGCAATAACAGCGATCAAAATCAAATAACAGTGCATTATACATGTGTACGTGGTGTACGTGGAGAAGATGCACAGATAGTCCATAGAACAAATAATGTGACAATGAAATGCTGTGGCAGTTCTACAATCTAGATACACAAGTGGGCGGGGGGCCGCGGTCACTCACCCGGCGAGGCAGCATGACGTGAAGGCAAAGACCAAGGCATTTCCGGCATGTACGGGAGCTTCATGCGGCGTGCGGAAGTGACGAATGTCAACAAACACCATGTGGGCTGTTCTGTGCACTGGATCCTGGAGACCGGAGCGTCCTGTGCGGCGCATGCGCACACTGGGAAGGAGCAAGGACAGCGCCATCTTGAAAGTGGTATGTGTGGGCTCCGGTGTTTCACGGCAATCTCCTGGTGGGTGTTTTCTGCACAAGGTAAAGACCAGAGTGTCACGGGAACCGCAGCTCTCTAGTTGTCCTGTGGGGCAACTCCGGTGGCCACCATAGGCAGTCAGCACAGAGTGCCTGTGTGCCACCCGTCACTGGAGAAGTGACAGCACCTGGTTGGAGTCACAAATGGGTGGGCTGTCCAAGGAGGGTCTCAGGTCCAAGTGCTAGTGGTGTGTTGTGTGTGGACAAGGTGCCTGGTCTGCCTGGAGGGTTGTCATGGGTGAGTGAGGGGCCTCGAGTCCACTTCTGCAAAGAGAAAGAAAGAAAAGTTAAGGTGAATAAAAGAAGTTTATATACAATAAAATAAAATAAAATGATATAAGGACCAAACCTATACTGAGAGGGAGGACAAAAGGAGATGAACAGAGCTAATTATGCATTGCAAATATCGTGAGTAACAGTGAATTCAACGTTAAGCCCTGCAGGTTTCAGTGAATTCAGCTCGTAGATCCACCAGAGCTCTCTACGTTTAAGTTTGGCGGATCTGTTACCCCCACGTTTAGAAAGGGGTACATGGTCTAACAGGGTAAATTTCAAGTCTTTTTCATGATGTTTGTGTTCAATAAAGTGCTTTGGCACTGGTAAGTCAAGTTTCCCCTTTCTGATGGTGTATCTGTGTTGGGTGATTCTTACTTTTGCTTCCAACGAGGTTTCGCCCACATACAGAAGGCGGCAAGGGCATTGTAAGACGTAGACGACATAGGGGGTGGTGCAGGTTAGATATTGTTTTATGTCATATGTTTTGCCAGTAGTTGGGTGTGTAAATTGGTTGCCTTTTACCATGTATGAGCAGTTGACACAGGTTCTGCATGGGAAGGAGCCTGGGTTAGCACCCCTGAAGTAGCTTTGTGTGTTCTAAGAAAGGGCAATGTCTGCTTTGACGAGTTTGTCCTGCAGATTGGGTGGACGTCTATAGGCCATGATAGGGGGATTGTGTAGTTCTGGGATGTTGTCTGTACCGTTACGCAGGACATGCCAATGTTTCCTGAGAATGTTGGAAACTTTCTGTGACATTCCCGAGTAAGTACAGACAAAGGCTAGTCATTGTTGTGGTTGTTTAATATTGGTCCTGAGAAGGCTCTCTCTAGTCATGGATTTGACTTTGTCTTTGCTTTCTAGCACTAATTGTTTAGGGTACCCTCTGTCGAGAAAGTTGTTGACCATAGAGTCAAGGGCTGTGTCAACCCGAGAGTCGGAGCTGACAATTCTCCTGGCTCTAATCATCTGACTTATTGGTAGGGAGCGGACCATGCTCCGGGGGTGATGACTGTCAAAGCGTAGCATGGAATTGCTGTCGGTAGGTTTGGTGAAAATGTCAGAGTCAAGATGGTTTTGAACTATGGTGATTTGTGGGTCGAGGAAGTGGATGGTGGATTTGGATGATGTGATGGTGAATTCAAGTCCTGGAAAAATTTGGTTGAGGAACAAGTGGAAGTCAGTGAGTTGAGGGTCTGTGCCGGTCCATACGAGAAAGACGTCATCTATGTATCTCCACCACTTCAAAACATGTTCGAAGTGGGGAGATACATAGACATGTAATGATATGTCTATGCTTCACATATTCTCATAGTCCAGTGAAACTTCTTGTGTTAAGACATGTTACTTGCCACCACCCATATGATTTGTCATTTATGCTTTTTTCCTATGTTGTTTCCTATACCTTTTTAGATATCTCTTGGTCCATATGATTTTGCTACCTATATTCCCAAGTACTGGCTTGACGTCTTTATTTTTAATGATGATACACTGTTTTGTATATAACTACTAAGACATCTGTTTTGTATATACATATATGCTCATCGGTTACCGTATTTGTTATATATTTTCTAGATCTGATGAAGGTCAATGTTTCACTGAAACGTTATCTCTTGTTTTGGATTGCACGTGAAATAAATCTCACATTCGCAGTATGTGCCAAGTCTTTTTGTTCTATGATTTAAGGAGTGGGATCCTACTACTTGAGCACCAACTACTTGATCAAGAGTGCCATATTCTACTACTAGAGGAATTTCAATTAAGCCATTTGGTTGCAAAATGTGTCTTATCTAGTAGATGAGACTTTATGAAGCCACACGCGAAGTAAGGGGGAAGATAACTTACAGATGTCAGATGAGAAAATTCCTTGTTTGATTATGTGGGATACCCAGGCTGTTGGGTACTACACGAGAGTTAGTTGTGGAAGGGAGGAGTTGAAAAGGGAAGGCGAGGTGGGGCAGGGGGATAAGGAGAGGTGAGATACAGTGAGTTATAGGGTAATAGATCCAGGAAAGGCACATTAGGAAAGGTAACACTAGG
Source organism: Hyla sarda (assembly GCF_029499605.1). Classification (NCBI taxonomy): domain Eukaryota; kingdom Metazoa; phylum Chordata; class Amphibia; order Anura; family Hylidae; genus Hyla; species Hyla sarda. The sequence continues at coordinate 360,087,826 of NC_079189.1, forward strand.
GATTACACAGAGACAGACACTAAACACTTAAGAAATTGAAGAACAAAGAACAAATGTAGTGTAGCACAAAAATAAAAGGTTATAATGGGGTAACGGTAGGGAGAGGATAGCTCCCTTAAACTGCAAACAGAGGTTATTGCGACACATGGGCAGCACACAAAGTAATGAACCACCAGAAAATGAGCGGGGCAGTTCAGAAATCATGCAACTTAATATGGTAAAGCAAAACTTTACTACATTCATCACCAAACCCTGTCAACAGTACTTCTAATAAAAGCATCGCTATATAATGCACATTGCACAATCCACCCACCAAACCATTGAAATATGCGGTTGTGCATGAACTCCCATAAAGATTGCGTGCTCCGACATTAGTCCCCTTTTGGATGACTTGTTCCTCTTCCATCGTGAGATGTGTCAGCTCAAAAGCTCCTACTACTCCGCCTACTACTACTTGTGGAAAAGTCCCAGAGGGATTATGGATAGTAGGGAGTCTCATAAGCAATAAGACGCGAGATGAAGAGTCTCTAGCAGCAGTGCCTCCTGTATGAGCCGCATATCAAAATATCCCCATCTCCAGCCAGTGTCAAAATACAAAGTGGAAGTCCTCTTCTAGGAGAATGGCACCATTAAACCATAGGCTAGGGGTGTTTGTGGTGGAGGGGGGGGGACAGGTAAGATGAGGGGAATATGGTGAGGAAGGGGGGTAGAGGGGATGGAGTGGGTAAGCAGGAATGGCAGGAAAATGGGCCATTATCGATATGTGCTTGAACTTGCCAGTGGACCTGGCTATGCAAATAAACAATAAAGTCAAATCCAACAAGGTTAACTTCATGGTAAAGGTAAAGTCACCTGAATCTAATGTCGTCATGCAGACTCCATAGTCTCTGGAATTTAAAGGGCAACTGCCTCATAATTTCCTTCAGGTAGGAGCCGCTTCAGCTCTGCAGATTGTCTTCTGGTTCTGTTTACAATCCTTTGGTGACTTGGCCCTCTCCATCGTGGTCCAAGAGGTCAATTTAGGGAGAGCTGGTAGGTTTTGGCCCAATTGGACCGGCATCCAAGAAGGTATCTCCATAGGCTCTATCTCCAAAAGCGCCTACGACTTTTCCAAATCCTCTAGTGTGCAGATCATCAGACGCTGGCATCTCTTCATTATTGATAGGCCAAATGGGAACAGCCACAAGTACGGCAGTTGAAGCTCTCTCAATTTTTTAAGCAGTGGCTGCAGTATGCAGCTTTTGGCCAGAGTAGATTGGGCCAAATCTTGAAAAAGCTGAATCGGAATACCTTTGAATAGCAACGTCTCAGTCTCTTGGTTCGGCGGAGGTTTAGGTCTCAGTGCTCTATGGACGCATTCCACCACAATGGCGCCTGCCCTCTACTCTCCAAGCAAGGTAGTGAAAACTTGCTGCTAGTAGCGCCTCCGCTGCATAGGATTCTGGCACTCCTTTGATTTGGACATCCTATTTTCTTGGTCCTCTATCATAAGCAGAGCCCGGTTAATGTGAGTTTCTTGTTGTAAGTGGTGCCCAGCCGATTCACAAAATGAGACAGTCTCAGTGAGAGCTTCTTCCAGGTATTCAGTACGAGTACCAACATGGCGTACATCCGCTTTGATTTCAGCTAGTTCCTGGAGAATTGGGGCTAAAGCAGCTTTCATAGATTTCACCACCGCCTGTTGGACAGCTTTCTTCAGGAAAGATTTAGTAAGAGAGACATGAGGGTCCTCACTCTCCGAGTCAACCTGGCTGCTGTAGTGCCTTTCTGCCTCCGATTTCAACTCCCGCTCTGCTTCGCTATTTGGAACCAGCGCCATATTGGCCGCCCGCGCCAGGCTCTGGAGCTGCTTTTTGTGGAGAAATTTAGCCATTCCGGGCTGATTTTTACTGGTATTTCTGCTTCCCTGTGGTTTTACTAGGGTTAGCCTTGTCAGACTTGCCCATCCTGGTCGTTATGTTGGGTTGTTAGTTGCAGATCTGGATATAGGCTGTGGAGCGCTGCTTGGTTAAGCAGCCATCCAGCTCCACAGTTAGGCTCCGCCCCCGCATCTAACTATTATTATGATACTTTTTTAGCACGTTTAAGATAAGTAATTGATGCACAGTAACTTATTTTAGCATTATTTTCCCTGACTAAGGTGGTAAGTTTTAGAAATAATAAACAACATTTAATATGCGATTTTGAAGGCCTCACATACAAATAATTCACACTTTATAAGTTGATTACATACAGGTTTTTGTTTCTAAACTCAATTGGTATTTATGTCATATTTTATGATTGGGTTTACATGCTATCATGTTAATAGAATTGACATATACATTTTTTTGTCTACAACATATGTTACATATTTTACAATATGTTTATTCTAGGATGACATGTGAAGGGTTAGCAACACACTTCCTTTAGACTCACACCTAAATGTGTAACACAAACAATATAATCTTGGTATAGCAGTAATCGTACTGGATTTATCGCACAGTCAATAATATATTAAAAAAATATATTTTCTATTCCACCCCACAAAAAGTTTTTTTTTCCCCATGCATTACAGTGCCCCCCCGACATACGATGGCCCCAACATATGATCAAATCGACATAGGATGGCCTCTCAGAGGCCATCGCATGTCGATGTCAGCATCGACATACAATGCTTTTTTATGTCGGGGCCATCGTATTAAGTGCTATCCAGCAGCGCAAAATGCTTAAGCTGCTGCCGGATAGCAGCTTAATGTTCCCCGTGTGGTGCGGTGAGTATTACTTACCCCTCCACGATGCTCAGGGGTGCCCTTCGGGTCCAGCTCTGGTCCTCCGGTGTCTTCTCGGCCCTCTCCGGTGACGTCAATACGCTGCTGCGCACGCCGTCCCGTCATCCAATAGGAACGGCGTACGCAGCGGCGTAATGACGTCGCTACGTAGGCCCAGTAAGGCCTTGCAGAAGACAGCGGAGGACCGGAGAAGACCAGGAGAGCCCAGCAGAGGACCGGAGAAGACCAGGAGAGCCCAGCGGAGGCTCGGGGACACCATTGGGAGTGGCGGGGCACGGTCCGGAGCGGCGGGGACAGGTGAGTACAGCTTCCTATACTTTACATTGCACGAATCCCTCAACATACGACGGATTCGACAAACGATGGCTCGTTTGGAACGAATTACCATCGTATGTTGAGGGACCACTGTATATGGTATATTAAATTGTACCATTAAAGGGGTACTCCACTGGAAAACATTTTCTTTTAAATCAACTGGTGCCAGAAAGTTAAACAGATTTGTAAATTACTTCTATTAAAAAAATCTTAACCCTTCCAGTACTTATCAGCTGCTGTATGATCCACAGGAAGTTCTCTTCTTTTTGAATTTCCTTTCTGCCTAACCACAGTGCTCTCTGCTGACACCTCTGTCCATTTTTGGAACTGTCCAGAGTAGGAGCAAATCCCCATAGAAAACCTATCCTGCCTTGGACAGTTCCTGACATGGACAGAGGTGTCAGCAGAGAGTACTGTGGTCAGACAGAAAGGAAATTCAAAAAGAAGAGAACTTCCTGTGGATCATACAGCAGCTGATAAGTACTGGAAGGATTAAGATTTTTTAATAGAAGTCATTTACAAATCTTTTTAACTTTCTGGCACCAGCGGAGGTTTTCCAGTGGAGTACCCCTTTAAAAATTACAACTAGTACAGACAAAAAAACCTTATATGTCTATGTTGACGGAAAATGAAAAAAAAAATGTATAGCTTTTGGAAAGCACTGATCATAAAATGAAAATGTTTCTGCCAAAATTAGCTGTGATAGAAATAGGTTAATGCTTTAGGTGGTGATCCATTCAGTCTGCCATTAGGCTTTAAGATCTGTTCTTTCCTAATAGCAATGTGACTGCATGTTAACATGCCTTACAAAAACTACATGAGCAGAATACCTAACACAAAAATATGACACTCTTATATCAGTCTGGGTTATGATGAATAAGTGACATATAAGGTTCTAAAATGCACTATAACCAGTGGTAAACAGTGGTCTATTCTCCTGCATTTGGAATATCATAATAGTTCAGTAGAACAATGGAGGAAAAAATAAAAACCTAGATAGTGTGAGCTTAGACTAGACAGTTTAAGAATCTATCAGATTTATAATAGTGCCTCAGGCTGTTTGAAAATCTTGTGATCTAAGTGTGGTGTCCCGGTACCGTATTACATACCGTACCTAGTGTAGAGGTCCCCAGAGTCAGAGTAACTACGTTCAGGTAGGGTTCCTCAGGTGGGACAGCCCCTAGTCGCCTCTCCTCAAGTCTAATTCTCTAATATTAATACATGTATATATCTAATAATAATATATATTTTATAATAATGTATAGTGCTTACCTTGTTTGGCGTCGCAGGACCATTGGTCATGTGACCATGCTAATAACCTCTATGGTATGTTGGAGGGCCTTTGGAGGTCCTTGGGTCACGTGTTACCCATAAGCCTTTGTAATGGTGATTGACATCAGTATGGACCAATTAGCACTAGTCCGGCCCCTGCCAATATAAGGGAGCTGTGACCAATTATCGCTCTCTTGGGTTCCTGCTTTCGTGGATACCGGACTGGCAGGATGGTTCTGCGCAACTTTCAAAGACACACTAGGCCTCAGCTGAACCAAAATCGTGAGTTCTAATCTAAACCCCCTCTAATGCTGGCGTAACTACTTGACCGCAACTAAATCCCCTAAATCCAGTGGAACAGCGCACAATACCTAAAGACTCTTGTCAATCTCCAAGGAAAGCAGTTGTTATGCTTAGAGACTGTTCTGTTATTGAAGCTTGAAAGTCTTCAGTAAAAGTTAATCCTGTTTCAGTAAACTCTCCGGTTGTGGACAATCCATTATTATATACCTCCCTATCGCTCTTGGGAAGGGTCGCGGGAGGACAAGCATTACTGAGGAGCCCCCACCCTGGCGTCACGAATAGCAAGGATTAACAAGCACCCTTTAGTTACCGCACAGCTACGCATCCCCATACCCTACATCCCCCAGGCTACTACATAGCTATTTGGCATCACGAACAGGATTCGGGTGTGTTCCTTCAGCTGTTGCCACCAAGTAAAGTGTACTCCCCCTGTATAAAAGACTGTACCCATGTGTTACGAAGCACCATACGGAAGATTGCGTATGGTGCCACGTGCAAAAGTGCGCAAAGAAAGCCCGCGCTGCTCCATGACCCGCCCCTGGGCGTGGCTATCAAGTGAGAGTATCACAGCCGAAAGGGAACTTGAAATCGCAGTTGTTGTTTCCGGGGAGACAGGAAGTCAGGGCTACACCGATGACATCCTTCCGGCCGGAAGCCATTTTGGCGAAGCCCAGTATAAAGGGAACCCTGCACAGCGGCCTCTTCAGTCTGCACAAAAGAGAGCCAGAAGGTACAGACATGGCGGAGAGCAGAGTTCCACGTGGCGTGCGCCCTAAGATGGCACCAGAACAACAGAAAGTTGCGGCGGTCGCAGCCCAACTGTTCCACGATCTTGCCGACCGTTTGCAGGAGTTGTCATTGGATGAAGAGGGGGCCTGCAATCTTCCCCCACTGCCCGATGATGACGATGGCTGGCTGGAAACTCCTCCAGGAGACACTGCAGGAACACCTGGAGCTCCTTCACCGGTGAGACTGACCCCTCACCACCAGACAAGGGGCTCGTGGGCTGAGATCCCGACGGAGAAATCCTCTGTAAGCACACCCTCAGAGGCTGCCTTCTCTTCCTCCACTAGCCCTGAGCCAGAAGTACCCTTGTCCGCCCTGCAGAGTGCACGACCGTGCTCACCAAAATTGCCCCAGTGGGTCTTTGGGGATGAACATGACTTTATTCAGTACATGCATGATGTTCTCCAACCCCTGCCTGGGAAACCCCTTCCATCGGTTCCTAGGGCACAGCAGGAAAGGGCCCGTCAGGAGGCCGAAATAGCCGACTTGATGGACAAGCTAAAGGCCCGGCACAGTGAACTTTATGCCCCCAAGCATGTACATCTGCCTCATCAGGATAGGATCCGCTACCGGGAGAACACCAAAGAGATGGAGGCACTCTTCAAGCGCATGTGGGACCATCCCTGAGAAGGGGAAAAGCCCTTGGAAAGTCGTAGAGCAACAGTGGCCAAGTTCGACAAGGTCAGAGGTTATGGTACCCTTCACGATTGCCACACTGGCTATACCATCCTCGTAAACCGGCGAGCTGTACAGAGGCCATATCTTCACAAGATGTTCCATTCCCTGGAGGTGGGTGAGATAGTGGAGTACACCCCAGTCCAGGGCCTGCGAGGAGAGTGGGCTGCCACAGCCGCCAGACCAGCTGCTCCAACCCAGTTGCCTTTCAAGTACTTTCCTTCTGATGATTGGGAAGCGGACCCCTTCCAGCTGAGGCCGAAATGGCCTGCTCCTGATGCCTCCACCTACGAACTCAAGGAGGAATTACGACAGCAGCAGTCACTTCCCTCTACTTTCAAAAAAGTACCCTGGCCTACTCCTATCCGGGAAGTTTGGCATCGACCGCGGGTACCAACCGAAGTACTTAGGCCTACTCCCGACGCGGAGGTTTGGCCTGCTCCTCAGGTACCGACGAAAGTGCTGCAGCCCACTCCCGACGAGGAGGTGGGGCAGAATCAACCAGCACCGACTGTTAGCCTCAATCCTACAGTGTCACACTCTACCCTTACTAATGTGGTGTGGGTGAGCCACATTAACTCTGTGCTTGCTCGTGATCCTGAAAGGGGTAGAGGCTCTAGGCGAGGAGCAGGACGACATCGAAAGAGTTTCATCTGAGCTGTGACACTCATCTTGCTTTAAAGTTTTTTGATGTCTTCACAGACTTTTTTGCAACAGTTCAAGAAGTGTGCCTAGCAGGACTATGCTAAGACTGTTCAAGTTGTAACGTAACCATCAAGCTTTTGTGCCTGGTCCTCAGACCAAGAGACTCCTAGCGGTAGAAGATTCGTAAGTGTGTGCTCGGCTAGAGCTGGTAGCCGTGAAGTTTAGACTCTTAGTGCAGGTGGACTGCTCATCCTTGCACGCTTGTTTACATGTATATACCTCAATAGTAACGTGATATTCTTTGCTAAAGTTGCACTTATAAGGTGAATGCACCTGAACCCTGTTGGAGTGTTTAATAAATGTCTATGCTAATGTAACTAAATGTAAATGGTCATTGTAAACAGAAAATTTGCCTTATCCATGTGTACATAAACAAATGTAAATAATAGGTGTTGTAGTAGTTGCTAGTAGGTGGCTTCCTCAGCTCCTCTGAGGAATAGCATTTCTGTCACCCATCACTAACACCTTCTCAAAGGTCCACTCAAGGAAAACTACCTCTAAGGTATCAAGACTGACCTTACACATAGTACTGTACACATAGAGGGAGATTTATCAAAACCTGTGCAGAGGAAAACTTGCCCAGTTGCCCATAGCAACCAATCAGATTGCTTCTTTCATTTTTCACAGGCCTTCATAAAAATGAAAGAAGCAAGCTAATTGGTTGCTATGGGCAACTGGGCAAGTTTTCCTCTGCACAGGTTTTGATAAATCTCCCCCATAGTACTTAAGAAACAATCACTTAAGTGTACTTACCTCACTTAAACTTAGTACACCAAACAAACAACAAGAATATCTCACACTCAAGTAAATGTTTTGGGAATTGTAGCCTAATGTCATTTTCCAATTCCTGCCACTGTTACTTACACTAATTCTCTTCTCTCTTATACGTGTGCGAGATGCCCTGCCTGACCAGTAGGTGCTCTTGCGAGCTAAAAGTAATACACTTAATTAAAGGTAACCTAGGTAAGGTTTATCTGTTGTGTTCTAGTGGTAAGAGCGTGTAGCCAATGGACCCTAATAGCCAGTTTTATTGGTAGAAAGCCTCAGGCAAGCCAGTAAAGTTTCCAGTGTACTAAACAGGTAGCTAACATGGCAAAAATATACAGTGAGATTTAAATTGTCTAGTGAGCTTAGGAAAAAATGTTAAGTAGGATGTATCTCATGTGAATAATATCATCCTGTTACTAAATTCATGAACCAACCAATCCTGTTCATGAGTTTACCTTAAACAAATGTATGTACCTCAAATAAAATGTTAAGTAGCTTTACAATGTTGTACCCGACCTTCACTTCGTCCCTCTATCTTAGGGGACAGATGTCGAGGCCGACTTATCTTAAGTAAGGGGGTTTGTGGTGTCCCGGTACCGTATTACATACCGTACCTAGTGTAGAGGTCCTCAAAGTCAGAGTAATTATGTTCAGGTAGGGTTCCTCAGGTGCGATAGCCCCTAGTCGCCTCTCCTCTAGTCTAATTCTCTAATATTAATACATGTATATATTTAATAATAATATATATTTTATAGTAATGTATAGTCCTTCGGTCATGTGACCATGCTAATAACCTCTATGGTATGTTGGAGGGCCTTTGGAGGTCCTTGGGTCACATGTTACCCACAAGCCTTTGTAATGGTGATTGACATCAGTATGGACCAATTAGCACTAGTCCAGCCCCTGCCCATATAAGGGAGCTGTGTCCAATTATCGCTCTCTTGGGTTGCTGCTCTCTTGGATGCCAGACTAGCAGGATGGTTCTGCGCAACTTTCAAAGACACGCTAGGCCTGAAAACCTACCGGCCTCAGCTGAACCAAAACCGTGAGTTCTAATCTAAACCCCCGCTAATGCTAGTGTGACTACTGGACCGCAACTAAATCCCCTAAATCTAGTGGAACAGCGCACAATACCTAAAGACTCTAAATGCTAAAGTCCCAACCTTTGTCAATCTCCAAGGAAAGCAGTTGTTATGCTCAGAGACTGTTCTGTTATTGAGGCTTGCAGAAAATCTTTAGTAAAAGTTAATCCTGTTTCAGTAAACTCTCCGGTTGTGGACAATCCATTATTATATACCTCCCTATCGCTCTTGGGAAGGGTGGCGGTAGGACAAGCATTACTGAGGAGCCCTCAACCTGGTGTCACCAATAGCAAGGGTTAACAAGCACCCTTTAGTTACCGCACAGCTACGCATCCCCATTTCCTGCATCCCCCAGGCTACCACATATGTGACTGTCTAGATTAAGTTTTAACTTCTACAAATTGGCTTAGTGTTTTGGCACATTTGATGTGCAAATATGCATTACTCTTTTTACAAAAGCCCTGTCATTTTGTAGAACAAAGTTTAAAAGGTGTCTAAAACACATAAAATGTGCAGTTTTATTTATTCCCCACACTGTTCCAAATGTCTTGGATTAAATTTTCTAGGGTCTGGTCATATCCAGTGTGACAAGTTTCTCAGTAAAGATGCGCGTTCTGTGCCCATGGCAGAGGTCACAGAATAGAAAATCAGATACTCATCTGGCGCTCGCAGGATCCGTCCAGGTAAAGAGTTCAGTCTTTATTTCTTCATAAAGGACAGACAACGCGTTTCGAGGGATCGCCCCTCTTCCTCAGGTCATGGGTACAGAGACAGGTAACATAATGCTTTTTATATGCTCAAAAAGACCGCGAAAATCGGCTGGTTGGGTGACATCACAGTCAGGTGTGCTTGTCAGGGAGGGGCAATGGGAAAGGTAAAAAAAAAAAATAAATAAATAAAAATTTATTAAAAAAAGGCAGTGTTGAAATACTGTTTGCAAATGCTCAAAATGTCTTTGATATTTAAGTCCATAGCAGGGGGGAAAGGTGATTGTGAGTTTTGCCGTGGTTGAGAGTCACTCGGTCTGATGCTTGCGCTTCGTGCCGTCCGGTCATGGATGCGTGCTGGTACTCCGTGTATCGTTGGGGTTTCTGGTGGTTATCATCGTATGCCGCTGCGGTTGGCAGGTTCTCGGTTCGGCATGGGAGGGGCTGTGGAGGTGCCTTGTAGGCGCTGCAGTCCCCCTGTCCGCGGACCACCGCCGCGCATGCGCAGACGGCCGTATGTCAGCGGAGCAGTACACAGGTAAGGAAGGATATTGGCCGTATTGTACCTGCTACTTTTTCGGGATATGAAGCAGGACATATGTTTGATAAATGACAATGGCAAAACGGAAACATTATCGAAGTCCCACGTAATTGCGGAGGCAGGGCAGTGGGGGGGCGTGGGTGAGACATATTGGTGTCATATGTAGAATGAGTGCACATCGGTAAAACACATTAAGTGTTTGTGGTGCAGACGTCCGGAGTAAGTGTGCGGGTCGGCGGTGGGAAGGTTTGTGTATCTAAATCGGTAATGAGGTTCGGCGTATTCAAGGCCAAGGTGTGGTAGTTGAGTGTGCGTGGACCTTGTGAATTGGGGTATGGTGCGAACCCGTATATGGTGTCCGAGACGGGGAGGAGAGATGTGCTGGGGGGATTAATGAATTAATTCTGTTAATTCATTCAAGCCCTGAGGCTGCAACGAGTTCAGGCTGTAGATCCAAAACATCTCTTTTCTGACTAGTGCTTCAAATCTATTGGTGAGATGTCCCGGTACTTGGTCAATAGGTGTAATTGTAATTGGGTTGGTACTTCCAGGGTGATGTCGGCTGCAGTGACGCGATAATCCGTGTAATTGGTAGCCTTTCCTTATGTTGGCCCGATGTTGGTTCAGTCTAATATGTAGGGGTTGTGTGGTCCTGCCCACGTATTGCTTCATACATTCACATTGGATTAGGTACACAATGTAATTGGATTGGCATGTAAGATGCTTCTTTATGGGAAAAGATTGTCCAGTGCTGGTACTGGAAAAGTGGGTTTTATCATGGCAAATGGTAAGGCAACATAGACACCTTGGTTTGTTGCACCTGAAAGAACCTTTCTTTTTTTGGTATTCTTGTTCTTGTTTGAGGGAATGTCTTTGTAGTTTGCTTGGGGCGAGCATTCCTTTCAGGGTGGGAGCTCGACGGAATGTGATCCTGGGTTTGGTTGGGATGATATCTTTCAGATAGGGATCGGACTGTAGAATGTGCCAATGTTTCTGTAGGATGTTCTTTACAGACTGTTGGCCGGCTGAGTATGTTGTGATGAAATTACAACGGTAGAGGTTCTTCTTTGTGTCGCTCATTTCTTTTTGTTGTTTCAGTGAGTTTGTTTTTTTTTTCCATGCATTCCTCTTGGCTTAATGTCTTGGTCCTGGAGTAGGCATTTTGGATAAGTGTTTTTGGATACCCTTTAGCTAGGAAGCGTTTTTCCAGGGTTTTTGCCTGTGTCACGAAGGTCGTATCCTCGGTGCAATTTTTTCTGACCCTTTTGTATTGTCCGAAGGGTGTATTCTCCCTCCATTTTTTGAAATGGCCACTGTGGAAGGAAATATAACTATTTGAGTCCACTGTTTTAAAGAACGTGGATGTTATGATGGCTCCTTCTTTGTGGGTAATTTCCAGGTCCAAAAATTCCACTTTTTTTGCGGAAAAATTTGGGGTGAGGGTGATCCCCCAGTCGTTGTTGTTGATCTCGGTCACCAATTGGTTTATTTCTTCCATCGGACCTTGCCATAGGATAAAGAGGTCGTCTATGTACCTTTTATATAGTCTGGAGTGTTTGGTGAACAGGGGGTTGCTGGTGATGAAAGTATCCTCGAAACGCCCCATGAATAAATTGGCGAAGGCAGGGGCTACCCTTGTGCCCATGGCGGTGCCACGTATTTGATGGAATGTTTGCCCATCGTATTGGAAGAAGTTGTTCTTGAGGACTGTTTCCAGACAGGTTGTTAAGAATGTGACTTGTTCTGTGGGGACATCAGGGTCTCTTTCTACGAAATACCTAGTGCACTGTACACCAATGTCATGGCGTATATTGGTATATAACGCCGTTACGTCCATTGTTACCAAGATCATGTCGTCCACCCATGCTATGGGTTTGAGTAGTGAAATGAGTTGGTCGGAGTTTTTTAGATAACTGTCGAGATTTTGGACGTATGTCTGCAATATAAGGTCCAAGTAGTGTGACATATTGCAGGTACTGCTGTCAATCCCTGAAATGATGGGTCTCCCGGGGGGGCGTGTGGAGTTCTTGTGAATTTTGGGAAGGTGGTAATAGTAGGGGACAGAGGGATTCTGTATGAACATGAATTTTTTCTCTTGTTTGGAAATTACTTTTTTACTGAGACCGTCGTTGAGTAAGAACAAGATCTCTTTTTTTAAAAGAGGGAAAGGATCCCCTTTAACTCTTCTGTAATAGTTGGTGTCCTCCAGAATGTGGCAGGCTTCCTGGTGGTAGTCTTCGTAATCCTGGATGACCAGGCTCCCACCCTTATCGGCTGGTCTGATCACGATATCCTTGTTCTCTTTCAGAGTTTTGAGAGCTTGTTTTTCTCCCCATGTGAGGTATCCCTCTTGGGATTTCTGCGGGAATTGGTCTGGCAGTTTCTTTAGGTCCTCTGCTACCAGTTCATGGAAGGTTTTCAATCTGAAACCCTGACTTTCTACTGGATAGAATTTTGATTTGATATGCATATTAGGGTGTATTCCGGTGGTTTCTTGATCCTCGTCCTTCTTGTGACTTTTTTGGGTATTGGGGAGTGTGAAGTGACGCTGTAGTGTCAGACGGCGAGTGAAATTGTGAAGATCTAGAAACATATCAAATGTAGCCGGATTGTTGTGAGGGCAAAATGATAAGCCTTTCTGCAGAAGTGATGTTTCATCAGAATTCAGGATATGATTTTCTATTCTGTGACCTCTGCCATGGGCACAGAACGCGCATCTTGACAAAACCGCCTCGGCTATCTCGAGAAACGGAAGGATACAGGCTGCCGCGGATCACACTATTTCGATACCAAGCCCACAACGGTGTCGCGCTCGCAGCGCGACGCAATAAGGTGAGCAACTTCCCACCCCCATTTTTTCTCTTGTCCCCACGAGGTAACGGCACAGGGTGCGCTGGTCTTTTGTTCCCTTTTTCTCCTCCCTTTCTAAAGTTTCTCAGTAACCTGCAGTACATATTGGGGGAAATTTATCAAAACATGTACAGAGGAAAAGTTGCTGAGTTGCCCATAGCAACCAATCAGCTCACTTCTTTCATTTTTAACCGGGCCTCTGGAAAATGAAAGAAGCGATCTGCTTAGTTGCTACGGGCAACTGAGCAATTTTCCTTTGCACAGGTATTGATAAATCTCCCCCATTGAGCTTATGTTCCTAACAATTAGCACTTTATGGCTGCTGGTACAAATATGGGGACCTCATGCAAAATGAAACACCAGCCTACCCCTCCTCTCCCCATTAAGATTACATGAACATTAAGACTAGAGATGAGCAAGGCGGATTCGACACAAACTTTAGGATTTTTCCGGCTCGGCAAACACTCATGCTTTTACCATGTCAATCAGCACAAAGGTCAATAGCACACAGCAAGGGGAAGGGCATTTTTACACAGAGAAGAGGGCAGTGACGTCACCCACTGCATTCAGAGCGGCAGAACTGCTGGAGAGAGGGAGAGAGACAGAAATAGGGACAGTTAGTGATTAGAAAGATAGAGAGATACAGATTAGAAATAGAGACTGTGTGTGTGTGTGTGTGTGTGTGTGTGTGTGTGTGTGTGTGTGTGTGCAAACAGGATTCAATCCCCATGCTAGAATCCTATTGGGGATCCTATACATAAAAACAGCATATAAGGGGACATCCTAATCACAGCCTCTGAAGGGCTCATCTTTTGCTACCACAAATGCAAAGCCTTTACAAGGCTCATACCTGCATATACCTGAATTACATAGTGTTCCTGAACCAGCTACAGTAGCTAGTGAGGTACAGTGATCTGTGACACCGACCCACAAGGCGTATTCAAGTGGCACACACATATATATATATATATATATATATATATATATGTATATATATATTTCGGCCTGTCAACACAGTAGTGATTTGTCACTATAATAGTATTCCTGAACCCGCTACAGTAGCCAGTGAGGTGCAGTGATCTGTGCCATCCACCCACAAAGCGTATTCAAGTGGCACTACAGGACTACAACTCCTAGCATGTACTTACTGTGAGGGCATGCTGGGAGTTGTAGTTGTGCAGCAGGGGAAGGCGACAAGCTTGTCACCCGCACTGCAGGACTACAGCTCCCAGCTTGTCCTTACTGTAAGGGCATGCTGGGAGTTGTAGTCCTGCAGTGCGGGCAGGAGATGTGCGGGCGGGTTGCAAGCTTGTCACCCGCCCACCCTTGCTGTGGGACTACAACTCCCAGCATGTCCTTACTGTAAGGGCATACTGGGAATTGTAATCCTGCTGTGTGGGCGGGAGATGTGCGGGCGGGTTGCAAGCTTTCACCCACCCACACATCTTCCGCCTGCCTGCGCCGCACCACTACAACTCCCAGCATGTCCTTACAATAAGTACATGCTGGGAGTTGTAGTCCTGCGGCCCGACCGGGTGACAAGGAAGCCAGGGAAGCGGGAGGTATTGTGCTTGCTCCCTGGCTTCCCAGCGGGGAAAATGAAGTTGTGGCACTGTAACTTCATATTTCCCTCTGGCAGCTGTGATTGGCCAGGGGGTCTGGACCAATCACAGGTCTGCCCGGGAAATATGAAATTACAGTGCTGTAATTTCATATTCCTGTCGCCCGGCTTCGCTTCCTGGCCACCTGCCTGCTTCTACCACCCAAGCTGTTGTAACTATTCCTCCCAGCATGTCCTCGTTGTAAGGGCATGCTGGGAGTTGTAGTTCTGCTACAGCAAGACGGTGGGTGATAGATGCGAACGGGTGGCTGGGGAGCGGAGCTGTGCAAAAAGTCGCACAAAAGTCACAGTTGCGACTTTTTGTGTGACTTTTTAACCTCTTAAGGATGTAGGGCGTATGCATACGCCCTGCATCCCAAGTCCTTAACCCCTTAACGACGCAGGACGTATATTTACGTCCTGCACCGGCTCCCGCGATATGAAGCGGGATCGCCCCGCGATCCCGCATCATATCGCGTCGGTCCCGGCGCTCATCAACGGCCGGGACCCGCGGCTAATACCACACATCGCCGATCGCGGCGATGTGCGGTATTAACCCTTTAGAAGCGGCGGTCAAAGCTGACCGCCGCTTCTAAAGCGAAAGTGACCCGGCTGCTCAGGCGGGCTGTTCGGGACCGCCGCGGTGAAATAGCGGCGTCCCGAACAGCTGGCAGGACACCGGGAGGGCCCTTACCTGCCTCCTCGGTGTCCGATCGGCGAATGACTGCTCCGTGCTTGAGATCCAGGCAGGAGCAGTCAAGCGCCGATAACACTGATCACAGGCGTGTTAATACACGCCTGTGATCTGTGTAAAAGATCAGTGTGTGCAGTGTTATAGGTCCCTATGGGAGCTATAACACTGCAAAAAAAATGTAAAAAAAAAAGTGTTAATAAAGGTCCTTTAACCCCTTCCCTAATAAAAGTTTGAATCACCCCCCTTTTCCCATAAAAAAAATAAAACAGTGTAAAAAAAATAAATTAATAAACATATGTGGTATCGCCGCGTGCGTAAATGTCCGAACTATAAAAATATATCATTAATTAAACCGTATGGTCAATGGCGTACGCGCAAAAAAATTCCAAAGTCAAAAAAAGCGCATTTTTGGTCACTTTTTATACCATTAAAAAATGAATAAAAAGTGATCAAAAAGTCCGATCAAAACAAAAATCCTACTGATAAAAACTTCAGATCACGGCGCAATAAATGAGTCATCATACCGCCCTGTACGTGGAAAAATAAAAAAGTTATAGGGGTCAGAAGATGACATTTTTAAACGTATAAATTTTCCTGCATGTAGTTATGATTTTTTCCAGAAGTGCGACAAAATCAAACCTATATAATAGGGTATCATTTTAACAGTATGGACCTACAGAATAATGATAAGGTGTAATTTTTCCGAAATATGCACTGCGTAGAAACGGAAGCCCCCAAAAGTTACAAAATGGCATTTTTTCTTTGATTTTGTCGCACAATGATTTTCTTTCCGTTTCGCCGTGCATTTTTGGGTAAAATGACTAATGTCACTGCAAAGAAGAATTGACGACGCAAAAAATAAGCCATAATATGGATTTTTAGGTGGAAAATTGAAGGGGTTATGATTTTTAAAAGGTAAGGAGAAAAAAACGAAAGTGCAAAAACTGAAAAACCCTGAGTCCTTAAGGGGTTAAGGACGTGGGGCGTATGCATACGCCCGTGGGAATTCCGGTCCCCGCCACTAGCTGGTTGGGGACCGGACCAGGATGACTGCTGATATCTATCAGCAGGCATCCCATGCATATGCCCAGGGGGGTCCTCAGACCAAGTCAATTCAGACCGACGATTTTCGGTGGATCCGGGTCATACCGGTGTCCGGTGACCCAAAAAATCAGGGGGATCGGGGGTGTCCAAGACACCCCCAGTCCCCCTGAAGGGATAGGAGTTAGGTGGCAGGGGTGCCACCCCTCCTATCCCTGCTATTAGTCGTCAAGACGCGACGACCAATAGCAGATTGAGGGCGGGGGGGTTAAAGTTCGGTTCCCCCGTCCTGCCCACCGACGGTACTCCGGGGACAACGGGGGAACTGTAGCATGACGGTGGAGGTCCCTTACCTGATCGGCTGCGGCGGGCAGCGATGACGTGCGGCTCCCTCTTAGCTCCCTGATGAAGACTACGGAAGCCGGTGAGTAGTTGCCTAGCAAAATCTGGGGGGGGGGCTAAACTTTGGAGACCACATACAGTGCTCTCTAAACTGCAGCGTGATCTCCAAACTGTGCCCCTCCAGATGTTGCAAAACTACAAATCACAGCATGCCCAGACAGCAAACTGCTGTGTGGGCATGCTGGGATTTGTAGTTTTGCAAGATTTAGAGGGCTGCAGTTTGGAGATGACTTTGCTGTGATCTATAAACTGTAGTCCTCCAGATCTTGCAAAACTACAACTCCCAGTATGCCCACACAGCAGTTTGCTGTCTGGGCATGCTGTGATTTGTAGTTTTGCAACATCTGGAGGGGCACAGTTTGGAGATCACGCTGCAGTGGTCTCTGAACTGTGGCCCTGCAGATGTTGCAAAAGTGCAATTCCCAGCATGCCCAAACAGCAAACAGCTGTATCACCATGCTGGGAGTTGTAGTTGCGCACCTTGAACTGTTGCATAACTACATCTCCCAGCATGCACTTCGGTGATCAGTACATGCTGGGAGTTGTACCTTCCTACCACTACCAGTACGCCATCTCATGCTGTGCTCTAGTGACATCTGTACGCTATCTCATGCTGTACAATAGTACACCTGCTGTATGCGGGCTATTACTAGTAACACCAATCCACCATCACCCTTCTTCCAGCCAGGCCTACACATACACAAAGCATCATCCCCAGAAAAGGGATCATTTTTTGCCTTTTTATACAAGAGCTATTTCTTCTTCAGTCTTCACTTTTTTAGAATGCCAATTCTGTTTCTTCTCCCAAAAAAGGGATAATTTGTGAAATGCTTGGAAAAATCCATGTCGTCTTCTTTACTTGCTAGACTAAGAACCTGTTGCTACTCCCAAAAAAGGGATAATTTTTGGAACGCTGGGAGAAAGCCACTACATCTTCCGATGCCTCCATGTGCAAATTAAGACACACAGGCATCTACCGACAACCAGGGCTACTTCATGCCACTTTATTTTAGAGTGAATAAGCCATTTTTAGTGTGAATAAGCCTAATTTAGTGTGAATGGGCGAACTGTGGTAGTTACAATGGGTTACAGCATGTTTCCATAACTGAGCTTTAAAAACACTTCAAAACTACTTGAATACATTCCTAACAGTGTTAGACAGGGGTTTAGAGCTGTTAGCAAGTGATATAAATGTGTTTAGGGGCTTATTTCATTGCCGGTCGAACCAAGCCGAACCAAACTTACGATTTCCAAATAGTTTGGGAAGTCTGGCGAACCGAACTTTTCAAAAGTTCGCTCAACTCTAGTCATGACAAACATTCATGTGTATGGGGAAATAGTAGAGATAGCTGATGGCCTAATGAACATTTAGCTAACCGGTCTTGAATTTGTATGGCTACCTTTGCAGAAATCCATATACAAAGCACTCAATATCTAGTGATGCAAAAGGCATGTACTGAATAACCGGTCTATAGTTTTCAATAGTGGCTCTGAGCTGCTTTCTAGATATGAACCACCTCACGCTAGGATTCAGCTGGAGACTTTGCAATGGGGTAAGGCCTCTGGTTGTAATTTCTCATCTCTCAATTGCATCAAATCAGGGGTTGGATGGGTGTTTCTTCTCTACTCCCCACAGGCAAACTGTTTATGGCTAAACATGGTGGTAATATACCTCTCCATATTCTGAAAATTGGCGCTCTCTCAAGACCTTCCAACAGTTTCCCCACCCTTCTTTTTCTTTGCAAGGTCTGGGTGAGGGCCAGAACTATGCTTTGCATAACAGATTACACAAAATTTACACCTCGGTGGCATTACTGTGGTCTGCCTAATTTTAAGGTTTCTATGTACTTTTATGTTTACTTAAAATTGGTAAAGCCAAATCAAAATGATCTAATTAAAAAAAAAAGACAACTATTGCTATTGTTTACAGGAGCCTATAGTCTTTTATAATATGGCACAGGTTACACAAAATAACTCCCTGTAGTAACAGGGGTTTTCGGCAAACTTTCAGATTCATGGCTGTTTACAGGCGTCTGTAGTGTATGGTGCTGCCCACTGCTCATGGGTCCGATTTCAATAAAAACAAAATGATAGTTTTCCACAGAAGCCTGCTTATTTATTATTCCTCATTTTGTTCTTGTACCTTATGATAAACCATTGTTAATCTATTATTGATATACTTCTTAGCATATCACTCTAAAGAAATGGGTGGACACATTACAAGAAGATCTTGTTGTCATGGATACTTCAGTCATTTTGATAAGAGAAGGAGAACAGACTGTTCAAATTAATCACTTTTACATAGCTAGAATCACATAGGTATGTCCTGGTAATTGGATTACACTGTGAAGAATTGAAGAGGTTGAGAAGTAACTCCTACTATTTTCTTCAACTTATATGAATCATCTTCATTGGGGCTCACTATCTAATTTACAAGTTAAATTACCAGTATGATTTTTCTGAGCGTGGGAGGAAACCTACGTACCTAGCAAAATCCCACGCAAACATTGAGAGAACATACAAACTCCATGCAGATGTTGTCAGATTTGAACCCCCTGACCCCACCTCTGCAAGGCAACTGAACTAACCGCTGCTTCTATTGATTACATAAGGAGTGGTTATAATATTCTGATAAACTTTATTGGGGAATTTAACACCTCACTAGGCTATGCATCCTTTCATGTATTTATTAAAACATGTGGTGAACTTTCAAGCATTACTGTCATTTATAAAAAGTTTTCACATGTTACTTAGACATGTCAAAAGATTGGAGGAATCTCAGTGCTGAACTCCCTTTAACCTCTAGATATAGCTAGGTGAAGCGTGTAGCATTGTGCTTCATTTGCCGACTTGGTCATCAGTCTGCCTGAGTCGGGCTCCATGGACTATAATAGATAGTTTATGGTTATTCAATTATTTGTTTCTATTCATGGTAAGTTGTTCTACCCACCAAGAAATAACTAAATGGATGCTGCCAGAGAGTTTTTTCATTTACAAGCCATACCAACCATTTCCTAAATCCTGAGCATATTTGCAGGCTGCGGAATAGGTTATAAGATGACCATGTAAGGTATTGTCACATCAGTCAGATTTGCTGTGGAATATTTTCTTGCATATCACAGTACCAACAATGTAATTGAAACTTTTTAGAAGGATGGACCTGATCCTGAGGTCCCATCAGGACTAGACAGCGTTGTCATTTTCAACAGGATTGGGCAAGTCCCCTCTGTCAACTACAGGCATAAGTAAAAGTACCTTAAAGGGGTTCTCCGGTGCCTAGACATCTTATCCCCTATCCAAAGGATAGGGGATAAGATGCCTGATCGCGGGAGTCCCGCCGCTGGGGACCCCCGTGATCTTGCACACGGCACCCTATTTGTAATCAGTCCCCGGAGCGTGTTCGCTCCGTGTCTGATTATTGTCGATCACGGAGCCAGCGGCGTGTGATGTCACGCCTCCACCCCCATGTGACATCACGCTCTGCCCCTCAAAGCAAGCCTACGGGAGGGGGCGTGATAGCTGTCACGCCCCCTCCCATAGGCTTGCATTGAGGGGCAGAGCGTGACGTCACACGGGGGCGGAGGCGTGACGTCACATGCCACCGGCCCTGTGGTCACCGGTAATCAGACCCAGAGCGAACACACTTCGGGGACTGATTACAAACGGGGTGCCGCGTACAAGATCACGCGGGTCCCCAGCGGCGGGACTCCCGCGATCAGGCATCTTATCCCCTATCGTTTGGATAGGGTATAAGATGTCTAAGCACTGGAGAACCCCTTTAAAGGGGTACTCCGGTGGAAAACTTTTTTTTTAAATGAACTGGTGCCAGAAAGTTAAACAGGTTTGTAAATTACTTCTATTAAAAAATCTTAATCCTTTTAGTACTTTTTAGCAGCTGTATGCTACATAGGAAATTCTTTACTTTTTGAATTTCTTTTTTGTTGTCCACAGTGCTCACTGCTGACACCTCGGTCCGTGTCAGTAACTGTAATTTCTCTAGTTAATGAAGTATTTCTCACAGAAAAGGATTGCAGTAACACATGTTTTGCTATACACATGTTTATTCCCTGTGTGTGTATTGAAATTAAGCCAAAAAAGGGAAGAAAAAAAAGCAAATTGGGCATAATGTCACACCAAACTCCAAAAATGGGCTAGACAAAATTATTGGCACCTTTCAAAATTTTGGAAAAATAAGATTGTTTCAAGCATGTGATGCTCCTTTAACCCCTTTAACCCCTTAAGGACCAAGGACGTACCGGTACGTCCTTGGTCCTGCTCTTCTGATATAACGCGGGGTTACACAGTAACCCCGCGTCATATCATGGCGGGCCCGGCGTCATAGTGAAGCCGGGACCCGCCTCTAATAGCGCGCAGCGCCGATCGCGGCGCCGCGCGCTATTAACCCTTTAGCCGCGCGCTCAAAGCTGAGCCGCGCGGCTAAAAGTGAAAGTGAAAGTTCCCGGCTAGCTCAGTCGAGCTGTTCGGGATAGCCGCGGCTAATCGCGGCATCCCGAACAGCTGACAGGACAGCGGGAGGGCCCCTACTTGCCTCCTCGCTGTCCGATCGCCGAATGACTGCTCAGTGCCTGAGATCCAGGCATGAGCAGTCATCCGGCAGAATCGTTGATCACTGGTTTCTTATGAGAAACCAGTGATCAACATAGAAGATCAGTGTGTGCAGTGTTATAGGTCCCTATGGGACCTATAACACTGCAAAAAAAAAGTGGAAAAAAAAAGTGAATAAACATCATTTAACTCCTCCCCTATTAAAAGTTTGAATCACCCCCCTTTTCCAATAAAAAAAAAAACACAGTGTAAATAAAAATAAAAATAAACATATGTGGTATCACCGCGTGCGGAAATGTCCGAATTATAAAAATATATCATTAATTAAACCGCTCGGTCAATGGCGTGCGCGCAAAAAAATTCCAAAGTCCAAAATAGTGCATTTTTGGTCACTTTTTATATCATTTAAAAATGAATAAAAAGTGATCAATAAGTCCTATCAATGAAAAAATGGTACCGTTAAAAACTTCAGATCACGGCGCAAAAAATGAGCGCTCAAACCGCCCCATACCCGGAAAAATAAAAAAGTTATAGGGGTCAGAAGATGACAATTTTAAACGTATTAATTTTCCTGCATGTAGTTATGATTTTTTCCAGAAGTCCGACAAAATCAAACCTATATAAGTAGGGTATCATTTTAATCGTATGGACCTACAGAATACATATCAGGTGTCATTTTTACCGAAAAATGTATTACGTAGAAACGGAAGCCCCCAAAAGTTACAAAACAGCGTTTTTTTTTCAATTTTGTCGCACAATGATTTTTTTTCCCGCTTCACCATAGATTTTTGGGCAAAATGACTGACGTCATTACAAAGTAGAATTGGTGGCGCAAAAAATAAGCCATCATATGGATTTTTAGGTGTAAATTTGAAAGAGTTATGATTTTTTAAAGGCAAGGAGCAAAAAACGAAAATGCAAAAACGGAAAAACCTCCGGTCCTTAAGGGGTTAAAGGGTAGCTCCCACCATCCTATATATTTTTTTTCTATTCCTGCTTATTGACAATCTATCCCTAACCCCCTCCCTGCTTTAAATTTTCTTTTTTACTATATTAAAAATAACTTTTTGTCTGCCTGGTAGTGTGCTCACTACCAGGCAGACTTCCCCAGCAGGCACCACGTCACCGATGCCTGCTGGAGCCGACTTCCACCCTTAGTTCATCTACACAGGGTGCCTCCAGCTGTTTCACCACTACAACTCCCAGCTTGCCCTGACATCTATTGGCTGTCAGGGCATGCTGGGAGATGTAGTAGTGAAGCAGCTGGAGGCACACTGTGTAGATTAACTATAAGTTAGTGCCATGCGGCGCTACCCCGTTCCCTCCATCACACCCTACCCACCCCCGCACCCCGTTCCCTCCGTCACACCGCTACCCCCTCATAACCCCGTTCCCTCCGTCACACCGCTTATAATGAAAATATATTACAGATATGTTGTAGTACATAAGTACTACAACATATCAAAAAATTAAGTTGGTGACAGTGCCCATTTAAGGACCAAGCCAATTTTTAGTGTAGTTCTTCCAATTTAAGACCAGTATATGGAGGGTTAATTAAGTAAGTCAAGTTTACCAATAGATTTCCCCGCAGAATCATCCAATAGTTCCAATTTTTCCCATACACTTAAAATATTCCCAAAAGCTTTATTGAAAACTTAGCACCTAAAATTAAAACATCAGTGCAATAGCCTATTGCTAATGTGCAATGAATATATATAACTGAGTGGGATAAATCCTATCTGCTGTAGGTATAGTTGTATAAATTCTGAGTGTGTCTGCAGTACACACTCAGTTGCTTCCATAGGCTGATTGCACAATATTAAAATCTTGTTACTCAGCCCCCCTCGACATGTTTCACTACTGCTGTAGCGTTATCAAGAGGCAGCGGGGCATCTGAGTACACAGCGCTGCGTTTGGGGTTTTAATACCTCGGATGATGACGTCACTGATAGTCTTTAGGCCAATCACATGCTCTTTCCCTGTTTGATAACTACTCATAGGTCGGTGTATTTTGATGGACACCGGGTCTGTGCAATAGAGCGACTCATGCTGTGAGTCATATGTGTACGTCACATGCGTACTCTCACTTGCGCTAAAACTTAGTGTTATTACCTGCTCGTATTGTCTCTCTCGCGAGACCAGGCGGCCGCGTCCTATGTGTGTTCACGTATGCGCGAACAAATAGTTTTGTCTGCTCTCGGATCCCTCGGGATTCCCGTCATGTGCGTGCTGTGACCTGCGCGAACACTTGGTGAATTTAAGCTATAGAACTAACTATGCCTGATCAGATACACAGTCCCTTGTCCTACACACATAAATGGTACAAGGTGTGACATTACATTATCTACAAACTCAGTGTATATCCTATTCATAGAGGGAGTATTAAACTATAAATCATTAAAAGTGGATCTCCATTATAGATGATTTTAAGGCATTAGGGATTGTGGTATACCTGTCTGTGCAGGGACCTCTGTGCATTATTCCACAATTAAGCCATACATCAATGCCCTTGTTTTATTTTAAATCTAGAATGAAATTCATTTAAGATTTTAATTATTTTATTAAATTTATTTTATTAAGTCCACTCTTGGTAATGGATTTCCTTATAATTTGCGGGTCACTAGTTGTTATACCCATATCCACTTAAGGGAGGGAAAAAAGGGGGGGGGAAGGGGGAAAAGGGGGGGGGGGGAGGGAGGGGAGAGGGAGCGGGGGGAGGGGGATAAAAAGGGGGGTAAAAAGAGATTGGGAAAGGGAAGGAAAGGAGGGGGGTGTTTAGGAGAACTATTGAGTGAGTGGAAAAGTGGGGGAAAGAAAAAAGAGAAAGGAGAAGGTAAGTATTATAGTAAATAGTTCCCTCTTTATTACCAGCTTCAACGTTGCATTAGGTACTCTACCTTTAATAAATTGTTTTGCATTTATATTATGTTGTTTATTAATATTTGATTTTTGTATGGTTTCAGGTTCAGCCTCAAGGTATACTACATCCACCCATAGGATATCCCCGCTTATCCCATTCCTTCCATGGTAGGTGTAATTGTAAATTATTCCTGTTTTCTTCTTGCAACGTTAATTAAGATGTTGAATAGGATATTAACACTAAGTTGATATTAGTTACCAATTGTCCATATTTCTTTCATTATCCTACAAATGGTCAATATGCCATATCTGCTTATTAATTTCCAGGGTAATAATTAACAAGATTATTAAAAGTTAGTTATTGACTAATGTGACTAATATTTGTCTATGCAGCTCTATAAGGTGCCAAATAAGTAGAATTCTTTGTGTTAAATTGTATACCTTATTTTTAGGTATACACTGAGTTTGTAGATAATGTAATGTCACACCTTGTACCATTTATGTGTGTAGGACAAGGGACTGTGTATCTGATCAGTTAGTTCTATAGCTTAAATTCACCAAGTGTTCGTGCAGGTCACCGCACGCACATGACGGGAATCCCGAGGGATCCGAGAGCAGACAAAACTATTTGTTCGCACATACGTGAACACACATAGGACGCGGCCGCCTGGTCTCGCGAGAGAGACAATAGGAGCAGGTAACAACACTAAGTTTTAGCGCAAGTGAGAGTACGCATGTGACGTACACATATGACTCACAGCATGAGTCGCTCTATTGCACAGACCCGGTGTCCATCAAAATACACCGACCTATGAGTAGTTATCAAACAGGGAAAGAGCATGTGATTGGCCTAAAGACTATCAGTGACGTCATCATCCGAGGTATTAAAACCCCAAACGCAGCGCTGTGTACTCAGATGCCCCGCTGCCTCTTGATAACGCTACAGCAGTAGTGAAACATGTCGAGGGGGGCTGAGTAACAAGATTTTAATATTGTGCAATCAGCCTATGGAAGCAACTGAGTGTGTACTGCAGACACACTCAGAATTTATACAACTATACCTACAGCAGATGGGATTTATCCCACTCAGTTATATATATTCATTGCACATTAGCAATAGGCTATTGCACTGATGTTTTAATTTTAGGTGCTAAGTTTTCAATAAAGCTTTTGGGAATATTTTAAATTTTCAGTGTAGGACCCGGCCATTTTTTGCACATCTCACCACTGTCACTTTAAGCATTAATAACTCTGGGATAATTTTACCTTTCATTCTGATTCCGAGATTGTTTTTTCATGACATATTTGCTTGCATCATTTCTTGGTGAAAAATTCCAAAATTTAAGGATTTTTATTTTTTTTTTTACTTTGAAGCTCTCTGCTTATAAGGAAAATGGATATTCCAAATAAATTATATATTGATTCACATATACAATATGTCTACTTTATGTTGGCATCATAAAGTGTACATGTTTTTAGTTTTGGAAGACATCAGAGGGCTTCAAAGTATAGCAGCAATTTTCCAATTTTTCACAAAATTTTCTAAATCTAAATTTTTCAGGGACCAGTTCAGTTTTGAAGTGGATTTGAAGGGTCTTATTATTAGAAATACCCCATAAATTACCTCATTATAAAAACTGCACCCCTCAAAGTATTCAAAATGACATTCAAAGGGTTTGTTAACCCTGTAGGTGTTTCACAGGAATAGCAGCAAATTGAAGGAGAAAACTCAAAATCTTCATTTTTTACACTGGCATGTTTTGTGACAAAGTTTTAGAAGGTAAAAGGAGAGAACTCTTCCTTAAATGTGCAACCCAATTTCTCTCGAGTACGGAAATACCTCATATGTGTATGTCAAGTGCCCTGTGGGTGCACTAGAGGGCTCAGAAGGGAAAGAGTGACAGTGGGATTTTGGAGAGTGAGTTTTTCTGAAATGGTTTTTGGGGGGCATGTCACATTTAGGAAGCCCCTATGGTGCCAGAACAGCCAAAACAAAAACACACATGACATACTATTTTGGAAACTACAGCCCTCAAGGAACGTAACAAGTGGTACAGTGAGCCTTAACACCCCACAGGTATATGATGACTTTTCATTAAAGTTGGATGTGTAAATAATTTTTTTTTTGTTTTCACTAAAATGCTAGTTTTCCCCCCCAAATTTTTTTTTACATGGGGTAAGAGGAGAAAATGCCCCCCAAAATTTGTAAACCCATCTCTTCTGAGAATGGAAACACCCCATATGTGGAAGTCAAGTGAACTGCGGGCGCACTACAATGCTCAGAAGAGAAGGAGTCACATTTGGCTTTTGCAAAGCAAATTTTGCTGAAATGGTTTTTGGGGGGCATGTCCCATTTAGGAAGCCCCTATGGTGCCAGGACAGCAAAAAAACAACATGGCCTACTATTTTGGAAACTACACCCCTCAAGGAACCTAACAAGGGGTACAGTGAGCCTTAAAACCCCACAGGTGTTTGGCGACGTTTTGTTAAAGTTGGATGTGTAAAAGATTTATTTTAGTTTTCACTAAAATGCTGTTTTCCCCCCAAATTTTACATTTTTACAAGGGGTAATAGGAGAAATGTCCCCCAAAATTTGTAACCCCATCTCTTCTGAGTATGGAAATACCTCATGTGTGGATGTCAAGTGCTCTGCTGGCGCACTACAATGCTACGCAGAGAACCAGTCACATTTAACTTTTGGAAAGCACATTTTGCTGAAATGGTTTTTGGGAGGCATGTCGCAGTTAGGAAGCCCCTATGGTGCCAGAATAGCAAAAAAAAAACACATGGCATACTATTTTGGAAACTACACCCCTCAAGGAATGTAACAAGGGGTACAATGAGCCTTAACAACCCACAGGTGTTTGACGACTTTTTGTTAAAGTCGGATGTATAAATGAAAAAAAAAATGTTCACTAAAATGTTGGTTTTCCCCCAAATTTTACATTTTTACAAGGGGTAATAGGAGAAAATACCCCCCAAAATTTGTAACCCTATCTCTTCTGAGTATGGAAATACCCCATATGTGGACATCAAGTGCACTGCTGGCGCACTACAATGCTCAGAAGAGAAGGAGTCACATTTGGCTTTTGGAAAACAAATTTAGCTGAAATCGTTTTGGGGGGCATGTCCCATTTAGGAAGCCCCTATGGTTCCAGGACAGCAAAAAAAAAAAAACATGGCATACTATTTTGGAAACTACACCCCTCAAGGAACATAACAAGGGGTAAGTGAGCCTTAACACCCCACAGGTTTTTGACGAGTTTGGATGTGTAAATGTTTTTTTTCTTCTAAAATGCTGTTTTTTCCCCAAATTTTACATTTTTACAAGGGTTAATAGGAGAAATTCCCCCCAAAATGTGTAACCCCATTTCTTCTAAGTATGGAAATACCCCATGTGTGGATGTCAAGTGCTCTGCTGGAGTACTACAATGCTCAGAAGAGAAGAAGTCACAGTTGGCTTTTGGAAAGCATATTTTGATGAAATGGTTTTTGGGGGCATGTCACATTTGAGAAGCCCCTATGCTGCCAGGAGACCAAAAAAAAAAACACATGGCATATTATTTTGGAAACTACACCCCTCAAGGAATGTAACAAGGGGTACAGTGAGCCTTAACATCCCACAGGTGTTTGACGACTTTGTATGTGTAAATTATTTTTATTTTTTTCACTAAAATGCTGGTTTTTCCCCAAATTTTACATTTTTACAAGGGGTAATAGGAGAAATGCCCCCCAAAATGTGTAACCTGATCTTTTCTGAGTATGGAAATACCCCATGTGTGGACATCAAGTCCTACTACAATGCTCAGAAGAGAAGGAGTCACATATGCAAATTTTGCTGAAATGGGCGGGCATGTAGCATTTAGGAAGCCCCTATGATGCCAGAACAGAAATAAAAAAAAAACACATGGCATACTATTTTGAAAATTAAACCACTCAAGGCACGTAACAAGGGGTACAGTGAGCCTTAACACCCCACAGGTGTTTGATAAATGTTCATTAAGTGGGATGTGAAAAGGAAAAATTAGATTTTTTTTACACTAAAATGATGGGGTTATCCCAAATTTTTCATTTTCACAAGTGGAAACAGGAGAAAATGTCACCATAAAAAGTAAATTTCTTTGGAGTAAGGACATACCTCATATCTGGATGTTAGCAGTTCTGCGGGTGCACACCCTTCTCTGAAGAGCAGGAGCGCAGTCAGGGGCCTTGAGCTTCTGCATAGTTGCCTATGGAGCCAGAACACTGGGACCCCCCTCAAGGGGCGTTACATGGGGTACACTAAATAACTAAAGTGGGGTACAGTGGGACATAAAATCATAAAAAAGGTTATGTTCCCAGAATGATGACTCAGAGCATAGCGAGAACTAAAAAAATATGCCCACCCCAAACCCTATGCTCTGAATCATCATTCTGGTAATGTGATGTGTGTGTGGCCGTCCCTAACCTGTTGCCTCAAATGCGCACCCCGCTCAGGTGGAGAGAGAGAGTGCTGCGCATTTGAGGCAACATAAAAAGTCCCCAATGATAGTGACTCAGTGACCCATGACCCATTTTTTTGAAAAAATTCCACCAGAGGTCTTATCAGGTTTTTTTTGTTTTTTTTTATAAAAGAGTTTTTTGGCCAATTTAGTGGTTTTATGGGGTTAAAACTAGGGATGGACCGATTATCGGTATGGCCGATATTATCGGCCGATAATCACGATTTTGGGCATTATCGGTATCGGCAATTACCTTGCCGATAAGCCGATAATGCCCAGCCCCCCCGCACCGCGACCGCCCCCCCCCCCGACCTGCCGCACCGCGACCGCCCCCGACCCGCCGCACCGCGACCGCCCCCCCCCGACCCACCGCACCGCGTCGCACCCCCCACCGTGATGCTGGGCTGTATACCGGTATGGATTTTTGCCCATACCGCTATACCGGTCGGGCCCCTCCCCCACCCTCTGAGTCAATAAAAAAAAAATTAAACTTACCCGTAATGGGGGTGGTCCAGGCCATCCATCGTTCCTGTAGTGTCCGGGGGCGTTCCGGGTGAAGGGTGAACCGGTCAGGGCTGTCCTTCTTCTCCGGTGGTCATCTTCTCCACTCCGGGCAGGCCTCCGGGCAGGCTCCGGCCTAGTAGCTGCATAGACGCCGCTATGCCATGACGTCAGGTGCGTCGCTGCGCACGGGCGACACTGCGCAGCGGCATCTATGCAGCGTACTAGGCCGGAGCCTGCCCGGAGTGGAGAAGATGACCGCCGGAGAAGAAGGACAGCCCAGACCGGTTCACCCTCCACCCGGAATGCCGCTGGACACTACAGGAAGGATGGATGGCCTGGACCACCCTGACAGGTAGGGGGAGAGAAGCGGGTGGTGGCGGCGGCGGCCTATGGCACCGCAAAAGCCACTGCAGTGCATTGATTTAATGCACCCGCTTTAAATCAATGTTCTGCAGCGGTGTCGAGGGGGGATAAATAGCCGATAACTTATACCGGAATATCGGTATAAGTTATCGGCTATCGGCCCTAACCTCCACCGATTATCGATATCGGTATCAGCCCTAAAAAAACGATATCGGTTCGATCCCTAGTTAAAACTTGGAATGTACTCTGGACTTTGGGGTCGACTTATGGAAAATTAAAATGAAGAGGGAAAATGTAGCATTCCATGGAAGTGTGATACTCCCTGAAGTTTTTAATGCAGAGGCCCGGATGATCGGGGCAAGTGTCACACTGAATGGTGGTGTCCTTCCGAATCCCCCTCTTGTAACACACTCTGCATCC
The DNA here is from genome assembly GCF_029499605.1 of Hyla sarda. Classification (NCBI taxonomy): domain Eukaryota; kingdom Metazoa; phylum Chordata; class Amphibia; order Anura; family Hylidae; genus Hyla; species Hyla sarda. The sequence goes on from NC_079189.1 coordinate 360,117,528, forward strand.
CTTCTTTTCAGTGTGGGGGACCTCACCTGGAAAGTGTTGGCCTGGGACAATCCTGGCACTGTGGTGAGCTTGTGGGGATGTAGGGTAGGAAGGGTGTAGCTGTGCAGTGATGAAAGGGTGTTGGATTAACCCTTAACTGTTGTGACACCAGGGTGCGGGTTCTTCCTCTATATATATATCCCAGGAACGATGGGGAGGAATAAAAGGATTGTCCACAATCAGAGGTTTAGTAAACTGGAAATAACTTTACTGCAACTTTTATGCAGGTTAACAGTAGTAACAGTCTTTACGGAGGACCGGACTTTAAGTTCCTCACAGTTGGTTGGGACCTTGTAGTGAATAAACTCTGAGGCTTGATTTACGCTGTTCCACTGAATTTAGAGTTTGGTTTTAGGTTCAGTAGTCACGTAGATTTAGGATTGAGTTTAGTTGAACTCACGGTTTTGTATTCGGCTCAAGTTAGCAGGCTTCAGGCCTAGATTTGTCTTGTAGCTGTATTAGCAGGTCTACTCGCTTTCAGATCCAGGGTACAAGAGTTCATGGGGAGAAGAGAGCGATCATTGGATAACAGCGCCCTTATATGGCAAGGGGCAGGCTCAACGCTTATTGGTTCCCACCAACTGTCAGCCCTTTCACAAAGCATTGTGGTACATCATGTGACCCACTCACGTGACCTGGAAGGTCCTTAAGCTTAACTAACAGAAGGCTTAGTAGTCATGTGACCTAAGGTCCTTGAAGTACTATACATATATAAATTACATACAAATTACATACACCAAACACATAAAATTAAAGAAGGAAGAGGCGACAAGGGGTTATCCCACTAGGAGGATCCTACTGGTACGCAGGAACTCAGACTTTGGGGACTTAGCACACAAGGTTCGGTACAATGTCCTTATACGGCAAGGGCAGGCTCAAAGCTTATTGGTTCCCACCAACTGTCAGTCCTTTCACAAAGCATTGTGGTACTATCAGGATTCGGCAGGCTGGTGGTGGATCCTCTGTGTCAGTGAGGGATTGGCGTGGACCGGTTCTAAGTTGCTACTGGTATTCACCAGAGCCCGCCACAAAGCGGGATGGTCTTGCTGCCGCGGTAGCAATCAGGTCGTGTCCACCGGTAGTGGCTCAACCTCACTGACTGCTGAGACTGGCGCGGTACAGAAGGACAAGGCAAGAGCAAGGTCTGACGAAGCAGAAGGTCAGGGCAGGCAGCAAGGATCGTAGTCAGGGGCAACAGCAGAGGGTCTGGAACACTGGCTTGGAACATACACAAGAACGCTTTCACTGGCACTGAGGCAACAAGATCCTTAAGCTTAACCTAACAGTAGGCTTAGTAGTCATGTGACCTAAGGTCCTGGAAGTACTATACAAAATTATATACAAATTACATACACCAAGCACAAAAAATTAAAGAAGGAAGAGGCGACAAGGGGTTATCCCACTAGGAGGGTCCTACCAGTACGCAGGAACTCTGACTTTGCGGACTTAGCACACAAGGTTCGGTACAATGTACGGTACCAGGACACCACAGCACCTTTAACTTCAGTTCCTTGGGAAGTCTGGCCTGCTCTTTCCCAGTCGCAAAAGATCCTGTGTTGCCAGCGTTCTGGTACAGTACAAAAGAGTTGTACATGGCAACCTGTACCATGTAGACCGCAACTTTTTTGTACCATATCCATGTTTTCCGCATGGCCATGTATGGCTTGAGGACTTGATTTGAGAGATCAACTCCCCCCATATACCGATTGTAATTCAGAATACAATCGGGCTTGAGGACCGGTGTTGTGGTACCTCGCACAGGGACAGGTGAGCTGCCATTACCACGAATTGTGGTCAGCATAAGGGCATCCCTCTTACCCTTATACTTGACCAGCAACAGGTTTTCATGGGTAAGGGCACGGGACTCACCCTTGGGAATAGGTGTCTTGATCAAATTTAGAGGGAGGCCTCTCTGGTTCTTCCGCAAGGTCCCACAAGCGTACGTGGATCTGGCAGCAAGGGATGTGAACAGAGGGATGCTGGTATAAAAGTTGTCCACGTACGCGTGGTAACCCTTATCCAGCAATGGGTGCACATGGTCCCAAACGATTTTCCCGCTAACACCCAGTGGGGGAACAATCTCGTCCCTCATATACTCTTAACTTGAGAGTGTACCCAGAGGTACTCTCACAAAGTTTATAGAGCTTCCTGCCATACCGCGCCCGCTTCGAGGGAATATACTGGTGTAATATGAGTCTCACCTTAAAACTCATAAGAGACTCATCTACCTAAAGCTCCCTGAGGGTTACGTAGGCCTCCAAAAATTTGGCCCCAAAGTGATCGATAACCGGCCTCACTTTGTAAAGCCGGTCATAGGTGGGATCACATCGTGGTGGACATGCCTCGTTATCTGCATAATGAAGGCATTTCCGAATGGCCTCGAACCACCTCCGTGCCATGACCATATTGTAAAGTGGGGTCTTGTCACGATTCGGCAGGCTGGAGGTGGATCCTCTGTGCCAGAGAGGGATTGGCGTGGACCGTGTCAGTGGACCGGTTCTAAGTTGCTACTGGTATTCACCAGAGCCCGCCGCAAAGCGGGATGGTCTTGCAGCGGCGGTAGCAACCAGGTCGTATCCACTGGCAACGGCTCAACCTCTCTGACTGCTGAGATAAGCGCGGTACAAGGGAGTAGAAAAGAGCAAGGTCAGACGTAGCAGAAGGTCGGGACAGGCGGCAAGGTTCGTAGTCAAAGGTGGAATAGCAGGAGGTCTGGAACACAGTATGGGTAACACAGTAAAGCTTTCTCAAGGCACAAGGCAACAAGATCCGGCAAGGGAGTGCAGGGGAAGTGAGGTATAAGTAGGCCAAGGAACAGGTGCAAGCTAATCAGGGTGATTGGGCCAGGCACCATCATTGGTGCACTGGCCCTTTAAATCTTAGAGCGTTGGCGCGCGCGCGCCCTAGAGAGCGGAGCCGCGCGCGCCAGAGCATGACAGCCGGGGACCGGGACAGGTAAGTGACCTGGGGTGCGATTCACGGGCGGGCGCGTCCCGCGATGCGAATCGCATCCCCGCAGGCCATGTCAGTGCAGCGCTCCCGGTTAGCGGGTCTGACCGGGGCGCTGCAGGGAGAGAAACGCCGCGAGCGCTTCGGGGAGGAGCAGGGACCCGGAGCGCTCGGCGTAACAGGTCTGGTATAGGATGTCCCTCCAGTACTGTCTGACACTTGCCCTTTTGACCAGGCCCAAATGCAGCAAGAGGCCCCAAAATGTCCTCATTTCTGCTGCATCAATGGCGTACCATTCATTGGGCCTTGCCAAAACAGAATCAGGGTGGTGGGCGATGAACTGCTGGGTGTACAGATTTGTCTGCTTCACCATGTGATTGACAAAACTGTCACTGAAAAAATAACTGAAATAGTCATCATATGGAATTTTATGTGCAAAACTGAAAGCGTTTTGATTTTTAGAAGGTGATGAGGAAAAAATGAAAATGCAAAAACCGAAAAACCCTGCGTCCTTAAGGGGTTAATAGTAGGTAGTATCCTCTTGTAAGTAGTATAGATAGTTGCAGACATTAGACAGCAGCCCACCCTGTAGACCACAACCCCCCTGCAGACATTTGTATCAGCCCTCCCGTAGCCAGCAGGACCCCCCTTGCAGCCAGAAAACCCCCCTTGCAGCCAGCAGGACCCCCTTTTAGCCAGCAGGACCCCCCTTTTAGCCAGCAAGACCTCCTTTGAAGCCAGGAGGACCCCACTTGTAGTTGCTTACTTTCCTGTCGCCGCTCCGCTGTCCCATTCCCGCTGCTCCGCTCTGCCGTCTGCATCATGTGGTCTTATGGAGGAGCATGTGACATACGGGTCACTCTGCTTCCTCTGTAGCGTTACGCTGGGCGCAGGGGAGGAGGTGGAGTGACGTGAGTGTCACATGCTCCTCCATAAGACCACATGATTCAGATGGCAGAACGGAGCAGCGGCAGTAAAGGGGACGGCGGAGCAGGGCTGCAGCATGATGCGGAACAGAGAAGCAGCGGAGCACTCCACCAGGTATCGGCTATGGTATCGAAGACATTAGACGAGTCCCCGATACCATGCAAATACCGGTTATCGTCCCCGATACCGATACTAGTATCGGTATCGGGACATCCCTACATATAACTATACAATTCATAAGTTACCCACCCACCTGGCCAGGCTAGCCTGTTTATGTGTCCATGCAGATGCCGACTGAGAAAGCCGGCAGAGAGATCAGGGCACTTCTTCGGCAGGGCTCTGTACACTGAGGACAAGCGGAGCTCTGTGCACTGAGGACAAGCGGGGCTCTGTACTCCGAGGACAAGCGGGGCTCTGTACACCGAGGACAAGTGGGGCTCTGTACATTGAGGACAAGTGGGGCTCTGTACACCGAGGACAAGTGGGGCTCTGTACACCGAGGACAAGCGGGGCTCTGTACACCAAGGACAATCGGGGCTCTGTACACCAAGGACAATCGGGGCTCTGTACACCAAGGACAATCGGGGCTCTGTACACCAAGGACAAGCGGGGCTCTGTACACGGAGGACAAGCGGGACTCTGTACACTGAGGACAAGCGGGGTTCTGTACTCTGAGGACAAGGAAGGTTCTGTACACTGAGGACAAGCAAGGTTCTATACACTGAGGACAAGCGGGGCTCTGTACACTGAGGACAAGCGGGGCTCTGTACACTGAGGACAAGCAGGGCTTTGTACACTGAGGACAAGCAGGGCTCTGTACACTGAAGACAAGCAGGGCTCTGTACACTGAAGACAAGCAGGACTCTGTACAAGAGAGAGAGAGAGCAGGGCGGCAGGCGCACTGATTGGTGGCACAGTGAACTCCGACGTGGCTCTGCTGTGCTTAGATGTGAGATCAAGTCACCCCCACGGTGACGTGACCTCACGTCTAAGTGCAGCAGCGACACGCCGGAGTTCAAAGCACCTCTCCCAGGCAGCCACTACGGTTCTCTAACAGGGCTGCAGTGGCTGTGTGGGAGATGCCAAACAGCAGCCAGCAGCACCGTTCTCCGGGCCCGGGCCGGAGAATGGTGCCAGGCCCGGATGTCGCAGCATTTAAAACATTTTTTTTTAATTATTTAATGTGGCAGGCGGCGGACAGCAGGCCCTTTTCCCGGCCTTCGGACGAGGGCCGAATGGACTGGCCGGTCAGTCCGCACCTGCTGATAGCATTATATTGATTGGACAGTGCCCCTACAACTGTGCCAGAGCTCATCTAGAGAAGGGTGTGTACCACAAGTGAAATGCTATGCATAAGTTTGAGAAACAATAGGGAGTGTGGCTGATGAATCTGGACTGGCTTCTAGGGAATTGCCACAGTTTTGTTTAGGTTTAATTAAATTTTTATGTGTAAGATGTCCTCACCTTGCTCCTCTCTCCTTCTTTCTGCATTCTGGCAGGTTCTGATTGCCCTTTCTGTGTCTCTCTCCTTTAATTTTTGTTATTCCTTTATGCAGGGATGGCTATATAAGGTGGCATTGGAGTTCGTGGATGTATATTTTTTTATATTCCTTCTGAGTACTTTGGCATATGTCTAATTATTGTAACACTCACGTTTCAGAAGACAGGAACACCGGTGGATCCGCTGGACCTGTGTGGCAGATGACTCGGACCGTACCTGGGAGCGGAGTCTAAGGTGTCGCTGGTTTTCACAAGAGCCCGCCGCAAAACGGGATGGACCTGCTGCGGCAGGCGGCACCCAGGTTGCTACCCCTGGCACGGCTCGACCACACAGGCGGCCTAGGAGATGCAAGGCACAGGAGGGGTAAGGCAGCTTGTAGTCTGGATAGCAGAAGGTTAGGGCAGGCGGCACAGAAGCGTAGCCAAGAGGTAGCAGGAATTCAGTAGTCAGGTGGCAGAGGAGCAAGGTCAAAGTCCCAAAGCAAGGGATCAAATACACGGCAAGGCAATACTGAGGAACACTTTCTCTAAGGCACAAGATCCGTCAGGGGAGTGATGAGGGTGGAGGTATTTATAAATAAGCCACAGGTGAATTACACTAATGGGCGTACTTGCCCTTTAAATCTTAAAGCTCTGGCGTGCACACGCCCTAGGGGACGGGGGCACACGCGGCGGAGCAGAGAGGCGGAGGCAGGAAAAACACCCGGAGAGTGACGGACTGGGGCTTGCCTGCGCGTACGTCCCGCATTGTGAGTCCCAGCCCCATCGGCAGCAGTAGGTAAGGGGACCATGTGCTCACGGCCAGCGTGCAAGGCCAGAGCACATAATGGAACAGTACCCCCCTTTGGTCTCCCCCTCATTTTACGAGAGAGGAAACTCCTGAGAAGGTCACGATCCAGGATATTCTCAGGCTCCCAACATTTCTCCTCAGGACCGTAACCCTCCCAGTCTACAAAAAAAAAATTGTTTACCTCTCACAGTTTTTGATGCAAGAATCTGTTTAACTTTGTCAGAAGAGTCAAAGACAGGTGTGGGGACTAGATTCTTCTGAGAGAATCGGTTTATGACAAGAGGCTTGAGGAGAGAGACATGGAAGTACCGTAGCAGGTAGACGGAGTTTGTAGGAGACAGGATTGATTTTTTGTAGAATCTGGAAGGGACCAAGGTTGCGGGGACCAAGCTTGTAACAAGGGATCTAGAAGCGGATGTACTTGGATGAAAGCCACACCATGTCACCAGGAGAGAAGGACGGAGGAGGTCTTCTACTTTTATCTGCTTGCACCTTCATGCGTGAAGAAGCCTGGAATAATGACTGTCGGGTCTGTTGCCAGATGGAGGAGAAGTCACGGACCAGCTCATCAACAGCAGGCACACCGGAGGAGACTGGGAGAGGAAGAGGAGAATGGAAATGGGTTCCGTAGACAACAAAAAGGGGGACGACTTTGTGGACTCGGAATCCTTATGATTATATGAGAATTCAGCCCAGGGGAGAAGGCCGACCCAATCATCTTGGCGAGCTGAAACAAAATGCCGAAGATAAGTCTCTAGGATTTGATTAACCCTCTCCACCTAACCGTTGGACTGAGGGTGGTAGGCCGAGGAGAAGTCCAGATTGATGTCCAGACAGTTACAAAGGACTCGCCAGAACTTAGAGACAAACTATACACCTTGATCCAAAACAATATGCTGAGGAAGACCATGTAAACGAAAGACATGTAACAAGAAGTACTTGGCCAGCTGCGGGGCAGAAGGAAGACCTGGTAGAGGAGTGAAGTGAGCCATCTTGCAAAACCGATCTACAACAACCCAGATGACAGTGTTATTATGAGATGGTGGCAAAGCATGGATGAAGGATGAAAAATGTGGGATAAACTGACCATAATAGTTAGCGAATCCCAGAAAGCGTTGAATAGCACGTAGGCCCGAAGGACGAGGCCAATCCAATAATGCTGACAACTTTTCTGGATCCATCTGCAGGTCTTGATGAGAGACAATGTAGCCAAGAAACAGAAGACTAGATTTCTCGAACAGGCATTTCTCCAGTTTGGCGTAGAGATGATTCTTCCGTAGTTGCTGAATAAGCAGGCAAACATGATAACGATGCTCCTCTAGGTTGGAAGAGAAGATCAGGATGTCATCTAGGTATACGACAACACAGGTGTAGAGAAGATCACGGAAGATATAATTGACAAACTTTTGAAAAACAGCTGGAGCATTGCAGAGGCCAAAAGGCCTTACAAGATACTCAAAATGTCCGTCACGAGTATTGAAGGCCGTTTTCCATTCATCTCCCTTGCGGATGCGAATGAGGTTATACGCACCGCATAAGTCCAACTTGGAGAAGATCTTGGCTCCACATAGATGGTCAAAAAGTTCTGAGATAAGAGGTAGAGGGTAACGGTTCTTGACTGTGATTTTGTTAAGTCCCCTGTAGTCAATACATGGACGGAGTGAGCCATCCTTCTTCCCTACAAAGAAGAAACCTGCTCCAGCAGGAGAAGAGGAATTACAGATAAATCCCTTTTGGAGATTCTCCTGGATATACTCAGCCATGGCTTTGGTCTCAGGAACTGATAGAGGGTATATCCTTCCACGAGGAGGAGTGGTACCAAGCAGAAGATCAATAGGGCAGTCGTAAGGACGATGTGGAGGCAGAGACTCAGCCTGTTTCTTGCAGAAAACATCAGAGAAATCTTGGTAAGGTGGCGGCAGGCCAGGTAAAGGAGGACGACGAGAAACAACTTTACACAGAACTGGTTTGAGGCAAAAATTTTGACAGGATTGTCCCCAGCGAATTATTTCTCCAGTTTTCCAATCTAGTTGGGGGGAATGGCGTTGCAGCCAAGGAAGGCCAAGAAGAATCTCAGAAGTACAGTGTGGCTGAACATAGAATTCAATCTTTTCTTTATGCGATACTCCCACTTGCATGACGAGAGATTCAGTACAGAAGTGAACCTTACAGTCCAGATTTTGTCCATTAACAGAGGAGATGAACAAGGGCTTGGCAAGCTGAGTAAGTGGAAGATGATACTTGTGGACCAAAGCTGCATCAATAAAGTCACCTGCTGATCCAGAATCCAAAAATGCTGTAGCGCTGAAGGAAAACTTGGCTGAAGCGAAGACTTGTACAGTAATAGTTAAGAATGTAAAGGTAGTTTTCACACCCAGAGATGCCTCTCCCACGTACCCTAGGTGTGGGCGAACTGTACAGTCCCTGAGAAAGTGCTCTGGGCTAGCACAATACAAGCACAAATTCTCATTGTGCCGTCGTGATCTCTCCTGTTGCGTAAGACGAGAACAATCTCCTTGTATAGCATCTTCGGCAAGAGGCACAGGAAACTGAAGAGGTGGATGTTGAAACATGGGTGTCAGGTGGGCAGACATGGGTGTCAAGTGGGAAGTTGGGCCTCCCTGTTGGCGGTCCGGTTGTTTGTATTATAGAAAATGTGTTAATAAAAACGTTTAATTAAAAAAAAAAAAAAAAAAAGTTCGGATGGGTTTTTGTTCCATAGGGGATAAGATGCCTGATCACGGGAGTCCCGCAGCTGGGGACGCCCAGGATAATGCACAGGGCACCCCGTTTGTAATCAGTCCCCGGCACGTGTTCGCTCCTGGTCTGATTACGGTCGACGGCACGGCCGGCGGCGTGTGACGTCACGCCTCCGCCCCCGTGTGATGTCACGCTCCGCCCCTCAATGCAAGCTTACGGGAGGGGGCGTGATAGCTGTTTCGCCCCCTCCCGTAGGCTTGCATTGAGGGGCAGAGTGTGACGTCACACGGGGAGGAGGCTTAGTTAACAGTAAATTTAGCTGTAGTGACCAGTGTGGGGCAGCTGCTGCCAAGGCAAATAAAATCATGGGGTGCATCAATAGGGGTATAGATGCCCACGACAAGGAAATAATTCTACCACTGTACAAATCACTACTCAGACCACACATGGAATACTGTGTACAGTACTGGGCACCAGTATACAAAAAAGATATAGTGGAGCTGGAGAGGGTTCAAAGATGGGCAACCAGAGTAATACGGGGAATAGGAGGACTACAGTACCCAGAAAGATTATCAGAATTGGGTTAGAATTTAGTTTAGAAAAAAGAAGGCTTAGGGGAGACCAAATAACTATGTATAAATATATCAGGGGACCTTACAGAGATCTCTCCCATAATCTATTTATACCCAGGACTGTATCTATAACAAGAGGGCATCCTCTAGGTCTAGAGGAAAGAAGGTTTCTACACCAGCACAAACGGGGGTTCTTTACTGTAAGAGCAGTGAGACTATGAAACTCGCTGCCAGAGGAGGTGGTCAGGGTGAACTCTGTAAAAGAATTTAAAAGGGGTCTGGATGCATTTTTGGAGAATAATAACATTACAGCTTATGGAGTCTAGATCTATATCAACTCAGTAGGGACTCATTAGGGTTATAAATTGAACTTGGTGGACTCTGGTCTTTTTTCGGCCTTATGAGCTATGTTACTATGTTACACTTTTCCAAATTATTACACTTTATAGGTTGTAAAGAACTGAAAATTGTCCTTTGTTGTGTTTGCAGCATATTTACGGAAATCAAAAGCTATTTCAATCAAACTTTTAACAACATTAAAACTTTTTAAACATTTTAACAGGTCACGTTACATTTTAACATAGGACCCCTTATTTGATAGCAGCGTCACAAGTCTTGCATCCATTGCACTTGTGAGTTTTTGGACAGTTTCTGCTTGAATTTGTTTGCAAGATGTCAGAATAGCCTCCCAGAGCTGCTGTTTGGATGTAAACTGCCTCTCACCCTCATAGATCTTGTGACTGAGGATGCTCAAAAGGTTCTCAATAGGATTGAAGTTCGGGGAGAATGGAGGCAACACTATGACTTTCTCTCCTTTTAACCCCATAGCAGCCATTGATGCAGAGGCATTCTTTGCAGCATGAGATGGTGCATTGTCATGCATGAAGATGATTGTTTTATGGAAAGTTCCTTCTGTACCAGGAAAGAAAGTGGTCAGTCAGAAACTAAACATACTTTGCAGAGGTCATCGTTACACCTCCAGGGACCCTAAAGGGGCCGACGAGCTCTCTTTCCATGATTCCGGCCGAAAAACATAACTCCCCCACCGACTTGCTGATATCGCAGGCTTGTTGGAAAAGGGTGGCTGTCCACCAACCATCCACTACTCCATTGCACAGCACTCATCAGTGAACAGGACTGCCATTTCTGCTTGCGAGCATTGGTCAGTGGTGGTCGAATAGAAGGTTTATGCACAGTTGCAAGACTCTGGAGAACACTGCTCCTTGATGTCTGTGGGACTCCAGAGGCACCAGCAGCTTCAAATATCTGTTTGCTGCTATGTAATGGTATTTTAGCAGCTGCTCTCTTTATTCAATGCATGGATCTGGCAGAAATCTTCCTCAATGTGCCTTTATCTGCACGAACCTGTCTGTGCTCTGAATCAGCCACAAATCTCTTAATAGTGCAATGATCGCGCTTAAGTTTTCTTGAAATATCTAATGTTTTCATACCTTGTCCAAGGCATTGAACTATTTAACTCTTTTATTGCTTGAAAATGGTGCTCTGCTTAATAATGTGGAACACCCACCTTTAGTAGTTTTTCCTTAAATTGGGCTCACATAGCAATCTAATTATCACAGGTGTCCGAGATTGTTTTCCATGATCAAAAGAGCCCTGAGACACAATGCCATCCATGGGTTAAACTGAAAAACAAAATATTTAATCTTTGTGACACTTAAATAAAATTTTCTAAATAATTTGGAACAGGGTGTAAAAAACAAAAGCAATTTAAGATAGTACTGTAAATCCTCTGGCAGCTTAGGTCATGTTCACACAGTGGAATGTCCCACAGAATTCTACTGAAAAGTTTGCAGCGAAATTCTGCAAAATTAACTGCCCATTATCTTCAATGGGGATTCCATTGTCCCATTCACACAGCAAAATTTTTCCAGCAGTAATTCCACCACGGCAATTCCGCATTTCGGATTCTGAAAAATTATAAAACATGTCTTTTAATTTTGCGGAATTCCATTCAGAGCTCCATTGAAGTTGGGTATTTGAATTCAAGCAGAATCTGTGTTTGAAAGCACAGACATTTTGCTTGAATTCCGCTGGAATTCCGCTCAAGTTCTTCAAAACTGAGTGGAATAGCAGGACAGAGTCTTATATTCTAACCCAAGGCAGAAGGGTGGGATATGTATACAAAGCAATGAAGATTAGTTATTTCAGCCGTTGATTAACCACTACATAAGATGCTTAAGAAGCAATCTGTCTTAATTACTCTAGTTTTCAATAGTGTTCCGCTAAAGTTTAAGTCACACAGCGGTAAATGCTAGATGTTCTGTTATTTGTCTCTGTGACATGCTGCGATGCTGCAACACTGTTCACTGGCTCATTGGGGATCTGTTTTTCTCACAATACCAGTCATTTAGGTGAATAGCTTTTAATGAGCAATAATAACAGTGATTTTATTACTGTGTAACTGAACATTAACTACTTGTGGCTAGAATTCCAGTTGTCAGAATATGGACCCTTCTGCTTACCTGCCACTATATCAGATCTAGCGTTCTGTATGGTTTGCTAACATCTGTAATGAATGGACGTGATTGGTATTACCTGTACCTTAATGAAATAAAGAGACAGAGACCAATATGTGAGTAAAAGTGGGTTTACTAAAAGTATGGAGAACTTGTCCAATCCAAAATTTAATGCAATATCTAAAAGCACAGCAGTCAGCTCAGTCACTTTCATCTGTCGCGAAGTAGTGAAACAGTATGAACTAAGGGGAGTATATACACAACTCCTTGTGGTGCTCAGATCCAGGAAAGGCAACAACCAAAACTCCAAACACAAGATAATTGGGAGGCACTGACCGAATATTGTTTAGAAGTTATCTTTTTATTTTCAGTGAACAATCAGCAGATACTTGGGAGTGGCAGGTGGGATGCCAAACGAACACTGAGAGGTGAGGTAACAGCCATTTCACACCTAGTTTGGTGCTTTCTCAGACCACAGATCACTGACCACTTTGTCTGACAAAGCACTGTACTAGGCCTAAAACGACTGCTGCCTCATCTCTCTATGTTTGTTTGGCTTCCTTGCTGCACCCCGCAGTATCTGATGTTTGTTCACTAAAAATAAAGAGATAAAATCCCCACAATCTTCGGTGAGTGCCTCCAAATTATCTTGTGTTTGGGTCCATAATTAAATAACATTAATCATTAAATAGATTACAAAATACCTTGTCTGGTGTACTGGTGGCTGAGGTTGACATCTCTTGGTAGGTACATCAGGTGTCTTAAAATATTTCTAACTATAACTGAAGGAGAAAGTTACATTTACACCGCAACCACAGGCTACACTGAGTACTTACCCCCCATCCAAAAGAAGAAACAGAGCATGCTCAACTCCTTAACTGTAAAAGCTGACAACGGCATTTGAACAACTTTTGGCAAGGGTAATTGGTGGTTCAGGTGGTTTGCTTTAGATCAGATCCCTGCGATGCAATGCATTTATCTATATGAGCAATTAAATGATTGCTTATACAAGTCCTCTAGAGGGAACAAAAAGTGTTAAGAAATGTATTTGATATTAGAGAAAATTCCCCTTAATTTATATCACCCCCACCCTTCTGTCTTTTTTACGCTATTCCCCATGCGGTCAAGCATGTGAGTAGCATAAAAAAAAATACACCCTCCCAATTAGCAAAATTCATTTTTCACCTCACAAATATTTATTTTTATGTTTGGCGGTATAATTTTTAAAGAAGGATGTCTTTACAAATACATTTGGTTCTGCAGGAACAAACCCTCATATGGGTCTGTAGTTGGAAAAATAAAAGCTTTTAATGGCTACTAAAAGATGACGAGAACATTTTTTTTACTGTAAAAATGAAAATTGGCTGCATCCTAAAGGGGTTAGATAACATTCTGTAGTATTAACAGGAATGCCGTCTTTCAATATTAACTCTTTGTTGTCACTTTCCAATTGACCTGGCAATGCGGGATGCACGAAAATGAAAGGGGTTATCCAGGATTACAAAAACAGGTGATTTTTTTCCAAAAACAGTGCCGCGTCTGTCTCCAGGCTGTGTGAAGTATTGCAGCTCAGCTCCATTGAAGTGAATGGAGCCAAGTTGCGCTATTTATGGAAGCAATTGGCTTTGTTTTCCTATTCCTGGATAACCCCCCCTTTAGGCCATGTTCACACTTCTGAATTTCCAGAATTTCTGCACTGGAATTCGGTATGGAGATTTTGCTGCAAAATTCAACGGGATTCTGCTGCGCTGTGCACAAAGCGGAATTTCCGTGCCAGATATTTCCGGCATGGAAATTCCTCTTTCCATGTCTGCAGAAAGAATGAACCTGAGATGGTGTATTCCTGTGCGGTCCTAGTACCGGCATATTATGCCGACGTCTGTTGACTCCAGAATGTACGCACAAAGATTTTCCGTGCGGACATTCCAGCGTGTGAATATACTGTAGCTGGGAAACTATTTAGGCCAACATCACTATCATGTCTAGGAAGAAGGTGAAAAAACTATATAAATCTGAAATAATAATATAGAAGAACTCTGATACTGAAACTGAATATAGGTTATTGCCACTAGCGTTGATAACCTACACATATAACCTGTTACAGACTGTGACAGTTTGCTTAAGGCTATGACCACCAACAAAACTTGCAAACACTTGAGACTCAGAACACCCCTCTAACAATTCCTCATGAGTAAATCCCAAAGCTGAGCTGTGATTGGTTGGTACAAACTTTTTGGTTTTAAGCATATTGATAAATCGGGGCCATTGTGGGATAATGAATAAATGATGCAGCAATAAAATCAAGTAGTCAAGGACACCTACACTTACCAAGTGTTTTTGCATTGCTGTAGTAGAAAGGTCTTTTTGACACAAAGCAACTACATATGCCAAAGTCCTCTGAAGATTATACTTGGAGGTAATAGGTTCTTGGATCTTTCAGACCATTTGGTTCATATTTTACTGTGGCAGTTTTACATTGCAGCTGCAATCAAATTCTGCAACACATGTGATAAAGGGTTACACCCAAGTTCCACAGGAAAGGCAGGCAATAGTCTTAAATTTTATAGGACCACCGGAGACTTCCGTCAACAGAACACAGTAAACTGGGATGCGCACCAAGTTCAGGCCCTCCATTGTCAAAAGATGTGTGCACCTGAAAGAGTTTACATGGGACTGCTACACCACTTGCAGTTGCAGCACTGTTGACACCTTAGTAGCACCACAGGTCCCAGCGTATTCTCCCCTGGGTCGCCACCCTTTTAAAGTCCCTTTAGGGTTTAGATCAGATTGCACCCTGAAATGGCTTTTGCCCAAGCTTTCCTTACCCCTAGAGATGATCAAATTTTTTGAAAAATTCGATTTGGTCAATTTGCCAAATTTTCTGAAAAAATTTGGTTTGGTTCGAATTTATTTGCAGCGAATCGCTATTAAAAATGTCAAATTTCTGGCCTACAGAGAGCCTCAATAGGGGTGTAGAACACTTTGTCTTGCTGTAACACACATAGGATGTGTGCTGGGATAGTGAAATAATACTGTTATTCAGTATGATATGCAGATCAGAGGCGTCGCTCTTAGAATCACTGTAGTAAATGTGAGAAGGTTATCAGCTCACTTCCCAAGCCTGCAGTGCTCGGACTGGCGTGGCTGCGCCTGTGGCTTCAATGCAAGAGAAAGGAGATTGTCCAGCGTAGGTGGATGTAGAACGGAGCTGTTTATTGCGGAATCAACTTCGGTACATGGACAAAGTAGACAAAGGTGACGTGTTTCAGCCCTGCAGTCGGGCCTTAGTCATGACTTTCTCTATTAGAATCACTGTAGCGCCACAATGACAGAGCCTGGAGGTGGCATCAGTATGGTGGAGACCATATAGTGGCTGAATGGCACAGCGTGAAGGTGGCAGCAGCATGAGGAGACCAAATAGTGGCTGAATGACACAGAGTGGAGGTGGCAGAAGCATGAGGAGACTACTATATGGTCTCCTCATGCTTCCGCCATCTCCAAGCTGTGCCATTCAGCCACTATATGTTCTCTTCATGCTGCCGCCAACTCCACTCTGTGCTATTCAGCCACTATATGGTCTCCTCATGCTGCCGCCACCTCCATGCTGTGTCATTCAGCCAGTATATGGCGAACTTGGCATCAGATGTGTGGCATTAGGCGGGTGGCAGCATCAGAATAGTTGCTGAGGCAGGTAGGCAGAAGAAAACGGTCTCTTTTGCAAAAGAGTTAGTGTGCACAAGTAAGTATTGAGGATATGCATTACTTAAAACTTTACTTTTAAGAATATGCTTAGGATAAAATATATGGACCCCAAATTTTTTCTTTAACTCAAACAAAATGAAAGGTGTGCAAAAAACACCATGTGCCACCTAGTATGGATGTTATGCAAAGACCTCTAAAAAGGTGGAAGGGTACAACGTATGGTCCATATTAACCAGTGGGGGTAAACACTTCCCCTGTAAGGCCCTACTCTCGCATAAAAAGGGCGGCCCCACACAGGAACCTCTCCCTATTTCAACCTACAAACATTGCCATTTCCCAGGGTTTGTGGGTAGGTGGAAATAGGGAGAGGTTCCTGTATGGGGCCGCCCTTTTTAAGACGAGTAACACTTTCCTCAAAAATGTGGAGAGGAACAATGTATTGTCCATTGTAGCAGGTGGGGGTAAAAACTTCCCCTGAAAGGCCCTACTCTCGCCCTATAAATTCCCTTCTTGGCAAGTGTTACTCACCAGGAAACTCTCTTTATTTCCACCTAAAAACCCTGGGAAATGGCAGTGTTTGTAGGGGGGAAAAGGTAGAGGTTCCTGTGTGGGGCCACCCTTTTTACAGCCAGTAACACTTGCAAAGAAGGGAATTAATAATGCGAAAGTAGGGACTTACAGGGGAAGTTTTACCCCCATCGGTTACAATGGACCATACGTTGTTCCCTTCCACCTTTTAGAGGTCTTTACATCACATCAATACTTCATGGTATAGATGGCATATGGTGGTTTTTGCACACATTTCCTTTTGTTTGATTTTTTGAGTACAAATATTTTATCCTACGAAAAGTTAAAGGGGTACTCCGGTGATCAACGTGTTTTTCCGTTTTTGACTTACCCTATTTGTTTTGTTTCATTTCTATTCTTGTTGTTTAACCTACTCTATTTCCATTCTTTGTTGTCTTTTTATCCACCACTTTGTTTTCCTATCTTTGCTTCTATTTCCTGTTTCTTGCTGTGCTGAAAACTACAAATCCCAGCATGCCACATGCCTTGCTGGTTTGGGGTGGCTCCTTTTTTTTTTTTTGTTCCGCCCTTTACCCATCCCACTATTTTCCCGGGTCAGCCCCCTTATACACAGCACACTAATATAATCAGCCTTGGTTGGGATACACTGTCATACACACACACAAAAGGGACTACATCTCCCAGCATGTGTCATTCAGGAGTCTTCAGTCTGTGGTATAACACCAGCATGGTGCCTCTGTAGTCTCCTGGGGGTTGTAGTTCACCACACCTCTGTAGGGCATACACCAGTGTTTCCCAACCAGGGTGCCTCCAGGTGTTGCAAAACTACAACTCCCAGCATGCCCTGACAGCCTTTGGGCATGCTAGGAGTTGTAGTTTTGCAACAGCTGGAGACTGGTTGGGAAACACTGGTGTAACATGATGTGTATGCTGAATAGGCTAGAACAGTGTTTCCCAACCAGTGTGCCTCCAGCTGTTGCAAATCTACAACTCCCAGCATGCCCAAAGTCTGTCAGGGCATGCTGGAAGTTGTAGTTTTGCAACAGCTGGTGGCACATTGGTTTGTAAACACTAGCATACACACACACAACAAGGACTACAACTCCCAGCATTTGTCATTCAGGAGTCCCCCCCTCCCCCTTCACATATAGAGATCATTCCCAGTATGAGATTTATTCCCCTACAGTCCATACATCCCCAGCCTGAGCACACTTATGTTCTCTGTGAGGTCCTTCTCCTGTGCAGACCTGTGTCCTTAGAATACAGAGCAGGGGGGAGGGGAGGTGAGGAGCTGTGTACTCAGCTGGATGAGATGAGGAGGCGTGGCTTATTTTTCTCATGCAGACAGAGGGGGAAAAAAAACTGTGACATCTTGTCCACAACAGACTCAGAACTGTGGACAACAGTAAAAGAAAACCCTCTGAACTACAGAACTTCCTGCCCAACAAACAGGTAAGAAAAAGACACACATGCTGCCAAAACATATAACACATGTATATTGCAAAAAAACTAAACTTACAAAGAAGATGCCATATAGTCAATAAAATTAACCACCGGAGTACCCCTTTAAGTTTTAGCTAATGCATATCCTCAATACTTACTTGGGGTTTGATAGCAAGGAATGTCTGTAACTGGGGAGCAAAACCTTAACCCCTTAAGGACTGAGCGATTTCACGTTTTTGCATTTTCGTTTTTTCCTCCTTGCCTTTAAAAAATCATAACCCTTTCAATTTTGCACCTAAAAATCTGTATTATGGCTTATTTTTTTGCACCACCAATTCTTGCAGTGACATTAGTCATTTTACCGAAAAATCCACGGCGAAACGGAAAACAAATTCATTGTACGACAAAATCGAAAAAAAATGCCATTTTGTAAATTTTGGGGGCTTCCATTTCTACGCAGTACATTTTTCGGTAAAAATGACACCTTATCTTTATTCTGTAGGTCCATACGGTTAAAATGATACCCTACTTGTATAGGTTTGATTTTGTATTGCTTCAGAAAAAAATCAGAACTTTTTTATTTTTGTGTTCAGGGCGCTATGAGGGCTCATTTTTTTGCACCATGATCTGAAGTTTTTAGCGGTACCATTTTTGTTCTGATCAGACTTTTTGATCACTTTTTATTCACTTTTTTTGTGGTATGAAAAGTGATCAAAAATGCGCTATTTTGGACTTTGGAATTTTTTTGCGCGTACGTCATTGAACGTGCGGTTTTAAAAGTGGTATATTTTTATAATTCGGACATTTCCGCACGCGGTGATACCACATATGTTTATTTTTATTTACACTGTTTCATTTTTTTTACTAGGAAATGCCGGGTGATTTAAACTTTTAATTCAGAAGGGAATACCTGAAAGGGTTAACTTTTTTTTAACTTTTTTTTTTTTTGCGAGCTCATAGCTCCTATAGGGACCTATGAGCTTGCAATGGCCGATTGCATACACAGATTGTTGTCTTGTCGTTGCATAGCAACAAGCTGTGTAATCGGCGGTTGATTGCTCCAGCCTGTAACTCAGGCATGGAGCAATCAATCAGAGCCGGGACACCGACGGAAGAAGGTAGGGACCTTCTTCTTTCCGGGTAGCTGATCGGGGCATCGCGATTTTATCGCGATGACCCCGATCAGCCCGACTGAGCAGCTGGGAAGCATTTACTTTCACTTTTGATGCGGCGCTCAGCTTTGAGCGCCGCATCGGGAAGGGTTAATAGCGATTGGCCGAACGATCGCGGCCGCCCGCTATTAGCCGCGGGTCCCGGCTGTGAATAGGTGCCGGGACCATCCTGCTATGACACAATATTTGTGAAGTGTTGGTGTGGCACCATGGTCAATCTACTCTAATGTATCAGGCATTGGTGGGTGAAAATCCTGGCTGATCCATACCTGATTCATCTTCACAAAAGGTCAGTCTCTCCACATTTTTCATGGACTGACAAGTTCTCCTTGGGGTTACTATGGCCCCCCGCCGCACTAAACACATGCTCTGATGGCACACTACTGGCCAGGCAGGTCAGCTTTTCCAGGGCAAACTCTGCTAGTTAAAAATCTAATTTGGCTGCCCAGAAGTCCAGCAGATCTTCAAGGTGTGTTGGCATGGTCATGTCAAGGTATGCCATTACCTGCTGGTTCAGGTCCTGCTCCAGGTCTACCTGCTTCTGATGAGTTGCTTCACTATGGGGGTGAAGAAAGCTACTCATCAGCGACTGTAGACTCAGGCTGCTGATGGAGATGGTACTGCTCCTGCCACCCCACCCCTCCCCAGCCGCCATGGCAGTGGAAGGTGAGCGCAGAGGGCCCCCAGAGTAAGACCTGTGAGAGGATGGACGATAGCGCAGATAGGCATCGTCAGACTGACTACGTAGGATGCCTCTGTAGTAGGTAAGTTTGTCCTCCCTCTCAGTTGGTGTAAAAAAGGCCTCCATTTTGTGGCGGTAGCGAAGATCCAATAAGGAGGAGAGCCAGAAGTCATCCCGCTGCCAAATGGTGGCAATTCGGCGGTCACTACGCAAGCAAGTGAGCATGCAGTGTGCCATTTGTGCAAGTGACTCAGAGGGGGACTCCCTGCCTCCATCTCCACTGCATACTGCCACGGTGTGTCTGGGTCCTCTGTCTTGCCTTCCTCATAACCCTCTAGCTCCTCTAGTTGCTCCTACTCCTCCTTTCCTGTCAGATGACAAAAAAAACGCCCATCTCGCAAAACCTAAACTGTGCTCCACTGTTCCCCTCCCCCTCCTCCAGTTTAGCCCCTACAGGGCTCATGTGGCCGCGAGATGTAGGCGCCATGTCTCCAGTGCCCTGACAAGCAATTGTTTCCAACACGTGTTGTACTAGATGAAGCAGTGGAATGACGTTGTTCATCCCGTAATCCTGGAAACTGACTAAAAATGTGGCTTCCTCAAAGGGCCTGAGAAAACGGCAGGTGTCATGTATGAGCTGCCATTGGTTGACATTGAAGTTACACAGGAGAGTCCCCCTATCCGCTTGGATCATCAAAAAATTGGTGATAGCTTTTCTCTGTTTGTATAGTCGGTCCAACATATGGAGGGTAGAATTCCAATGTGTGGAAACATTGCAAATCAGACTACGTTAGGGGACGCCGTTCTGACGCTGCAGCTCAAAGAGGGTGTGCTTTGCGGTGTACGAGTGGCTGAAGAGCATGCAAAGTTTCCTTCCCATTGTTAGGATGTCTTGCAGATGTGGGGGAGGGGAACACTTTAGGAACTGCTCGACAACCAGATTGAACACGTGTGCCATGCTGGGCACATGGTTCAGCCTTCCTTGTCGCAGCGCAGACAAGAAGTTCTTCCCGTTATTGGTCACCATGTTTCCCATTTCCAGTTTTCGTGGAGTAAGCCATGATTCGATTTCTTTATGAATGACTTTTAGCACTTCCTCCCCTGTTTGCCTCCATTCGCCAAGGCAAACCATGTGAAGAACAGCGTAACACTGCTGTGCCCTGCACACATGATATGCTGGAGGGGCACTGAGACTTTTCCATGCAGTGGAGGCCGAGGACACAGTGGTGGTAGAGGAGACAGAGTCACATACTGTCGAAGGACCAACGGTCTGAGAACGTGGAGGCAGAAGCGGCGTGACCTGTCCAAGTTGCTGTTGTGGCTGTGCAGGAACCACATTCACCCAGTGGGCCGTAAAGGACATGTATTTTTTCTGACCGTAGTTGCAGCTCAAGGACTGGCCCACCTTCTGTTCCACAAAATTGTGCAGGGCTGGTACTGCCTTCTTCACAAGGAAATGATAGCTTGGGACTCTCCACACTTGAAAAGGGAGGGACTGCAGCACCAGCAACTTGTACAGGAGCCTATTCAGCTTCCGCACCGTTTCATTGTTGATGCATATTGTTGACTCTTGGACATTGCTTCGCTGATGGATTGCTGGCAGAATGACTGACTTGAAGTAGGAGGAGCATCTGGAGTGACAGAAGATGAGTATGACACACAGCTCCCTTCGGCTGAGGTGGTGGAGCCTTGGCTGGCTGAAACAGGGAGCAGCGTGCCACAAGGTGATGCAGCAGGCTGGACCACCACATCGGAGCCACGGTTCTCCCAGGCTGCTTTATGGTGATGCTGCATATGTTGACGCAGGGCCGTGGTGCAAACATTGGGATCCTGTCCACGCTTCACCTTCTGCCGACACATCTTGCATCGTCCAACTGACTACGTAGGATGCCTCTGTAGTAGGTAAGTTTGTCCTCCCTCTCAGTTGGTGTAAAAAAGGCCTCCATTTTGTGGCGGTAGCGAAGATCCAATAAGGAGGAGAGCCAGAAGTCATTCCGCTGCCAAATGGTGACAATTCGGCGGTCACTACGCAAGCAAGTGAGCATGCAGTGTGCCATTTGTGCAAGTGACTCAGAGGGGGACTCCCTGCCTCCATCTCCACTGCATACTGCCACGGTGTGTCTGGTCCTCTGTCTTGCCTTCCTCATAACCCTCTAGCTCCTCTAGTTGCTCCTACTCCTCCTTTCCTGTCAGATGACAAAAAAAAAAAAAACACCCATCTCGCAAAACCTAAACTGTGCTCCACTGTTCCCCTCCTCCAGTTTAGCCCCTACAGGGCTCATGTGGCCGCGAGATGTAGGCGCCATGTCTCCAGTGCCCTGACCAGCCATTGTTTCCAACACGTGTTGTACTAGATGAAGCAGTGGAATGACGTTGTTCATCCCGTAATCCTGGAAACTGACTAAAAATGTGGCTTCCTCAAAGGGCCTGAGAAAACGGCAGGTGTCATGTATGAGCTGCCATTGGTTGACATTGAAGTTACACAGGGGAGTCCCCCTATCCGCTTGGATCATCAAAAAATTGGTGATAGCTTTTCTCTGTTTGTATAGTCGGTCCAACATATGGAGGGTGGAATTCCAATGTGTGGAAACATTGCAAATCAGACTACGTTAGGGGATGCCGTTCTGACGCTGCAGCTCAAAGAGGGTGTGCTTTGCGGTGTACGAGTGGCTGAAGAGCATGCAAAGTTTCCTTCCCATTGTTAGGATGTCTTGCAGATGTGGGGGGGGGAACACTTTAGGAACTGCTTGACAACCAGATTGAACACGTGTGCCATGTAGGGCACATGGTTCAGCCTTCCTTGTCGCAGCGCAGACAAGAAGTTCTTCCCGTTATTGGTCACCATGTTTCCCATTTCCAGTTTTCGTGGAGTAAGCCATGATTCGATTTCTTTATGAATGATTTTTAGCACTTCCTCCCCTGTTTGCCTCCATTCGCCAAGGCAAACCATGTGAAGAACAGCGTAACACTGCTGTGCCCTGCACACATGATATGCTGGAGGGGCACTGAGACTTTTTCATGCAGTGGAGGCCGAGGACACAGTGGTGGTAGAGGCGACAGAGTCACATACTGTCGAAGGACCAACGGTCTGAGAACGTGGAGGCAGAAGCGGCGTGACCTGTCCAAGTTGCTGTTGTGGCTGTGCAGGAACCACATTCACCCAGTGGGCCGTAAAGGACAAGTATTTTTTCTGACCGTAGTTGCAGCTCAAGGACTGGCCCACCTTCTGTTCCACAAAATTGTGTAGGGCTGGTACTGCCTTCTTCACAAGGAAATGATAGCTTGGGACTCTCCACACTTGAAAAGGGAGGGACTGCAGCACCAGCAACTTGTACAGGAGCCTATTCAGCTTCCGCACCGTTTCATTGTTGATGCATATTGTTGACTCTTGGACATTGCTTCGCTGATGAATTGCTGGCAGAATGACTGACTTGAAGTAGGAGGAGCATCTGGAGTGACAGAAGATGAGTATGACACACAGCTCCCTTCGGCTGAGGTGGTGGAGCCTTGGCTGGCTGAAACAGGGAGCAGCGTGCCACAAGGTGATGCAGCAGGCTGGACCACCACATCGGAGCCACGGTTCTCCCAGGCTGCTTTATGGTGATGCTGCATATGTTGACGCAGGGCCGTGGTGCAAACATTGGGATCCTGTCCACGCTTCACCTTCTGCCGACACATCTTGCATGTGGCCATGTTAACCTCCTCCGGATGTTTGATGAAAAACTTCTTGGCTGGTCAGTAGCTGCTGACTGTCCTCTAGATCGTCCTCACTAAATAGTGGAGCTGAACCCACAGCATAAGATACTTCTGTGCCACTCCTCTGTGCAAGTCCTGGCACTTCTCTGTCTGACATACTTAGTGCGTATATGAGGGGAGTACAATACGCTCCACTACGCTTAAAAAGTATTTGTGTACAACACCAGCTTGTGTGAACTTTGCCTGGCCTTTCACAGTATCTAGGCCCTTGAGACTTTAACAGGAACTAAATAGTACACCACTTAGATGTACGTATGTGGAATGCACATATGAGGGGAGGACAATGCGCAACAGTACGCTTAAAAAAGTATTTGTGTACAACATCAGCCAGTGTGTACTTTTGCCAGGCCTTTTACAGTATCTAGGCCCTTGAGACTTTAACAGGAATAAAATAGTACACCACTTAGATGTACGTATGTGGTATGCACTTATGAGGGGAGGACAATGCACTCCAGTACATTAAAAAAAGTATTAGTGTACAAAACCAGCCGGTGAGTACTTTTGCCTGGCCTTTCACAGTATCTAGGCCTTGAGACTTTAAAAGGAGCAAAATAGTACACCACTTAGATGTACGTATTGTAAGGATTTCTCCCTGGGGATAGCTCTGGGATCATCCTTGACTCTGCCACAGGACACATTTCCACTTCAATCAGCAGGCAAACAACAGTACTTTATGCAAGTCCGGCCCCTTCCCTTGCCACAGTATGTGGTATGCACTTATGAGGGGAGGACAATGCGCTACAGTACGCTTAAAAAAGTATTTGTGTACAACACCAGACAGTGTGTACTTTTGCTTGGCCTTTCACAATATCAAGGCCCTTGAGACTTTAACAGGAACAAAATAGTACACCACTTAGATGTACGTATGTGGTATGAACTTATGAGGGGAGTACAATGCGCTCCAGTATGCTTAATAAAGTATTTGTGTACAACACCAGCAGTACACTCCAGTGCTGCAGCACACAGTCACTGTGTACTACACCCAAAATTGCACTCTCTCAATCTCACTCCCTTCCCTATCAGTGCTTCTAGACAGAATTTGTTCTTGAGCTGAATCGCTGCTGTTCTGTGCAACACACTGCTCTCTGTCCCTCTCTGTAATAGAAGGCTGTAGTGACTGGGAGGTGAATCGCTGCAGTAAGAATGCTTTTCTGTGCAACACACTGCTCTCTGTCCCTCTGTGCTACAGAACGCTGATGCGACTAGGAGGTGAATCGCTGCTGGAAAAAGCTTTTCGGGCCAACACACATCGCTGTCTGTCCCTATCTATCTCTCTGCAATGAAAGGCTGAAGTGATTGGCCACAATATGGCTGCCGATCACATAGGGCTGTGACATCACAGGGGTGACTGGCTGCTGATAGGCTGCATGCTGCATGTGATTCAGGGTAATCCTGCCTACCGTTGTTCCCACCTTCCCAGGATTCCTTGCCCCATGTCCTCACATGTGGATCCACCATTTTAGATGCCCTGGAGCCTCGACCGCACTAAATGGAGTTTAATGAAGCGATTGCGTGAATTCATCGCGCCAATATTCGCATTCGTTGTAAATCGAATTTTTCTTGAAATTTGTCACAAATTCGGATTTGTCAGCTTAGATTCACTCATCCCTAATGGCACCTATAAGGAGTAATTTGTGATATTCAATTCACTACCCATTTCGGAATCCCCTTGACTAGCCTACCTGTGTGACTGTAAGATGCACACTTGCAGATATAGAGAAAACAGTCTCTTTAACACTAAGCCAAAGTACATTCCCTGATTAGTATTCTTAGTACCACTTTAGCTTGTTCAATGCACAGATAAACTTTATAGTTAATTTGTATTTACACTACATGCCTCTTAGGCTAAGTTTCCACTTTTTTTTTCTCCTGGCAGTTTGTGGAAAACTGCCACTGCAGTTTTTGAGCCAAAGCTAGAAGTGTATTCATAAGGAATAGGACATATAAAGGAAGGACTTACACTTCACCTCCCTTAGGCTAAGTTTCCACTTTTTTTTTCTGGCAGTTTTTGGAATACTGCCACTGTAGTTTTTGAGCCAAAGTCAGAAGTGGATCCATAAGGGAGGAGAAGTGTAAGTCTTTCCTTTATATGTCCTATTCCTTTTGAATACATCTAGGGCTTTGGCTCAAAAACTGCAGTGGCAGATCTCCAAGAACTACCAGAAAAAAAAAACAAGTGGAAACTTAGCCTTATACTATTTTCTGCTTTGCAGGAGAAGGCTTACCACAGAGTAGGACCAGTTTCTCACCAGTACAAACACCTGTAGACAGTATAAACTTGGACTAGACAGTACAGTTAATATAAACAGTGGCTCGGGCTATTTAACAATCTGGGTGCCTCTTTAGACTGTCTAGTTTAAGTTTACAATATCTATAGTATTAGTTGATTTACTTTACACCAAATTTGTGCACCAAAACCATGCCCCATTTTCTGTTTCCAAGTAAAGCCACACACCCCGAATATATTCTTTAATTTATAGTGCCCTATCTCTTCAATGTACTATCTCTTCCCTTTCTGTACAAAGACCGTTTTTAGTGTTTCTGTGAAGAGGAGATATAAATCTTGTTTAGCAGTCTAAATAAGCATGTAAGTCCTTTAATGTTTACACAGTGAAGGAATACAGTGGTAAGTGCTTCATTTGATACTATGAATAGTGGAATCTGCAAGCTATACATATGCTCAACTATAAAGAGAAAATAAATGAGCCCATGTTGACAACATCTTTAGGATTAACACAATCATATTCAGGGCTGCCATCAGAAATTTTGGGGCCCCTTACACTGCTCACTGCCTGGGCCACCACTGCCTGGTGTGTCCCCAAGGCGGCCCCCAGGGCCGGCCCGCCATATTCCCTATTGGCAATGAAAGAAATATTTTGAAAACACAGGACAAGAAAAAAGAAGAAGAGCCTTTTAATTGAATGAGGAAGGAGGAAATTAGAAAATATTATCACCATACATATTACTATCATACTGTTACTGACCAAATTCTGTATACTGAGACCAATATTACTAATAATACCAGTATACAAGGAGAATTATCACAATACATATTATTTCAAAAAATATTTTGAAAACAAAGGACAAGAAAAAAGAAGAGCCTTTTAATTGAATGAGGAAGGAGGAAATTAGAAAATATTATCACCATACATATTACTATCATATTGTTACTGACCAAATCCTGTGTACTAAAACCAATATTACCAATAATATCACACCATGACCACTGCCGTAACATAGTGACTGTATTAAAATCACAGAACATAGACCAATATTCCCCCATACAAAGCCCATAAAGCAGTGACCCGCAGCTATGCAGAGGCGCTGCGGACCGTATAAGTGATTACAGTGCATTTATTGACTCACAGGAGACGTCTTCTTTGAGTCTTTCTCTTTCCTTTTCTTCTCTGTCTTGCTCAGACCATCATGAAGTCTTCTTCCAATCATGATTCATCTTCACAGAATCTGACAAACAAACATACATATTAGCCTTCACAAATTTCAGCACATTCCCCACCTGTTCCCCACTCTTAGTGCCCTAAATAATGCCCCTCTTGGGGTGTGTTGGGGGGAAAGGGTAGGGGGATTGGGTGGTGGTGGGTAGGTAATTTCCTCTCCCCTATTAGGTAAGGCCCCCATTAGGTACGTAGGGTATGCCCTCTATATGGTAAAAGCCCCCAGCAGATCAGTAATACCCCAGTAGGTAGGTAATTGCCCCAGGAGGTAGGTAGTAGATGATGCCCCCAGTAGGTATTAGGCAATGCCCCTAGGTAGTTCGTAGGAAATGCTCCCAGGTAGGTCATAGGTAATACCCCCAGTAGGTAAGTGGTAGGTAATGTGGGTAGTGCCCCCCAGGAAAGTAATGACCCCAGTAGGTAGTGCCCTCAGTAAGTAGTTCACCCCAACAAGATAGTGCCACCAGGTAGCTCATCCCCACAGCAGATAGTGTTCACAAGAAGGTCATACTCCCTGGTAGGTTGTGCCACTACTATAGTGTCCTATATACTATATAATGTCCCTAATTGATAGTGCCTCTAGTAATAATGCCCCCAGGTAGGTTGCAGGTAGATAGTGCCCCTAATAGATAGTGCCCTCAGTAATAGTGCTACCAGGAGATGCCCCTCAGCAGGTAGTGCCTCCAATAACTGTGCTCCCAGGTAGGAGATGCCCCCAGCAGGTAGTTCCCCCAGGTAGGAGATGCCCCCAACAGGTAGTGCCCCCCAGCTAGGTAGGAGATGCCCCTAGCAGGTAGTGCCCCCAGCCAGGTAGGAGATGCCCCCAGCAGGAAGTGCTCTCCAGCCAGGTAGGAGATGGCCCCTGCAGGTAGTGCCCCCCCAGCCAGGTAGGAGATGGCCCCAGCAGGTAGTGCCCCCCCCCCAGCCAGGTAGGAGATGCCCCCAGCAGGTAGTGCCCCCAAGCCAGGTAGGAGATGCCCCCAGAAAGTAGTGCCCCCCCAGCCAAGTAGGAGATGCCCCCAGCAGGTAGTGCCCCCATGTATGTCGTTACTGCAGTAATAGTGCCCCCCAGGTAGGAGATGTCCCCAGAAGGTTAAGCCTCAATATAGATAGGGCCTCCACTACAAAATGCCCCCAGATAGGTTCTCTTAAAAATAAAATAAAAAATCCCACTCACCTTTCTGCAGATCATGCATGGCTGCCGGGGCCCCTGGATCCTCCGGAGCGGAACAGGACACATTGGCAGACCGCGTGATGAAATGACATCATCACGCGGCCTGCAGCATAGTCTACGCAGCCTGTATGCACATTGTGTACGCTATTTGCGTAATGTACGTATAGGAGCAGGATATTTCTTTATTCTGTACGTAGTATACGTGCGCAATTGGCGTAATGTACGTACAGAAGCAGGGGACCGTTGTTTAAACAGCAGCCTTCTGCTTTTGTGCTGGGGCTGTTGCAGGGGGGTGCAGCTGGGGATCGGGCCCTTGTGGCAGCCCGGGCCCCTTACTGGCGGCCCTGATCATATTAGAGGAAAAGGCTGTGATTTATTTTTAGAAGACTTAAGCTGCTGAATAAACAACTGCTAGAAGAGAGCGTGAAGGTTGCTAGTGCAGTCAAGGACAATTTTCAGCCTATTTGCTGTAGCAGAGCAACATATGACACAGAGAGGACAAGTTGTCATGAGTAATCTCAGCACTCAAAGAGGTGTTTTTATTGTTCTGAATGTATATGCATTATGTAGCAAACAATTCCATGGATGTCACACTTCACTTCAGAGTACAGTACATTGCATAATGCGTTGAAGAGGTGGAAGAATAGCAAAATGGAGAACAACACATTCTCTGAATGGATACACAGGTTTTTCTCTTCAGTACAATATACTTAAAAGGTTTAACCCCTAGACGACATTGGGGGTAAATGTACACCCTTGCTGTCTGGGACTTAACGTACCAGGTAAATATGAAGTGAGTATAGGAGCTGAACTTTTTTCATTGGCGGTGAGTGAACAGTAGCCAGAAACCTGCCTCTAATGACAGGGAGCGGCGATCCCGCTGCTCTCCGTCATTAACCCGATCACAGCATCTATTAAACCCCATGCTCATTGGACCAACACAATGTGATTGAGAGGGTACCAATGAGCTAAAATGACAGCGAAGGGTCCCCTCACCTGCCTCCAGCAGCTGGATCGCCGGTCCTATGATGCATTCTGGCTTAGCCAGGCTGTATCTGTGGAGCACCAATCACACTGTATAATGCCATGCAATAGGCATAGCATTATATAGTGAATGCAATCTAGTGATTGCATATAAAATCCCCTATGGAGTCTTAAAAAGTGTAATCTATATATATAAAACTCAATGGCCCATATTTACTATTGCAAACTGGACATGTTTTGTCGGGTTGTGTGCCAGATTCTGTCGCATTGCGCCAGAAATTCTGTCTGCGCCAGATTTTGCGCCAGAATTTGCGCCAGACTTGAAAAAACCCTGACTAACTCTCCATTTTGCTAAGAAAACCCTAAAAAGGGGCGTGGTTGCCGGAAAAGGGGACGTGGTCTCCAAAAAGGGGCGTGTTCCCGACATTTTCACAAAAACCCAACACATTTACTAAGGTTTCCACATAAAATGTGGTGGATTTGAGCGGAGGAAAACCCTACAGATCAGAGCATGTGTAAAAAAAAGCAAAGTGTAGGGAAAGTGTAAAATGTAGGGAAACCTTAGTAAATACCGAGGAAAATAAATTTTAGGGAATTAAAACCCACAAAGAAACTTAAATGGGCACTGTAACCAACTTTATTTTTTGATATGTTGTAGTACTTATGTACTACAACATATCTCTAATATACTTATATTATTTATTTTTTTATTAAAATTGTTTAATTTACATTTGAAAACCGGCCACTAGGGGTCTCCCTCCTAGTGGCCGGCTGCAGCCTGGCGTGACGTTACGCCTGAAAAAGGACTAATTTTGGCCTGGCAATCAGTCCTTTTTCAGTTAGGCGGCACTCGCTCCCTGCCTGTCAATCAGACAGGCAGGGAGCAAGCGCATTGGCTCCCCGGCCACTGGCTGGGAGGCCACTCCTCCCGCACATCGCCGCCGCCTCGTCGTCGCCGCTGTCCCTGCACCCCCCCGGCCGGACTCTGCAGTAAGTGTAATGAGGGAACGGGGTATGCGGGAGGAGGGTTTGTGATGGAGGGAATGGGGTATGCGGGGGGGGGGGGGGGGGGTTGTGATGGAGGGAATGGGGTATGGCATGGGGGGGAGGGAGACGGAGGGGACGCATGTCACTAACTAATAGTTTATCTACACAGGGTGCCTCCAACTGTTTCAATACTACAACTCCCAGCATGCCCTGACAGCCAATAGATGTCAGGGCAAGCTGGGAGTTGTAGTGATGAAACAACTGGAGGCACCCTGTGTAGATGAACTAAGGGCGGAAGTCCCCCCCCCAGCAGGCATCAGTGACGTGGTCCCTGCTGGGGAAGTCTGCCTGGTAGTGAGCACACTGCCAGGCAGACAAAAGGCATTTTTAATATAGTAAAAATAAAAATTGAAAGCAGGGAGGGGGTTAGGGATAGATTGGCAATAGGCAGGGACAGAAAAAAAAAATAGGATGGTGGGAGCTACCCTTTAAACTCCACTCTTAGTAAATAAGGGCCAATGGGGGAGATTTATCAAAACCTGTGGACAGGAAAAGTTGCCCAGTTGCCCATAGCAACCAATCAGCTCACTTCTTTCATTCTTAACAAGGCCTGTGAAAAATGAAAGAAGCAATCTGATTGGTTGCTATGGGCAACTGGACAACTTTTCCTGTCCACAGGTTTTGATAAATCTCCCCCAATGTGTGTAAGTGTGTATGTTCCAGCATAACGTCCAACCGGCTAAAGATATTAACAGAAAACTTTGCACACATGTTACTAATATGTCAACAACAAACATAGGATAGGTAATTTAACCCTTACTCACTCCCATTTGCCATGGTCAGGGTTTTTGTTTAAAGTCCCATACAAGTCTATGGGAAATATATGTTACTGCATAACTTCAAAACGGCTGGAGATATTTTGATAATAATTGGTCACATGTTACTTATCTGTCCACTTAAACTATAGGATAGTTAATTTAACCCTTAACTACCCCCATTTGAGAGGGTCGGGGTTTTTGTTTAAAGTTCCATGCAAATCAATGGGAAATGTATGTTCCCACATAACTTCCGTATGGCTGGAGATATTTCAATTTCGATATGAGGTCGGGAAATGAGGTCAAGATAGGAGGTCGGGATATGAGGATGGGATATGACGACGGGATATGAGGATGGGATATGAGGTTGAGATATGACAACGGACTATGAGGAGGGGATAGGAGGTCTGGATAGGAGGTCGAGATATGAGGATGGGATATGAGGTCGGGATATGAGGATGGGATATGAGGACGGGATATGAGATCGAGATAGGAGGACAGGAAGTCAGAATATGAGGATGGGATAGGAGGATGGGATATGAGGTCGGGATAGGAGGTTGGGATAGGAGGCCAAGATATCAGGTCGAGATAGGAGGTTGAGATATGAGGTCGGGATATGAGGTCGGGATATGAGGACAGGATATGAGGACAGGATATGAGGTCGAGATAGGAGGTCGGGATATGAGGACGGGATAGGAGGTCGAGATATGAGGACCGGATAGGAGGTCAGGATATGAGGTTGAGATATGATGATGGGAGATGAGGTCAGGATATGAGGACAGGATATGAGGTTGAGATATTAGGACGGGATATGGGGTCGGGATATGACAACAATATATGAGGACGGGATATGAAGTCAAAAGTTTCCTCCTCTGTTGGTTTTCCTCCTCAACAAGGATTAGGAAGGAAAAACCAGGCAATGCCGGGTACTCAGCTAGTATAAAAAAAGTTTCAAATGTTTTTAAAATTATATAAAATCCCCTCCCCTAATAAAAAATAAAATCACCCTTCTTGTAACATTTTATCAAAACTCTAAAGATCACATCATTGAAAAATGAGCCCTCATAGAGTCCCGTATATGGAAAAATAAAAAAGATATGAAACAAAAAAATGAAACAATGAAAACAATGGAAAATGGTACAATTAAAGGTGTAACAATAAAGTAAAATTGCTGTACTTGGGCATCTCTAGCATTCCCATAGAAATTAATGGAGTACGTGCCGTCTGTAGCACACACTCCTCTCACACTGCGGAGGCGCCGAGCAATAGATCGTGGGGGGTCCCAGTGGTTGGAACCACTGTGATCAGATACCCTATCCTATGGATAGGGGATAAGTTGTTTTTTGCTGGACAACCCCTTTAAGATTTTTAAATAGATAAAATTTACAAATCTGTATTACTTTCTGGCAACTAATGATTTGAATTTTTTTTCCCCCTTTGGAGTACCCCATTAACCCCTTAAGGACCCAGCCAATTTTCACTGTAGGACACGGCCAATTTTTGCACATCTGACCACTGTCATATTAAACATTAAAGCGGTACTCCGGTGAAAACCTTTTTTCTTTTAAATCAACTGGTGGTAGAAAGTTAAACATATTTGTAAATAACTTCTATTAAAAAATCTTAATCCTTCCAGTACTTATTAGCTGCTGAATGCTACAGAGGAAATTCCTTTCTTTTTGGAACACTGATGACATCACGAGCACAGTGCTCCCTGCTGACATCTCTGTCCATTTTAGCAACCATGCATAGCAGATGTATCCTAAGGGCAGCATGGTGGCTCAGTGGTTATCACTGCTGCCTTGCAGTGCTGGGGACTTAGGTTCAAATCCCATTAAGGACAACAATAAAGAAAGAGTTGTTATTATTATTATAATAACGTCAGCAGAGAGAACTGTGCTCGTGATGTCATCAGAGAGCATTCCATAAAGAAAATAATTTCCTCTGTAGTATTCAGCAGCTATTAAGTACAGGAAGGATTACGATTTTTTAATAGAAGTAATTTACAAATATGTTTAACTTTCTGCCACCAGTTGATTTAAAAGAAAAAAGGTTTTCACCGGAGTACCCCTTTAATAACTCTGGGATGCTTTTACCTTTCATTCTGATTCCGAGAATGTTTTTTCGTGACATATTCTACTTTATGTTAGTGGTAAAATTTTGTCGATACTTGCATCATTTCTTGGTGAAAAATTTCAAAATTTGATGAAAAAATTGAAAATTTAGCATTTTTTTTACTTTGAAGCTTTCTGCTTATAAGGAAAATTAATATTCCAAATAAATTATATATTGATTCACATATAAAATATGTCTACTTTATGTTTCCATCATAAAGTTGACATGTTTTTACTTTTGGAAGACATCAGAGGGCTTCAAAGTATAGAAGCAATTTTCCAATTTTTCACAAAATTTTCTAAATTGAAATTTTTCAGGGACCAGTTCTGTTTTGAAGTGGATTTGAAGGGCCTTCTTATTATAAATACCCCACAAATGACCCCATTATAAAAACTGCACCCCTCAAAGTATTCAAAATGACATTCAAAAGGTTTGTTAACCCTTTAGGTGTTTCACAGGAATAGCAGCAAATTGAAGGAGAAAATTCAAAATCTTAATTTTTTTACACTGGCATGTTCTTGTAGACCCAGTTATTGAATTTTTACAAGGGGTAAAAGGAGAGAAATCTTCCTAAAATGTGTAACCTAATTTCTCTCGAGTAAGAAAATACCTCATATGTGTATATCAAGTGTTCGGCGGGCGCAGTAGAGGGCTCAAAAGGGAAGGAGATTTTGGAGACTGAGTTTTTCTGAAATGGTTCTTGGGGGGCATGTCACATTTAGGAAGCCCCTATGGTGCCAGAACAAAAAAACAAAAAAAACAAAAACGGCATGCTATTTTGGAAACTACACCCCTCAAGGCATGTAACGAGGGGTCCAGTGAGCCTTAACACCCCACAGGTGTTTGACGATTTTTCGTTAAAGTGTGATGTGAAAATGATAATTTTTTTTCACTAAAATGCTAGTTTTCCCTCAAATTTTAAATTTTTACAAGGGATAATAGGACAAAATGCCCCCCAAAATTTGTAATCCCATCTCTTCTGAGTATGGAAATACCCCATGTTAGGGCATAAAATGCTTTGCGGGCAAACTACAATGCTCAGAAGAGAAGGAGTCACATTTTAGCTTTTGAAAAGCAAAATTTGATGAAATGGTTTTTGGGGGGCATGTCCCATTTAGGAAGCCACTATGGTTCCAGGACAGCAAAAAAAAATTCCACGTGGCATACTATTTTGGAAACTACACCCCTCAAGGCACGTCTCTTCTGAGTATGGAAACACCCCATGTGTGGACGTCAAGTGCTCTGCTGGCGCACTACAATGCTCAGAAGAGAAGGAGCGCCATTGAGCTTTTGGGAAAAAAATTGTTTGGAATGGAAGTCAGGGGCCATGTGCGTTTACAAAGCCCCCGTGGTGCCAGAACAGTGGACCCCCCCCCCCCCCCACATGTGACCCTATTTTGGAAACTACACCCCTCACAGAATTTAATAAGGGGTGCAGTGAGTATTTACACCCCACTGGCGTTTGACAGATCTTTGGAACAGGGGGCTGTGCAAATGAAAAATTTAATTTTTCATTTTCATGGACCACTGTTCCAAAAATCTGCCAGACACCTGTGGGGCGTAAATGCTCACTGTACCTCTTATTACATTACATGAGGGGTGTAGTTTCCAAAATGGGATCACATGTGGGTATTTTTTTTTTTGCGAATCACAAATTTAGGCCTCAAATGTACATGGTGCGCTCTCACTCCTGAGCCTTGTTGTGCGCCCGCAGAGCATTTTACGCCCACATATGGGGTATTTCTGTACTCAGGAGAAATTGTGTTACAAATTTATTTATTTTTTTTCCCTTTAACGCTTGTGAAAATAAAAAGTATGGGGCAACACCAGCATGTTAGTGTAAATTTTTTTATTTTTTTACACTAACAAGCTGGTGTAGCCCCCAACTTTTCCTTTTCATAAGGGGTAAAAGGAAAAAAAAGCCCGCCAAAATTTGTAGTGCAATTTCTCCCGAGTATGGAAATACCCCATATGTGGCCCTAAACTGTTTCCTTGAAATACGACAGGGCTCTGAAGTGAGAGAGCTCCATGCGCATTTGAGGACTAAACTAGGGATTGCATAGGAGTGGACATAGGGGTATTCTATGCCCGTGATTCCCAAACAGGGTGCCTCCAGCTGTTGCTAAATTCCCAGCATGCCTGGACAGTCAGTGGCTGTCCGGAAATGCTGGGAGTTGTTGTTTTGCAACAGCTGGAGGCTCCGTTTTGGAAACACTGCCATACAATACGGTTTTCATTTTTATTGAGGGGGACAGTGTACGGGGTGTATATGTTGTGTTTTACCCTTTATTATGTGTTAGTGTAGTGTAGTGTTTTTAGGGTACATTCGCACTGGCGTGGCGTGTTACGGTGAGTTTCCCGCTAGGAGTTTGCGCTGCGGTGAAAAATTTGCCGCAGCCCAAACTTGAAGCAGGAAACTTACTGTAAACCTGCCCGTGTGAATGTACCCTGTACATTCACATGGGGGGGGCAAACCTCGAGCTGTTTCAAAACTATAACTCCCAGCATGTACTGACAGACTGTGCATGCTGGGAGTTGTACTTTTGCAACAGCTGGAGACACACTGGTTGGGAAACCTTCAGTTAGGTTCTGTTACCTAACTCAGTATTTTCCAACCAGTGTTCCTCCAGCTGTTGCAAAACTACAACTCCCAGCATGTACTGATCGCCGAAGGGCATGCTGGGAGATGTAGTTATGCAATAGCTGGAGGTACACAACTACAACTCCCAGCATGCCGAGACAGCTGCTTGATGTTTGGGCATGCTGGGATTTGCAGTTTTGCAACATTTGGAGGGCTACAGTTTTAGAGAACACTGCAAAGTGATCTCCAAACTGTGGTCATCCAGCTGTTGCAAAACTACAAATCCCAGCATGCCCAGACAGCAAACAGTTGTTTGGGCATGCTAGGAGTTGTAGTTTTGCAAGTTCTGGAGGGCTGCAGTTTAGGGACCACTATATAGTGGTCTCAAACTG
The DNA here is from genome assembly GCF_029499605.1 of Hyla sarda. Taxonomy (NCBI): domain Eukaryota; kingdom Metazoa; phylum Chordata; class Amphibia; order Anura; family Hylidae; genus Hyla; species Hyla sarda. The sequence goes on from NC_079189.1 coordinate 360,153,268, forward strand.
TACCCTCTAGATGTTGCTAGGCAACTCAACGGCTTCTGTCTGATCCAGCCACGCATCATCGCCACCCCCCGATCTCAGTCGCCCGCCCGGATGGGTAAGTGGATCTTCAGCGCCGGTCCTCGTCATTTCCCCATCCTGCCCCGCCTATTTTGGGTAGGCAGGACGGGGAAAACAAAAGTTAACCCCCCCGCCCCCAATCTGCTATTGGTGGTCGGGTCTAGACCACCAATAGCAGGGATAGGAGGAGTGGCACCCCTGCCACCTCACTCCTATCACTTCAGGGGGATCCTGGGTGTCTTAGACAACCGCGATCCCCCTTATATTCCGGGTCACCGGGTCACTATAGACCCGCAATGACCTGGAATCGCGCAAATCGCAAGTGTGAATTCACTTGCGATTTGCCGCGATCACAAGCATGGGGGGGTCTGATGTCGGCGATCAGCAGGCATCCCGATCCGATCCCCGCCCGGCGCACGGCAGGGGCCGGAATTCTCCATGACGTACGCATACTTCATGGCTCCTTAAGTACCAGGGTGTCATGACATACGCGTACGTCAAGGGTCCTTAACCCCTTAAGGACCCGAGGTCTTTCCGTTTTTGCATTTTCGTTTTTTCCTCCTTACCTTTAAAAAATCATAACTCTTTCAATTTTTCACCCAAAAATCCATATGATGGCTTAATTTTTTTGCGCCACCAATTCTACTTTGTAATGACGTCAGTCATTTTACCCAAAAATCTATGGCGAAACAGAAAAAAAAATCAATGTGAGACAAAATTGAAAAAAACAAACGCCATTTTGTAATTTTGGGGGCTTCCATTTCTACACAGTACATTTTTCGGTAAAAATTACACCTTCTCTTTATTCTGTAGGTCCATACGGTTAAAATGATACCCTACTTATGTAGGTTTGATTTTGTGGTACTTCTGGAAAAAAATCAAAACTACATGCAGGAAAATTTATACGTTTAAAATTGTCATATTCTGACCCCTATAACTCTTTTATTTTTCCGCGTATGGGGAGGTATGAGGGCTCATTTTTTGTGCCGTGATCTGAAGTTTTTAGCGGTACTATTTTTACATTGATAGGACTTTTTGATAATTTTTTATTCATTTTTTCATTATATAAAAAGTTACCAAAAATGCACTATTTTGGGCTTTGGAATTTAGAATTGACCATGCGGTTTAATTAACAATATATTTTTATAATTCGGACATTTCCGCAAGCGGCGATACCACATATGTATATTTTTATTATTATTTACACAGTTTTTTTAATGGGAAAAGGGGGGTGATTCAAACTTTTAATAGGGGAAGGGTTAAACGATCATTATTCACTTTTTTTCACTTTTTTTTTGCAGTGTTATAGCTCCCATAGGGACCTATAACACTTCCCACACTGATCTTTTACATTGATCACTGATTTCTCATAAGAAACCTGTGATCGATGATTCTGCCGCTTGACTGCTCATGCCTGGATCTCAGGCACTGAGCAGTCGTTCGGCGATCGGACAGCGATAAGGCAGGTAGGGATCCTCCAGCTGTCATGTAAACTGTTTGGGATGCCGCGATTTCACCGCAGCTATCCCGAACAGCTCCCTGAGCTAAAAGTAAAGACAAAAAAAGACAACCGGGAGGCAGCGCCTCGTGTTTTATCCTTGGATGGTGAGGAATCCACTAAACTTACTGGGTAAGTACACCCAGGGCTTAAGTTAAGATGGCCGCTCACCTTTAAATGAAGAAAATGCGCATATCACCCCTCATCCGGGGTATCAAATGGTTAGGATAAGCTGCCAAGCCTGATGGTCAAAGGAGGACGTGGATCTTCCTCTAGGAACTGAAGAAATTATATAGGAAAAGACCACTGGAATCCAGGCGCTGCTTTATCCAAAGATGCAAGGATGCAGGTAGGTATTGTTAACCAGATACTTTTATTTATATTGTAGCATACAAGTTAGCAAGATCATGACGCGTTTCGGGGTCTGCTACCCCTTCCTCAGATGATCTAAGGAACTACTGACACCAGCAGACCTTATATAGTATCACAATGAAGGTAGTACAGGTCAAAAGGGGTGGGCTGGATGTGATGTCACATCCAGTCCACTTACAAGCAGCATAAAATAAAATAAAATACAGAGATAAAAGCTATTTATACACCATTGTAATATAGCTATATGAACACAAAATAAAACCCAATAAAGAAAAAGACAAAAAAGCAATAAAATACATGAAAAACGCTTATAGCTGTCACTGCGTTAAAGGGAAGTGCATCCCGGTAGTAATATATCAAAGCGAGGCTCCGTTGAGGGAGCCATCACAACAGTAAACAATGTAACATGTGGGCCGGTTGTAAACACTGGAGTCCCGATGTATACAGAGAGCTGACGGGATCTCCGCACGCAGAGCGCGCCAGCGTCTCACTGTCAGACCATCTCTAGGGACGCGTCGCTAGGCTGACACTCTGTAAACACAGAGGCAGCCAATCAAATTGCCGGAGGCGCGGCCTGCGCCGGAGAGCCGTCAGCAGTACGAGGGATACAGTCACATACTGTATCTCTGGTGTTAAAGCTGCGGGGTATCATTCTATAAAGAAAAAAAAGATATTAATTATCAGAGGGAGAAGCATATTTTACTGCAAAATAATAGAAGCCAAATAGCTATTGTTTATAGTAGGGTGTGATGCCTCAGAGGCGTTGCTAGGGACAACCACACAGAATCCCAATAGAGTGCATATATACTATTTGGGATTTAGAGAATATGACCACAAATTGGATATATAGAGGACATATCTTATAAACTATAGGTCCTATTTAGAATGGTTTGTGGGGACATATTATAAGTCCTATTCAGAATGCATATATCACATAAAGAAGGAATAAAATCAATTGTGTGTGTGTACCACGTCAAAACATCTAAAAAATGCCTGATAGTCAGATCAAAATTTAATAAAAAGCATATTAATAATACGGTATGTATAAATATAAAAATATATATTTATAAAAATAAAAAAAATTTTTTAATAACGGAAGGCCATACTTATAGGAATATTAAAGCATGCCTGATCGTTGTAAAATAAATATGCTATCATATCATCTAGGGGCAAGTCCAAAGAAAAAGCAGGAAAAGTCAGTACCATAAAATTAAAAATATATATAGATATAAAATATATAATACCAATTTGCATAAAATATTCCATATAAATAGAATCCTTACACTTTTACAGATTTTTATAGAGCACTTTCCACCATTTCGTTAAGACCTAACGGTACAAGAGTCTGGAGTTTAAAAATCCCAAAATTCTCTCTCCTTCTCAACAAGTTATCCATAGCAATATTTTCTATGGCTATAAGTTTAATGCAGCCAAAGTCTGAGTGATGATGAGAGACTAGATGCCGAGACACACTATGTAACATGAACCCAAGATTAGTATTGCTCCGATGTTTGTTAATCCTGTCTCGCTGGCATTGTATAGTTCGGCCCACGTATTGCAGACCACAAGGGCACTCTAGCAGGTATATAACAAACCTTGTTGAGCAGTTAATAAAGGTCTTAATATTGAAATTTTCATGAGAAATATTAGAGCAAAAATTTTTGGTGCGGTTTGCAATTGTGTCACAGCACTTGCATCTCACATGGCCACATTTTAAAGACCCAACTGTAGTTAGGAAGGTCTGTGGGTTTTTGTTAGATGCCTGCAATCTACTGGGCGCCAGGATGTTCTTAAGTGTCCGACCCCTTCTAAATGTAATGCCGGGCTTGGAAGGAAGCAAAGGTTTTAGAAAAGGATCTTTGCATTAAACATGCCAATGTTTAGCAAAGATATTGCGAATGGCCTGATTATCTTGATTAAAAGTAGTTATAAAATTACTAGACCATTCTGGTGTAGATTTGCGCTCCAAATCGCCTCCTTGTGTTCTCGTTGCTAGACACTCCTGCTGAGTTAGAGGTCTAGCTCTTTCTAGGGAGGATTTTACCAATTTTCTTGGATATTTTTTGGCGGCAAAATGTGCTTCAAGAATCTTGCTTTGTTTATCAAAATCACCCTGTAGTGTACAGTTCCTGCAGATTCTTTTGAACTGTCCGAAAGGAATATTCGTGAGCCATTTTTTACCAACACTAAACAGGTAATTCCCATTACCATTCCACAAGAATTGCTGGACCTCCTGGATCACTTACCTGGTGAGACCAACACGAATCTTCCTACAGGGAGATTCGACAACAGTGACAATTCCCTATTGGAGGACTTTCTTATCACCATACATCAGATCTCACCTACTATATCTACGCATGTTGTAGACCAACAGTTTTTCACTCCAACAGGACCTAATATTTCTCTTTCAGCTCTAACTGTACATGATTATCCAGACTTTGATAATTCCATACAAGCCAATAAAACAGCTTTTTAAGGACTTTCCTCCCGACCATGAATATCCCTCCACCCATAATATCACCACTGGAACCTCAACCAGTGGAGTTGATACAATTGGCACCTCCATTAGGTTTAAAAAGAAAAGACAGAGGAAAAGAGGGTGTAGAGGAGGTAGCAAGAGAAGAAAAGAAAAAGAGAACAAACCATCACAAGCTACAACAGAACCGTTAAGATTTTCAATTTATCCAATTATGTATTGGATGGAATTGAAACAGATGTACTGAAAAGGGGCCTTTCTTTTTGTCCTACAGACAAGTCAGAAAATTTTTCTCTTTTTATGGATCTAAATAATTTTATTAGGAAAATGACCATCAAATGCTTTTTCGCCATTAAGGACACAGGGAGGAAACGCCCCAGAGTGCAATCCGGTTACTACTCAAATTGAGACCCTAAATCCACCTGCCATACATACAGGGGTTCGTCCTAAATCCAATTTTTTCCCTCTATAATCTAGAGGTTGTTTTATTGAGACATTTTTCTCATTGGTTAACACAGAATTAGAAGGTCTTTCTAAAATAAAAAATAATAAATATCACAGCAATATTAATAGAAAGGAGGCACTAGCAATCAAGAAGCTAGCAGCTAATGACAGTATCGTAATTAAATCTGTAGACAAAGGGGGAGGGATCGTTATCATGAACTGAGAGGATTATCTAAAAGAAGCATTTAGACTCCTATCTGACATTAAATTCTATAGACCCCTCCCCTCTAATCCTACAATGGATTACACGAAAGGTTTGCATATATTAGTAACAAAAGGGTATAATGATGGTGTTCTTAATAAATTAGAGAAAAATTACTTAATGGTCACTGAACCGGCATTGCCTATCTTCTACTTTTATCGAAAGTACATAAGTGTACTAAGAATCCTCCGGGTCGACCAATCATTTCAGGGATTAATTGCCTGACTTCCAATTCGTCCCACTATGTGGATTTATTGCTCCAACAATATGTTCTTGGCCTTAAATCCTTCCTGAAAGACACGGCACAATTCATCAGTAGTGTAGTAGACACACCATGGGAGGACCACTACCATCTGGTCACCATGGATATTTCTTCTTTGTATACGGTCATTGATCATGAGTTGGGGGTCAATGCTGTTAAACATTTCCTGCTACAAGACACCACCATGCCAGATGCACAGAGAGAATTTATCCTGGATAGCTTGATGTTTATTTTGAAACATAACTATTTCGAATTTCAGAAACAGATATACTCTCAAGATACGGGTACCGCTATGGGCTCTAAAATGGCGCCTAGTTTTGCAAATTTATTTGTAGGATTGTTTGAGGAGACTTTAATTTATACTCACCCTCTATTTTCTCACTGTAAATCATATAAAAGAATCAGCAGGAACTGTACACTAGAGGGTGATTTTGATAAACAAAGCAAGATTCTTGAAGTACGTTTTGCCGCCAAAAAATATCCAAGAAAATTGGTAAAATCCTCCCTAGATAGAGCTAGACCTCTAACTCAACAGGAGTGTCTAGCACCGAGAACACAAGGAGGCAATTTAGAGCGCAAATCTACACCAGAATGGTCTGGTAATTTTATAACTACTTTTAAAGGGGTACTCCGCCCCTAGACATCTTATCCCCTATCCAAAGGATAGGGGATAAGATGTCAGATCGCTGGGGTCCTGCTGCTGGGGACCCCGGGGATCGCCGCTGCAGCACCCCGCTATCATTACTGCGCAGAGCGAGATCGCTCTGCACATAATGACGGGCAATACAGGGGCCGGAGCATCGTTACATCACGGCTCCACCCCTCGTGATATCACGGCCCGCCCCCGTAAATACAAGTCTATGGGAGGGGGCGTGGCGGTCGTCACGCCCCCTGCCATAGACTTGCATTAAAGGGGCGGGCCGTGATGTCATGAGGGGCGAAGCCATGACGTCACGCTGCTCCGGCCCCTGTAACGCCCGTCATTACGCACAGAACGAACTCGCTCTGCGCAGTAATGATGGCGGGGTGCCGCAGCGGCGATCCCCGGGGTCCCCAGCAGCGGGACAGCGGTGATCTAACATCTTATCCCCTATCCTTTGGATAGGGGATAAGATGCAAGGGGCGGAGTACCCCTTTAATCAAGATAATCAGGCCATTTGCAATATCTTTGCTAAACATTGGCATGTTTTATGCAGAGATCCTTTTCTAAAACCTTTGCTTCCTTCCAAGCCCGGCATTACATTTAGAAGGGGTCAGAAACTTAAGAACATCCTGGCGCCCAGTAGATTGCAGGCATCTTAGAAAAACCCACAGACCTTCCTAACTACAGTTGGATCTTTTAAATGTGGCCATGTGAGATGCAAGTGCTGTGACACAAATGCAAACCGCACCGAAAATTTTTGCTCTAATATTTCTCATGAAAATTTCAATATTAAGACCTTTATTAACTGCTCAACAAGGTTTGTTATATACCTGCTAGAGTGCCCTTGTGGTCTGTAATATGTGGGCCGAACTACACAATGCCTGCGAGACAGGATTAACAAACATCGGAGCAATACTAATCTTGGGTTCATGTTACATAGTGTGTCTCAGCATCTAGTCTCTCATCATCACTCAGACTTTGGCTGCATTAAACTTATAGCCATAGAAAATATTGCTATGGATAATCCCCAAAGAATTTGGGGATTTTTTAATTCCAGACTCTTGTCCCGTTAGGTCTTAACGAAATGGTGGAAAGTGCTCTATAAAAATCTGTAAAAGTGTAAGGATTCTATTTATATGGAATATTTTATGCAAATTGGTATTATATATTTTATATCTATCTATATATATTTTTTATTTTATGGTACTGACTTTTCCTGCTTTTTCTTTGGACTTGCCCCCAGATGATATGATAGCATTTATTTTACAACAATCAGGCATGCTTTAATATTCCTATAAGTATGGCCTTCCATTATTATTTTTTTATAAATATATATTTTTATATTTATACATATTATTAATTGTTTTTTATAAAATTTTGATCTATCAGGCATTTTTAGATTTTTGATGTGGTACACACACACAATTGATTTTATTCCCTCTTTATGTGATATATGCATTCTGAATAGGACTTATAATATGTCCCCACAAACCATTCTAAATAGGACCTATAGTTTATAAGATATGTCCTCTATATATCCAATTTGCGGTCATATTGTCTAAATCCCAAATAGTATATATGCACTCTATTGGGATTCTGTGTGGTTGTCCCTAGCAACACCTCTGAGGCATCACACCCTACTATAAACAATAGCTATTTGGCTTCTATTATTTTGCAGTAAAATATGCTTCTCCCTCTGATAATTAATATCTTTTTTTTCTTTATAGAATGATACCCCGCAGCTTTAACATCAGAGATACAGTATGTGACTGTATCCCTCGTACTGCTGACGGCTCTCCGGCGCAGGCCGCTCCTCCGGCAATTTGATTGGCTGCCTCTGTGTTTACAGAGTGTCAGCCTAGCGACGCGTCCCTAGAGATGGTCTGACAGTCAGCTCTCTGTATACATCGGGACTCAAGTGTTTACAACCAGCCCACATGTTACATTGTTTACTGTTGTGATGGCTCCCACAACGGAGCCTCGCTTTGATATATTACTACCGGGATGCACTTCCTTTTGATTCAGTGACAGCTATAAGCGTTTTTCATGTATTTTATTGCTTTTTTGTCTTTTGCTTTATTGGGTTTTATCTTGTGTTCATATAGCTATATTACAATGGTGTATAAATTGCTTTTTTCTCTGTATTTTATTTTATGCGGCTTGTAAGTGGACTGGATGTGACATCACATCAAGCCCACCCCTTTTGACCTGTACTACCTTCATTGTGATTCTATATAAGGTCTGCTGGTGTCATTAGTTCCTTAGATCATCTGAGGAAGGGGTAGCAGACCCCGAAACGCATCATGATCTTGCTAACTTGTATGCTACAATATAAATAAAAGTATCTGGTTAACAATACTTACATGCATCCTTGCATTTTTGGATAAAGCAGCACCTGGATTCCAGTGGTCTTTTCCTATATAATTTCTTCAGCTCCCTGAGCTAACCGGCATGGTTTCACTTTCATTTTAGATGCGGTGTTCAACTTTGAACGCCGCGTCTAAAGGGTTAATAGCGCGCGGCACCGCGATCAATGCCGCTCGCTATTAGCCACGGGTCCCGGCCGTTGTTAGAGGCGTGGCCCCGCGTTATAGATCGGTAGCGGACTCAGGACGTACAGGTACGCCCTGGGTCCTTAACAGGTTAAGGGGTTAAAGGGGTACTCCTGTGGAAAACTTCTTTTTTTTTTTTTAAATCAACTGGTGCCAGAAATTTAAACAGATTTGTAAATTACTTCTATTAAAAAATCTTAATCCTTCCAGTTCTTTTTAGGGGCTGTATACTACAGAGGAAATGCTTTTCTTTTTGGATTTCTCTTCTGTCACGACCACAGTGCTCTCTGCTGACATCTCTGTCCATTTTAGGAACTGTCCAGAGCAGCATATGTTTGCTATGGGGATTTTCTCTTGCTCTGGACAGTTCCTAAAATGGACAGCAGAGAGCACTGTGGCCGTGACAGAAGAGAAATCCAAAAAGAAAAGCATTGCCTCTGTATTTTACAGCCCCTAAAAGGTACTGGAAGGATTAAGATTTTCTGGCACCAGATGATTAAAAAAAAAAAAACGTTTTCCACGGGAGTACCCCTTTAACCCCTTAACGACGCAGGACGTATATTTACGTCCTGCGCCGGCTCCCGCGATATGAAGCGGGGTCGCGCCGGTCCCATCACATCGCATCGGTCCCAGTGCTCATCAACGGCTGGGACCCGCGGCTAATACCACACATCGCCGATCGCGATGTGCAGTATTAACCCTTTAGAAGCGGCGGTCAAAGCTGACCACTGCTTCTAAAGGGAAAGTGAAACTATCCCGGCTAGTCAGTCGGGCTGTTTGGGACCGCCGAGGTGAAATCGTGGTGTCCCAAACAGTTTACAGGACACCAGGAGGGCCCTTACCTGCCTCCTCGGTGTCCGATCGATGAATGACTGCTCCGTGCCTGAGATCCAGGCAGGAGCAGTCAAGCGCCGATAACACTGATCACAGGCGTGTTAATACACGCCAGTGATCAACTAGGAGATCAGTGTGTGCAGTGTTATAAGTCCCTATGGGACCTATAACACTGCAAAAAAAAAAAGTTAAAAAAAAGTGTTAATAAAGGTCATTTAACCCCTTCCCTAATAAAAGTTTGAATCACCCCCCTTTTCCCATAAAAAAAAATAAAACAGTGTAAATAAAAATAAATAAATAAACATATGTGGTATCGCCGCATGCATAAATGTCCGAACAATAAAAATATATCATTAATTAAACCGCACGGTCAATGGCGTAAGCGCAAAAAAATTCAAAAGTCCAAAAAAGCGTCTTTTTGGTCACGTTTTATACCATTTCCTGCATGTAGTTATGATTTTTTCCAGAAGTACAACAAAATGAAAACTATATAAGTAGGGTATCATTTTAACCGTATGGATCTACAGAATAATGATAAGGTGTCATTTTTACCGAAATATGCACTGTGTAGAAACGGAAGCCCCCAAAAGTTACAAAATGGCATTTTTTCTTCGATTTTGTCGCACAATGATTTTTTTTCCCCGTTTCGCCGTGAATTTTTGGGTGAATTACTAATTTCACCGCAAAGTAGAATTGGTGACACAAAAATAAACCATAATATGGATTTTTAGGTGGAAAATTGAAAGGGTTAAGGTAGGGAGGAAAAAACAAAAGTGCAAAAACTGAAAAACCCTGAGTCCTTAAGGGGTTAAGGCCGGCAAAAAATAATAAAAAATGAGGCTAGATGCTCGTATTTTATGTAAGGCACATATCATTTTAAACTTTGCAAATGCAATATTATCCTAAGGTGATGTCTTTTGATTGGTTGAAGCACATTGAAAGCCATCATTTTTTAAATGCATTGATATTGTTCATAGTTATCTAAGGAAACAGTTTGTCTATAATATCACCTTTAAGCCTGAAGGTAGACTTAACTATGATGCATTTCAGTTTTGCATTATACATGATAGTGCTAGAAGATACATTTATAATTCATAGACGTTAATAATTTACATGCAAACTTCACATCACATTTAATTATAGTATGTAAATTAGGATCAATACAAAGATGTCAGCAAAGCCGTCCACTCTACAGCATGTTTTATGCTAATTTATTAGGTAGCTTGCTGACTTTACTCAATGTTAATGACGGACATCAGCTATTGCACTAATGTCTGTCTTCTAACCCTTTACGATCAATCCTGATCACTGTATTTAAAAGGTAAAATTACAGATGCTGGTGGGACCCCCACAGTGCCTTTCAGATGACCTCTGTGCAAGCCATATTGGATCTGCTAATACAGTCTGCCTCGGCTGCAAATTCACTGTTCGATGCTATGCAATTACATAGCATTAAACATAGGAACTTAAAAAATTTTAAATAAACAATAAAATGAAAAAAATTATCAATAGTGATCAAAAAGGTCCATAAAAACATAAGGGTACTGCTAAAAACTAGAGATCACGGCAATTGTAAGCATACTTGTTGTCTTAAATAAAGTCTTACTGAATAAAAATAATGTCATTTCATCATAAAGTGCATTGTGTGAAAACAAATCGCAGTCACCAATCAAAGTTGCAAAAATCCTTTTTTTTTTTTTTTTTATTTAACACCAGGAATATTTTTATGCTGTGGATTTAGTGGTGTAATGAGTGATGTCATTAGAAAGTAAAATAGGTTAACCCTATAGATGGAAAATTGAAAGGATTATGACTCTTAGGTGTCTTTCACATTGCTGTCGGGCTTCGCTATATTAACTCTCCAGTAACCCATACACATTTTATTTAATAAGAAAACATTTTGGTTCTTAGATTAATGACAACTTTGTTAGTATAGTAACTGGAACAGCTGTACCAGGAAACTGCATATTCTGTTATACAAGGTTACAGATATACTTGATTTCTGGAAATGCTTCATAGTTTCACATTCAGCTGAAGATTTTCGAGAACAGTCGTAGTGGCTTTTTGCCACATATACCTCATATGTAGCAAGTGTCTGACTAATGAGCCATGAACAGATGTGAATGTTTTTATTGCTATAATGTGCAGCCAATTAATCAAATTTAAGAATTGTAGACTGTAAAAATGCTAATATGAATCACTGATTCACTTGTTTCCTGAATATAGGTAAAACAGTGGCATTTACCATCATCAACCATCATAGGCCAATAAAGCTGATGATCTGGTGACAATGGCATCTTTTATGGGGTGGAATATATTAGGCAGCAGGTAAGCAGTCAGTTCTAAAAGTTGATAAGTTAAAAGTTGGAAAACTGAGAAAAAGAATCTGAGGGCCAATTGTTATGGCTAGATGACTTGTAGGATGTTCCTGGTATGCTATGGTTATTGACTACCGAAGGTCGACAATGTCATGAATACCCATGGCTCATTTCAGTGTGTAGGGAGCAAAATTTAAACTATCTGCTGTAAACCCTCTTAAGAGCTACTGTAACATAAAATGCTGGTGAATTCTGGGTATGACAGCATTCAGAACACAGTGCATAGCATTTTGATGTGTATGGGTATGTGTCAACACAGACCAGCCAGAAAGTCCTTTCTCACTTCTATCCACTCTTAAAAGTATCAAACTGGACCATGAAGCAATGAAGAAAGGTTGTCTTTTACATCTCAACAGATCTGCTGCTAACATTTTGGTGGCTAATACCTACATTATATACAAACTCTTGTCTTATGCCAGTACTGCCTCTTCCCGCAACTCATGACACAAAGATGTTTTTTTTCCTTTGGATATCGTAGGACCAAAACATAACAGTATTAAGGGTCTAAATTAGAGTGACCATTGGGTTCTTGGTCATCTCTTTTACCAAGGCCCTTTGTAGAGATGATCAAAAGAAATTGGAGATCCCAGAACATAATTTTCAAGTGTGTGATGGGGGCAATGCCTTCCCCCCTTGGTAGGTGACTTTATAATGCTCTCCTGGTGGGTAGGTGGGTGGGTGGTCAATGCAAAGGGAATCCTAGAAAAGTGCCATAATATTCATCTATGCAGAATTTTCGTTTTTCATTTTTAAGAACTAATCATAATGTGGGAGATTTATCAAAACCTGTCCAGAGGTAAAGTTGCCCAGTTGCTCATAGCAACCAATCAGATTACTTCTTTCATTTTTAACAAGGCCTCTACAAAATGAAAGAAGCGGTCTGATTGGTTACCATGGGAAACTTTTCCTCTGCACAGGTTTTGATAAATCTCCGCCAATGTTACTTTTACATTGTGATTATGTGGTATTGAGTGCAAAATGATTGGGGGGGGGGGGGGGGGGCATTGTATCATGGAGAACACTAAATATACATGTCGTCCTGCCACTAAATGCTAAACAATGATAAAGTTGTAATAAAAAACCTATTAAAGTGTAATAATAGTATACCAAAACATAACACAATACGTAAAGGGAAATACAGTAACTGGCTTCCTCGGAGGTCTGACCAGACATCTGTAAAAGTTAGATTTCTCAGTTTAAACTTGGGGGCTAGCTCTTCCCATGTGAGCACTAGCCTCTATGTTCCAAATGTCCCTAACATACCTGATGCCTTTCAGTCTCCAATGGTGGAACAACATATTCTGTGTGGCTACAGGGAAAATTGGAGAAGAGACATATGTTTGGAAAGGCAGGGTAGGCCATATAGTTTCTTCGCTGTGTCCCACAATCTTCTGTATGGGGCCCATCCGGCCCCTAGTTTCCTGGACGAGTGCAAGTGACGGTCCACCGTCTACAGTGATGTCCCGCCTTAGCAGGGGAATGGCTGAGCCGGCCGTCACTTGCACTCATCCAGAAAGGTGGCAGCTGGAGCATGTCAAGGAAGGATAAGAAGCCAAGCCCAGTGCACGAGATTGCGGAGTACCAGTGGTCGTCTTTTAATGATATCTACACAGTCAGAAGAGTAAAGAACAATAGTTTCCTGTATTGTGTGTCTCTTAAATTGGTATTAGCACCAATGATGATCCACCTTTTACATTTACGTATATTTTTCACAGAAGTGAATGGCGCATCTGAGAATATTTTTGATGACTAAAATATTGTAAATTAAAGCATTTGAATAGAGAATGTTGCAAACACAATGGAATATGCAGTGGTCCAGGATACAAGAAAGGGGGTCAACTGTCAAGCATTTACAGCATGTCCCTTTAAGAATTGATGACTTTGTGCAGTATTTGGATTACTGCATTGTGAAGTGGCGATGAGAGAATTTTGCACAGAACCTCCCACTAAGAATAACATGAATGTTTTTCGACTTAATGCAGATTACCATAACAAAAGATAAATCCAGCTATTATCAGTTGTCATCTTCATGTGTAATGGTCTCTAATTTAAGAATTTCCCAGTATGCACCAAAGGACACAAATAATCCTAAAGAATGTGGAACAACATTCTGCAAAGTCTGATAGCAATTAGCGCTTGTGATGTTCACCTCCTATGTGCTGCTGATTCCTAACTTTCTCATCCATAACGGTGATGAAGCAAATATGTGGTAATTAGAGTGTAATGATCCATAATTCTTAATGAATGTATGAGATATGTCTTCAGCTTTATCAAAGCATATGGATTATGGCAGCAGTAGACCACGTCTGTGATACATCTTTGAAAACTTTTTTTTATGTAATAGTAGAAAAAAACATATTTAGCATTATTATAAGGAAATTATTTGATATATTATTATGGTACACTAATGGGGGCATTGTACACTGTAGAGACTAATCACATTGAGAAACGTCGTCATGGCTGTTTAAGTAGGATAAAGAAGAAAAGAGAGAAAGAGAGTGACTCCAATCAGAGAAGACGTTGCCTTGTGAGTTACTATATATAATTGTTGTAATCATTTATATGGGGTATATATCCCATGTAGTTCTGGTATCTACCTTTATATGGTCCTGTATGTAATCACTTATATGGGGTATATATCCTCTCTAGTTCTGGTATCTACCTCTGTTTGGTCCTGTATGGAGGTAATATTGGTTATATTGTTCTTTGTAGTAGATACAGTATATGTGGTCAGGGTGTGGAGGAAAAAAAAAAAAGGATGAAATGGAACAACCTCTTTAAAGCGCAACTGTCATGAACTTTGGGTGCTATAACCTACACACAGCCTTTGTACTGTGTGCAGATAGTGTGTACAGCATTGTTTTTACCTTATTTTTGCAGGCTTTAATCACCATGGCGGGATTGTAGATGGCGGGATATGATGAGTTCCATGAGAAAATCCTAGCCGATATTGAATTTCCTTTTTGCCTGACCACGGTGCTCCCTGCTAACACCTCTGTCCATTTTAGGAACTGCCAGAGTAGGAGCAAATCCCCATAGAAAACCTCTCCTGATCTGGACAGTTCCTAAAATGGACAGAGGTGTCAGCAGAGAGCACTGTAGTCAGTCAGAAAGGAAATTCAAAAAGAAAAGAACTTCCTGTGAATAATACAGCAACTGATTAGTACTGGAATGAATAAGATACATATGTATATATATATATATATATATACATATATATATATAATATATATTTTCATATATTTGTTCCAGATTTTAATCTATCGTGGGGCGGTGACTGGGGGAGGTATTGTGTTTTTTATTGTTAATTACAACAATTTTTTTCTATATATATAGGTTTGTAATCCAGACAGATATTACCATCCGGATCTGATTGTATCCCCGTCATCAATTTCTGTCTTGATTTTTTGGCAGCAGTTACTCATAAAAAAAATATTCTCCTTTTTTCTTGTATTATTTTTATATTTCTGGCAAAGGGCATATTATTTTTTACAATATACTTTTTTTTCCCTTCCCTTTTCACTAGGTTTTTTGCACACATATGCTGTGATGTTTGTTCACTTTTGTGTCTCGCTTCCCAGTCCCAATATTTATTCACATGAAATTTGCATTTTTTTTAATCATTTAATTATTTTTTCACATGAATGTTGTGCATTAACTTTTTTTTATTCACTTATTCAGTGAAACTTCTATATCTTTTATCTATTTATTTATTTGTATTCAATTAGTCCCTATTTGACCATGATCTTCCATTTATTCATTTTTTATTTTACACGGTGGCATTTTTTATGCATATTCCTTTTTTTACACGTCATATTTTATTCATTGTTTTATCATATTTTGCACTCTCCATTCTTATATATTTGTTCACATGCACCCACTCATTTTTTATTACTTCACACTCATTACCACATTCATATTTAGCACCCTCCTTTTTTATGGATTTGTTCACATGCATCCACTCACTTTTCATTACTTCACACTAATTACATCATATACACATTTTTTATTAATTTCATTCACACTGCTATGAGCACCTAAACTCTTTGCACTTTTTCATATTAGGGTGCATTCACACCACGTTTTTGCAATACAATACGTATATGTGAAAACCGTATGGAACCGTATTGAAAACCGTATGCATTGACTCTCCATTGAAAACTGTATGCCAAAAGATGCATCAGGTTGTGTCCGTTTTGCATCCTGTAAGGTTGTCAGTTTTTTTTCTCGTACCCAAAACCGTAGCCTACCCCGGTTTTTTGGTCTGGGTGAAAAACTGTATTAAACTGTATACGTGTTTTTTTAACATGGGAGTCAATGGGAACCGTACAGAACCGTATGTGCATATGGTTCCATATGGTTTTCACCATACGGTTTTTGACTTTGCACAATTTTTTCTTCGAATTTCAATCAAACAAGTGAAACTTTATTCATAATAGAGTGAAAAGTTAAAAACGTATACATTTTTTTTCGTAATAAAAACGGATGCAACCAGACATCATTTTTTAAACATTTTTTACGTTTTTTAACTGTATACGGGTTAAAATTTGTACACACGTTTTGATACAGTTTAGTTAGGTTTTGAGGAATCAGTTTTTCATCAAAAACCTGATACGGGAACTGTATTGCAAAAACTTGGTGTGAATGCACCTTACACTGCTATTTATGTTTTATAGTTATTATTTGCATATTACACATTTCTATTATTTGCATATTATACATCTCTCTGCCAATAGTGCTGTTGGTTCCTCTTGAAGCACTGTTATGAATTGTGATATTTCCGTATCAGCTGCATCAGGAGAATTCCCTGATCTAACATGGAGCGCTTGAGTGCATATGCCCACTTCTTCCGACGCTCCGGACTGTGTTCTCCTCCCCCGGGTGACGTCACTGTATGCAGCAGATCTCATGGGAGGATGACGCAGTTCCGGGAGTGTGGAGATTTTGGGGCGTGACACGCCAAGCGCCGCAACAGCTGGTGCCATTGCGTTTTTCACATTATTGGTCAGTATCTGGATGTCCCCAATATAAATGGCTCCTGGTGTCCCCCCTCCTCATCACTCCCGGACGAAGCAGAGCGAAATGCGTTGGAGAGTGAGTTGGGGGAACACCAGAGTAGGCTATGCTATTTACTGTTTTTGGTATCACTTATTTGCTGTAGTATATTATTTATCTGCAAGCACTAGAATAGAGTTCCAACCGGCACTAATACCTTCCGACCACAGCTCTCAGAAATAGTAAATAGTAAAAGAGCAAGATACACAGCCGGCACTACCACTCAAATGGGGTCCCCACCTAGGACGTGCGAATAGTACACTTCACAGTCCAGAAATTGCCTTGAATTGTACTCTATCATACGTGCAAATCACATACAGTAATCTCAATGTAGAATAAAGTGCTGGCACTCTTCCATAAGGAAAAACTTACTTTATTACAAAATCAGTCCGGTTAGGGATGCACCATGGCCGACAGGCTGTTTCATGCCACACAGGGCACTTATTCTTGACCTAGGGCATAGCGTTTACCCCTCCCCTTATGTACAACTTTATTAGTCCAACAAACATAGAAACACACATGTATACAAAATACTTATAATTCACTATAAATAAAATCATTTGAGGTTACATGCTCATAACTATGACATTAGTGAAGATTTACATCTTAGAATGCTCATGTTAACATAGTATGCTGAACCGTGAATATACAATGAACCTTACTTGTGTGAAGAGTTATCTAGTAATAGCTGGGAGGAAAGGAGTTCTCTAATCACCGGGCAACTGTTAATGTGAAAAGACGCTCAGGTCCTCTAGCTGATTCAGACCGTTCGCTCATTCAGACTGTTCTGAGAATTAGTTCAGTTTCTTTTTGCAAGATTTTTATGTCTATCACCTCCACCTGCTTGTTTTTCACAACTACAAGTCCCAGGAACCGCAACTCTTATTTTCTATTATTGTGGACTTTTTTCATGTGTTCAATCACCCATGGACATCCCTGTCCCGTTTGTAAAGAACAAAATTGCTCTTGTATTCTGATATGGACCCCTCCATATCAGAATACAAGAGCACTTATGTTATTAACGAAAGTGGCGTCCTGAGACTTAAGGACCCAGGGCATACCTGTACGCCCTGAAGGTTTCCGTTCACCGCCATAAACCGGAAAAGGATGCCTGCTGAAATCGTTCAGCATTCCTCCTGTGTCAACTCCTGGGGGGTCAAGTCAGACCAGAGAATTGCAGCTATTCCAGGTCAATCGGCTCTCTGATGACCCGGAAAAAAATGGTGATTGGTGCTGTTCGAGACAGCACCAATCACTCTTGCCTAGCAGAAGTCACCTCACAATTAGGTGATTGGTCGGTCCGGATGACCGACGACTCACCTAGCCTGCTGGGCGGTGATCGGGGCGGGTATCGGGGCAGTCAGTGGTCCCTTACCTGTCGATCAGGGCAGGCGGGGTCCCATGCATCGTGGCGAGGGTCCCTGGCATTGGCGGCATCAGCGGGGGCCCCTGGCGGCAGCGGCAGTAATGGTGACAGTGGCGGATGGATAGAGCAGGAAGGGAGTTGTTTGCCTCCTGCTGTTGCTTAGCAACAACTCCCAGCATGCACAGCCAAAGGGCATGCTGGGAGTTGTAGTTATGTAAAAGCTGGTGGCACAACTACAACTCCCAGCATGCCCTTTGGCTGTCCGTGCATGCTGGGAGTTGTAGTCATGCAACAACTGGAGGCACATTTTTTCTATGAAAAAGTGTGCCTCCAGCTGTTGCATAACTACAACTCCCAGAATACACAGACAGCCAAAGAGCATGCTGGGAGTTGTGGTTGTGCCTTCAGCTGTTGCATAACTACAACTCCCAGCATGCCCTTTAGCTGTGCATGCTGGGAGTTGTTGCTAAGCAACAGCAGGAGGCAAACAACTCCCCTCCTGCTCTATCCATCCGCCACTGTCACCATTACTGCCGCCAGGGCCCCCCGCTGTATTATACAACAGCAGGAGGTGAGTGCTATGTACCTCCAGCTGTGTATAATACAACTCTCAGCAACTCTCAGCACAGCCAAAGGGCATGCTGGGAGTTGTGTATGCTGGGAGTTGTACAGCTCTCAGCATGCATTTGGCAGTCTGTGCATCCTGGGAGTAGTGTGCCTCCAGCTGTTGCATAACTACAACTCCAAACATGCCCTTCGGCTGTCAATGCATGCTGAGAGTTGTAGTTTTGCAACAGCTGAAGACACACTGGTTGTGAAACACTAAGAGTTTGTTACCTAACTCAGTGTTTCGCAACCAGTGTGCCTCCAGCTGTTGCAAAACTACAACTCCCAGCATGCACTGACAGACCATACATGCTGGGAGTTGTAGTTTTTCAACAGCTGGAGGCACACTGGTTGCAAAACACTGAGTTAAGTAACAAACTCAGTGTTTTGCAACCAGTATGCCTCCAGCTGTTGCATAACTACAACTACCAGCATGTATGAATGCTGGGAGTTGTAGTTTTGCAACAACAGGAGGTTTGCCCCCTCCCCTATGTGAATGTACAGGGTTCATTCACACAAGTGGGGGTTTACAGTGAGTTTCCACTGCAAGTTTGAGATGTGGCAAATTTTCCGCTTATGCTCAAACTCAAATCGGTAAACTCGCTGTAAACCCCCGCCCGTGTAAATGTACCCTAAAAACACTACACAAAATAAAAAGTAAAAAACTACATTTACACACACCCTTACATAGTTAGACCACCCCCCCCCCCCCCCCCTCAATAAAAATGAAAAACATCTTGCACTGCGAGAGACCCCAGCTGTTGGAAAACAACAGCTCCCAGTATTTCCGGACAGCCACTGACTGTTCAGGCATGCTGGGAGTTTTGCAACAGCTGGAGGCACCCTGTTTGGGAAACACTGCCATAGGGTATTTTGGTGGTGGAAGCAAGTGTAATGCTTGCATCCAGGTCTGTCTCTAAGAAAAATCCCTAATTTAGGCCTTAATTGCGCATGGAGCTCTCTTACTTAGAAGTCCTGTCGTATTTTAGTGAAATTTAAAAAAAGCACAAACGGATGGGCTACGTAGTGTAACACCAAAGGTGAGTTGGTAACGCTAAGTGTGAATTGCGCTTACCACATGAAGTTGTACTCCAACCAAGTACAACAATGGAACAGGGCGTATCATCAAAGGGTCTCTGCAGCTTCGTCCCGCTGAAATAGAATTACGATAAAACAAGCAATCTCCAGGTAGCAGAGCGGGATCAATGGAAGCGCTGAGACCAGATAAGAAGTTAAAAGGATTTATTTCCCATAATGCAACGCGTTTCACAGTCACCCGCTTCCTCAGGCATGTTGGGTTTAGCAGATTACAAGGTATATATAGGGAAAAGGGGTTAACCCCTTCAAGGAGGAAAATTAAATTAACCCCTTGAGGGGTCAAGCCCTTTAAGCCCTTCACAACAAGATAGAAGCACATAATAACATCACAACAAAGTACCCAATAAAACAAATGCAATACATTA
Organism: Hyla sarda; assembly: GCF_029499605.1. Lineage (NCBI taxonomy): Eukaryota > Metazoa > Chordata > Amphibia > Anura > Hylidae > Hyla > Hyla sarda. The sequence goes on from NC_079189.1 coordinate 360,173,536, forward strand.
CAACAAATAAAACATTGTATTGTATTGTATTTATTTTATTGGGTACTTTGTTGTGATGTTATTATGTGCTTCTATCTTGTTGTGAAGGGCTTAAAGGGCTTGACCCCTCAAGGGGTTAATTTAATTTTCCTCCTTGAAGGGGTTAACCCCTTTTCCCTATATATACCTTGTAATCTGCTAAACCCAACATGCCTGAGGAAGCGGGTGACCGTGAAACGCGTTGCATTATGGGAAATAAATCCTTTTAACTTCTTATCTGGTCTCAGCGCTTCCATTGATCCCGCTCTGCTACCTGGAGATTTCTGTCGTATTTTAAGGCAACAGTTTAGGACCACATATGGGGTATTTCCGTACTCGGGAGAAATTGCGTTACAAATTTTTGGGGGCTTTTTCTCCTTTTACCCCTATGAAAAGGTATAGTTGGGGTCTACACTAGCATGTTAGTGTAAACAAATAATTTTTTTTTCACTAACATGCTGGTGTTGCCAAACTACAGCTCTCAGCATGCCCAGACAGCCTTTGGCTGTCCGGGCATGCTGGGAGATGTAGTTTGGCCACTCCTAGAAGGCAGCAATGAAGATCACTTACCACTGATCTTCACTGCTGCCTCCACCGCTGCCTCCTTTCTGCCGCCAGTCCCACCTTGGTCGACACTCCCTAGTCGCCCCTCGCCGGTCCCTCGCCGCAATCAGGTACTCCGGCACCCGCCGCCATCTTCCCCACGATCTGCCCAGACATCCCCCCGCAGTGGCGCTTTCTCACTTCGGAGCCCTGTTGTATTTCAAGGCAACAGTTTAGGGCCACATTTGTGTATTTCGGTACTCGGGAGAAATTGCCTAACAAATTTTGGGGGGCTTTTTCTCCTTTTATCCCTTACGAAAAGGTAACGTTGGGGTCTACTCCAGCATGTTATTGTAAATTTTTTTTTACACTAACATGCTGGTGTTGCCCCATACTTTTCATTTTCACCAGAGGTAAAATTTGTAACAATTTCTCCTGAGTACGAGAATACCCCATATGTGGACGTAAAATGCTCTGCGGGTGCACAACAGGGCGCAGGAGTGAGAGCACCATGTACATTTAACCCCTTAAGGACCAAGCCCATTTTGGCCTTAAGGACCAGACCAATTTTATTTTTGCATTTTCGTTTTTTCCTCCTCGCCTTCTTAAAAATCATAACTCTCTTATATTTCCATCCACAGACCCATATGAGGGCTTGTTTTTTGTGTCACCAATTGTACTTTGTAATGACATCACTTATTTTACCATAAAATGTATGGCGCAACCAAACAAATATTATTTATGTGGGAAAATTGAAAAGAAAACCACAATTTAGCAAATTTTGGAAGGTTTTGTTTTCACGCTGTACACTTTCCGGTAAAAATGACATGTTTTCTTTATTCTGTGGGTCAATATGATTAAAATGATACCCATGATTATATGCTTTTCTATAATTGTACCGCTTAAAAAAAAAATCTCAAACCATTTTAACAAAATTAGTATGTTTGGAATTGCCATATTTTGACCACCTATAACTTTCTCATTTTTCCGTATATGGGGCGATATGAGGGCTATTTTTTTGCCCCATGATCTGTAGTTTTTATCAGTACCACTTAGGCTTAGGTTTTACTTTTTATTCATTTTTTATAAAAAAAAATTTTTTATAAAATGTGACAAAAGCAGCAATTTTGGACTTTTATTTTTTATTTTTTTACGTTTATGCCGTTCACCGTAAGGGATAATTAACAATATATTTTAATAGTTCATACTTTTACGCATGCGGCGATACCAAATATGTGTATTAATTATTTTTTTACGCCTTTTTGGGGGTAAAATGGGGGGAAACGGACGTTTTACTTTTTATTGGGGGAGGGGATTTTTCACATTTTTTTACTTTTTTATTTTAAATTTTTTTACTTTTTTTTTTTTTTACACTAGGGGACTATTCATTGCAATCAGTTGATTGCTAATACTGTGCAGTGCTATGTTTAGGACACAGCACTGCTCAGTATTATTGGTGATCTTCTGCTCTGGTCTGCTCGATCTTAGACCAGAGCAGAAGACCCCGGGAGACGGCCGGAGCCAGGTGAGGGGACCTCCGGCCACCACGGCAGTGCTGTGGGCGATCCGATCGTCCATTCAAACTACCGCAATGCCGCAGATGCCGTGATCTGTATTGATCACGGCATCGGAGGGGTTAATGGCGGACATCCGCGCAATCGCGGATGTCCGCCATTACCGGCGGGTCCCTGGCTGCTGATACCAGCCGGGACCTGCCGGGCATGATGCGAGCACCGCTCCGGTGCTCGCGATCATGTTGGCGTGTAAATGTATGTCATGGTGCGCTGAGTACCACGTCACCATGACGTACATTTACGTCCATTGTCGTTAAGGGGTTAAGGTGATTTGACCAGGGGTGGCTGATCGTTACAGTGGTTACAGCCACATGTGACCCCATTTCGGAAACTACACCCCTCACGGAATGTAACAAGTGGTATAGTGAGCCTTAACAGCCCACAGGTGTTTGACGAATTTTCGTTAAAGTTGCACATGAAAATGAAAAAATTTAATTTTTTCACTAAAATGCTGGTGTTATCCCATAACCTCTAACCCCATTTTAAAAAATTTGGGGTAACACCAGCATTTTAATGAAAAAAATAAAATTTGTCATTTTCATGTCCAACGTTAGCAGAAATTTGTCAAACCCCTGTGGGATGTAAAGGCTCACTGCACTCCTTGTTACATGCATTTAGGGGCTTTGTTTCTCAAATAGTGTGCCATGTGGGGCTTTTTTTTGCTGTTCTGGCACCATAGGGTCTTCCTAATGGCGACAAGCCCCCCAAAAACCATTTAGGCAAAATTTGCTTTCCAAAAGCCAAATGTGGCTCCTCCTCTTCTGAGTAATGTAATGCATCCGCAGAGCACTTGACGTCCACACATGGGATATTTCCATTCTCAGAGAAATGAGGTTACAAATTTTGGGGGGGGGGGGGGGGGGGGGAATTTTCTCCTATTACCTCCTGTAAATATTGTAAATTTGGGGGGAGGAAGCATTTTAGTGAAAAAACATTTTTTATCATTTGCACATCCGACTTTAACGAAAAGTTGTCAAACACCTGTGGGGTGTTAAGGCTCACCACCGTACCCCTTGTTATGTGCCATGAGGGGTGTAGTTTCCAAAATAGTATGCCATGTGTTTTTTTTTTTTTTTTTTTTTCTGTTATGGCACCATAGGGGCTTCCTAAATGCGACATCCCCCCCCCCCCCCCCCCCCAAAAAAAAAATAAACTTTCCAGCAAAATTTCCTTTCAAAAAGCCAAATGTGGCTCCTTCTATTCTGAGCACTGTAGTGTGCTCACAAAGCACTTTACATCCACACATGGGCTATTTCGATACTCAGAAGAAATGGGGTTACAACTTTTGGGGGACATTTTCTCCTATTACCTTTGATACCTATTACCTTTGGTGAAAAAACTGCATTTTTGTGAAAAAAAAGAATTTTTCATTTACACATACGACTTTACCGAAAAGTCATCAAACACCTGTGAGGAGTTAAGGCTCACTGTACCCCTTGTTATGTATTGTTATGGCACCATAAGGCCTTCTTAAATGCGACACGCCCCCAAAAACCATTTCAGCAAAATTCACTTTCCAAAATCCCATTGTCGCTCCTTCACTTCTGAGCCCTCTAATGTACCCACAGAGCACTTAACATTCACATATGAGGTATCTCCTTATCCGAGAGAAATTGGGTTACACATTTTGGGGAGGCTTTTTCTCCTTTTATCCCTTGTAAAAATTCAAAAACTGGATCTACAAGAACATGTTAGTGTAAAAAATTTTGATTTTGAATTTTCTCCTTTGCTGCTATTCCTGTGAAACACCTAAAGGGTTAACAAACTTTCTGAATGTCATTTTGAATACTTTGAGGGGTGCAGTTTTCATAATGGGGTATTTCTAATATGAAGGCCCCTCAAATCCACTTCAAAACTGAACTGGTCCCTGAAAAATTCAGATTTTGAAAATTTTGTGAGAAATTGGAAAATTGCTGCTGAACTTTGAAGGCTTCTGATGTCTTCCAAAAGTAAAAACATGCAAACATAAAGTAGACATATTGTATAAGCAAATCAATACATCAAATTTATGTGGAATGTATATTTTCCTTACAAGCAGAGAGCTTCAAAGTTCGAAAAATGTAAAAATGTAAAAATTTTCATGAAATTTTTGAATTTTTCACCAAGAAATGAAAAGTATCGACGAAAACTTACCATTATCTTAAAGTAGAATATGTCACGAAAAAACAATCTCTGAATCAAATTCATAAGTAAAAGCATCCCAGAGTTATTAATGCTTAAAGTGACAGTGGTCACGCCCCCTCCCATAGACTTGCATTGAGGGGGCGGGGTGTGACGTCACACGGGGCGGAGTCGTGATGTCACGCTCGTCCACCATTGTGGTCGGGCTCTGAAGCCTCCAGCGTTGCCGGTGTGAGGTGGAAGCCGTACAGGTGGGTGCAGCAGCCGAGATCCCGGGGGCCCCCAGCAGTGGGACCCCGGCGATCTGACATCTTATCCCCTATCCTTTAAGGTGAAACTGGGCTTGGTCCTTAAGGGGTTAAAGGGGTACTCTGGTGGAAAACTATTTTTATAAAAATCAACTTGTGCCAGAAAACTAAACAGATTTCTAAATTACTTCTGTTAAAAAATCTTAAAGGGGTTATCCAGCATAAGGTGATTTTAGTACGTACCTGGCAGACAGTAATGGACATCCTTAGGAAGGATCTGCATTTGTCTAGGGGCTAATGGCTATGTTGTGAGATTACCATAATACTGTGGCTAGCTGTTTGTGAACTTGTATTTCCTGTTTGACTTTTCTTTTTTTGACTACAAATCCCACAATTCCATCTTCCTTCCTCCCACACATCAGCCACCTCCCCCATTGAGGTGAGCTGCAACCATTCAAATCAGTGTGGTTTTCAATCAGGGGGCCTACAGCTGTTGCATTATTTGCAGATTGATCCCTCCACCCTCCCCGTCATCAGCTGACTAGTGAGTAAGGTCTCGGCCGCATTGCAAGCTGGGAAAAATCTGAGACAATAGTCATTTTGTATGCTGGTAAAAATAAATATTGGAGTGAAAATCACATAAGAATTGGGAGAAAACCGTCACACACAGGTACAGACAATATATTATTAACTACACTAACTTTACAGCCCCTGTAGCATAGTCAAATAAAAAAAAATTCCTGTAATACCCCTTTAATCCTTCCAAAATTTATCAGTTGCTATATGCTCCACAGAAAGTTCTTTTCTATTTTAATTTATTTTCTGTCTGACCTAAATGAAAATTTAAGAGTTATGATTTTTAGAAGGTGAGGAGGAAAAAACAAAATAGCAAAAATAAAATTGGCTGAGTTCTTAAAGGGGTTCTCTGCCCCAGGACATCTTATCCCCTATCCAAAGGATAGGGGATAAGATGTCAGATCGCGGGGGTCCCGCCGCTGGGGACCCCCGGGATCTCGGCTGCAGCCCCCCGTTATCATTACTGCACAGAGCAAGCTCGCTCTGTGCGTAATGACGGGCGATACAGGGGCCGGAGCATTGTGACATCAAGGCTCCGCCCCCTCATGACGTCACAGCCCGCCCCCCTAATGCAAGTCTATGGGAAGGGGTGTAACGGCCGCCATGCCCCCTCCCATAGACTTGTATTGAAGCAGCGGGCCGTGATATCATGAGGGGGCGGAGCTGTGACGTCACGATGCTCCGGCCCCTGTATCGCCCGTCACTATGCACAGAGCGAGTTTGCTCTGTGCAGTAATGTTTGCTCTGTGCAGTAATTATAACAGGGTGCTGCAGCCGAGATCCCGGGGGTCCCCAGCAGCAGGACCCCCGCGATCTGACATCTTATCCCCTATCCTTTGGATAGGGGATAAGATGTCCTGGGGCGGAGTACCCCTTTAAGGCCAAAATGGGCAGAGTCCTTAGGGTGTTAAATAAAAAATTGTGTTTATTATTTCTGATACCAACAAGCCCCAAGCACCAGCCTGTTAATGCAGCTGATCCCAAGCGGTAACAGGCTGGCACTGTTTAGGCTGGGGAGGACCAAAGATGATAGTCCTTGCTCACCCAGGTTGTTACTGCTTGGTTAGTATCTGGCTAATACTGAATAAAAGTTATTTTAAAAAAAAAATTGGGTGGAGTTCCCCCTTTTTTCAGCATTAGCCAGATACCAAACAAGCAGCAACATCCTGACATTACCAGGGTGGGCGTGCCATTTTAATGCTCCAGGCCTATTGATACGGTTTCCTTCCAGTTAATTGGGGGTAAGTGCTAATTGTCTTTGGGGCTAGCGTTTAGCCCTGAATAAGTAAGAGACTCCGTCCATGAGATGGTTTCCACTACTATGCCTGACAAGTAAACAACACAACACACCTAAAAAAAAAAATGTATTTTGTTATAATGAATTGTAAATTAGGCTCTTGGTGCAATCAAGGCACTCCAAGCCCAGGGGTGCACTGTTTTTTTTTTTCCTGGCCAGTCCTTGATTCACGCCCTATATATTGCCCCTTTTGCATGTATCTACTACATAGTGAGTGCACCAAGAGCCTCATTCACATAATTGGATTTTTTACAATATCCCAGGAATGACAGCATCTAGAAAGATAAGATAAACACCATGGGGGGGGGTTATCAAAATTTGAGCAGAGGAAAAGTTGCTGAGTTGCCCAAAGCAACCAATCAGATTGCTCCTTTTATTTCTCAGAGGCCTTTTCAAGAATGAAACAAGTGATCTGATTGGTTGGTATGGGCAACTCAGCAACTTTTCTTCTGAACAGGTTTTGATAAATCTCCCCCCATTTTGATCAGAATCACCCACACTAAGGGTGCATGCACACTACTTTTCTTAAGATACGGGACCTTATACGGCTGGGGAGAGGGGGGCGGAGAGTCGGGGGTGGGGCAACCGCACGCTGCCATATGCGGTCCCGTATCTAATGTATTTCAATGAGCGAACGGAGTGAAACACTGCCTCCGGTTGGCTGCGTTTTGCCCGTATGCGGTTTCCCGACCGAACCTAAAAACGCTGTTGACTACGTTTTTAGGTGCGGTCGGGAAACCGTATACGGGCCAAAACGGAGCCGACCGGAGGCAGCGTTTCACTCCGGTCGCTCATTGAAATACATTAGATACGGGACCGCATATGGCAGCGTGCGGTTGCCCCGCCCCGACTCTCCGCCCCCCTCTCCCCAGCCGTATACGGTCCCGTATCTTAAGAAACGTAGTGTGCATGCACCCTAACAAGCAGTCATTACAAATATATTATAATAAGCTTACATAAAAAATTGGAATAACCAAGGATATCATTAAACCGAAAGCTATATAGCAAGTAACACCAAATGACAAACCACATACAAAATCTTGCTAATACATATACTACACAATCACAAAAAAAAAAATATGAAATAATTATAATTTATTGAAGATACATAATTACAGTGGGGATCAAAAGTTTGGGCGCCCCAGGTAAAAATTTGTATTAATGTGCATAAAGAAGCCAAGAAAAGATGGAAAAATCTCCGAAACGCATCAAATTACAGATTAGACATTCTTATAATATGTCAACAAAAGTTAGATTTTATTTCCATCATTTACACTTTCAAAATAACAGAAAACAAAAAAATGGCATCTGCAAAAGTTTGGGCACCCTGCAGAATTTATAGCATGCACTGCCCCCTTTGCACAGCTGAGACCTGCCAGTGTCATGGATTGTTCTCAATCATCATCTGGGAAGACCAGGTGATGTCAATCTCAAAGGTTTTAAATGCCCAGACTCATCTGATCTTGCCCCAACAATCAGCACCATAAGTTCTTCTAAGCAGTTGTCTAGAAATCTGAAAATTAAAATAGTTGACGCTCACAAAGCTGGAGAAGGCTATAAGAAGATAGCAAAACATTTTCAGATGTCAATATCCTCTGTTCCGAATGTAATTAAGAAATGGCAGTCATCAGGAATAGTGAAAGTTAAAGCAAGATCTGGAAGACCAAGAAAAATATCAGACAGAACAGCTCGAAGGATTGTGAGAAACACAATTCAAAACCCACGTTTGACTGCATAATCCCTCCAGAAAGATCTTGCATACACTGGAGTTGTGGTACACTATTTAACTATAAAGAGATACTTGTACAAATATGGTCTTCAAGGAAGAGTCATCAGAAGAAAACCTCTTCTACGTCCTCACCACAAAAATCAGCATTTGAACTTTGCAAATGAACATATAGACAAGCCTGATGCATTTTGGAAACAAGTTCTGTGGACCCATGAGGTTAAAATTGAACTTTTTGGCCGGAATGAGCATAGGTACGTTTGGAGAAGAAGGGGAACAGAATTTAATGAAAAGAACCTCTGTTCAACTGTTGAGCATGGGGGTGGATAAATCATGCTTTGGGGTTGTATTGCAGCCAGTGGCGCAGGGAACATCTCACTAGTAGAAGGAAAATGGAGTCAATAAAATTTCAACAAATTTTGGATGCTAACTTGATGCCATCTGTGAAAAAGCTGAAGTTAAAGAGAGGATGGCTTCTACAAATGGATAATGATCCTGAACACACCTCAAAATCCACGCAGGGATTACATCAAGAGGCGTAAACTGAAGGTTTTGCCATGGCCTTCACAATCTCCTGACCTCAACAGAATTGAAAATCTATGGATAGACCTTAAAAGAGCAGTGCGTGACAGGCAGCCCAGAAATCTCAAGAACGGGAAGACTTTTGTAAGGAAAAATGGGCAAAGATACCTCAAACAAGAATTGAAAGACTCTTGGCTGGCTACAAAAAGCGTTTACAAGCTGTGATACTTGCCAAAGGGGGCAGTACAAGATATTAACTCTGCAGGGTGCTCAAACTTTTGCAGATGCCATTTTTTTGTTTTCTGTTATTTTGAAAGTGTAAATGATGGAAATAAAATCTAACTTTTGTTGACATATTATAAGAATGTCTAATCTGTAATTTGATGCCTTTTGGAGATTTGTCCATCTTTCCTTGGCTTCTTTATGCACATTAAAGGGGTATTCCAGGCAAAACCTTCTTTTATATATATCAACTGGCTCCAGAAAGTTAAACAGATTTGTAAATTACTTCTATTAAAAAATCTTAATCCTTCCAATAGTTATTAGCTTCTGAAGTTTTCTGTCTAACTGCTCAATGATGATGTCACGTCCTGGGAGCTGTGCATGATGGGAGAATATCCCCATAGTAACTGCACAGCTCCCGGGACGTGAGTCATCAGAGAGCAGTTAGACAGAAAACAACAGCTCAACTTCAGAAGCTAATAACTATTGGAAGGATTAAGATTTTTTAATAGAAGTAATTTACAAATCTGTTTAACTTTCCGGAGCCAGTTGATGTATAAAAAAAAGTTTTGGCCTGGAATACCCCTTCAATACAAATTTTTACCTGGGGTGCCCAAACTTTTGATCCCCACTGTAAATACAACATAATCAGAGACCCCCCCCTTAAAAATACACATACAAAAAAGACATGTTAAAAAAATATACTAGTGGGGGAACACCATATCAATACACAGTGTAGGACAGCAAACACACTGATAGAACTGATAGAATCAATAGCATGATATACAGTATATCTAAATGTTGGCTGGTAACAATATATCCAATATCCAAAATAAAGTTCCCTGTGCAGTCATATCAATAGAACTAAAAAATTTCCAAAGTATAGGGATAAGGTCAATCCCACTATTAAAATTCACACATACACAGCAACTAAGTAAAGAAACCACGGCTGGTCCGCTAAAACATAACACTACCAACAAAATAGAACCAGATCATGTAAAATGACTTTTATTAACACATATGCAAAAAATACATAAAAATACAATAAAAATAATAAAAAGAGGATAAAATAAGGCACTACAATAGCAGTCACAGAAGATGGGAGCAGGCAAGTGGTGTAGCCCTACATGGAGTACAGGGAATAACTGGTGTACCATAGAAAGTACAAATGTAAACATGGAAGAGGTCACTGGATATTATTGAAAAATGTCTATAAACATATGGGTAACAAATAATGTAACAGTGACACATCAAAGAATGTCCTAAATGGGAAAGGGTACAATAAACAGAGAGTCACCAAGGGAGAAATGAATGAGACACCATAAAGTCCTCCTGCCATGCAGCCACACACCTACCTTCCTCCTACCCCAACGTACGTTTCGCCTGTGCTTCGTCAGGGGGCGTGTGACGAAGCACAGGCGAAACGTACGTTGGGGTAGGAGGAAGGTAGGTGTGTGGCTGCATGGCAGGAGGACTTTATGGTGTCTCATTCATTTCTCCCTTGGTGACTCTCTGTTTATTGTACCCTTTCCCATTTAGGACATTCTTTGATGTGTCACTGTTACATTATTTGTTACCCATATGTTTATAGACATTTTTCAATAATATCCAGTGACCTCTTCCATGTTTACATTTGTACTTTCTATGGTACACCAGTTATTCCCTGTACTCCATGTAGGGCTACACTACTTACCTGCTCCCATCTTCTGTGACTGCTATTGTAGTGCCTTATTTTATCCTCTTTTTATTATTTTTATTGTATGTATTTTTTGCATATGTGTTAATAAAAGTCATTTTACATGATCTGGTTCTATTTTGTTGGTAGTGTCAATCCCACTATTGAAAATAAACACAGTACTATGTACCAATAGGTACTATATAACATGGGTATAATAATTAATGATAATGATAATGTAAGAGAAAAAACTGAGGCACAAAGTAACAAAATGATTATACATACCAGCAATATGGGATGCCGCCACAGAGATGTTCCCCATCTCACACTCCGACGTGTCTCGCCTAGCTTCCTTTATTGCAGAGTCTACCCCTGCACCCTCTATAGCAGTGTTTACTAAGCACAATCCTCAAGTGACCCCAATAGGTCATGGTTTGGGAATATCATAGAAAACATTTAGTGTGATGCTTGATGCACTGACCATAATTATACTACTTAAGAAAATCCTAAAAACATGACCTGTTGCTGGTACTAGCATGCGGGGCTGAGGAAACACTGATATAAAACAGCTGACTGTTCACCTTAATTACAATGTAAATGAATCCTAAGCTATTTTGGGGAACCTGCATAATGTTTTCCTACTGCAGTTATATGGGTCAGATTTATCAAAACCTGTGCAAAGGAAAAGTTGCCCAGTTGCCCATAGCAACCAATCAGATCCCTTCTTTCATTTTGCAGAGGCCTTGTTAAAAATGAAAGGAGCAAGCTGATTGGTTGCTATGGGCAACTGGACAACTTTTCCTTTGCACAGGTGTTGATAAATCTCCCCAATTGTTATTTCATGACTCACCTTCTCCTAAACAATAGAAAACAGCTTTTTTTTACCACATTAAAAAGATGGGTCAGGTTTCCACAATGCTGAGGTAAATGAATCCTCCTTATGGTATATGCTTCTTATATGCCTCTAAATGTTATTGGGGTCTCCTCCACACCCTAAGTGTTAAGGGAGACGTCCTCCAGTTTGTGGGCCTCTTCTTGTCCAATCTAAGGCAAATAAATATTATTATGGCACCTCATTTGCCTCTAGGTGTTATTGGGGCCTCGTTCAGACTCATCTAGGGGTTAAGGTATTCTTGTCCTGCAGTTACCTAAAATGACATTACCTTTCCCTACTAACTAGCGTCTCTCTTTCAGTTGGGTCTCTCCTCAACCTGATAACTTTTTCTCCTAGAATAGAAAAAGGGCAGTCTCAGATGGTGGGTCAGGTACTGTTTTGAGATCACCTCATTTGGGTGAAACCAGGCATCCATGTAGGGGTAATGCACACAAAAGATTGCTGCAACATCAGCAACATTGTGGATACATTTGCCAACAGTTCTGCCTGCATGTAGCGATTATAACATGGCATCCTCCCCAGGATCTCATTCTAACCCCTTCATACCTGAAGATGGCAGAATAAGACAACACCAAACCTGATCTGATGGGGAGTGAGGAAAGATAATACTTTTTCAGTTGTGCGGGTAGCCCCTTTAAGGGTGTCTCCTCCAGACTCCACTAGGTATTAATGGAGTGTTATCCTTCAGTTTGTGATGTTAAAGGGGGTCTTCCATTACCCCATATGAGGCAAATTATTCCTCCAAATGGTACAGGCTTCTCATTTGCCTCGGGTTATCTAGGGAGCTAAAATTACGTTACCTTTCGCCACACCTGGTGGCTAATTTTGGGTTAGGTTGCATCTCATTACGATACCTCTATACCTGGACTAAAGGATGAGGGCTCAGATAGTGGTTAGGCACAATGTTGACATGACCTCATGCAAGTAAAACCAGGAATTCATGTGGTGGTAATGTACACTAGATGCCGCAGCAACATCAGCAACATTGGCCCTCATTTACTAAGAGTGGAGTGTAGGTTTCTTTGTGGGTTTTAGTTCCCTACAATTTATTTCCCAAGGTATTTACTTAGGTTTCCCAACATTTTTAACTTTCCCTACACTTTGCTTTTTTTACACATGCTCTGATCTGTCGGGTTGTCCTCATCTCAAATCCACCAAATTTTATGTGGAAACCTTAGTAAATATGTTGGGTTTTTGTGAAAATGTCATGAACACGCCCCTTTTCACAGCAGCCACGCCCCTTTTTGGTGTTTCTTAGTAAAATGGAGTTAGTCAGGGTTTTTTCAATTCTGGCACAAATTCTGGTGCAAAATCTGGTGCAGACAGAATTTCTGGCGCAATGCGACAGAATCTGGCAAACAACCCAACAAAACATGTCGGGTTTGCAATAGTAAATGAGGGGCATTGTGCGTACCTTAGCCACTTCTGGTTTTGCCTGCCTTTGGCAATTGTAATATAGTACCTGACTTACAATCTCAGCCCGCCCCTTCATACCAGAATGTAGCAGAATAAGACAACACTAAAACAAGAAATGAGCTGCTGGGGGGTGAGAAAAGGCAAATGATTCCCCTTGATTATAAAAACACCTGATTTGCCCCAAGATGTTAAAGGGTTTGTCGGGGGAGCTAAAATGACATTACCTTTCCTGCTCCCAGGCGGCTCACTTTCAGTTTGGTCTCATCTCATCCCGATACCTCTTCACCTGGAATGAAGGGGACAGGCTCAGATGGCATATAAGGTACTCTGTTGCAATCACCTTATGCAGGTGAATGCAGACCTCCATGTTTTGGCAATATTTATCTCAGCCCACCTCCCTTCTTACCAAAAGGTTGTAGAATAAGACAACCCCAAATCTGAAGTGAGCAGTTGGGAGTGAGGAAAGGTAATACCTTTTTAGTTCTGCAGGTAACCCCTTTAAGGGCATCTTGTCTAGACTCCACAAAGTATTAAAAGAGTTCTGTCCTCCATTTTGTGATGTTAAAAGGGGTCTTCTCCTACCCCATGTGGCATATGATTCCTTCTGATGGTTAAAAGGGTTATCTGGGAGCATTACCTTTCCCCCCGACTGTCAGCAGCTCACTTTTGGTTTGGTCCCATCTAAACCAGATACCTCTTCATCTGTAATAAAGGGAATCAGCTTAGATGATAGGTCAGATGCTATGTTGTGATCCCCTCATGCAGGTGAAACCAGGCTTTCACATGGTGGTAATGTACACATGATGTTGCAGCAACATTGTGCCTACATTTGCTGTGACTGGTTTTGCCTGCATGTGAATATCATAACAAAGTATCTGTCCCACCATCTAAGCCTATCCCCTTTATACCGGAAGGTAGCAGAATGAAACAACACCAAATCCGATGTGAGCTACTGGGAAGTGAAAAAAGGTAATACTTTATTAATTCTGCAGGTAACGTCTTTAAGGGTGCATCCTCCAGGCTCCATTAGGTATTAAGTGATACTTTTCCTCCAGTTTGTAATTTTAAAAGGGATCTCCTCCTTCCCCATATGAGGTAAATGATTTCTCCTGAGGTGCTTTATTTGTCTCTAGATGTATAAGGGGATATCTGGGAAGCTGAAATGGCATTACCTTTCCCTGCTCCACCGCGGTTCACTTTCGGTTTGGTCTCATCCAAAAAACTCTCTCACTGTATCCATATAGGCCGCTTAAAGTCAATAAATGTATTATTGCAATAATGGTGCCTGTCAATCTTTCATGCCACCTGTGGTTTAGGCAGTATTAAAGTAGTTACAGGTTCCGAGTAAGTTTCTAGTAGATTAAAAAAAAAATGTCCTTTATGTATTAATATGAAAACACAAATAAATAAAATGTGTCAGTAGTTAAAGGGGTACTCTGGTGGAAAACTTTTTTTTTACTTATTTTTTTAAATCAACCGGTGCCAGAAAGTTAAACAGATTTGTAAATTACTTCCAGTACCTATCAGCTGCTGAATACTGCAGAGGAAATTATTTTCTTTTTGGAACACATTGCTCTCTGCTAACATCACAAGCACCGTGTTCCATCACGTGTTGTCATCTCTGTCCATTTAAGGAACTGTCCAGAGCAGCATGTGTTTGCTATGGGGATTTTCTCCTACTCTGGACAGTTCTTAAAATGGAGAGCACTGTGCTTGTGATGTCAGCAGAGAACTTCGTTTTCTAAAAAGAAAATAATTTCCTCTGTTGTATTAAGCAGCTAATAAGTACTGGAATGATTAAGATTTTTTAATAGAAGTAATTTACAAATCTGTTTAACTTTCTGGCACCAGTTGATTTAAAAAAAAAAAAAATTAAAAAAGGTTTCCACCGGAGTACGCCTTTAACCCATTAAGGACACTTAATTTTTTCCACCTTACCTTAAAAAAAATCATCTCTTTAAATTTTGCACCTAAAAATCCATATGATGGCTAATTTTTTGCGCCACCAATTCTACTTTGTAATGACATCAGTATTTTACCCAAAAATCTACGGCAAAACGGAAAAAAAATCACTGTGCAACAAAATTGAAGAAAAAATGCCATTTTGTAACTTTTGAGGGCTTCCGTTTCTACACAGTACATTTTTTGGTAAAAATTAAACCTTATCTTTATACTGTAGGTCCATACGATTCAAATGATATCCTATTTATGTAGGTTTGATTTTGTCGTACTTCTGAAAAAAATCCTAACTACATGCAGGAAAATTTATGTGTTTAAAATTGTCATCTTCTGACCCCTATAACTTTTTATTTTTCCACGTATGGGGCGGTATCAGGGCTCATTTTTTGCACCGTGATCTGAAGTTTTTGTATTGATGTATTCGCTTTTTAATTATTTTTTCATGATATAAAAAGTGAACAAAAACATGCTATTTTGGAATTTTTTTGCGTGTACGCCATTGACCATGTGGTTAAATTAATGATATATTTTTCTAATTCGGACATTTCTGCACACGGCGATACCACATATGTTTAACTTTATTTTTATGTACACTGTTGTTTTTTTTTTTTTTTATGGGAAAGGGGGGTGATTCAAACTTGTATTAGGGAAGGGGTTAAATGATCTTTATTAACTTTTTTTTTCACTTTTTTTGCAATGTTATAGCTCCCATAGGGACCTATAACACTGCACACACTGATCTTTTACATTGATCAATGGTTTCTCATAGTAAACCACTGATCAATGATTCTGCCGCTTGACTTCATGCCTGGATCTCAGGCACTGAGCAGTCATTCGGAGATCGGACACCAGGAGGTAGGTAAGGGGACCCTCCTCGTGTCCTACAGTTGTTCCGGATGCTGCAATTTCACCGCGGCGATCCCAAACAGCCCCATGAGCTAACAAGTATAGACTTGTGCGGCATTAGTTTAGCTTCACTTTAGACGTGACGATTAACTTTGAACAACTTTGAAAGGGTTAATAGTGCGCGGCACCGTGATCAGTGCCACACGCTATTAGCCACAGGTCCCGGCCGGTGTTAGAGGCCAGGCCTGACCCGCCGTGGCCCAGCGTTATAGAACGGGAGTGGACTAATGATGTACCGGTACGTCATGGGTCCTTAAGTGATTAAGAACCAGTCAGCACATCCAGTCTGCCAAATATTCTGAATACTATCAATAGCCTCTGGCCATATCTTATATGAAGTATAGACTTGTGCCTATCCCACTTAAACACATTTGCTGTATTTACAATGAACATTACTACAGGAAGGCTAATGCATGCATTCACTACTCTTTCAGTAAAGTAATACTTCCTGATATTATTGCATAAACCTTTGACCCTAATCTATTCCTATACAAGAAAGTGCATTTGTCAGGGGACATGGCTAATTCCCGGGAATGATCATGTGCATTTTTTGTGTATTAGGTTGGGTATAGCACATTTGTACACATGTAATCTTGTGTTTTTTTTTTTTTGGGTGGTAACAGATGTACATTGAGCAGAATGACTTTGCCATTGATTTCTTCTGCATGTGAGGACAATCCCTTTTCTCAACCTAAGCAGGTATAGGGGTGTACGCTGGAAGTGATGCTGTGAGGCGGAGATGTCCTGTAAGGTGTGGACTGATCTCTTCATGTGGACCCCCTGGAGCTTCTACATCACAAGTAAGTGTGTGTACTGTATGTATGTGTGTACTGTATATACTTCATAGATTTGTATATACTCCAACAGCTCCCACGTTAAAGGTGTACTCCAGCCCTAAGACATCTTATAAAGATGTCTGATCGTGGGGGTCCTGCCGCTGGGGACCCCTCATAATCTCTCATATAGCACCCACCTGTATGAGCTGCACACCAGTCTGAAGCCTCACAACTATGGGGTCGGAGTATCGTCAGGTCACGACTCCGCCCCATGTGACGTCATGCCCCGCTTCCTCAATGCAAGCCTATGGGAGGGGGCGTGACGGCCATCAAGCCCCCTCCCATAGACTTTCTTTGATGGGGCAGGGCGTGATGTCCCACGGGGCAGAGTCGTGATGTCACGATATTCCAGCCCCATAGTCGTGAGGCTTCAGACTCGGAGCCTCCAGCGCTGGCGTGCAGCTTACACAGGTGGGTGCTGCATGAGAGTTTGCGGGGGTCCCCAGTAGTGGGACCCCCGCGAACAGACATCTTAACCCCTATACTTTGGATAGGGGATAAGATGTCTTAGGGCCGGAGTACCCCTTTAATGTGAAAAAGCCAGAACTCCTGTGAATAGCAAACTCATGTGCACAGACCAGCGAGGAGTCAAGGCGCAAGTTCAATATAAATGCAGTGGAGGTTCATCACAGATGTTTCTTAAGAAGTATAATCCTTTATTGTTCTAGATAAAGTTCATACATCCAATAGACTAACCTGTTTGATGTATTTTGGTCACAGTTTTAAGTAGTCATAAGCTGCCTATGACTAAGGTCATGGTTCAGACATTTTAGCTTATTGGATGTATGTATTTTATCTTAAACAAGAATTATGCTTCTTAAGAAACATCCGGGCTGGACATTTACTTCTACAAATGTGTTTATATTGTATATATGTGTGAGTGTATATACTGTATATGTACTGTATGGGGGGAATTTATCATTGTATATAGAGCTGTTTTGTGTCAATTTTTTGCGCAAAAATATGCGCGTGTTTTTTTTTTTTGTTTTTTTTTTGCATTTTTTGTGTGCAAATTTTGATAGAATTCTTCATCACCTTGTCTACGGTTAAGTTTACCGTAGAGGATTTTCTACTATAGAATCAAGTTTACTAACTGCGTTTTGTTTTTTTGCACAAAAAAAATTGCAATCGGCATTTTCTTGCGCAAATATACACCACCTCGGAGGACACGTACCAAAGTGTCTATTTTGGCACAGTAAGGACTGCTACTCCCATCATGGACAGACTCTTTTCATGATGGGAGTTGTAGTCCAGGGGCTGAGGTGCAGATTGCACCGGGTCATTCTGCGGAGACCCACTGTGATTTGCATTTATTAACTGTAAAAGCCGGCGGTACATGCGGCTTCACTGCGCTGCCGCCGGCTCCTATATACACTGTGGAAATTCATAATCCCCGCCGCCGGGACATGGGAGCTCTGATTGGTCAATAGCTATTCCCCAATCAGAGCTCCCGTCTCCTGGCGGGGATTATGAATTTTAAGAACTGTATATAGGAGCCCGCGGGCAGCGCAGTGAAGACGCATGTACCGCCGGCTTGTATAGTTAATAAATGCGGATCGCAGCGGATCTCCAGAGAATGATCTGCTGCGATCTGCCCCTCTGCCCTTGGACTACTACTCCCATCATGGGACACATGATGGGAGTAGTTGTAGTACCGGGGATGAGGTGCAGATTGCACCGGGTCATTCTGCAGAGACCCACTGCGATCCGCATTTATTAACTGTAAAAGCTGGCGGTACATGCGTCTACACTGTGCACCCCGTCGGCTTCTATACACACTTTCATAATTCATAATCCCCGCCGCCGGAACACGGGAGCTCTGATTGGTCAATAGCTATTCCCCAATCAGAGCTCCCGTGTTCCGGCGGCGGCAATTATGAATTATGACAGCTATATATAGAAGCCGGTGGGGTGCGCAGTGTAGACACATGTAACGCCGGCTTTTACAGTTAATAAATGCGGATTGCAGCGGGTCTCTGCAGAATGACCTGGTGCGATCTGCACCTCAACCCCTGGACTACAACTCCCATCATGGGCAGAGTCTGTCCATGATGGGAGTAGTAGTTCTGAACGTCCTGCAGCCGGGAGATGTGTAAGTGCCATCCCTCAGCAGCGCTGCGGTACTACAACTACTTCCATCATGGGACAGACTCTGTCCCATGATGGGAGTAGTAGTCCAAGGGCAGAGGGACAAATCTCTGTTCACATTATGCGTTTTGCATAATGAGAACAGAGCCTTTCTGGCAGTGTGTTCCCAAACAGGGAGACTCCAGCTGTTGCTTAACTAAAGCCCCCTATGATGGGAGTTGTAGTTTAGCAACAACTGGAGGCTCCCTGTTTAGGAACACGCTGCATTATGTGTGCTCTTCCCAGGGGACAGCGCAAAAAATGTACTAACCCATATTTCTTGTTTTTCTTTTCTTTTAATTTCAGATACCTGAATGCAGAGGACTATGTCAGATTCGGTGAACTGCGACGATGACCAGCGTTTTTTTTTTTATTTCAATAAAATGGTTAACGAGGGCTGTGGGATAGTGCTGTTTTTAAATGTAAAAAAAAATTCAATGTGTCGTGTTTTTTATAATTGAATTTTCAGGGTTATTAGCGGAAGCTGTCATATATATGGAAACCATTACTAAGCTGGGGCTTAGCATTAGCCCCAAAATCAGCTAACGCTAACCTCTAAATTATTACCCCGGCACCCACTGCCAAAGGGGTGCCGGGAAGAGCCAGTACCAACAGGACTGAAGCTTCAAAAATGGTGCCCCTGGGCCTAGGCGGTAACAGGCTGGCGTTATTTAGGCTGGGAAGTGTCAGTAATAATGGTCCTCGCCCACCCTGGTAACGTCAGGCTGTTGCTGCTTGGTTGGTATCTGGCTGATACTAAAAAAAGGGTACCAACCAAGCAGCAACAGCCTGACTTTACCAGGGTGGGCAAGGACCATTGTTACTGGCCCTCCCCAGCCTAAATAACGCCAGCCTGTTACAGCTTAGGCCCAGGAGCGCCATTTTTGATGCTCCGGTCCTGTTGGTACTGGCTCTTCCCGGCACTCCTGTGGCAGTGGGTACGCTCCGGTCTTTTATAATATAGTGTATGTGTTTGATGGTGGTCGGCCCCAGACATTACATTACTAGTCAGGTGTTCAAAGGAGCCTGTCTGCTTCAATGGGTGGAGTAACCGCTGGATGGGAGTGAGATCATTCTGAAGTGAATTGTAGTTTTGTAACAGCTGGAGGCACCCTGGTTAGAAAACACTGGTCTATTGTTCTCAGCATGGAAGGCAGCACACCTGTGCTTCAATGGGTGGGGTGGCTAATGTGTGGGTGGAACTAAAGTGACCTCACACTTACAAACAAGGAATCCTGGGACCTGTAGTTGTAGGGAGAGAATTCTTAGAGGAAATAGCCATTTCACAAATAGAAAGCACAAGTGTCATAGTGGAATCACAACACAGCCATTTAGCCCCAAGACAAGCACAGACCCCTCATAATCATATCCATTATTGTCTGGCAGATAAGTACTAAAAATCTATTTATAGGACAATAACCTCTTTAACCCCTTAAGGACACAGGGTTTTTCAGTTTTTGCATTTTCATTTTTTCCTCCTTAGCTTTTAAAAATCATAACACTTTAAATTTTCCACCTAGAAATCCATATTATGGCTTATTTTTTACGTCACCAATTCTACTTTGCAGTGACATTAGTCATTTTACCCAAAAATCCACGATGAAAAGAAAAAAAAAATCATTGTGCGACAAAATCAAAGGAAAAACGCCATTTTATAACTTTTGGGGGCTTCCGTTTCTACGCAGTGCATATTTTGGTAAAAATGACACCTTATCATTCTGTAGGTCCATGATACCCTACTTATATAGGTTTAATTTTGTCGTACTTCTGGAAAAAATCATAACTACATGCAGGAAAATGTATACGTTTAAAAATGTCCTCTTCTGATCCCTATAACTTTTTTATTTTTCCACGTACAGGCCGGTATGAGGACTCATTTTTTGCGCCGGGATCTGAAGTTTTTATCAGTTCCATTTTTGTTTTGATCTAACTTTTTGATCACTTTTTATTCATTTTTGAATGGTATAAAAAGTGACCAAAAATAAGCTTTTTTGGACTTTGGAATTTTTTTACGTGTACGCCATTGACCGTGTGGTTTAATTAATGATATATTTTTATAGTTCGGACATTTACACACGCGGCGATACCACATATGTTTATTTTTATTTACACTGTTATTTTTTTTATGGGAAAAGGGGGGTGATTCAAACTTTTATTAGGGAAGGGGTTAAATGATCTTTATTAACACTTTTTTTTACTTTTTTTTTGCAATGTTATAGCCCCCATAGGGGGTTATAACACTGCACACACTGATCTTTTACACAGATCACTGGCGTGTATTAACACGCCTGTGATCAGTGTTATCGGCGCTTGACTGCCCCTGCCTGGATCTCAGGCACGGAGCAGTCATTCGCCGATCGGAAACCGAGGAGGTGTCTCATCGCCTAGATATCTCCTCAACCCAATCATCCTCCCCTACTAACCCCCCAATACAGCAAATACATTCTTCAAACCACAAGTTTTTTGAGAAGAGCTACTAAACTAGTACATAGATTGCAGGATGAAACTTACCAGGAAAGGTTAAAGGACCTTAACATGTATAGCTTGGAAGAAAGAAGAGACAGAGGGGATATGATAGAGACTTTTAAATACATAAAGGGAATCAACCCGGTAAAGGAGGAGAGCATATCTAAAAGAAGAAAAACTACCACAAAAGGACATAGTTTTAAATTAGAGGGGCAAAGGTTTATGCAGTAATAACAGGAAGTATTACTTTACTGAGAGAGTAGTGGATGCATGGAATAGCCTTCCTGCAGAAGTGGTCGTTGCAAATACAGTAGAGTTTAAACATGCATGGGATAGGCATAAGGCTATCCTTCATATAAGATAGGGATAAGCATAAGGCTATCCTTCATATAAGATAGGGATAGGCATAAGGCTATCCTTCATATAAGATAGGGATAAGCATAAGGCTATCCTTCATATAAGATAGGGATAAGCATAAGGCTATCCTTTATATAAGATAGAGATAGGCATAAGGCTATCCTCTATATAAGATAGGGATAAGCATAAGGCTATCCTTCATATAAGATAGGGATAAGCATAAGGCTATCCTTCATATAAGATAGAGATAGGCATAAGGCTATCCTTCATATAAGATAGGGATAAGCATAAGGCTATCCTTCATATAAGATAGGGATAAGCATAAGGCTATCCTTCATATAAGATAGGGATAAGCATAAGGCTATCCTTCATATAAGATAGGGATAAGCATAAGGCTATCCTTCATATAAGATAGGGATAAGCATAAGGCTATCCTTCATATAAGATAGAGATAGGCATAAGGCTATCCTTCATATAAGATAGGGATAAGCATAAGGCTATCCTTCATATAAGATAGGGATAAGCATAAGGCTATCCTTCATATAAGATAGGGATAAGCATAAGGCTATCCTTCATATAAGATAGGGATAAGCATAAGTCTATCCTCCATATAAGATAGGACCATGGACTATTGATAGGATTCAGATTATTGGGCAGACTAGATGGGCCAAATGGTTCTTATCTGTAGACACATTCTATATCCCAAAAACTGTGTGAACATAGCCTTAAAATTGTCCTCTTCTGACCCCTATAACTTTTTTTTATTTTTCCGAATACAGGGCAAATTTTTTGCGCCGTGGTCTGTAGTTTTTATCAGTACTATTTTTGTTCTGATGTGACTTTTGGATCGCTTTTTATAAAAAAAAAAAATGTTCTGGTAAATAAAGTGACCAAAAATACGCAATTGAACTTTGTTTTTTATTTACGTGTACGCCATGGACCGTCAAGTTTAATAAATTTTATATTTTATGAGTTTGGACATTTACGCATGCAGTGATACCACATATGTTTATGTTTTTTTTTTGTTTACATTATTTTATTTATAAAATGGGAAAATGGGGGCGATTCAAACTTTTATTAGGGAGGGGGCTTATTTTTCGCATTCATTAACTTTTTTTTAGTCCCCGTAGGGGACTATTACATGCATTCTTTGGATTGCATACACTGTTCAATGCTGCTCCATAGAGAAGCACTGATCAGTGTTATCAATGTTCTATTGCTCCAGCCTGCCATGGCTGACTGCAGCATAGGAGCACCAATCGGATGACGAGGATGCAGGTAAGGGCCCACCCTCTGTCTTCTCAGCTGTTCGTCGCGTTGGTCCCGAGCAGACACAGCCCGCTGAGCTAACTGGCAACACTATTTTCCGCATTTAGAGGCCACAATCAACTTCAATCACAGCGTTTAAAGGGTTCATGTCAGACATTGTTCCGAACGACATGTCTGGTATTAACAGTGGGTCCTGGCTGCTGAAAGCAACCAGGACCCACCGGGTATGAAGCAGGCCAAGCTCGTGAGCGCACTTCTAGGTGTGGGACTAGACGCAGTACTCTGCTGCAGCAGAATGTCCATGCAGAATATTCCGTGAGGAAATTCCACCTTGTGAACATACCGTAAAGGTGGTTTCAGACAAAGGAAAAATTTGTTTGTGAAAAAAAATGTGGGGAAAAATAAAATACCATCTCTCTACATGGAATTTTTGTTTTGGATTTTATTTTTATTTTTTCAGTGGTGCTTTTTGTGTCAGTTTTTTGGAAAAACAATGGGGGAGATTTATCAAAACCTGTGTAGAGGAAAAGTTGACAAGTTGCCCATCCACGGAAACCCATCAGATTGTTGCTTCTTTCATTTTTGAGAGGCCCTTTTGATTGGTTGCTATGGGTATACTGGTATACTCTGGCTGTGACAGATTTTTAATCCAGTTTGTGGAGTATTTCCTCACATAGACATCTAATTGTTAAAAAAAAAAATCATATGTAATAATATATACTTGCATTTTTTTCAAACTTGTTTTTGCTCCATTCTTCAGTAAAAATCCTTGAATCACGTGATTAAAGAATTGAAAAAAGGCAGTTAAATAACATCACAAGAAACACATATACTAATACACACTATAAAAAAAATGCACCAAAAACTACCACTGTGAATACAGCCCTGCTGTTTGGGTTCTACACTAAATCAGCTGATATTTCAATAGCACATATTTTCCATACTTTGCCAGGAAATGTATATTAGCCCTAACATCATAACATTTACACTGTAAACATTTTTACAGTTTCAATGTTTTAATGTTTTATTAATATGTTATTATTAATCCTGATCCTGTGTCTAGACCAGGCATAGGCAACCTTCGGCACTGTAGATGTTTTGGACTACATCTCCCATGAAGCTTTGGCAGCATTTTGGCTGTAAGAGCATCATGGGAGATGTAGTCCAAAACATCTGCAGTGCAGAAGGTCGCCTATGCCTGGTCTAGATCTTGATCTGCTCATATGGTGCTCGCATCATGCACGGCAGGTCCCAGCTGCTATCAGCAGCCAGGGACCCGCCCATAATGGCGGACATTAGCGATCGTGCTGATGTCCGCCATTAACCCTCAGATGTTGTGATCAATACACATCACAGCATCTGTGGAAATGCGGCACTTTTAATGGATGATCGGATGACCGCGGGGATCCGAACATCCAAGATGTTAGATGGAGGTCCCCTCACCTGCCTCTGCCACTCTCCCGGGGTCTTCTTCTCTCATCTGATATTGAGCAGACCAGAGAAGAAAATTGCCGATAATACTGATCAGTGTTATGCCTAGGTATAGCACTGATCAGTATTAGCAATCTAATGATTGTTATAAATAGTACCCTATTACTTTTAAAAAGTGTAAAAAAAAAGTTTAAAAAAGTGAGAAAACCCCTCCCCCAACAAAAATCTAAATTGCCCCTTTTTCCACCTCCCCCTAAAAAGGGAAAAAAAAAATTATAAACATATTTGGTATCGCCGCATGTGTAAATGTCCAAACTATCAAAATATAATAAATGATCCCGTACAGTGAACGGCGTTAAAATAAAGAAAAAGAGTCCAAAATTGCTGTGTTTTAGTCACATATACACAAATGTGGTACCAAAAGAAACAACAGATTACGGTGCAATACACTGTATATGTAAACATTAGAAAGTTATAGGTTGATAAAATAAGGCAATTTTAAACATACTTATATATATATATTTTTTTAAAGCAGTACAATAATAGAAAAGTATGTAATCATGGGTATCATTTTAATCGTATTGACCCACAGCATAAAGAAAACATGTAATTTTTACTGTAAAGTGTACAGTGTGAAAACGCAAAATTTCAGTTTTCTTTCAAATTTCCTCACACAAATTTTTGTATTTGCTGTACGTTTCATGGTAAAATTAATGTCATTCCAAAGTACAATTGGTCACGCAAAAAAGAAGCCCTCACATGCATCTGTGGATGGAAATATAAAAGACAACAATGCAAGAGGTACTGCTCTATCCCCGTAACCCGGCTTCCGTGCTGCAGACCGGCAGGGTGGCGTTCCCTTCCACGTGCAATAGTAGAAAACGGAAGATGTCCAGCACCAGGAAGGCAGGTAAAAACTTATTTATTGAGGTACAAAAGTAACAAACAGCATATCAAGGAGCGTAGAGCCTACGCGTTTCAGGCTAAAGAGCCCTTAGTCATGGCATAAAAACTTTACAGCACTGTGTTCTTTTATAGTAAAATGCATTAGAATCACATGATCTGAGCAGCAAAGTAGTGGATCATCTAAAAAATGCGGCATGGAGTTAATCACAAAACATTAAGATTGTTATACATATATAGAAATGGCGTACAATACACTGGTATATGGGACAACCACAAGATTCAATTGCACTAGTACTTATATTATCATGAGCAATGTTGAAATCTGGCTAAATAGATGGACCGTATTTACTAATTACTTCTGTTATTAAAACGTTAGTATAAGGTCTTGTCTCAAATTTAACCCTTGTGGTTCTCTCGTGCCTAGCATGAATATCCAGAATGATTCCCTGTTGAGAACCATTCTTCTTAAGTCTCCACCCCGTCTCGGTTTCCTAACTTTTTCTATGCCCATGATTTGTAATGTATTCATGTTGCCTCCATGAACATCCCTAAAATGCCTGGACAACGCAGAAATATTACTATTAAAAGACAAAGTATTTTTTGCATCAGATATGTGCCTGCGTATCCTAGTTTTCAGGGAGTTCATGGTACAACCAACATACTGGCATTGGCATGATGTGCAGGACGCTAGATAAACTACATTTTTTGTATTGCAATTTACATAATCCTTCAAAACAAAAGTTTTGGTATTTGAATATGATTTAAATTCCTTATTGACCTGCATGTAACTGCAAGTGATGCAGACATTGTGCCCACACTTCCAGTTACCCGCATAAAGCAACCAATTCGTGCCAGTATGTTTGTTATCAGTACTACTAAACATACTGGGTGATAGGATAGATCCCAAAGAGGGACCTCTTTTGGACACCACCTTGAAGTTGTCCTGTAAAAGATTATACAAAACGGTGTCTTGATGCAATATAGGTAAATTCTTCTCAATGATATTCCTAATTTTATGAAATTGTTTGCTGTACTGTGTGATGAAGAAAGGGGGATGAGCCCTATCCTGTCTCGTTGTAAAATCCTTATCTTTGGTACCATGTGCAATAAGATCCTGTCTATCTAGTTTGGCCGCTCTATTTCTTGCCTTATTGAGTGTCTCCGGGTGATATCCTCTTTCCCGTAATCTGTTAAAGAGTAGGTTTGATTCATGTATAAATGTTTCTTGTTTGCTACAATTGCGTCTTAATCTGCACCATTCCCCATAGGGGATGTTGCGGAGAACATGTTGGGGATGGCATGATGTGGCTTGTAGTATAGAATTCCCTGTATTCTCCTTTCTATAGGGGGCCGCCACAATCCTATTATTATCCACAGAAAAACATACATCCAAGAAGGGTATGCTTTCCTGTGAAAAATTGTAGGTGAAGGAAAGGTTCAGTTTGTTATCATTAATGTATTGTACAAACTCTTTAAACTCCAATTCCGAGCCTTCCCACACAAAAATGAGATCATCTATGTATCTCCCCATCCATTTGATCTGTTTTTGGTATGGATTACTGTTTGAGAAGATCACCTCCTCTTCCCACTGACTCATAAAAATATTGGCAAAGGATGGGGAGTATTTCGCCCCCATCGATGCTCCCCTGGTTTGAAGAAAAAAACGGCCATCAAACATAAAGTAATTATTTTTCAGCAAAAATTCCGTGGCCATTAAAATAAATTCCTTCAAACCAGGGGAGTATCGACTGTATGTGTCCATATGTTTGGCCAAAGCTCTGATGCCCTCTGGCCAGGGAATGGATGGATAAAGGGAGACCACATCACACGTGGCCCATGCACATGCGGAATTCCACCTGATACTCTCCATTACCTGTAAGACATGTTTGGTATCCCTGATATAGTTGGGTGTGACCTTAGTGAGGGGTTGCAAAAAGCTGTCAACCCAGTCCCCCAGTCTCTCCCCAAGAGATCCAATACCTGCCACAATAGGGCGCAGGGGAGGTGGAAAAACCCCTTTGTGGACCTTGGGGAGAGAGTGGAAGACTGGGGTGACAGGATTCCTGACCATCAAGTATTCCTTCATTTTGTTATCTAAGATACCCATTTGGATACCTGCCTCCAATATTCTGTTTAGTGCAGCATCGATGGGGGCGAAATACTCCCCATCCTTTGCCAATATTTTTATGAGTCAGTGGGAAGAGGAGGTGATCTTCTCAAACAGTAATCCATACCAAAAACAGATCAAATGGATGGGGAGATACATAGATGATCTCATTTTTGTGTGGGAAGGCTCGGAATTGGAGTTTAAAGAGTTTGTACAATACATTAATGATAACAAACTGAACCTTTCCTTCACCTACAATTTTTCACAGGAAAGCATACCCTTCTTGGATGTATGTTTTTCTGTGGATAATAATAGGATTGTGGCGGCCCCCTATAGAAAGGAGAATACAGGGAATTCTATACTACAAGCCACATCATGCCATCCCCAACATGTTCTCCGCAACATCCCCTATGGGGAATGGTGCAGATTAAGACGCAATTGTAGCAAACAAGAAACATTTATACATGAATCAAACCTACTCTTTAACAGATTACGGGAAAGAGGATATCACCCGGAGACACTCAATAAGGCAAGAAATAGAGCGGCCAAACTAGATAGACAGGATCTTATTGCACATGGTACCAAAGATAAGGATTTTACAACGAGACAGGATAGGGCTCATCCCCCTTTCTTCATCACACAGTACAGCAAACAATTTCATAAAATTAGGAATATCATTGAGAAGAATTTACCTATATTGCATCAAGACACCGTTTTGTATAATCTTTTACAGGACAACTTCAAGGTGGTGTCCAAAAGAGGTCCCTCTTTGGGATCTATCCTATCACCCAGTATGTTTAGTAGTACTGATAACAAACATACTGGCACGAATTGGTTGCTTTATGCGGGTAACTGGAAGTGTGGGCACAATGTCTGCATCACTTGCAGTTACATGCAGGTCAATAAGGAATTTAAATCATATTCAAATACCAAAACTTTTGTTTTGAAGGATTATGTAAATTGCAATACAAAAAATGTAGTTTATCTAGCGTCCTGCACATCATGCCAATGCCAGTATGTTGGTTGTACCATGAACTCCCTGAAAACTAGGATACGCAGGCACATATCTGATGCAAAAAATACTTTGTCTTTTAATAGTAATATTTCTGCGTTGTCCAGGCATTTTAGGGATGTTCATGGAGGCAACATGAATACATTACAAATCATGGGCATAGAAAAAGTTAGGAAACCGAGACGGGGTGGAGACTTAAGAAGAATGGTTCTCAACAGGGAATCATTCTGGATATTCATGCTAGGCACGAGAGAACCACAAGGGTTAAATTTGAGACAAGACCTTATACTAACGTTTTAATAACAGAAGTAATTAGTAAATACGGTCCATCTATTTAGCCAGATTTCAACATTGCTCATGATAATATAAGTACTAGTGCAATTGAATCTTGTGGTTGTCCCATATACCAGTGTATTGTACGCCATTTCTATATATGTATAACAATCTTAATGTTTTGTGATTAACTCCATGCCGCATTTTTTAGATGATCCACTACTTTGCTGCTCAGATCATGTGATTCTAATGCATTTTACTATAAAAGAACACAGTGCTGTAAAGTTTTTATGCCATGACTAAGGGCTCTTTAGCCTGAAACGCGTAGGCTCTACGCTCCTTGATATGCTGTTTGTTACTTTTGTACCTCAATAAATAAGTTTTTACCTGCCTTCCTGGTGCTGGACATCTTCCGTTTTCGGAAATATAAAAGAGTTATGATTTTTAGAAGGCGAGCAGTAAAAAATGTAAACGCAAAAATAAAACTGGTTGTGTCCTTAAAGGGGTACTCCGCTGCTAGACATTTTATCCCCTATCCAAAGGAAAGGGGGATAAGATGTCTGATCACGGAGGTCCCGCTGCTGGGGCCCCCTTGCCATCTTCTGCAGCACCCGGCGTTCTAAACAAACGGCGTGTTCCGGAGGCCGTGTTTATGACGTCAAGTCACACCCCCTCCATTCATATTTATGGAAGGGGGCGTGATGACTGACACGTGGCAGGGGCGTGGCATGATGGCATGAGGGGGCGTGGCATGACATCACAAGCACGGCTTCCAGCTCGGAGCGTTCTGAACAAAATGTTCAGAACCATGGAGCACTGTAGTACCCCTTTAGGGGGTTAAAGTATACAAAGTAATAGTAAGTCTAAAGACTAAAGGCTAGATGGAAACTCTACATTTGATTCAGCCTGATAAATATGGTGCATTCTGATATTTACACTGTCTAAAAATCCGTTTTAGGGTAGGGTCACATATAGCGTATACGCATTTCATGCTGAACAAATTCCGCTGCTCACCCTTTCAGACATACAGGCCTGAATTTTCTATTTTTACTATTTACACTAAGAATTGATAAATGCACCACATTTACTGTTAATTTTAGACCCTTTTTTAACACTTTTGTGCTGTGTCTGACAAAGGGGCATGGCTATAGAAAATAGATGATGTAAGTTTGGTAGAGTGTACCTGTCACGGTAAATTGTGTGTGATTTTACCACATGGCACACTACAGCTGTGTATAAACTGGGCTTTACTGCACTTTAGAGCGCACTTTCTGGCAAATATGCATAAGCATATAACATCGCCATCTGCAGGCAGCACCAGTTATTACACCTTATTCCAGAGCCCGAGATCCCCACGTCGTGTTCGGTCCTGCACATAACATTGCCATCTGCTGGCAGCACCAGTTATTACACCTTATTCCAGAGCCCGAGATCCCCACGTCTTCTTCGGTCCTGCAAACAATATTTTCGTTATTTTATGCTTAAAAAAACGAAGCATACAAACCAAAGCTGCCTTTTCTAGAACAGAGTTGATAAAAATCGACTTGGTTTTCGTGCACAGCAATCTGAGTAAAGTTCTGCTGAAAAATCACAATAATAAACAGCTAGGAGCCTAAAGTCACGCGTTATCTACAGGACCTACATTCCAATGACGTATTATCACAGCCCACAACCAACATGGCCGCGCGACGTTCTTCCTGTTTCAACAAGCTTTATTTCAAAGTTAACAGTGTGTGTGGGTTTTCTCTTGACGACTTTTCCTGCAGCCGGAAGTGGCGGACATTACGCATGCGCTGTAGGCTTTCGTCTGCGTCTTGGCCACACGTGTGTATAGACTGGATCGTACTTATTAGATCGGGGCCAGCACTGTATAAAGAGGGTGAGTAGCGTTATATCCGTAGTAACCGGTCTGCTGCTTCTGTTCGGCAGTAATCGTCTCCGACAACACTGTTCTTAGGCCTATGCTACTTGTATAGCTGATCTTATATCAGATCTAGGCGTTACACATAACTGCACACTAGAAATCCTTGTTGTTTACTAGCATTAGATACTATAGGGCAGTTTCCCCAGCTGATGCAAAACTACAACTCCCAGCATGCCCGGACAGCCTTCGGCTGTCCGGGCATGCTGGGAGTTGTAGTTTTGCAACAGCTGAAGACTTGTTGTTTGGGAAACACTGCTATAGGACAGTGGTCTTCAACGTGCGGACCTCCAGATGTTGCAAAACTACAACTCCCAGCATGCCCAGGAGTTGTAGTTTTGCAACATCTGGAGGTCCGCAGGTTGAAGACCACTGCTATAGGGAATTACTATCAGAATCTTTGTTTATAAGAAATAACTGGTGCAGTTGCCCATAGCAACCAATCAGATTGCTTTAAAAAAAAAAAAAAAACTAAAATAAGCAATCTGGTAGCTAAGGACAACTGCTCCAATGACGTTAGCACCGTGCGGACATGCTCCGTCTTCATAGACAGCAATGCAGTCCGAGCGGAATTTCGCCAAAAGAGAATGAGCATCTTCATTAATTTTGCAGCTTTGCATTTCTGCCGTGGAATTTTCCGCCAAGAAAGTTCCTAAGTGCAAACTGTGAAGCAGAATCCCATTGAAAACATTGGAATTCCACTGTGGAAATTTTCAGGCAGAAATTCAGCAGTGTTGTCCCTAAAAAGCCCCGGAAACATGTCAAAAAAGTTTTTCAGTTGGGGTCTCTGCTATGTGACCATCTTACTTACATTCTGAGATTGTTGTGGTCATGTGATGATGAATGTCGTTTTTTTTTTTTTTTTTTTTTTTTTTTTCCACCATAATGACAGGTACACTTTAGGGTAGGGTCACACTTTTAAAGGGAGTACAGGTTGGGTTAAGGCCCTTGCACGCTAGGGAAATTCTCCAAGGAGTTTCGTCTCAGAATCGGCGCATGAAATTCGCACGATATCCACATTTAGCGGAGAAAAGAAAGTCTCATTGACTTCAGTGGGCTTCTGCAGCTGAATTCCGCAGAAACTTAAGACATGACTTTAATTTTTGTGGAATACAGAATTTTCACTGCAGAACGTCAACAAAAACTCTGCAATGTGTTTGAACTCTCTGATCCCATTAACGTTAATAAGGCTATAAACACGTGCAGAATTTGCATGTGGATTTCAATGTGGAAATCCATGCTTAAAGGGGAACTCCGGTGGAAAACTTTTGTTTTATTTAAATCAACAGATTCTATAAAAAAAAAAAAAATCTTAATCCTTCCAGTACTTATCAGCTGCTGAATACTACAGAGGACATTCTTTTCTTTTTAGAACACAGTGCTCTCTGCTGACATCTCTGTCCATTTTAAGAACTGTCCAGAGTAGGAGAAAATCCCCATAGCAAACATATGCTGCTCTGGATAGTTCCTAAAATGGACAGAGATGTCAGAAGAGAGCTCTGTGTTTGTGATGTCAGCAGAGAGCTCTGTGTTCGTGATGTCAGCAGAGAGCACTGTTTCAAAAAGAAAATAATTTCCTCTGTAGTATTCAGCAGCTAATAAGTACTGAAAGGATTAAAAAATTTTAATAGAAGTAATTTACAAATCTGTTTAACTTTCTGGCACTGGTCGATTTTAAAAAATAAATACGTTTTCCATTGGAGTACCCCTTTAAATTCTGACTTGTGAACATAGCCTTACTAAAGAACTTCCATAGTGTGCACTGATCTGGATGGGATTCTGCTCAGAATATCCATAGTGTTTCACAACCAGGGGGTATGAACAATTTACTTGCCTGTAGAATGCGCTCCCCTTGCTTCCTTCTCATGTAGCAGGATTGCTAGACAAATCTTGCAAGAGCCTGCTGAGTAAGTGTCAGAAGGAAGTGAGGGAAGCACATACTAGGGATCGACAGATTATCGGTTTGACCGATATTATCGGTCAATAGTCACTATTTTGGACGTTATCGGTATCGGCAATTACCTTGCCGATAACACCCCGGCCAGAGACCGCTGCCACATTGCTTCCCCCATCCCCGGTTTTATGTCCTTTATGAGTGATGTCCTCAACTCGATGTCACCGTCAGTGCACACAGTGACAGCTCAGGATGCCGCCGGAGCCAGAAGTAGCGCGGACCCCCCGGAACAGGTTATTATAAAACCGGGCATGGGGGAGGCAGTAAGACTCAGGACCGGCAGGGGGAGAAAAGCGGGCGGCGGCGGTCTCTGGCCAGAATGGCGTGATTATCATTCATCATTTCAATTTTACATCTCTAGATATGCACCCTTAGGTGACGTGCACACATACTCTATACACTGCGAATTTCATTCAGCGTATAAATAAATATCTAACCACAGCACAAAATCCGCATCGTATATAGTACCTGTGAGCATACCCATAGGTTATGTTCAGATCTATGTATGAGGCTTAGTTTCGGCAAAAATATGCAGCATGTAGGGTTTGTTTTGTCCGGTTAAATGACGGACACCATGCCGGAAAAACGACAGATCATGTTTAAAGGGGTACCTCAGCATTTAACAACATTTTAAGGCTATGTTCACACTCCAGAATTCCCAGGCGGAACTCCGCATTAGAATTCCACACTGAGATTCTGCTGCAGCAGAGCCACATTGAATTCAATGTGATTCTGCTTCGCTGTTCACAAGGCAGTATTTTCGCATCGGAAACAATTGGCACGCAAATTCAAATTCTGGTGTCTGCAGAAAGAATGGACATGTCTGTTCTTTCTGAGGACTCCGCATGGAATGCATTGCCGTCTTAGACAGCGCATTCCCGAGCAGTCCAAAGTGACCGCAGTCTGCAGAATGTCTGCACAAAGATTTTCCATACGGACATTCTGACATGTGAACATAGCCTTATAGGTATAGGAACAGGGGATGCCCTGTCCGCCCAGCTATGCAGTTACCTTTAATTGCAGCTGGCATCATTCACTTGACTAGGACTATGCTTTAAGTCCCCTGCTCAGGGGGTGGCCCTGAGCAGGGGCCCTGTGCACAGATAAACAGCACTATACCAGAGCCACAGACCCTAATTTTCAGGATATGTGCCAGTCCTGAAGGTCACCCTCCCACCAGTCATAAAGTAAAGGCATATCCTACTGATATGCCATGAAAGTAACATGTTGTCTCACCTGAATAATCTCCGAAATATAGTAAGGAAAAGGGAAAATAAAAGCTTTAGCTAAAGGCCTAGTAGCTGAGATCCCCAGTTTTTATTTGAACTCTCTTACCATTCAGGGGTAGTAGTAGTGTTGTAGTATTACACAGCGCCCATTCGTGGAAATGAGTGACCATCCTTGAGTTATGCCATTTGTCAGTAGAGAACCCTGCAGTGAACATTGGGTATTACTATGCCATCTATAGTTTGTGCATGCACTGAATGTCTTCTGTTATTTATTATAGGACTTTCATTATGGAAGCCAAAGGTAAAAAGCCGATGAAAGCCAAACAGAAGCCTCAGCAGAAATCACCCAAGAGTGGCGCATTTAAGAAAAACGGTAAAACTATATTGATGAACCGAATCTGAATTGCTGCGGCGTGTACAAAAAAACAACAACATATTTATGATTCCAGCTAGTCTAGACAGTGTTATAACCAGTACTTGTCAATGGTCATCAGATCTTGTGTGGCTACTATCAGACCCACCAACACTACAGCTATCTGTGATGACTACTGCATCAATTTTCCTTCTTTTTTTTTGCCCCATTCTAGCAGATTCTCTTTATATGTAGAAGCAGACAGGTCCGTGTTCCTACAGTGATTCTCACTTCCATCAAAGCAAACATTCCACTTGACTTGATGTATGTAGTCTGACACACTGTTCTGTATGTTACAGGTGTGATTATACAGTGAAACCTCTTTGAGAAGACCACCCATAATTGCTTTAAAAAGTGGCGCTATATTGGGGGATGGTCTTCTCAAAGTATGCGGCCACTATGCAAAATGTGTGGTTGCCTGAAAATCCATCACACAAAATGTGGTCTGAATAAGCATGTGGTGGCCTCTTGGAGAGGATTCACTTTATTGTATGTTAGTGTGTTCTCTATACAGTGGGGATCAAAAGTTTGGGCACCCCAGGTAAAAATTTGTATTACTGTGCGTAAAGAAGCTGAGGAAAGATGGAAAAATCTCCAAAAGGCATCAAATTACAGATTAGACATTCTTATAATATGTTAACAAAAGTTAGATTTTATTTCCATCATTTACACTTTCAAAATAATAGAAAACAAAAAATGGCATCTGCGAAAGTTTGGGCACCCTGCAGAATTTATAGCATGCACTGCCCCCTTTGCAAAGCTGAGACCTGCCAGTGTCATCAATTGTTCTCAATCATCATCTGGGAAGACCAGGTGATGTCCATCTCAAAGGTTTTAAATGCCCAGACTCTTCTGACCTTGCCCCAACAATCAGCACCATGGGTTCTTCTAAGCAGTTGTCTAGAAATCTGATGTCATTATCCTCTGTTCAAATGTAATTCAGAAATGGCTGTCATCAGGAACAGTGGAAGTTAAAGCAAGATCTGGAAGACCAAGAAAATATCAGACAGAACAGCTTGCAGGATTGTGAGAACAACAATCAAAACACACGTTTGACTGCACAATCCCTCCAGAAAGATCTGGCAGACACTGAAGTTGTGGTACACTATTCCACTATAAAGAGATACTTGTACAAATATGGTCTTCATGGAAGAGTCATCAGAAGAAAACCTCTTCTACGTCCTCACCACATAATCAGCGTTTGAACTTTGCAAATGAACATATAGACAAGCCTGATGCATTTTAGAAACAAGTTCTGTGGACTGATGAGGTTAAAATTTAACTTTATGGCCGGAAAGAGCAAAGGTACGTTTGGAGATGAAGGGGAACAGAATTTAATGAAAATAACCTCTATCCAACTGTTAAGCGTGGGGGTGGATCAATCATGCTTTGGGGTTCTATTGCAGCCAGTGGCACAGGGAACATCTCACAAGTAGAAGGAAAAATGGATTCAATAAAATTTCAGCAAATTTTGGATGCCATCTGTGAAAAAGCTGAAGTTAAAGAGAGGATGGCTTCTACAAATGGATAATGGTCCTAAACGCACCTCGAAATCCATGGGGGATTACATCAAGAGGCGTAAACTGAAGGTTTTGCCATGGCCTTCACAATCTCCTGACCTCAACATAATTGAAAATCTATGGATAGACCTTTAAAGAGCAGTGCGTGACAGTCAGCCCAGAAATCTCAAAGAACTGGAAGACTTTTGTAAGGAAGAATGGGCAAAGATACCTCAAACAAGAATTGAAAGACTCTTGGCTGGCTACAAAAAGCATTTACAAGCTGTGATACTTGCTAAAGGGGGCAGTACAAGATATTAACTCTGCAGGATGCCCAAACTTTTGCAGATGGCATTTTTTTTGTTTTCTGTTATGTTGAAAGTGTAAATGATGGAAAATCTAACTTTTGTTGACATGTTATAAGAATGTCTAATCTGTAATTTGATGCCTTACAGATACAGGAGCAATACAGGAGCCGGAGCATCGTGATGTCACGGCTCCGCCCCTCATGACATCACAGCCCGCCCCCTTAATGCAAGTCTATGGGAGGGGGCGTGACGTAACGATGCTCCGGACCATGTATTGCCCGTCATTACGCACAGAGCGAGTTTGCTCTGTGCAGTAATTATAGCGAGGTGCCACAGCGGAGATCCCAGGGGTCCCCAGCAGTGGGACCTCGGCGATCTGACATCTTATCCCCCTATCCTTTGCATAGGGGATAAGATGCTAGGAGCGGAGTACCCCTTTAAGTGAAGGGTAATCTGAGAAACCTACTTACTTGTTACTTATTGGTAGTGTGATGACAATCATTAGGGTCCATTCATATAGTGCATGGTATATGTGAGGAACTGATCTAAAAGCTATATATATATATATATATATATATATATATATATATATATATATATATATATTGCATCGTATGCCCAATTTGCTACTCTCTTGCCTTTTTATTGTTCACACTGTTTGTGAAAGAAATGTTTGTTTTCTCTCACCAGCACTTGGTTTCAAAAAACATGGAAAACCCACAGAACAGAGCCCAAAGGGGAATCAAAAGCCTATGAAGTTTGAAAAGGGAAAGAAGAAGCCTGACCATGGAGCAAGCAAAGCTGGTGTTAAACAGTTTGCAGCAAAAAACAGAAAACAGGGCGATAAATTCACAAGCAAGAGGAAGCGTCAAGGAGAGGATGAAGAGAATGGTGTGTTACTTCAAATTTTTATTTCATTTTTTTTTATTTTTACCTGAGATTTACTTGCAGAGATTAAAGGGTTACTACTCTGGCCTAAACAGTTTACCGGTATCACTGCAGAATTGCTGCGCATGTACAGTGCAGATCCCACAACAAAAAGCCACAGAAGTTTACATTATGAGATGAGTGGTTAGAAGTCAGGACCCCATCCTTGTTGTCGTAATGCTGCATAAGCCACATGTGAAACACAGGGAAATTTATCAGGATTTGTGCATAGGAAAA
This sequence comes from Hyla sarda, assembly GCF_029499605.1. Lineage (NCBI taxonomy): Eukaryota > Metazoa > Chordata > Amphibia > Anura > Hylidae > Hyla > Hyla sarda. Next base: position 360,210,505 of record NC_079189.1, read on the forward strand.
TCTGGCCAATCAGATTTCTTCTTTTTTTTTTCGGAGGCCTTTTTAGAAAAGTGGGCAACTGTTCAACTTTATCACTGCACAGGTTTTGATAAATCTCCCCCACAGTGTTTGCTGAAATACCGTATTTTTCGCCCTATAGGACGCACCGGCATATAAAACGCACCCAATTTTAAAGGTGCAAAATTTAGAAAAAAAAGATTCTGAACCCAACAGTGATCTTCAACCTGCGGACCTCCAGATGTTGCAAAACTACAACTCCCGGCATGCCCGGACAGCCGTTGGTTGTCCGGGCATGCTGGGAGTTGTAGTTTTGCCACATCTGGAGGTCCGCAGGTTGAAGACCACTGGTATCGGAGGTAATACTCACGCGTCCCCGCCGCGTCCCCATGGTGTCCCTGACGCTCCGGACGTCTTCTTCCCCGGGATCCACGCTCTCCGTCGTCATCACGTCGCTACGCACGCCGCTCCTATTGGATGACAGGACGGCGTGCGCGACGATGTGATGACGACTAAGGAGAGCGCCGGCCATGCAGGGGATCTCGGCATGGAGCAGACACCAAGGAGGCAGGTAAGGTCCCTCCCGGTGTCCTGTCAGCTGTTCGGGACGCCGCGATTTCACCACAGCAGTTCCGAACAGACCGGCTGAGCCGGGTTAGTGTTACTTTCGCTTCAGACGCGCTGGTCAGCTTTGATTGCCGCGTCTGAAGGGTTAATACAGGGCATCACTGCGATCGGTGATGTCCTGTATTAGCCATGGGTCCTGGCCATTGATGGCCGCAGGGACCGCCGTGATAGGTGTGTATTCGCCGTATAAGACGCACCAACTCCCCCCCCACCAGTTTTGGGGAAGAAAAAGTGCGTCTTATACGGTGAAAAATACGGTAGTCTATAAGTGCGTCTCCCAACCAGTGTTCCTCCAGCTGTTGCAAAGCTACAACACCCAGCATACCTTTGGCTGTCCGGGCCTGCTGGGAGTTGTAGTTTTGCAACAGCGGGAGGCTCACTGGTTGGGAAACACTGATCTATAGCCTGGCTTATGTGTTCCCTTGCACCTCTGAGCAGGATTTTCACATAAAGATTTCTCTTATGCTAATCTAGGACCTCAACATCATTCCTTGTTTATTCTTTCTTTCTACAGCGGTCAGTGGGTATTTATGTAGCTATGTATACATAGTGCCCTAGGCACACTAAACACAGCTCATTGGAATGATTCCATAAGCATCTGAATTTTTTAATGCAGATCTGTTTCAAATATGCAGCATGCTGATTGTGTTGCAAATTCACACATACCCAACATAATGATCATGTGACGACTGCAAATCTGTTGGAAACTTTTGCAACAGTTCTGGACAAAGAATTTTAAATTATTTTTATCATTATTTATTTTTATTTTTTTAGTTTGTATACTAGCTGAAGTTTTACTCCAGACACAGGTTCATATATGCCTGATGGCAAATACAGCCCTGATGCAGGTTGTACTGTGACTTTAAGACACCCTGTTTGGGTATGTTCATACGGCAGAATTCCACACAGACATTTCACTGCAGCAGAGTCACGGTAGATGTTTCTACCACGGAAATCCCAATTCTGCCGTCCACAGAAATAATAGAATAATAGCCTGTTCTTTTTGCGATTTTGCTTGGAAATGCATTGCCATCTATGAGCATTTCTTAGGGGTCCTAGTGCCCACCAGATTATTAAAATGTGCAGAATGTCCGGGCGGACATTCCGCACTTTTCATGCTGTGTGAACATACCCTTACACATAGTCTTGTTTTATATGTGGCATGTTATTGATCAGTATAGCTTTCCATTTACATTAAGATCAGATTGTGTACTGGAAATGTTTCTGCACAGGCTTAGATAATACTATCGATATGTATTCTAAATACAGTCCACTTACTATAAGTGGAGGATTCTGCAGATGCATGCTCCTCTTGTATGTCTAAGAGATATCAGTATTGACTGGTGGTTTAGAAGAACTCAACATTTCATTGCATTGATTTCACTTGTCACAGGCTCTGATGCCAAGAAGCCAAAGTGGGATGACTTCAAAAAGAAGAAAAAGGAGTTAAAACAGACCAGGCAGAGTAATGAGAAAAGTAACTACGACATCATGTCTAAGTCCAAGCAGGTCTGGGAGAAAATCAGAAGGTATGTGTCTGAGACATTATTTCAAGTTACTATACAGCATTACTTCTTTAAAGCAAATCTGACAGGTCTATGGTGTATTATGGTAATGTAGGATGGAGGGGGACATGCTGAGCTGCTAAGTCTATGTTCACACGGCAGAATTTCTGCACGAAAATTTAGCAGAAATGAACTGCCCGTTCACTTCAATGGAATTCCTGCATCAGAAATTCTGCTGTGTGAATGGGACAGCGGAATCCCATTGAGGTGTATTGGCTATAAATTCATGCAGAAATTCTGGCGTGTGAACATAGCCTAAGACCACTTTGTGATATGTCAAGTTAATTTAAATGACAGTAATGCTTTGATCACAAAGTGTCTACATTCAGATTGTCAGCTCTACCTGTATACAGGAAGCGATCACAGTCAAGGATAGGTCGGTTCTAATCATTACAGTGGAGACCACATGTCCCCATCCTATAATCACATAAGAGGAGTAGTGTAGACAGCAGAGGCAGTTTCTTATTTAGTGACTACATACGCTGCCCAGGTGTTGGTTTATTACAGAATTTAACGTACAAACCAGGATCAGACCGATATAAACACAGCGCTAACCTAAGCCCCCTCACACAGCGGATTGACAGGAGGGCTGGGTGTCTGCCCCTCATGATCGAATATAAATTAATGTATTAAGTAAAAAGCAGCTACTACTTTAGGTTTTATGGCACTATGTCTGTAAATATTAACCTTATTTTGCGGATTATTAACATAACAATACCAAATTTAACATAAATATTTGTTTTCATGTTTTTACAATTTTTTTTTTGTTTTATCAAAAACTTTTTTTTTTTTTTTTTTTTACAAATAAACTTTTTGTGTCACCACACTGCAACATCCATAACAACTATATTTTTCAGTCTCTGGAGCCTTTTTCCCGTTGTGCTGCACGCTGTGGGTTGGGGTCAGCATATAGAATGGCTTGCTCAGCCAATCTGTGGCCACAGTGGTATCTAAGCAAGCAAAAAAAAAAAACGTAACACACACAGACAAACAAATTTAAATAGGCAACCCAGACAGATCACCAGTAGAGAGGATAGTTTGATCTGCACACAGCATCACCATCTAGACACTGGTGGAACTATCATTACACCCCTCTGCCCGGACCATATTCATTTGCTTAACAAAAGGTGTCCCAATGCCCATTGTGTGTCCTTTCATTGACAGCCAGCCACATCACCTTTTTTTGCATTGGTGTCATGAACGTGAAATCTGTTTTGGATCTGATGATTGTTGGGTTTGAGAATGGAGGCCTTATGGTAAGCACTTCACACGCTATTGTTGTGATGACCTAGAGAGCCATTGCAAATGAGTCAGTCACCCTTCGTATGGATATGCGGGAGGCTAACAGATCAGTGATGTGGTATTCCTGCTTTATTAATCTTATCCCCTATCCGAAGGGTGGGTGGCCCCTGGCATTCTGTGCCGGGCGCTGCCTCCAAGACGGAGATGTGACGGCCTCGCCCCCCTCCATTCATGTCTATAAATGCACAGAATGCCGGGGGCTGCACCGAGATCGCGGGGATCCCCAGCAGCGGGGCCCCTGCGATCATAAATCTTATCCCCTATCCTTTGGATAGAGGATAAGATGTATAAAACCGGAATACCCCTTTAAGGACATCCTCAGGCTATATGTGTTGCCTCGCATGGCAGGGCTCCCAACTGGTAATTTTTAGCAGAATAATGGATTAGGGGTGGCCCAACAGGGAACTAGACCTCCTTTTAATTGTACAGATTTCCCTGATAAGCTCATCCTCTCTAATACTATAATAACTTACATCACATCATTGAATTCACACTTTACCTGAAAACAGCACAGTTTTAACCCTTTATATATATATATATGTATGTGGTACATATCTGATTTTACGAACTTTGTGCTGCTTTCATCTATTTTGCAAATGTAACGCTGGGATTGAAATATGTATGCATCAATATGTGATGTACTTTGTTCAGTATTTTCATTTATTTTGTCTTCTGTTTTTCAAAGTGAACTCCCTGTCTAGACAATTTACTGTATTTACTGTACGAAATACAAATGAAATACTGACATTTCATCCATATCTGTAAAACATCCATTTGTTGGATCCATATTATGGATGTATTCCCATAAACTTGTGTTTATCATAATGTTGAGCCTGCTATAGTACAGCACAGTACACACAAAGGGGGATATTATTTAAACTTTCTGCATGGTGTGATCCGTAAGAGCTCCTCTCCACCACTCTTACCAAGTGTGTGGGGCTAACCATACAGGAGGCGTGGTGTGAACTGCCGGTCTTAGGGTGAGTATGCTGCCATTGGGAGGGGGTGCGTAACTAATGTGTGTGGTTTATTTTTTTTTTTTTCCTTTTCTTATTTTTTTTTATCCTGGTTTTTATTTAATTTTTTTTTTTTTTGTCTTTAGAAAAGATTGTGATGCAACAAAGAGATCCAAACTGGTGGAAGAATTGGAGAAGCTGCTTCAAGGGAACGTGAAAAGTGTAAGTGAAGCCCATCAGCCAGGGTCAGACCAGACAATATGATTTCACGCTCTATGCTCAGGATTGAATTGCCCTTCCTTAGGGCTGAATCAATGAGAGCAGCTTTGAATGTAAGAGACATAAGTCAGTGTAATTAGATTAGGGAACAGATCAATATACATTCCAGCTACATGAGCCTTTAGTGTCTCCTATGAGATGATTATTGTAGTGTATCTTTAGGTAATTCTAGTGTAATAGATCCTTTATTTATATCCCTCACATCCTATTGGTACATTACAGAGCTTGAAAGTTTGAACATTATTCTCCACTGTGTAGACTTCGGCTTATATAGTCTCCATATAATCATTTCTGCGTTAACTGACAATAAAGATGTGTACGGACATTAGGTACAATTTAATAAATAAACTGGTGCATAGATAACAGATCATTGTTAGACATAGTATCAGTCCTATTGGCAGATCTGAACCCATAGCTTAGCTTTGGGTTTATAATTTTCCCTAAGATTTCCTAGCATCATCTTTAGTTCGCTGAGAGCAATTTTGACACTTAAGTTTTATACTTTGAAGTGTCACATTTGCTGTATTTTTTGCTGCGTATTTTACAGATTTTGTTAGGAAATGGGTAGGAAAATACGCAGCAAAATATGGCAAGTGTGTCCTTACCCTAAGTGACATAGGAATTGTGCATCTTAAGCATATGCGTAATTTGGCAGTTAAGGAAGAGCAGCAAGACGGGAATGAGGTTTTATAGATGCGCTCAGAGTGTTTGAAGAAATACTTGGTTTAATCCACACAAGAAAAAGTACAGCCAGCACTGTCCTTTAAATCGGCATGCACTCCCCGGAATTCACCATGCACTCCACTGTCCGATCTTCCTGAGCTGTATAGGTGGTACTCTATCGTGAATGTAGTACAGTCCAAAATGCAAAAGACTGTAAGACTGAATAACCCCTTCAGGGTGCTTTCACACCTGATCTGTCGCAGATTTAAAGGGGCACTCCGGCAATAAACATCTTATACCCTATCAAAAGGATAGGGTCATAAGATGTTAGATCATGGGGATCCTGAGGCTGAGGATAACTGCGATCTCTCCTGCAGGACCCCCGTTTTTCAGCTGCACAGAGTGAGGATCGCTCTGTTTTTCCATTGTCGGGCGGCGCAGGGGAAGGAGTATAGTGATGTCACGGCTCCTTCCCCTGGTGCCGTCACGTCCCCTCCCATAGACTTGCATTGAGGGGGTGGCGTGTGATGTTACAAGGGGGCGGAGCTGTGACGTCACGATACTCCGTCCCCTGTACTGCCCGTCATCGGAAACAGTGCAAATCTGTGCAGATGAAAAACAGGGGTGCTGCATGCAGGAGAGATCACGGGCGTTCCCAGCGGCGGGACCCCTGCGATCTATCATCTTATCCCCTATCCTTTTGATAGGGGATAAGATGTTTAGTGCAGGAGTACCCCTTTAAAGCTGTTAATTCTGCAGTGGTGGATCGGCAACTGCATTCTTCACTTCCTTGTAAAAACCACAGCAGCAGACCCCCATTTCAAATCAAGTCCAGTGTGTGAATACACCCTTTGGGTAGTGTCACATGTGCCGTATTTTGTGGTGTATTTTCTGCAGCCGAATTTGCTACCCATTGACTTCAATGGGTAGGAAAATGATGCAGCAGCAAAATACGGCACATATGAACCTACCTTTAGGATTATTTTAATAATAGAAATATTAGGTAATTACAGAATTCTGCATATGTTCCAATGCAACTATTGTAACAGTATGTGGTTCACAGCCATAAACTTGTACATCAGTATATTCTACAGAGAAAAAAAAAGTGCATAATTTGACACGGATGCTAACATAAATACATTAACACACACACACCTTCTCTAATGTTTTTCTTTTATGGCTATTAGATCAGGACTGCTTTAGTCACCGGCAATATAGAAGCCGGAATTGTAAATCTTTCCCTCGCAATTCTCTCTGATCTAACACTGTCTGCCATCTGCTGTTGTAACATGAACATTTTCCATGCAGTGTTCACTTTTCACCACCAGATGGCAGGCAATAACTTACAAATTGTCTACAATTGCAAGAGCTTAACAGGTTTTACCCCTCGAAAACTCAATTTGGTTTTTAGTCAAATTTTTTTAATTTAAAAAAAATATTTTTTTTACTTATTTGTACAGAAATATTTCCCCTTGTCACGCCTAGCAGTGTTTGTGGACTTTGAAAGGTCACATGTGAAAATCTATCAACTAGAGATTTGGATTGAGTTTGTTGGGGGAATATATAATATTGGCCATGACTGCCTTTTTTTTTTTTTAACTGTACCCCAATTTCTCATTTTAACATTATGTATTATGTCCCGTCCCACAGATTGCATTTGCTCATGATACTACCAGAGTCATCCAATGTTATGTAAAACATGCAAATGAGAAACAGAGGAACGCAGTCTTTGAAGAACTTAAAGGTATTAATTTGTTAGTCATGTGCCCTAAATTGTGCCCACCATCCATTTTAAGTATTGTATTTTGTTGAGCAAGGCTAAGCAAATGCCACATCTATAGCTGAAGGCAAATCTGCCGTACATAGACCATTAATACCATCAGAATTTCCTTTCATAACACAAAGGAACATTAGAGGGATATTTCCATCTCAGACATGTATGGCATATTCACAGAATCCCTGTCCCTGGAATGATGGCCTAGTGGCCCTGTCACGTCTAGTTGTAGTGGGGGTAGGGGACTGGGATTCTGAAAACAGCCACATGGGCCTATTTTACACAGTTAAAGGGGTACTCCGCCTCTATCCAAAGGGGGTGAGATGTCTCATCTGGTCTCGGCTGCCACACCACAGACATCCGGTGCACAGAGCAAATTTCGCTCCATGCCGGATGGCTGGTGATGTGAGTTGAAGGCTTGTGACGTCACAGTTACGCCCTGCTCGTTACGTCACAAGTCGTAGACTTGCATTGAGAGGGTGTGGCCGTGACATCATGAGGGTGGCACGGCCGTGAATTCACAAGCCTCCGGCAGCACGGAGATCGTGGGGATAAGATGTCTAGGGGCGGAGTACCCCTTTAACATTACATGAATTGGATCACGATAAGGTGCTTGGTTTTCTTAACTCGGGAGTTGCGGAACATAAGCAGATGTTATAGCTTTTTCTTGAGAGAAGGCATCCACATCAACCCCCAAAGTCATACTTTTCCAGATATCTATGAACAGGGGCTGTCGTGCACTGTACAGAAGCCTATACCGAAAAGAACTGACAATTTGTTAATATCTACATTGAAGTTTCTATGAACACACGACATATGCATTCATCATTCATTATAAATCTCTTATGTTTCTAACAGAACATATAGTTGACTTGAGCAAGTCTAAATATGCCCGAAATATCGTGAGGAAGTTCCTTATGTATGGGTAAGTTCTTGTTATGTCAAGCTTAAAATCTTCCTGTTTGACATGGTTAAATGGTTAATGATGAAATGCCCTAAATGGGAAACTGGTGCTCCTACTGCCTGGAGGAAAAAAGGCCACACTCCAGAGGTAACAAGTCTTCTTTACCATAAGAACTGTGAATCTATGGTACAGTCTACCTGAGAAACTGGTCATTACAGAAATGGTCTAAGTATTCACCTCAGGATTTTTGCATCCATCAAATGTGTTGTTGAAACAGATGGTATTAAATCGTATGGGATAAATCGAATAAGATCCGTCTCAAAATCGTATCTGCTAGACATATGGTAGTATGTTTTTACATATGTTTCTTTTTTTTATTAAAAATAAATAAAAAAATTCTAGACTATTCTGAAGCTACTCTGCATGTTTAAAAAAGAAATAAGATTGTGTTCGATTAAACAGATCCAATATACAGTGGTAATTATAATATGATTTACAATAAAAAAGAGGTAGCGTGCACTCACCGCGGGTAAACAGCTGCAGGCCCAAGGTCCGGGATCACCACGGCATAGACGGAGACGGTAAGGGGCACTCAGAGGCTACGCCGGCTGTTTCGGACGTAGGAATGTCCTTCTTCCGGCCTCCTATGATTTACATTCACAATAATGCTTAAAAAAAAAAAGCAATTATTTTTCCGCTGACAAAAAATCTAGTGAAAACTAAAACGGACCAAAAGGGGTGCATACGTTTTGTCAATAGCAGTCAGTGGATACGTCTTCATATTAAATTCTATATAATTTTTTAAAATAGACTTATATGATGATATGGATTCAAAAATCGTGATGTGAATGCAGAATAGCATACATTTTTTGGAGACAATTCTCCATAGCATAGATCAGTGTTTTCGGTGCTCGACTGCTCCTGCTTGGATCTCAGGCAAAGAGCAGTCATTCGGCAATCGGACAACGTGGAGGCAGGTAGGGACCCTCCTCATGTCCGTACAGCTGATCGGATCACCGTGGTGGTCCCTATCAGCCAGATTGAGCTGCCGAGAATGCTTTTATTTTCACTTTAGACGCAGCGATCAATTTTTATCGGCGCATCTAAAGGGTTAATACCAGACATCACCGTGATTGGTGATGTCCGATATTAGCCACTGGTCCCGGCTACCGTAAGCCTTTATCCTGCAATCCATGTACGGACATGAGGAGGGTCCCTACCTGCCTCCACGTTGTGCGATTGCCAAATGACTGCTCTGTGCCTGAGATCCAAGCAGGAGCAGTCGAGCACCGAAAACACTGATCTATGCTATGGCATAGCATTGATCAGTGTATGCAATCAGTAGAATGCATGTTATAGTCCCCTATGGAGGCTATAACATTGTAAAAAAAAAAAAAAAGTGGGGAAAAAAAAGTTAATAAAGATGATTTTACCCCTTCCCTAATAAAAGTTTGAACCGCCCCCCTTTTCCCATTTAAAGTGTACCTGTTGTCAACAAAAATGTTTTAAATAATGTAGATAATGCCACTATATGTACATTTGATTTATACGTTGGTTAAAAATTGTGTATATTTTTGGGTGAAAAAATGTTGTTCCTGCAGCATGTGTGTCTCTATACAGGAAGAGAGGGCAGGACAAGCAGGGCTCTGCGTAGGCTCCTGGCTTGTCACTCATCCTGCTGTATGAACCAGGAGCTTGTTATAGAGCCTCAGTGCACACTGTCCTGCTTTTTCTTAGTGCACAGAGCCCTGCTTGTCCTGCCTTCACTTCCTGTATTTGGACACACATGCAATAGCTGCAGGAACAAAAATATGCACATTTTTTAACCATTGTATATTACAAATATACATATAATGGTATTATCTACATTATAGAAAAAGTTTTTGTTGACGACAGGTACACTTAAAAAAATACAAAAAAAAAACTGTGTAAATTAAATATAAACATGTGGTATCGCCGCATGTGTAAATGTCCGAACTATAAAAATATATTGTTAATTAAACTGCACGTTCAATGGCGTACATGTAAAAAAAATTCCAAAGTCCAAAATAGCGTATTTTTTGGTCACTTTTTATACCATAAAATAAAATGAATTAAAAATTCCAAAAGTCCGATCAAAACAAAAATTGTACCGCTAAAAACTTCAGATCACGGTGCAAAAAATCAGCCCTCATAAAAGTTATAGGGGTCAGAAGATGACAATTTTAACCGTATTAATTTTCGTGCATGTAGTTATGATTTTTTCCAGAAGTACGACAAAATCAAACCTATATAATTAGGGTATCATTTTAATAGTATGGACCTACAGAATAAAGAGTGTGTCATTTTTTACCGAAAAATGCACTGCATAGAAACGGAAGCCCCCCAAAATTAAAAATTAAAATGTGTTTTTTTGTTCTTTCAATTTTGTTGCACAATGATTAATTTTTTGGGGTTTTGCCTTAGATTTTTGGGACTAATGACTGATATTACAAAGTAGAATTGGTGGCGCAAAAAAAAACCCATCATATGAGTCTGTAGGTGCAAAATTGAAGGGCTAATGATTTGTAAAAGGTGAGGAGGAAAAAACCTTAAGGGGTTAATGTATATGTAATTGTTTACAAATCTTGTTTGATTGCACACCCAGTCGGATTACTACTAAGGATCTAGAAGGGAGGATCTTTTCCTTTATAGCAGATTGGTTTGTTTATTTATTTTTTGTTAAACCTATTCTGAATCAGTGGGGCTACAACATTCAATAGTTTATCTGTACCACTTACCTTTATCCAAATCTCCTCACCTCCCTAAGTTGAACTTGGTGGATACGTGTCTTCAAACGTACTAAGGTCTTTATACATTTTGTAAAGAACATAAAGTAGAGCAAATGTATTATTGTCTTGGTGAATGGGCCAAAAACACTGGCCTAAAGGAATATCTTTCTTGGTCTCTCTGCAGTACAAGTTTAAAGGGGTACTCTGTCGCTAGACATCTTATCCCTTATTCCAAGAATAGGGGATACGATGTCTGATCGAGGGGTCCCACTGCTGGGATCTCCGTGCAGTACCCGGTGTACAGAATGCCAGGTGCTGCGGAGAGATCGCGGGGGGTCCCAACGGGGGACCTCCATGATCAGACCTCTTATGCCCTAGCCTTTGGATAGGAGATAGGATGTCTAGCGGCGGAGTACCCCTTTAAAGAAAAAGAAAAACTTCAGTTATCCATTTCAGTTTAAACAGAAAAGGGGTACTCCGGAGAAAAAACGTCAACTGGTGCGTAAAAGTGATACAGATTTGTAAATGACATCTTTTTATGAAAAAATGTTCCTCCCCTTTTAATCCTGAGTGCCTTTTTGTCAAGCGCACATTTTGTCCTAATTAAGTTTGACTCATTTTGAATATATTCTTTTTGTATTTTAGATTTCATATCAAGTTTCATTTAAACATGTACCACATTTTGGAATTCATTGTTTGATAAATAGCTATCATTTCCTATTTTACCAGGTCAAAATCACAAGTTGCAGAAATAATAAAAAGTTTTAAAGGACAAGTGAAGAAACTACTGCGGCATTCTGAGGCTTCATATATTGTGGAGTACGCATATAATCACAAAGCCATTTTGGCACAGAGGAATATGTTATGTGAAGAACTGTATGGAAACACATTTCGCTTTTACAAGGTCAGTCAATAAGAATACACATCCTGTCTATGGGATTTGCCCAGAAGTCTATGCAAAAGTAACTCCTCTTCAGTAAATAATATATGTTCCTACTGTCCAACTAAGGTGTCCTTCACACTACTATACTGAAATGAATGACCAGACTATACTTACATGGGGTATATGTATGAATGTTTATTGCTCTTAGGTTATGTGAGCACTAAGGCTGCAAATGATGAAAAAATAGTAAAATCGATTAGTTGGCAGATTATTGGTTTGATTAATCCTTAAAAAAAAAAAAAAAAAAAAAAATTGGGATTAGGGGACCAGAGAAGGGTTAACAGGAGGAAGTTGGGATCACATTGTGAATAGTTAACAGGGGTAAAAAAGAAGGGGGACAGTACTTGAAGGATTAACAGAGGGTAAAAGCTAAGGTACAGCAACTGAAGGGTTAACGGGAGAAAAGAGAGGGGACAGCACCTGAAAGGTTAACCTATTAGCCTCGCTGCAGGGGAGAATGAGCAGTTTACAGACCTTAGTGATGGCCGTCCTCCTGCACCAGAATGATCAGTCATTGCACTTAGGATGGAAAACGGAGCTTCTGTCTTCTGGACTGTAGGCTTCTTGTGATCGGAGACACCGAGGACAAGGAGGCGGCATTCAGCATCTTCAAAAAGGCACTCGGAGGCATCGGAGGGTAAGGGGAGATGGAGGGGGACATTTAGGGGCAGACTGAGGGGCTAAAACTGAGAGAGATGTTTTTCTCTCCATGGTGGTGCCATGTGTAAGTGGAAATCAGTAATTACCCATAATTATGTTTCCTTGAACTATGATGACACCCTTTACATTACCACCACTCTATCTGTTCACCGGGGAGGTTATGGTTCATTTGGATGTATCAGAAAAAAGTGTGTAATAAACAAATTTGTCCTAGAAAATCTGGTCTAGACAAGGGATTGGCCTTTTCAAAGAGGTGACTTTATCTTAAAGGGGTACTCCGGTGGAAAAACAATTATTTTTTCTTTTTTTAAATCAACTGGTGCCAGAAAGTTAAACATATTTGTAAATTACTTCTATTAAAAAATCTTAATCCTTTCAGTACTTATTAGCTGCTGAATGCTACAGAGGAAATTCCTTTCTTTTTGGAACACTGACATCACGACCACAGTGCTCTCTGCTGACATCTCTGTCCATTTTAGCAACTGTGCATAGCAGATGTATGCTAAGGGCAGCATGGTGGCTTAGTGGTTAGCACTGCTGCCTTGCAGTGCTGGGGCCTTTGGTTCAAATCCCACTAAGGACAACAATAAATAAAGACTTATTATTATTATTATTATAATAACATCAGCAGAGAGCAGTGTGTTTGTGATGTCATCAGAGAGCATTCCAAAAAGAAAAGAATTTCCTCTGTAGTATTCTGCAGCTAATAAATACAGGAAGGATTAAGATTTTTTTAATAGAAGTAATTTACAAATATGTTTAACTTTCTGGCACCAGTTGATTTAAAAAAGAAAAAAAAATAGTTTTTCCACCGGAGTACCCCTTTAACGACGCAGGACGTATATTTACGTCCTGCGCTGGCTCCCGCCATATGCGACCCCGCATCACATCGCGTCGGTCCCGGCACTCATCAACGGCCGGGACCCGCGGCTAATACCACACATCGCCGATCGCGGCAATGTGCGGTATTAACCCTTTAGAAGCGGCGGTCAAAGCTGACCGCCGCTTCTAAAGTGAAAGTATCCCGGCTAGTCAGTCGGGCGGTTCGGGACCGCCAACGGTGAAATCGCGGCGTCCCGAACAGCTTACAGGACATCGGGAGGGCCCTTACCTGCCTCCTCGGTGTCCGATCGACGAATGACTGCTCTGTGCCTGAGATCCAGGCAGGAGCAGTCAAGCGCCGATAACACTGATCACAGGCATGTTAATACACGCCAGTGATCAGCATAGGAGATCAGTGTGTGCAGTGTTATAGGTCCCTATGGGACCTATAACACTGCAAAAAAAAAAAGTAAAAAAAAAGTGTTAATAAAGGTCATTTAACCCCTTCCCTAATAAAAGTTTGAATCACCCCCCTTTTCCCATAAAAAAAATAACAGTGTAAATAAAAAAATAAATAAACATATGTGGTATTGCCGCGTGCGTAAATGTCCAAACTATAAAAATATATCATTAATTAAACCGCACAGTCAATGGCATACGCGCAAAAAAATTCAAAAGTCCAAAAAAGCGTATTTTGGTCACTTTTTATACCATTAAAAAATGAATAAAAAGTGATCAAAAAGTCCGATCAAAACAAAAATCATACCGATAAAAACTTCAGATCACAGCGCAAAAAATGAGTCCTCATACCGCCCTGTACGTGGAAAAATAAAAAAGTTATAGGGGTCAGAAAATGACATTTTTAAACGTATAAATTTTCCTGCATGTAGTTATGATTTTTTCCAGAAGTGCGACAAAATCAAACCTATATAAGTAGGGTATCATTTTAACCGTATGGACCTACAGAATAATAAGGTGTCATTTTTACCGAAATATGCACTGCGTAGAAACGGAAGCCCCCAAAAGTTACAAAATGGCGTTTTTTCTTAAATTTTGTCGCACAATGATTTTTTTTTTCCGTTTCGCCGTGAATTTTTGGGTAAAATGACTAATGTCACTGCAAAGTAGAATTGGCGACGCAAAAAATAAGCCATCATATGGATTTTTAGGTGGAAAATTGAGAGGGTTATGATTTTTAAAAGGTAAGGAGGAAAAAACGGAAAAACCCTGAGTCCTTAAGGGGTTAAGTGCTCCTCTTGGTCTGAGAAATTCACTGGGGCAGGAGAGGAAGAGTTTTCCATGGTGCCATCATGATTCTAGCAGCAATCCGCCACTACAAGCAGACACACTGTGTGTCGCCGCGCACATGGGCATTGTACTCAGACGTCGCGGTCGCGCTCCCTGAGCTAGGCTGCGATGGCTGTGAGTACAGTGCGCATGCGTGCAGCAACTCGCAGATCACTGTATGTCTGCTCGTAGCGGCAGATTGCTGCTACTGGCAGACAAAAGAATGACACGGGAAGGAGGCACACTCTAGGGATGTAGAATAACAAGAAGAGTGGGAGAGGCTCCCTTTACTACTGTAACATTGATAATTGAGTGTACCGTTTGACACTTACACCCTCAGTGCCTCAAAATATCAGAAATAGAGAATAATACAGTGCTCAAAGTTATATGGATACAATAAAAGACACTTATTAGTTCTAAAAAATATAAAATTGGTCTATTGGTGAAGTCACAGGGCCCTTGTGACTAACCTAAGATTATTAATGATAAACAATTTAAAACAAATATACAGCTTAAAACAGTAGAAGGACCTGATAATTGCTGCTTATAAATAAAATACATTTTTGAATGCTGCCCAAACTGGTAAAATGCAATAGTCCTTGAAAAAGTAAAGTTAGGGGCAGTATCGGACTGGAGAGGATTACAAGTCCCATACTGCCCCTAACTTTACTTTTATTCTATTGCAAAGACTATTGCATTTTACCTCCCAGTTTGGGCAGCCATTTTTAATTTAATTTTATTTATAAGCAGCAATTATCAGGTCCTTCTACTGTTTTAAGCTGTATATTTGTTTTAAATTGTGTTTATCATTAATAATCTTAGGTTAGTCACAAGGGCCCTGTGACTTCACCAATAGACCAATTTTATATTTTTTTGACTGTTTGGTATCCATATAACTTTGAGCACCGTATTACACTCAGATATGCTGCAGTTGCGCTACATGTGACCCTACCCTTAGAGTAAGTTCACACGTGAAGGATCTGCTGCATATTGTCTGCAGCTGATTTTGCTACCCATTGAAGTTAATGGATAGCAAAATCAGCTGCACATAATATGCAGCAGATCCTGTACTTGTGAGCATACCCTTAGGCTGCATTTCCACATGGCAGTTTTTCTGTTTTCAGTTTATTTATTTTTTGAAAAATGCAACTGCAGTTTTTGAGCCAAAGTCAGAAGTGGATCCATGAGGAAGGAGAAGTATTAGACCTTCCTTTATATTTCCCATAATTTTTTTATCCACTTCTGACTGGTTTAACCCTTTAAGGACAATTTTATTTTTACATTTTCGTTTTTTCCTCCTCGCCTTCTAAAAATCATAACTTTTATATTTTCATCCACAGACTAGTATAAGGGCTTGTTTTTTGCGCGACCAATTGTTCCATAAAATGTATGGCGCAACCAAAAAAAATACTATTTATGTGGGGAAATTGATAAGAAAACCGCAATTTAGCAAATTCTGGTTTAGTTTTCATGCCACGCACTTTACTGTAAAATAGACATGTTTTCTTTATTCTATGGGTCAATTCGATTAAAATGATACCCCTGATTATACTTTTCTATTATTATACTGCTTAAAAAAAATCGCAAACTTTTTAACCAAATTAGTACGTTTAAAATCCCTCTATTTTGCTGACCTATAACTTTTTCATTTTTCCATATAAGCGGCGGTATGAGGGCTTATTTTTTTGCGCCGTGATCTGTAATTTTTTTTTTATACCAAATTTGCATATATAAAACTTTTAGTACATTTTTTATCAATTTTATGTGGAATGAAATGTTAGAAAAAAGCAGCAATTTTTTACTTCTTTTTTTTTTACGTTCACGCCGTTCACCGTACGGGTAAAATGGGGAAAACTGATATTTAACATTTTTATTGGGGAGGGGTTTTTTCACTTTTTTTTTTTTACACTTTTTATGTCCCCATAGAGGACTATTTATAGCAATCGTTCGATTGCTAATACTGTTCAGTGCTATGCATAGGGCATAGCACTGATCAGTGTTATCAGTCATCTTCTGCTCTGGTCTACTTGATCTCAGACCAGAGCAGAAGACCTGTGGAAGGCAATGGAGGCAAGTGAGGGGACCTCCGCCTGCCGTTCTGGATGATCGTATCTCTGCGGCAGCGCTTTGGGCGATCCGATCATCCATTTTAGTGACCACAATGCCGCAGATGCCATGATCTGTATTGATCACGGCATCTGAGGGGTTAATAGCGGACCCGCGCGATCGCGGATGTCGTCCATTACCGGTGGGTCCCTGACTGCTATCAGCAGCCGGGACCTGCCGTGCATGACCCGAGCATTGCTCCGATGCCCATGGTTGTGTATAGGACTTAAATGTACGTCCTGGTGCGTTAAGTACCACCTCACCAGGACGTCCTGCGTCGTTAAGGGGTTAAAAACTGCAGTTACTGTTATCCAAAAAAAAACAACAAAGTGGATATGCAGCCTTACTGGTAAATGTAATTACCAGTTACCAACATTAGGTTGCATGCAAGGAAGAAAGAGGAGAAACCTAGTTTCTAGGACTTTATAGTTGTATTTTTTCTGAGGTAAGGCTGGGGTAAGGAGTCATTTTTTATTTATGATGTACACATATGTTAGGAATCACACAGACTATCAAATAGAGAGAAGCTGTTTGAAGTGACAGTCACCATTTCCTTTTTTTTTTTATGTCATTGTAGCTGGATTTTCTTTTGGGGGAAAAATGGTAAATGACAGCCGAATTGCTTTTATTATACAGGTCATGACATCTCTATCTATCTTTCTATCTATATATATATATATATATATGTATGTATGTGTGTGTGTGTGTGTGTGTGTGTGTGTGTGTGTGTGTGTGTGTGTATATGTTCCAGCATCACGTCCAAACGGCTAAATATATTAAAGGGGTATTCCGGGCAAAAACATCTTATCCCCCATCGACTGTTTCCGAAACTGCAGACGCAGCTACGCATAGAATGCGGGCTGCTACAGAGAGATGGAGGGGGGTCCCAGCGGTGGGCCTCCCGCGATCAGACATCTTATCCCCTATCCTTTCGATATAGGATAAGATGTTTTTGCCCGGAATACCGCTTTAACATGAAACTTGGCACACATGTTACTTTTATGTCAACAACAAACATAGGATAGGTGATTTAACCCTTACTCACCCCCATTTGCCAGGGTCGGGATTTTTTTTCCCATATAACTTCCGTACGGCTGGAGATATTTCAATAATACCTGGTACACATGTTACTTATATGTCACTTAAAAATATGATAGTTAAATTAACCCTTACCTACACCATTATATAAAAGATGGGTTTTTGTTTTAAGTCCCATGCAAGTATATGGGACTTCCAGTACCTTACTCCACAAGCTCCGCATCTCCTGGTGAATGTCAGTCTGGCTTGCAAGCCACACCCCATCTTACAAAGACACGCCCACTGTTTAAGCCCCACCCCTTTTATTATCTACCCTTTTTTTTTTTGCATCGGTCTTGCTTGAAAATCACGCCAAGTCCAACAACGCCACCATAGAGACAGCTGCTGTTATATCTGTGCAGATTTATAAAATTGTACCTGGCAATTAGATAATGTTTGAGATGTCCCTAGGACATGTTAAAACTTTTTGTGTCTGGGTCTAAGTGTTCAGACCACAACCGATGATGAGAATGAGCAGGGAAGTGTGTGCTTCTCTCCCTGCTCTGTGTCTGAGACTTGGACGGCCCCATAGAATTTAATTAAAAGTACAGGTCATGTGACACAGTCGGGAGAACACCCGCTAAATGCAGACTTCTCCCCATGTTGTTCTTGTGATCATTTGGGATCAGAACACTCGGAACCCATCTGATCAAAACTTTTGTTATGTCACTTTGACATATCAAAAGTTTTTCCATATGACAGGTACGCTTTAAAATGTGCACACATCTCTTAACTCCTATATACATGCCTGGCATACATGTATGCCCTGTGCCCACTCATGGGGGGAGATTTATCAAAACCTGTCCAGAGGAAAAGTTTCTGAGTTGCCCATGGCAACCAATCAGATTGCTTCTTTCATTTTGCAGAGGCCTTGTTAAAAATGAAAGAAGCAAGCTGATTGGTTGCTATGGGCAATGTTTTCTTTGGACAGGTTTTGATAAATCTCCCGCATGGTGGTGTATGAAGCTCCTGAGTGCACTTCATACCCTGTGGGTTCTGGCTGCGATTAGCAGTCGGGACCCATGGCTAATGTCAGACATCACCAATCAGACTGATGTCTGGCATAAGCCATTTACACGCTACGATAAAAGTTAATTGTGGTGTCTAAAATGAGTAAAACTGCATTGTGACTCAGTGGACTAATTGGGACCACCACAGAGAAAACGGACGATGGTGCCTTACCTGGAGATCTGTGCTCTAAATGTGCAGGCAGCCTCAGCAAGAAGAGCACCAATAACACTGATCAATGATGTGGTATGGCATGGCAATTCAGTGTTTGCAATCGAAAGATTACATTTTATAGTCTCCAATGGGGATAATATAGTAAAAAATAAAATAAAATGGCAATAGCTGTGAATAAGTCCCTTCAGAGTTCCAGAAATATAGTAAGAAGAGTCATTACTAAGTACTACGAATGTCATTATTAAGTGCCACTGGTGGTGCAAAAAACAAGCTTTCATGGGGTTTTGTAGGTGGAAAATTGAAAGTGTTATGGCTATTAGGATGTGAGAAGGGAAAAATAAAAAAAATCCCTGCGTGCTTAAGGGGTTGATAAATCTGCTACTTCAGTAGGTGGCCCTGTACTGCACATTGTAAAGGATGTCAGCTAATAGCTGTAGGTTTCTTCTATAATTTGTCAGTTACTGTAATAAATAATGAAAGCTCTGCCTGCTTTTTTTTACAAGAGTGACCCCGTACTATTTGTTAGATTTAACATGCTGTTGTTATTTTGTTCTAGTCCACTGTTCATCCATCTTTAGACCAGGTGTTGGAGGCCCAGCCTGAAAAGAAGGAATCTATTTTGGAAGAAATGAAAAAGATTCTTGTACCTTTAGCACAAAAGTAAGTTGTCATTTTGCTTTCTAAGATATAACTTGCCAAAAGATTAAGATTGTTACAAGGTTTTGCATTTTGTCCTATTTAAGTGATCAAGATAGTGTTATGTGTGAATTAGGCTTAAGGGCAGATTTATTATGGCATCAGTCTGTGGGTTAAAATGTCTTTTCTGACTAATGTTAATAGTTTCCATCTGTCAGTAATGTTTTAGACATTTCTCTAGTGATAGTTGCTATTGCTATGACTATAGTGTGTAACGGGTATCCCTAGGCAAGGGGTCAGATAATTTTAGGCTGGGTGTGAACAGCATATGGACACTGTAAACGTATAAACTTTTTTTGGTGTGTGTGGTGGGACTGACACTTGGAATATTTGGCACTGGACACTGCTAATCCTCTGGTTCATGGGTTCAATAAAAGGCCAGTTTGGAGCAGAGGGGTCAGAAGATGAGCAAGTGCAACTCTTTTCACTCCTTTTAGAATAAGGTCACATGTAGCGCATGCGCAGCGGGTTTCCCTATGCTGAAATTCTGCTTGCGGATTTTTCTCTCTGGGATCTTGCAAGCGTATTTTTTGCAGCAGATTGTTTGCTACTCATTGACTTTAATGGGTAACAACAAAATCTACAAGTGGAAGACAGCAGCTTCCCCACTTGCCCCCTCCCCTACACAGGCTATACCAAAACTGAACTTTAGTTCTATAGTAGGGATCGACCGATATCGATTTTTCTAGGGCCGATACCGATATTCTGTGGAGGTTAGGGCCGATAGTTGATAAATTACACCGGAATATATGTATAATTTATCAGCTTTAAATCTATGAACTGCAGTGTCTTTTGCGGTGCCAGAGACTGCCGCCGCCACTCGCTTCTCTCCCCCTGCCTGTCCTGGGGTCCTCCTGAGTCCTATCAACGCCACCGCACCCCCCATCGCACTGCCCCGACCAGAGACCACCTACCGCCGCTGCCCCAGTGCCTCCCCCATTCCCGGTTTTAAAATTACCTGTTCCCGGGGTCCGTGGTTCTTCTGGCTCCTGCGGCGTCTTCCTGAGCTGTCACTGTGCGCACTGCCTGTGACGTCGCATTGAGGACGTTGCTCGTAATTGTGCAGCGCACTGCGTAACACAGGACGCCGCAGGACCCCGGGCCCCGGGAACAGGTAATTATAAAACCGGGGATGGGGGAGGCAATGGGGTGGGGGCGGTGCGCAGGGCGGGACATTATCGGATTATCGGCAAGGAAATTGCTGATAACGTCCAAAATCGTGAATATCGGCCGATAATATCGGCCAAACCGGTAATCGGTCGATCCCTATTCTATAGTACAACACTTCTGTTTGGTGTCACTTTCTTTTTTGTGTACTGTTTTTATAGTTAAAAAAAATGATCTGATAAAAAAACTAAAACTGAATTTTAAGCTTGGAGTGCATCCAAAAGGAATGGAAAATATCTAAACAAACTTCCAAATTGTGAAATTTAAGAGTGGAGAAATTCAGTGCACAACCTCCTATTCTCTTCAATGGGATTCTATGGCATTGTGCACACTGCAGAATTTTTGCGGTGAAATGATATTCCAGAGTCCACCCAAAGAATGAACCAGTAAATTTTTTTCATCTGACATCCGCATGGACTGCATTGCCGTCAGTGGTAGCCCTTTACTTCACCTACCTGCTGGATCTACTTATGGATTTGACTATAAAGAATACATGTCCACGCACTATGTTTAAATGTGCCGAAGAGCTTAATGAGAAGCGGTGTGTGAAAGTCCCTTAACCCCTTAAGGACATGCGCCATAAATGTATGGCGCTGCATAGCGTTACTTTGCACACAGCGTTGTACATTGGCTGTAAAACGAGAGCAGGAGCTGCGCTCGCTTCATTCACGCCGGTTCCCGGCATGCCTCCATCCATCTCCCGGGGTCTTATGCACTCATCTGCCTTCCAGTAGACCGAAGCAGAAGATCGCCGATAATACTGATCTGTGCTATGTCCTATGCATAGTACTGAACAATATTAGCAATGGCAGTGGCGTTGGCAAGTGTGAAAATCTGATATTTCATTAAATAATAAACGTGCAATATGGTAGTCATTTTCTGGTCTGAGATACTGTTTTGTCTATTCTACTATTATGTTGCCAGCAGAAGACCTTGGCTTGTGCTAATGCAAATTCTCTGTCTTAAACCTCATATCGTGAGCAAAAAGGAACAGCTAGATAAGTAATTTCTGCTAGAGATAAACTACAGTTGTCAATATCTGGAGCTGGTCTGTCGGTGGTTGGTTACAACAGTCCATTCTATCCACCAGTTTACATATTCGTCTATTTTCTGCATGTTGTGCCCGGACACATTGGTCACCCCCTTTCATTGTTTTATATCATTTTATATTTTTCTCAGTCACAATAATGACAGTTCTTGCATTTATCAGAATGCCATGAATCTGCTGTGTAGATCTTTCTACAGGTTCCATGAGGAATACTGTAGTAAATCCTGCTAAATAAAGCTCTGCTGGTCAGTCTTGACATATAGCTTTTCAAATATAACCTATATGAGGCAGAAATTCTAAAAATGGCATTGTGTGTTACCAGTCAGTGTTTGCTGTGACAGTGGAAGTGTGAATAGATAGATGTAGTATACATAATACTTACTCTTTTATCCTCAGGGAAGCAGTAATAAAGCATTCACTGGTACATAAGGTGTTTCTGGACTTCTTTACTCATGCAACTTCGAAAATAAGATCGGTACGTATATATATATTCATTGTCAGGTGAATATTCAGCATTTTCGGCTTTATGTTTTTTTAAGAGCTAAATCTTGTTGGTTCTCCTGGAGTCCTTTTTTTGTTTGAGCGATGGGTATTACATTTTCATGCATGTCAGGTTTTCTTTTTTTCCTTGCAGTAAAGGCTCCACTTTTGATAATATCAAACGCTCCCACAGGATCTGCTTTGATTTTGGCTTTGATTTTCCTTTTTATATTTTTTTTTCCAGGAAACTATTGAGGCCATAAGAGAAGCTGTTGTTTATATGATCCATACACATGATGGTGCTCGAGTAGGAATGCATTGTTTATGGCATGGCACACCTAAGGTTTGTTATCTTGTGTGTGGCTTTTGGTTATTTTTTTTTCTCAAATGTTTTTTTTTTTAATTTCTGATAAACAATGTTGCATGTCTAAAACACTTAGGGGAAGATTGTATAAAGACTGGCACTTTAGTTACAGTGTGCCATGACAAAGTGTGTCTCAATTTGATTTCTACTACAATTTATGCCAATTTCTTGATCAATTAAAGTGGTGAATAGACGTAAGTGAACTTAGAGAACATGGCTGGTAACGAACCTCACAGCTCGGCCATTGATTACTTTTGTCTGCATAAATTTGTTCAGCTTTACAAGTGCTCCGGTGGCCTGGAAAAGGTGGATATAGTCCTTGGAGACCTAATACTGTCATTCCGGACTTTTCCAGGTCACCGGAGCACTTGGAAAGTTGAACTCATTTTATGTAGATAAAAGTAAATGGCCGAGCTGTAAGGTTCATTTGAGCTAATGTACTGTAAGTTCAATGCTCAACTCTAGTGGCGATAGTGGTGCTAAAACACTTTGGCTCAGATTTATCAAACTGTGTGAGAGAAAATGTGGAGAGATTTTTCCACAGCAGCCAATCACAGCTCAGCTAACGAGCTCTGGTAAAGTGAAAGCCGAGCTGTGATTGGTCGCTGTGGGAAAATCTCTCCACTTTTTCTCTCACACAGTTTGATAAATCTGGGCCTTTATCGTTGTACATTTTTTGCTCAAATGTGGCTTGTGCAAAAGTTTTAAAATTTTGTATGCCAGTTTTCTGGTTTACAGAGTGTGAGAAGTGAAGGTAATTTTATCTATCTGCACATGACATTCTCCTTTTGCCAGGGAAAATACCTGTATGTGAATTCCGATCCTTGACTCCTTCTCTGACAAATAAAAGGTCATCTTGTGGCAGACAGTTTGCTATATTGACAGCTGGAGAAGAAACTCTGTTTCCTCCCTTCTCCAGCTGTCCAGTACATATATATTTAACCAGTCTAGGACACAGGGCATACCAGTACTTAAGGACCCAGGGCGTACCTGTGCATTAACCTTTCCGACGCCGCGATCAAAGTTGATTGCGGTGTCTAGAGTGCAGAGTTAACAGTGCCGGTTAGCCCAGTGGAGCTGATCGTTACATCCGTAGCGACATCGCAGGTCCCGATGAGCTGGGTGAACACCGGGAAGGTCCTCAACTGCCTCCTCAGTGTCCGCTCTGTGTTCTGTTGCTCCTAGCTTGCTATGCAGGCTAGAGCAGCAGAGCCCCGAGAACACTGATAAATGCTGTGCTATGGCATAGCATTGATCAGTGTATGCAATCAGAAGATTGCATGTTATAGCCCCCTATGGAGGCTAAAAATAAAAAAAATAGTAAATAAAAGGGAATTAATCCCTTTCCTATTAAAATTTAAATCACCCTGCTTTTCCCATTTTTTTAAATAAAATAATGTAATAAAAATAATCATGTAGTATCGCCGCATGCTTAAATGTCCAAACTATTAAAATATACGGTTAATTAAACCTCGATGGCGTACACGTAATAAAAAAAGTACTAAATTGTGCATTTTTGGTCACTTCATATACCATAAAAAAACTAATAAAAAGCAATCAAAAAGTCCTGTCAAAACAAAAACGGTATCGATAAAAACTACAGACCATGGTGCAAAGAATGAGCATACATCACCGTATACGGAAAAATAAAACTAATATAGGGGTCAAAAGATGACAATTTTAAACATACTAATTTTGGTGCATGTAGTTTATAATTTTTTTAAAGTAGTAAAATAAATCGATACCTACATAAATTGGATATCTTTGTGACCGTATGGACCTACAGAATAGATATGGTGTCATTTTTACAGAAAATTGCACTGTGTAGAAATGGAAGCCCCTAAATTACAAAATTGCGTTTTTTTTTGTTTTGTTTTTTTACATTTCATTGCATAAATATTTTTTTTTTGCTTTGCACTAAATTTTGTTATAAATGATTGATGTCTTTACAAAGTATAATTGGTGGGGCAAAAAAAAAGCCCTTCTATGGGTCTGTAGGTGCAAAATTGAGAGCGTTATGATTTTTAGAAGGGGAGGAGGAAAAAAAACGAAAGTGCAAAAACGAAAATTGGCCTGGTCCTTAAGGTCAAAATGCGCTTGGTTCTTAAGGGGTTAATGGTACTTTAAAAAATAATAATAAAATATAAAAGTTTAATTGGCTCTATTGATTGAGGGTTAAGCCCTTCAGGTAATTTTGTGAGTTAACAAACCAGAAACATAAGCAACTGAAGCTGTTTCTTTACATGTGTCACCAAATGCGTGTGTTTTTTTTTTATTTTTTTTTATTTTTTTTTTTTTTGTAAATACTTTTGGAAGTATTTAAAAAAAAAAAAATTACTTGTCATAAAATATGAAATTAACCCCATAAGGACATGCACCGTAAATCTACTGTGCTGCACAGCGCCATACATTTACTGCTCGGTTGTGACGCGAGAGCAGGAGCTGCGCTCGCTTGATTCCCGGGGGGTCCCGGCGGCTGTCAGCAGCCACGGACCCACCGGTAATGGCAGACATCCGCAATCGCTCTGATGTCTGCAATTAACCCCTCAATACGGATCACGGCATGTGCGGCACTTAAAAAAGCTGATCTAATCGCCCGAGGCACTGCCATGGGGATCAGATCAGCCAAGAAGATGGCGGACGGAATACATCCCTAGTCCCGTTTAGCGGGTTTAGACTCACGAGCGGAGAACGGGGTTAAATCAAGTGGTTCCCGGTTGCTACGGGCAGCCAGGACCCATGACTCAGTCCGTCTCCCGGGGTCTTCTGCACTCATCTGCCTTCCAGCAGGCCAGAGCAGAAGATCGCTGATAATACTGATCAGTGCTATGCCCTATGCATAGCACTGAACAGTGTTAGCAATCTGATTGCTATAAATAGCCCCCTATGGGGACTATAAAAGTGTAAAATAAATTAAAGGGAAAAAGTGAAAGCTCCTCCCTCAAAGTTTAAAATCACCCCTTTTCCCCATATTAATACACAAAAGCGTAAAAAAAGATAAATAATAAACATATTTAATATCGTCGCGTGTGTAAATGTTCGAACTATAAAAATATCATTTTAAAGGGGTTATCCAGGAAAAAACTTTTTTTTATATATCAACTGGCTCCAGAAAGTTAAACAGATTTGTAAATTACTTCTATTAAAAAAATCTTAATCCTTTCAATACTTATGAGCTGCTGAAGTTGAGTTATTATTTTCTGTCTAAGTGCTCTCTGATGACACCTGTCTCGGGAACTGTCCAGAGTAGAAACAAATCACCGTAGCAAACCTCTTCTACTCTGTGCAGTTCCCGAGACAAGCAGAGATGTCAGCAGAGAGCACTGTTGCCAGACAGAAAAGAACAACTCAACTTCAGCAGCTGATAATTATTGGAAGGGTTAAGATTTTTTAATAGAAGTAATTTACAAATCTGTTTAACTTTCTGAAGCCAGTTGATATATAAAAAATTTTTTTTCCTGGAATACCCCTTTAATGATCTCCCTACGGCGAACGGCATTAAAGGGGTACTCCGTCCCTAAGCCATCTTATTCCCTATCCAAAGGATAGGGGATAAGATGCCTGATCGTCGGGGTCCTGCCTCTCAGGACCCCCGCAATCTTTCATGCAACAGTCCGCTATAATCAGCCTCCAGAGCGAACATCGCTCCAGATCTGATGAATCACGATCGCGGGGCCGGAGTCCCCCGTGTGACGTCACGCTCTGCCCCCTCAATGCAAGCCTATTGGAGGGGGCGTGACAGCATTAAGGGGGCATATCGTAACATCACAATGGGGCGGAGCCGTGACGTCACGATACACTGGCCCCGTGATCATGATTCATCAGACCCAGAGCGAAGTCACATGTACTAAAACAAACTACAGTTCATGGTGCAAAAAATCAGCCCTCACTTATCCCTGAATACGCAAAAATAAGAAGGTTAGAGGTGGTCCAAATAGGGCAATTTAAACGTACTGATTTTGTAAAAAAAAGTTTGAGATTTTTTAAAAGTAGAATAATAGAAATGTATGTAACTATGGGTATCATTTTACAGTGTACAGTGTGAAAACAACACCCCCCCCCCCCCCCGCCTCAATTTGCTAAATTAGGATTTTCATCTAAATTTCCTTACACAAACATTTTAGGGTAAAATGAGTGATGTCATTACAAAGTGCAACTGGTCACGCAAAAACAAGCCGTCATGTGGGTCTGTGAATGGAAAAATGTAGGAGTTATGGATTTTAGGAGACGAGGAGGAAAAAACGAAAACGCAAAAACTAAATTGGCTGTTTCTTTAAAGCTGTACTCTGCCCTAGCATCTTATCCCCGGGATCTCGGCTGCAGCACCCCGCTATCATTACTGCACAGTGCTAACTCGCTCCGTGCGTAATGACGGGCAATACAGGGGCCGGAGCATCGTTACGTCACCGCTCCACCAACCTCGTGACGTCACGGCCCACCCCCTCAATACAAGTCTATGGTAGGGGGCGTGGCAGCCATCACGCCCCCTCCCATAAACTTGCATTAAGGGAGGGGGCGTAGCCGTGATGTCACGATGATCCGGCCCCTGTATCGCCGGTCTTTATGCACAGAGCGAGCGTGCTCTGTGCAGTAATGATAGCTTGGTGCCGCAGCGAAGATCCCGGGGGTCCCCAGCAGCAGGACCCCGGCGATCTGACATCTTATCCCCTATCCTTTGGATAGGGGATAAGATGTCTAGGGGCGGAATACCCCTTTAAGGGGTTAAATAATAAGGCTGCTTTCAAACTCAAATTCATCCGTTTTTAAAGATCCGTTATAAGTTCCGTTATGAAAACCCTGAAAATCGGCTGTTAAATGGCCGTTACAAAATCCCGTTATAGTCTATGGGATTTTTACGTTATCCGTTTTAACCCGTTGTGACCTGTTATTAATAACGGACGTTATTTTGTGACGGGAGAAATAGTGCATGCACTATTTCTTCTGTTCTTTCTAAACGAATAATGTAAAAATCCCTTAGACTATAATGGGATTTTGTAACAGCCATTTAACAGCCGATTTTAAGGGTTTTCATAGCGGACCATTTATTATCTTTAAAATGGATGTGTGAAAGGAGCGTAACTTGTCATATCTCCCACTGTTGACCAGCAGAGGGAGATGACATGAGGAATCTGGTGAAAGCAAGTAACGTAGACCTCACCCGTCTACCTTCCTCCTTTTTCTATGTGCAGAAGAAGAGGGGTGAGGGGGTTTTGTAGTTTTTTTTCAATTCCACTGTCACCATTTTGTTGGTGTCTTAAGAGTGGTAAAGAACAGACTAGAGGTCTCTTGATAGGTCACTGGCTCCCAAAAATGGTGCTGGCTTCCCCTTTCATTTCACCTAGCCTGTGCTATGCACATGTGCAGTAAGCAGCCCATGCTTTTCTATAAGACACTTTGCCTTAACTTTTGTATGCCATGTGCCTGCCATAAAGCAACAGTGTAGGTGTTGTGAAGAGACACACCACAAAGAGGCTACATTAATGGCAGCCCCCAAAACACACTTTATTAATAAATAACATTCAAACTACATTGTCCTAAAACTAAATACATAAATGAAATGCTTTATCTTGATAGAATATTTATATTTATAAAAATATAGTGACACATTCCTTTTAGGCATATTAAGGGTAGGATGCATCAAAATAAAATTTAAGACCAATACATGCTCCATTCCAGCACTAGGATTTATACGACATTTATATGTATACTATATCTGGTTAAAATGAGCTGACAAAAAGGGTTAGAACCTGTCACATTGAACATGCATTCTGATCTGCCGGTAGCACCTTATAGGGCAGGAGGTGCTGTACAGATTGCTATATGTTTTTATGTGAAAAGATTTATTTAAAGGAAACCTATCGGGTCCTTTTGAAGGGGTTTTCAGACTTTAATAACCAAATCAATAGGTATGAGATCACGGAGGTCCGATCAACAATCTACACACCTCCCATAGCCTTGCTGTACTCTACTATCCCTGGCAGCTGCATAGACAATAAATGATGCCGAGTGGACACCCCATTCAAAACAAAGTAGTTGGGTCGCTGTTCTGGAGATCCCCGGGTCCTACCCCTGCCCTCCTCCCAGCCTGACTTCATGCTGCTTAGGCTCTGCCCCCCATGCCTTCACACCTTGCATCGGGAGCGAGGACTTAAGTTATTTTATTTCTTTCATAATTGACAGTATTCTGACATATCAGGTTATTACTGGCAATAAAATGTACCATTTCTAAATAGGTCCAGAATTTTTCCCTTATTTAAATGCTCTAATTTAACTTTTTATCAGAGATGTCCAAACCTCCTTCTTTCCTTCACCCAGCCATAGTAATAACATTCTTGCTGCTTACAGCCACCACTGGCAAGCACTTGTTGTATATGTATGGCACTCTGGTGGTCTGAGATCAGAGGCTTCATGTAAATATCCATTCAGATTCATTCATAGTACTTAGCTTAGAATAGTGTGGAGATAGTTGAAGTAACGTATTGCTGTAAGGTCTGGGATTTGAAGAAAAGAAGTGCCTATCCAGTTTTTTGGCACTGTTAGTTGTAAGTCGTTTTTACAAAGGTGAACCAATTCACTTTTTCAACCGGTTTTGTTTTCAGCAATGGATTTATGTTATTCCTTGTTTTATAGAACTTTCAACAATGCTGAAACCTTAATGTCGGACCTGTGATAAATGCTGGAGCTGAGAATTACCATTTGTTTTGGTAACATTTCCTTTGTATAGCAAAGTCTGTCTCCGAGAAGAAGGGAAGAAAAAAAACCAGGCAGCCAAGTGATTAATTCGTTGGTTTGCTGCAAGGGTGCCCTTGGGATTCTCAAGGCAGTTTATGTGATTTATTTCTAATCTTATTCTAAAGGATTCACTTGCAAGCGGGAGATAGATTTTAACCAGCCATTCTTATTCTTCTGGTTTGATGCACGTCACCATTCCAGGTCATGTAGGCCTCAGACATTGCTTGAGGAAATCCCTGACAATACATATTATGTAATCTGATTTCAGTCAATACACGGATTCATGTTGTTTAACCTAATGTCATAGAATAACATTGACAGTTAGGTTTTGTTAAAAAAAAAAACTCTCTACATAAGAATTACTATGTTACTTTATACTCCTATACAAGTGATTGAGACAGGTCTGATCTCCTGGTATGGCATTAATCTATTGAGATCCTGCATACACATAAGGAAGAGCAACATATCCGTGATCACACACTGTATAGCTTCTTACAGGAAGACCGTTCAGTCCCAACCATAGTTTCCATGATCATATGCTTCTCATCAATGAGACAGTATAATCTTGTGTATACAAATAATGGCATTGTTGGGTATTTCTCAAGCTAAGGATTGTTCAATTTATTCTGTTTAAAACTATAGCAAAATCCAATTTTGTGTCTGTTATTTGGAGATTAATATTTAGGTATCCTATACAGGAGTGAGCTATGTTGAGAGGGAGTTTGACATTTTATTCCAATGGTTTCCTTAGAGCGACTACCTCAAAATGTAGAAAAAAGTAGAAGAACAGCACAACCGAACCCAATATAGCCGTAAGGAGGTGCTCGTGGATCCTGGATCCTTGGTTAGGGGATCAAAAAATACTTAGACGGCAGAAGAAATCTTGTCCACAACACCGGGATCCATAATAAAGTGAATTTTATTCCATAACAGGTGTCGATACAATAGCAACATTTCAGTCAGCTCAACCTGACCTTTCTCAAGAAGCTGCTTGAGAAAGATCAGGTTGAGCTGACTGAAACATCGCTATTGTATTGACACCTGTTATGAAATAAAATTCACTTTTTTATGGATCCCGGTGTTGTGGACAAGATTTCTTCTGCTACCTCAAAATGTACATTTCTTAGACCCTTCTGGACTTCCTGCAAACTACTCCTACTAGAATTAATTGGCACTCTTCTCCCTTGTTACCCACAATCCGTTCTACTCTTCATGGAGTTAGGTGTTATTCAGCCTGGCACCCGAGATCTATTCTGTATTGTATGCATCTTAGCCAAAATTCTTGTAGTTAGCTTTTGGAAGACAGCGAAAATCCCTTTTAGAGACACCTTGATAAACAAAATCAATCTTACTTACTCGTATGAAAAATAACAGCCTTGGGTACGGGTACCTTACTTGCCTTTCACAAATGTTGGAAGAAGTGGATATCCTCCACTTACTTTAAAGATATATAACTACACCTCACCGCACATGCCGGACTCCCACACATACTTTTCACCCATTCACCTTTCAGGCAGTTGCAGATTGCTGGACCTGTTGTCCTTATTTTCTCATTTCATATCCATGCATACCCTTGACTATGGCCTATGCAAACTACCAACACTTATCTAACATAATACCTGTTCCTGTTATTTCTGTTTGTTTATGGGTTAGGAATGCAGCTAACTCTGGAGGCTCCTCTTTACTATTGTACGAGCGTGTTTATTTTCCACTTTGCACTTCTGCATTTCTGTTTGTATTTTCCATGTAAAAACGTGAATAAAAAATGATTTAAACAAAAAATAAAATTTACACATTTGCTTAACTTTTTCAATTTTAACTTCTATATTTCTAAAGTTATACGTTTCTTACTAAATGTTTAAAGATCCAGTTCATTAGCTTCAGCTTTTCACTGTTAGAACACGTTTTCACTGATGTCCTGTACTGCTCTCTACCTGTTCTACATACTGAGCTACTCTACCTGTGCTGCATGTACTGTACTGCTCTCTATCTGTAATTCATATACTGTACTGCTCTCTACCGGCACTATATATACTCTACTGATCTCTACCTGTACTATATATACTCTACTGATCTCTACCTGTACTATATATACTCTACTGATCTCTGCCTGTACTATATATACTCTACTGATCTCTACCTGTACTATATATACTCTACTGATCTCTACCTGTTCTACATACTGAGCTACTCTACCTGTGCTGCATGTACTGTACTGTTCTCTATCTGTTCTACATACTGAGCTACTCTACCTGTGCTGCATGTACTGTACTGCTCTCTATCTGTTCTACATACTGAGCTACTCTACCTGTGCTGCATGTACTGTACTGCTCTCTATCTGTAATTAATATATTGTACTGCTCTCTACCGGCACTATATATACTCTACTGATCTCTACCTGTACTATATATACTCTACTGATCTCTACCTGTACTATATATACTCTACTGATCTCTACCTGTTCTACATACTGAGCTACTCTACCTGTGCTGCATGTACTGTACTGCTCTTTATCTGTAATTTATATATTGTACTGCTCTCTACCAGCACTATATATACTCTACTGATCTCTACCTGTACTATATATACTCTACTGATCTCTACCTGTACTATATATACTCTACTGATCTCTACCTGTACTATATATACTCTACTGATCTCTACCTGTTCTACATACTGAGCTACTCTACCTGTGCTGCATGTACTGTACTGCTCTCTATCTGTAATTCATATACTGTACTGCTCTCTACCAGCACTATATATACTCTACTGATCTCTACCTGTACTATATATACTCTACTGATCTCTACCTGTGCTGCATATTCTGTACTGCTCTCTACTGTACTGCTTTCTACCTGTGCTGCATATACTGTACTGCTCTCTACCTGTGTGGTATATACTGTACTGCTCTCTTATCTGAAATTCATATATTGTACTGCTCTCTATCTGCACTTCATATATTGTACTGCTATCTATCTGGACTTCATATATTGTACTGCTCTCTATCTGCACTATATATACTCTACTGATCTCTACCTGTATTACATTTACTGTTCTGCTCTCTACTTGTACTGCATATACTGTACTGCTCTCTACCTGTGCTTCATATACTGTACTGCTCTCTACCTGTGCTGCATATATTGTACTTCTCTACCTGTATATAGCATATACTGTACTGATCTCTACCCATATATACTGTACTGCTCTCTACCTGTACTGCATGTACTGTACTGCCCTACCTGTACAGCATGTACTGTACTGGTCTCTACCTGTACAGCATATACTGTACTGCTCTCTACCTGTACTGCATATATTGTACTTCTCTACCTGTATATAGCATATACTGTACTGATCTCTACCCATATATACTGTACTGCTCTCTACCTGTACAGCATGTACTGTACTGCTCTCTACCTGTACAGCATGTACTGTACTGCTCTCTACCTGTACAGCATGTACTGTACTGCTCTCTACCTGTACAGCATGTACTGTACTGCTCTCTACCTGTACAGCATATATTGTACTTCTCTCTACCTGTATATAGCATATACTGTACTGATCTCTATCCATATATACTGTACTGCTCTCTACCTGTACTGTGTGTACTGTACTGCTCTCTACCTGTACTGTACTGCTCTCTACCTGTACTGCATGTACTGTACTGCCCTACCTGTACAGCATGTACTGTACTGGTCTCTACCTGTACAGCATATACTGTACTGCTCTCTACCTGTACTGCATATATTGTACTTCTCTACCTGTATATAGCATATACTGTACTGATCTCTACCCATATATACTGTACTGCTCTCTACCTGTACAGCATGTACTGTACTGCTCTCTACCTGTACAGCATGTACTGTACTGCTCTCTACCTGTACAGCATGTACTGTACTGCTCTCTACCTGTACAGCATGTACTGTACTGCTCTCTACCTGTACAGCATATATTGTACTTCTCTCTACCTGTATATAGCATATACTGTACTGATCTCTATCCATATATACTGTACTGCTCTCTACCTGTACTGTGTGTACTGTACTGCTCTCTACCTGTACTGTACTGCTCTCTACCTGTACTACATGTACTGCTCTCTACCTGTTCTGCATACACTGTACTATGAAGACAACACAGGAAAAGTAAAGTAGTATTGGTACTCATCTGTTAAAATGGAATATTTATTGATCCATACATAAAATGCCTGCCAAGTAAAAAAAAAAAAAATGAAAGGTCAGAGAAATCAAGAGACCACAAAACTGGTATAGCCATATCTATTTCAGCTTTGGCTGAATTAGTTTTTCTACTCTGGCGGGCGTTTTGAAGTATGAATGAATAAAAATCGCATTGTAACGGGGTGAGTGCCAGTGCTACTTTACTTCTTTTCTTGGGTTGGCATCATATACTGTGCTACGCTGTTCTGCTCTCTACCCCTTTCACGATCGGCAGCTCCATTTAATTTTTCCGGTACACTAGGTGTACTATACAGGACCCTGAAAGCCTTTATTTTCAACACACTGGGATTTACAGCTTCTTGCTGCTTTCTGACCTTAATATAAAAAGGCTTGCTTTATCTGTATTAGTAACTTGCTTATTTTTCACTTTGTTACTACATGTTCATAATGTGATTTTCATTGATTTCTCTGCAGGACAGAAAAGTTTTTGCAAAAACCATGAAGTCGTTTGTTGAAAAAATTGCCACGGTAAGGCAAGCTAAAAATATTTTTTGAAATGGATTGAAAAATTAGCTCTGTTAAATGCATGGTTGACTAAAAGGAGAACTCAAAGGGTCGTTGTGCTTTAGGGGCCTAGCAGCAGTGTTTATGCAGGCTGTCCACTTTAATGGGATTCTGCAGGATTAGAAAAACATAATTTCTTTCTTCCAAAAACAGCACCACATCTGTCTTCAGGTTGTTTGTGGTATTGCAGTTTGGCTCCATTCACTTCAATGGAACTGAGCTGCAATACTACACACAGCCTGGGGGCAGACACGGCACTGTTTTTTGAAAAAATCACCTGTTTTTCTAATCCTGGATAACACCTTTCCTTTTCGTGCATCCCGCATTGCCAGGTCAATTGGAAAGTGACAACAAACAGTTAAAATTGAAAGACGGCATTCCTGTTAATACTACAGAATTTTATCTAACCCATTTAGGATGCAGCCAATTTTCACATAAACCGAGGACAAGAATAGTGCTGTTTTTGGATAGAAGCAACTATGTATTTCCTAATCCGAGAGAACTCCTTTACGCACTCCTTTAAGATTAGGTGATAAGTGTCTAATTGTTGGGGTTCTAATTACTGTGACCCCACTGATCATGAGGAAGGACTGCCGATAAATTCTATATGTGGCTACTTTTGGCAGTCTCGCAGAGTTTAAATGGAGTGAAAGTGCACATGCTTGACCACCGCTACATGCAGACAGGAGAACATTGAACCTCTATTCTAATCTTATGGTTATCCTCATGATCTGACCCTTATCACCTATCCTGTACAGAACAGCTAATCTTCTATCCGTAGGATCCAACCACTGGGACATCCCATCCTCCTGCCACCCTCCTCCGATCTCCTGCCTGGCACCACAGCTCTCTCCATGCATGGAGCAACATCTGTTCCGTGGACAACAGTAATCCATGCACAGAGTAGAGGGGTCCCAGCAATCAGACACCTGTGGATTTTTAAAGGGGTACTCTGGTGAAAAACTATTTTTCTCGGTCGCTCTTCATTGGGGGACACAGAGACCATGGGTATATGGTCTTGCCACTAGGAGGCGCTGACACTAGGGAAAAAAAAAGTCAGCTCCTCCCTGGCAGGATATACCAGCCTACTGGAAGTGAGGTAATAAGTTTTTTAGCTGCTGTCAGTAGGAGGCAAGACACAGGTCTGGTGCTCTCCAGACCTGGTCTATTATTTTATTTTTAGTTAGTCTGTTTGGGTAGCTTTTTTTCCTCCCTTTTGTTTCTCTTTTTCAGTTGGGGGTTCAGTAGCATGACGCTACCTGTTCCCCCATATGCGAAAAAGGGGCACAGACAAAGAGTATGTACTGTTAACCCCTTCTCGCCAACGGCCAGCGCCTGGAGGTTGAACCCTGGGTCCGGTCCCCCACTGCCCCTGCTCGCCCCGCTATCTTAGCGTGGTATGATGCAGCGTAGCCATAAGCTGGCTGAAGCAGTCTGGATGAGTATATGAAGACCACAGGTGAGTATATCATCCCCGCCACCCGCCCGCCAGTGGACTCAGTTAAAGCAGCTGTTTCTGTCTCGGGACACCTTCCAGCTTTTGCAGCGGCTCCCTGCACTTTCTATGGCCGCTGATTTTATCTGCTTCAGCTGGTCGGATCTACTCCGGCGCTTGCAGGCCGGCAAGACCCATAATGTCGGCAGGTAGCTCCGTCCCCTTCTCCCCGTGCTCAGCGCGGGAATCTGGAGACTAGCTGAGGGAGGACTCTCTCCCCTCTCTGTCGGTGCTGTCTTAGGAGCGGCGGAATGGAAAATCTTAGCGCCTTTCTGCGCTTCTCATGAACGGAGCTTAGCTCCGCCCCTCCTCCCACAGCGAACCCTCCAGGCTTAGGGCGCTGCAAAAGTTGTTAACACTACCAGGGATGTCAGAGGCTGTCTACTTTCTCTGACTCCCTGGTTCAGGGCCATGTTCTCCTCCAGCTCAGCAGAAGCCTGTCTAGCCGGGCACCGCTGTCATCGCCGCCCCCCCTGGCCTCGGAGTGGCAAGTGCTGCTACAGCATGCTGCATCACAGCTCCAGTTTAGTTCACAGCTCCCTGTGCTCAGTCACCGCAGGCTGTATAAAGCTGCTGGCTTAGTGTAGCTGTGCGGTGAGTTGTTGGAGCGCACGATTATCTGCTTAGGCACCAGCACAGAGAGTGCTGGGGGTTCTTATCTACACCTGCGGATGCTATCTGCAGGTGCAAACCCCCCCCTTTCTTTCCCCTCTGCTCCAGCAGCGATGAGCATCACTTTCCTGGAGGGTGGGCCCTTTTCCCAGGGTGTCTCACAAGACACACACAGTTCCTCTTCTCCCATCCTGATGGACAAGGATTGGCGCAATTTTGTGCCCCTCTCAGATGGAGTTTAGCTCCGCCCCTCTCCTTTCCCACATAGTGCGTCCAGGCTTGGTCTCATGGGTTAATGCCGGAAATTCACGGGGCACCCTGCTTTCCGTGCCAGGTTTATTTAAAAATAAAAATTGTCTTCTCCTGGTCTCTTTGACTGGCACCCTCTAGTGTGCCTGTTAATGGTATTGTTTTTTGTGGCTCCCTCTTGTGGCAGCTCATAGCTATTAGTTTTTTGCCCGTAATATCTGTTTTTATCAGATTAATATCTGCTGGGCCCTTTTTCTATGACTGTATATGGGGTCCGCCTTTTTTCCAGATAGCGCTATCGGCACAATATTTCTTTCCCTAATTATGCAGAGTTCTCACTCTGTGAAGGAACATATACGAATCGCGGTGGCGGGTCATTACACGGTCCCTGGAGATTCCGGGGTTACATTCTGTGCCTGGTTTCCCCTTCCACTGAGAACCATGTCATGTCTACTGTGCCCACAGCCGGTCCTAGTCCCTCCCTATTGGGGCGAGGCTCTGGTCCGGTGCCCCTACAGGGTTTTTGCATTCCTGGTGGACGCCTAGGGCCTTTTTGGGGTTCTTTCCCCGGCGGTCATCCATGAGGGGATTCTTGGCATGTGCATACACTATGATTCCCTCCTCCACAGGTCACCGATCTCATAGCTGCCGCATCCGGGGTTGACATTCCTGTACCCCTCTGACAGTGCGTGGTTTCCAACGGAGTGACCTGCTGCCTACTATGGACACATACCAGTAAGCCAGACAGTGGTCTGCGTGGTTCCTCCGCCGTCTGTTATTTCTCAGATGCCTGATATCTCGGCGGCTGGAGTTCCAGTACCCAACTACCCTGACGTGTCCTAGGGACATTATACATGGTGATGGGGAATACCATCCATGGCTACTCAGCCTCCCCCGATCTCCCAGGGTGGCGGGGATTCTATCCATGGCTCCTAGGCCTCCCTCTCCTCCCACCTGCGACAAAGGGGGCGCAGTGATCGGCTATATGACTGTTGTTCCCTTTCGCCAGCACTTGGAGGTGTACTCGGTCAGCCAGACTGTTGTCTGCACGGTTTACAACGCAATCGGTCTCCCATCCCTGGGCTGCCGCGTGCGTGACTGGGGTTTTCCGTACCTCACAGCTGGTGGGAGGAATCTGGAGGAGTGTCCCCTGCAGGTACATGGGACTGACTTCAGTCAGTCAGACTTTCTTCTGCTTGTGGGTCGCCCATCAGATTGACCGCACCCCACTACACTTCATTGGGAGGGTTTGCAGAAGAGACTCTGTTCGTTCAGGAACCCTATACTAGTCAGCCAGGCGGTGGTCTGTGTGGATTACTACTACGTCGGGTCACCTACCACACACTTCCCACACCTTGGCGGAAGTTCAGGTAACCCACTGCCGAGGTGTACTTCTGAGTGAGGGACCCCATGTTGCTCCATGGGCCTTTCACCATGCACCACGCAGTGGTTCCCTACTTTCCCAGGTCCCTCTCCACAGACCTGCTGCTATCACGGATAAGGGCTGTTAAGCTACTTTCAGTGTGTGGTTCTGAAGACCGGTGTGTCCGACTGTCTGCATGGTTTTCTCATCCACTCATCTCATCTCATTCCCCATTCCTGCCGCTCCAGTGGCAGACATCCGGTTCCTCTAAGTGTGAAGTTCCGAAGAAGTGACTCTGGATTCATTGGACCTTTCTACTGGTAAGTCACATACTGTCTGCATATTTCCTGCCCCTCATTTGTCCTTCATCTCTTTAGTCTGCGACTGCAGTTCTGGTGTGTAGTGTCATTAAGAGATGGGGTGTGGGCATTTCCTGCAGGTTCTATGGACCTTGCTGCAGCAGTCTCGTTTCCCCTTCTAACAGCGTAACGTTAGTCTTGGATGTCATTTTGATGTCATTTCCTTAGTTGTGGCTGTCTTTGTACCCCTCTACTATCATGAGGTACTCATGTCTGTGTCCCTACATATGCTCAGGACACCCTGCTCATGTAGAGCATTCCTCCCCTCCTTTTTGGTGGGGTGTACCTCAGGCCTTCCTGAGTATTTGTTTCCACAGTTCTGCGGAGGTTGAGTACCTCTGTTCTGGCATGGGGCCTGCTGGGACAATGGCCTGTTCTGAAGCCCCCCCCCCCCATGCCTCTAAGTTGCATTAGTCATCGTCCAGGATGGCTCCGTGGCCGCACCATCTGCCCCCCTTTTTTTCCGCAGGGTCCAAGTTTTTGCCTCAATTGGGTGTTTCCTCCCAACGCTGTGGGTTGTTGCATTTGCTTCTTATTTGCATTCCTAGTCATGTCTTTGTATCTTCCCAGCTCCATTGTCCAGGATTCAGATCCCTCTGGGGACACAGCATGGCTCCTCCGTACCTCAGTGTGTTTTCGCAGGGTTCCTGGCAGCTACGTCCACCCAGTACTTTCATCCGTTACCGTAGGGCGGCATTTCCTTGCTCCTACAGTACATGGCGCTCTTGGGAAATTCCCTTCCACGGGGGGTACAGGGATCAGGAAGCTTGGTACGGTCAGTGCCTGAGTTTCATCTCCACCTCCCCTTGTTTTCCCCTCCACTAGTGGGACTATTTCGCTGAGCACTTTCTTCTGCCAAGATGGAGCCATCTCGTGCTTCCCCCTAAATGGATGGGGTACCTGGCTGGGCCTTTGTTTTTGTTTTTTCGCTGGGAGCTATCGGCAAGTGCTTTCCGCCGGCTCTGCTTGTGTGCTTACTGCTCACTATTGCAGCCTGGCTCTCCTCCTCTTTTTGGTTGTCTACTGCTCATGCAGCTACGGCATTTTCCTCTGTAGGAGGGGTTTATGCAATTGTGTGTAGCTCAGCGACAGCCAGTCTGCCATTGCTCTCTTCCTTCCTTGGCGCAATATCCCGGGAAGGGTGTGCTCATCCTTCCCTTTTTCAGTGTCAGTAGTGCTACACAGCCACTCAGATCTTTTGGAGTAACCTTCTTGTGCCCAGAGCCTGGGAGTCTCTGCTGGGTTCCCTTTTGCTTTTCCCTCCATTCCCATCCTGACAAGACATTGCTGGGAGTGCTCTGGTTCCCTCCGACCGCTGGGTTCCAGACCAATTAATCCTTGTTTTGGCCTCTCTTCTCTAGACTGCTGTGGTGTACCTTATTTTCTGGGCCGGCCCTCCTGGTCCTTCAGGCCTTTGTGATGCTTGCGGTCTCGGGCACATGTAATGCCCCTGCCCAAACTTCTCTGTGATCTCATTGTGGGGGCAGTCTTTCTGTACCGTTCTTTTTCTTGTCCCGACATAGCAGTATGTCTCCCAGGGCGCTTCGCGGTTGTTGGGATGGCTCCCCCTACAGGTGGGGCACCTCCAGGTGACTCGAGTCTCCAGTTCCATGTCGCCATTCCGGGTTACTCCTTACTTTCCGTTTTCTCCTTCGGGGTCCATATACTCAAAGGTTGGATGGCAAGCCTGTCTACCGGGTTGTTCCAGTCGGGCCATTTTTCAGGTGCAGCATTGCGCCTACAGCTTTTTGGTTCGGATCTTCTGCACCATGCTTCTCCGGAGACTGTTCCAGTCTCTCTTTTCCAGAGGTTTCCGGTCTTCACCTTGACTGGCTCTCATTCGGCCCTCCCTGGCGTTTTCTCACCCAGGTCCTCTGCTTTCCGTTGGTCCTCGTTTCGCTTGGTTCTCTTATTGTTCCCTTTTCCTTTTTTGTTCCCAACTGGGCTCTCCCTCTGTCTGGTTCTGTGCTTCTTGGAGTTTGTTTCCTACCTTCTTCCAGGTTGGTTTGGCCCATCGGGTCTCCGCTCTGTGGCCTGTTGGTTTAGAGTCTCTTCTAAGGGCTGTCCCTTCCTAGGCATCCTAGTCCATCTCCATGGACGGTGGGAACTGCCGGATGCTCAGTTCCAGGCCTCGGTTGCCTTTTAGCCCAGGGTCTCGTACGTGAGTCTTACGGCCAGCTGGGGTTCAGTCTCCTGACTGACTACTTTCCTCTGGTGTTGTTCTTCCCGCCCCAGGGACTGCTTTGGGTACGTCCCATGGTCTCTGTGTCCCCCAATGAAGAGCGACTGAGAGGAGATTTTTTTTGTACTCACCATAAAATCTTTCTCATAGCCTTCATTGGGGGACACAGCTCCCACCTATTTCTTCATTCTTGTCCGGATAGCCTTTTCCGGTTATTGGGTGTTTCTCCAGGATTCCTTTCTAGGGTCTTTTGGAAATTTCTTGTTGGCTTCTCCAACTGCTTTGTGACAAAACTGTTTACCTCACTTCCAGTGGGCGGGTATATCCTGCCAGGGAGGAGCCGACTTTTTTTCCTAGTGTCAGCGCATCCTAGTGACAAGAGCATATACCCGTGGTCTCTGTGTCCCCCCCCCAATGAAGGCTATGAGAAAGAGATTTTATGGTGAGGACAATAAAAATCTCCTTTTTAAATCAACTGGTTCCAGAAAGTTAAACAGATTTGTAAATTACTTCTATTTAAAAATCTTAATCCTTCCAGTACTTATCAACTGCTGTATACTACAGAGGATGTTGAGTTGTTCTTTTCTGTCTGACCACAGTGCTCTCTTGTGACACCACTGTCCAAAGCAGGAGAGTTTTGCTATGGGGATTTGCGCCTACTCTGGACAGTTCCTGACATGGAAAGAGGTGTCAGCAGAGAGCACTGTGTTCAGACAAAAAAGAAATCCAAAAAGAAAAGAACTTCCTCTGTAGTATACAGCGGCTGATAAGTACTGGATGGATTAAGGTTTTTAAATAGATATTTAATAGTTTTTTAAAAAGTAATTTACAAATCTGTTTAACTTTCTGGCACCAGTTGATATAAAAAAAAAGGTTTTTCACCGTAGTACCCCTTTAATTGAAAAGCACATTTATTTTTAAAGGGGTATTCCAGGAAAAAACTTTTTTTTATATATCAACAGGCTCCAGAAAGATAAACAGATTTGTAAATTACTTCTATTAAAAAATCTTAATCCTTTCAGTACTTATGAGCTTCTGATGTTAAGGTTATTCTTTTCTGTCTAAATGCTCTCTGATGACACATGTCTCGGGAAACACCCAGTTTAGAAGATGTTTGCTATGGGGATTTGCTTCTAAACTGGGCGTTTCCCGAAACACGTGTCATCAGAGATCACTTAGACAGAAAAGAACAACCTTAACTTCAGAAGCTCATAAGTACTGAGAGGATTAAGATTTTTTAATAGAAGTAATTTACAAATCTGTTTAACTTTCTGGAGCCAGTTGATATATATAAAGTTTTTTCCTGGATAACCCCTTTAAATACTGGTTTTACAGCCTGTTATGTGTTTTTTGGGCCTCTCGTTTAGCCCCTTTTTCAGAGAGTGCAGTTTGTACGCTTGGACAGAACTTGATGCTTGCGATTTAGTTGTGAAGATACTGTTAGAAATGGTGTTAGAGCTTGAAGTGGGGTGACTGTAATGTCAGGCTTCATAGATGTGGCAAGTTACCATACTTCAGTGTTTTTGGAAACCTTTATAAATTAGCATTTACTTGATGTTCTTACATGTTCTCCCTAAAAAGGATTTTGTGTTCTTGCAACTTATAAAATTTTGGGATCAGTGAGTCGCTAATTTAAGTATCAGGCAAAGGTCATCTTTTGATTGAAATGAAACAAAGGACTGCTTTTGTGCCAGGACTGCTGGAAGAAAGGAAGCTATTCACAAGGAATTAGCGCTATTTGCCTGTTCTTTCTTATACACTTAGTTAGATTATGGGTCCTTGTGTAGTAGTGGATAGATGGATGCTTATAGACTGCTTTAGTGTCACATTCTCATGTTAATATATGCCAAGTATAATAATAATTAAATAGTTATTGATGGCATATCCACAGGATGCTGTATAGGTCGAACAAACACAGATGCCCACTCTGTTACCCACAACTATCCTGAGACTGACGGACCCCTGGCCCTGTCTGTTGGGCAGCCAAGTGTGCCGTTTTACTTAGTTTTTTGTAGCTCGATGCAGGCAAGCCAGATATGCTTCATCCTTGAGATGTTGGGCATCAGATATGTATGGCATAGCCTATATCAAAAATGTCCCAGATGGTAGAAGATCATTTGATTCACTGGAGCAAGTAATTGTATTTATGAGCAATGTGCTCTTCCTGCCTCCCAAAAACACATCAGTGAGTGCCAGGGGTAGCTCTCCACATCTATACAGTAAATGCTGTAGAGCAGTGGTCTCAAACTGTGGCCTTCCAGATGTTGCAAAACTTCAACTCCCAGCATGCCCGAACAGCCAGCGGCTGTAGGCAACATATACATTCGGCTTTACAAATGTGTAGATACGCTGAATCCATCATTGTGTGACCTGCTTTTACAGAACAGAAGAGAGAGAGCTGTTTCTCTTAGGCT
This sequence comes from Hyla sarda, assembly GCF_029499605.1. Lineage (NCBI taxonomy): Eukaryota > Metazoa > Chordata > Amphibia > Anura > Hylidae > Hyla > Hyla sarda. The sequence goes on from NC_079189.1 coordinate 360,253,296, forward strand.
AGGTTCACACTACGATTTGTAACTACGGTTCCCGTATACGGCTGGGAGGAGGGGGCGGGGCTTAATTGCAGCACCCGCACGAATTCGGGAACCGTATTTAAAGTATGTCTATGAGCCGACCGGAGTGAACCGCAGCCCCCGTTTTCGGCCGTATGCGGTTTCCCGACCGCAGGCAAAAAACGTGGTCGACCGCATTTTTGCCTTCGGTTGGGAAACCGCATACGACCGAAAAAGCAGCCGACCGGAGGCTGCGGTTCACTCCGGTCGGCTCATAGAGATGCATTAAATACGGTTCCACTATACGGCTGAGTGCGGGCGCCGTGATTGAGTCCCCCCTTCCCAGCCGTATACGGGAACCGTAGTTACAAAACGTAGTGTGAACCCAGCCTTAGAAACCACTCTCTCAGAAGTCCATAGGAGAGATTTATCAAAACCACTGCAGAGGAAAAGTTGACCAGTTCCCCATAACAACTAATCAAATAGCTTCTTTGACTTTTCAGAGGCCTTTTTATTTTATTTGTTTTATTTTTTTTGCAAAAACAGCTCCTGTCCACAGGTTGTGAGTAGTGCTACAGCTCAGTCCCATTCACTTTAATGGAACTGAGCTGCAATACCAGACACAACCTGAGGACAGAAGTGGTCATGTTTTTGCAAAAAAAAAAAATCCCTTTAAATACGGCATATGGGTAGGGGATGTCAAGTCATTGCTGCTTTGTTAGGTATGTTGTCGGTGCATTAAAGGGGTTATCCAGGAAAAACTTTTTTTTTATATATCAACTGGCTCCAGAAAGTTAAGCAGATTTGTAAGTTACTTCTATTAATAAAAACTTAATCCTTTCAGTACTTATGAGCTACTGAAGTTGAGTTGTTCTTTTCTGTCTAAGTTCTCTCTGATGACACCTGTCTTGGAAACTGTCCAGAGTAGAAGCAAATCCCCATAGCAAACCTCTTCTACTCTGTGCAGTTCCCGAGACAAGCAGAGATGTCAGCAGAGAGCACTGTTGGCAGACAGAAAAGAACAACTCCACTTCAGCAGCTGATAATTATTGGAAGGATTAAAAAAAAAATTTAGAGGTGATTTACAAATCTGTTTACAAATCTGCTTTCTGGAGCCAGTTGATATATAAAAAAAATAGTTTTTTTTCTTGGAATACCCCTTTAAAGGAGTAGTCCGGCGCGTACTTTTCTCATTTTATCCCGTCCGGGCTGCAAAATAAAAGAAAGCAAACTTTCTCTTACCTGCCAACGAGCCCCCGGAGCTCCGGTACACTCCGGCACAGGTGTTCGGTCCCCAGGCTGTATTCTTCTTACTTCCTGTTAGCCCGGCACGTCACACGGAGCTTCAGCCTATCACTGGCCGAGGCGGGACATAGCTGCGGCCGGTGATAGACTGAAGCTCCATGTGACGTGCCGGGCTAACAGGAAGTAAGAAGAATACAGCCCGGGGACCGAACACCTGTACCGGAGCTCCGGGGGCTCGTTGGCAGGTAAGAGAAAGTGTGTTTTCTTTTATTTTGCAGCCCGGATGGGATAAAATGAGAAAAGTGCGCGCCGGAGTACTCCTTTAACTCTTTAGCACACCATAACATAAACCTCTCATCCAAATTGTATAACCCCATTTAGTAGATACTGTAGCTACTAAGGGCTCCCTCATCATTTTCTATAGCAGTCAGAGTCCTAGCAAAGGCCTCCAGGTCTGCCAAGAGTGTTTTTGCATTAGCAAAAAATTTAAACATGATTCAGTATATACCTGAAAAAAACTGAAAAAGAAAACATGCCTTTATATGGCAATGGGCAATTACACTTATAGGTCGGCATTTATCGCCATCTATATCCTTATTTGTGTGTATAATTGTCCCCAAAAATAAGTCTGGGGCTTTTTTTGTGACTTTTTATATAGAGCATTTTACACACCACTGCATTTGTGTGTACTGCAGAAGTTTTTTTTTTTTTTTTTATGCAGTGGTCATCGATTTATCATTTGACATTTGTTAAAAAGTCGTAAATTAATGCGTAATGGATTCCCACAAAGTCTGAGCACATGGGAAAAAAGTGTCTATCTGCGCAATATTACCAGTCATCATTATGACTGATGCTTCTACACCATGCGTCAAATACACCGCAAGAAAAACCAGAGGGGAAAAAACCAACACACCAAGATGTATTGTATTTCCCCCATAGCTCTTAGAATGCTGTAACACAAAAGTGACTGCACAGCAATAAACTATTTTATTCATATGTATATATTTTGTGCATAATTTGTTCCTTTTTTTTCATTAGGGGGAATTTTCTCATCTAGTTTTGCTGGCAATGTTCGATTGTATTGATGATACAAAGCTTGTAAAACAGATAATCATTTCGGTGAGTACCATTCCTGTAATTTCTATTTTTTTTTTTTACTTAATGTTTGGGATCTAGAGACACTGCAGAGTACAGTCAGCATATGTAGTAGGTAAATCTTCCAAAGTACACGCCCAGATTTCTTCAACTGTATAACAGTTTAATTTGTCACCCATATTTAATATTCTGGATTGCTTAAAGGTTAGAGAACCTCCATGTTGGTTTATAATAATTCTTAACTGGCTGCCCTTGCTCAGTTTACAAAGGATGAATTCCATATATTTTGCAGTGCAGAGACTTGTTTACTTAACTAATAGATGGCAGATAGTTTTGTACATATTACTTTGTATTTAAGCTTACTAAAATATGCATTTAGAAGAAGTGTCCTATTTTTTTCCATTTTTTTTAAATTTTTTGTTTTGTTTGTTTTTTTACGTTTATAATATCTTTATATGTTGTGACAACATTATGCCTTTTAAATTCTTTTTCTGTCTGGTTTCGGCGGGGAGAGAGCTCCAGACATGAAACAATATAAATGTGCACTCCATGTGTTGCTCGCACTTTGTCACGTCCATGGCGTCTCTCTAACGTGACAGTAGATCTTCCACAAAGCACCCATCCTGTGAGATTCTATGCCCCATTGTGGTCACTAAAGCGCTTTTTCTGCTTCTTTTATGCCACAAATCCTGGCAGTTGTGTAGCAGGGTAATAATCCAGCACACTGCATCTCAATTGCTTGATAGGGTCTGTTGCACCAGATAAATCTAGCAGGCTTTCACTCTTACAATAAATAACTATTCTACACCCAAGTCATCTGGTGGCTAATCTTTCATATACCTTCATTCTTTGAGGATCAGTATTTCTGCTTTTTGTACCACAACTCGAAGTAACCATTACATGAATGAACCTGCTAAGGCCCTGTTGGTAGTTGTATATCTTGCATTTGGCTACATAGCTGATGTAGCAGGTTGGCACATTAAGTAGGCAAAGGACAAACAGGTTAGTGTTTAACATGAGACCTTTTAGTGACGCTTCATAATCCTAATTCCATAATACTCTTTAGTGCAGCTGTACTCGTCCTTAAAGGGCAAATTGTACCATTAGTGTACAGATTTTAAAAAAAATTATGATTTCTAGTTTCATACATAAAAAAAAAACACTTGGGGTTATAGCAGTGTTCACTCATACCCTAAGATCATTGTCCCCACTGCCTACTCCATGTAATGTGTACAAAATGTCTCGGCAGTCACTGAAGGACCAGGTCCTATGCAGTAGCTCACAAATATACAGAAAACCTGAGAACCCTGCCTCTGAGGATTAAATGCAATCGTCATTGCACTTTACATTAGGGTTTCCAATTAAACCCTTCAGCAGAAAGCCATACTAAATGGTGTTCCACCTTGTGAGAAAATGTTTTGAGTTTATAGAATTAATGCATGACCTGTCTGGATTCAGAGAAGCGGCTGACATGGCATGAGCTCCTATAAAATAGTGGGTCAGTTTGTTTTTCCTACAGATCATGATGTATAGCGCTTAGTTTAAGGGTGACATTTCCCAGAGCTACAGTCACAATTCTGCAGGCTTCAGAGCTGAAACCACTCCTTACTGGCTCCAGGGTGTAAACATATGTTCACACATTCAGGATTTTCCCCTGGCCTTACATTCAGATTTTTACCACAGATGTGTGGCAAATGCCATAGCAGATTCGCATTAGGGTGAGCCTCCTCATTCAATGTGTCCAATGCTCAGCAACAAAAGATTTTTTTTTTCCCTTGGAATTTGGATATTTTCTAAGATAAACTTGGATTATCGGCACCTACCTAGCAGTGTTAAGAGTTTATGGGGGTGGTATCAGCTGAGATATTCCATTTAGGAGCTGACATGCTTACACTGCCTTAACCTTACTATAGTAGTTTATCCTGACCATATGACTGACTTTCGTATGAGCACTAGTATTTAATAGAGCTTATTGCCCTGTTTTTGTTCGGTCAGTGCCTCTGGCACCTAGCTGCCACAAGAATAAATCCTCTTTACAACTGTTACTAGGTGAAGATTTCCGTAATGGAAACCTAGGATTAAGCAAAGATTAGTTAAAGATATCTGAGTATTTATTTACCCACTCAACCAGTGAAACTGTCATAGCCTTAATCTGCTGTAGGGATATTTACTAGCACACTTTTATGCCAGATTTTTAGCGTAAGTCACATTTGTGCATATGTGAGGTTTTGTGCACATTTCTTGTCACTTTTTAAAAGTGTCAAAAAAAAAACAGGCCCCAGAGTTGGTCAGATTTAAAGCAGGTTTTTCAGCTCACTGAAGCATCAAGTTACAGCTGCCCATGCAAGTCTCTGGAGAGGGAAGGGGGAGGGCATTGTCTGCTTCATTAGAAACAAAGTAAGTGTGGTACTTTACCAAGGAAAAGTCTCTTCATGTAACCTGTTAAAGGACAACTGTAGTGGAACACTTTTATATATGCCCGTACCTCAAAAATAAATAAAATAAACTTATACATACCTTCCTACGAGCCCCCGTTAGTCCGGCACAGGCTTCACAGTCCGGCAGTGCTGACCTCATTGCACTTCCTGGGGACGGAGACGCCGCAGAGTTGTCGGCATATCACCGGCCGCAGCAATGTCCCTCCCTGGCCTGTGATAGGCTGAGCCCACTTTCATGTAAGGAGCTCTGACCGGCTTCTTACATGACAGTGGGCTCGGCCTATCACAGGCCGGGGCGGGACATCGGCTCTGCGGCGTCCCCGTCTCCAGGAAGTGGAATGAGGTCAGCACTGCCGCACCGTGAGGCCTGTGCCGGACCAACGGGGGCTCGTAGGAAGGTATGTATACGTTTATTTTGTTTATTTTTGAGGCACGGGCATATGTGTTCCACTACAGTTGTCCTTTAAGCATTGCAAAACTGTTGCCTTCATTTACATACCTAAATGAACATGGCAAATTACTCATTTTGGTAAATTTCTTGTAGCTGCAGATTATCCTGATTTGTAACGTTGGGTTGTTTACTGTTACTTAGGAATTACTTATCTTTAACTGCTGCATTTCGTTGTGGATACTGGTCTTTTTAGAAGTAGTAGACCTTTTACAATGTTTGTGTGATTGGCTGATAGGCCGACACATCTCACACACTGTGGCACCTTGTTTAGTAAGCTCTTTCCAACAGGTTTTGTTGGACTTTTTTGGGCGCACGCTGTTTGTGACATGGCTGCGCAACCTTGTGCTGAAAAAATCCACAAAATCAAACAAAACTCTACAAAAGGGGTGTGGCAACTAAATTGCTTAAGAAACCTGCATATTTAGTAAGGATTACCACTTAAAAAAAGAGAATTTTGTTGGAACAGTGTCTGACCACAAAATAGATAGTCTGGAACAAAAGAAAAAAAGAAACCTACGGTACAACACCACATTACCCAATCCCTTCACTTCTGGCCATTTTGAAAGTGATTTTGCTTGACATTAAGTTCCCTAGTTAAAATGTGTGTACACTTATTCATTTGGAATGCAATTTTTAGAATATTTTTTTTCTGCATGTGCCAAAAAATCTAGCGTCAGGCGGAAAAAAACACACTAGTGCAAATAATAATGAATACATGTGGGAAAAACCACATGGATTATTAAACATACAACAAATACAACCCAACCCTTGTAAATGACGGCCTGTGCTTCTGTGAATTTGTATGTATACATTTTATTACAAGAAATTATGTTTAGCATGGCCATAGCCCCTAACCTTATAGTTATAGCTACAGTATATTACATACTGATGGCTGCTATAGACCAGGGTTAAACAAACCCAGTTGATAGAAAGTGGAGAATCGTATTAAAGTCGCCTTTATTAAAGGGGCCTCCTCGGTTCTATGGATCTCTTATTAGTCAATAATTTCCTTTTTTCATAGATAACTTCTAAACCTAATTAGAGTAGAAGTTAAAAGCACATTTAGCGGCTTTGTCCTCTGCTGTGCATTGCTAGGTCATTAATGCTAATGGATTTCACACACTGCATATTGTGTGAATAGGGTTGTAACACTGATGAATATATCAACAAAATAATCTATTTTGTTCCTCTTTAATCCTGAAAAAGATTGATATTAATAGATTTTCTATGTTGCTCTCTACACAAAGCGAATTGTTTTTTACCCAAAGCTAAATGACCACTTCATTAGATACTCATGTCTAGCATTACTTTGGACTCCCTTTGGTACCACAGCAGTTCAGGGTGCCATTGAGTCCACAAGGTGTAGAAATAGTGGCCCATCTAGACAGGATAGCTCCTTGCAGTTCCCACACATTAGATATATTCTTGCGGTTCCCACAATTTAGTAGGAAATAAATTAAATACATCAGACAGCAGTGGCACTCAGACTAGTCATCTACTGTTATAGTCCATCTATGGTAAGGAATGACATGCTCTGCACAGTGCATTCTACCTGGTTCCAGAGATGCTCTTTAGGATTAAAGGGGTTATCCAGGAATAGAAAAACAGATCTAATTTTTTTTTTTTTTTTTTTTTTTTTTTTTAAGCGCTCATTGTCTCCAGATTGGGTGTGGTTCTGCTGCTCAGTTCCTTTGAAGTAAATGGAGTCCAGTTGTAATACCCCCCCCCCCCCCCCCCCACACACACACACACACACACACACATCCTGGATAACCACTTTAAGATCTCATAACTATAATGACCAGGGAAGCAAGGAAAACCTTAGGCAGCAATGGCACTCAAACTGGTAATCTACTGTTCTAGTTCATCCATACTAAGCAATGACACATTAGTGGCACCAATGTTGTATTTGGTTGCAGTTTCCTTTGACTGCGCACTGCCTGTTCATCAGAACAGTGCTTGACATCCTCTTTTGCACCCCTTTTGCTGGATGTTTTATCTTGGTCACACCATTGTCTGTACACTCTAAACAGTGTCGCACAAGACAGCGCCACAAGGTGGGCAGTTTATGAAATCCTTGCCCTGGCTAGTCTAGTACTAATGACAAAAGCTCTCTGAATCTACATGACATAAAAATACCAAGCAATCGCACTGGAACTGATCGACAGAAAACATTCACTTTTGATTGGTATCTGTAATAATGTAGCCATTCATTGGAAGGAATTCATTATTGGGTAACTATTCTGAAACCTACAAGATGGGTGTGTTGTGGAGGCCCAATCTATGAAACGTATTCAATACAACCCAACTTTTCACCTGGAAAAAGTAGGGGTGATGTAGGCCACAATTTTACCAACACTTGCACCACATTAATAAATTCACCGGAAAAACTAAAATAAAACCAACATTATTGCTACCACCATTGTCTGTGTCTTATGTGTAAATTAAAATAGTACGACATCCAAATGATGGGGCTTCTCAAACCAGACACATGTGGCTTTCTTGCCTTTCTGTAAAGAGAGCCAAACATGGGGTTTTTAAGTTCTTAGGCTAAGTTTTCACTTCTTTTTTGCGTGTGTTTTTTCATTGATTGAAAAATCACAAAATTCTTTTTTTACTGTGCCTTTTTTAGTTTGGCGTTTTTTTTAAATCCTTTTGAAGTTTTTTCACTCTTTTTTGGGGGCATTTTTCAGCTCCTTGGCAGTTTTGAAAAGTTGCAGCATGTTGAGCCCATGGCGTTTTTTCCCCCCTGAAATTGTAACATTTTCCTCCAATAGATGTCTATGGGAGTAAAAAAAAAATGCCAAGAAAAACATGTGGGTTTTAACTTTGGCATTTTTGCAGGTGGTTTTTATTATTTTTTGGACTTTTGCGATCCAAAAAAATGATGGAGATATATATATTTTTTTTTAAATGTTTTTTAGGTAGTACTACTACTCCCAGCATGGAACACACTGTATTGACTAATTGACAGATTGCCCCGGGTCCGTCTGTATAATTTATAGATGCAGCTGGCCGCTCTTCTATGGTCCCCTGCACTGCCGTATATGTACACCTATTGGTATTTCCCACAGAGAGCTGTGATTGGCTGAAACCATCTGGCCAATCACAGCTCTCTGCGGGAAATATGAATAGGTGTATATTAGGGATCGACCGATATCAATTTTTAAGGGCCGATACCGATAATCTGTGGAGGTTAGGGCTGATAGCCGATAACTTATACCGATATTCCGCCGACCCCCCCCCCCCCCCCCGCAACACTGCTGCAGATCATTGATTTAAAGCGGGCGCTTTAAATCAATGAACTGCAGCGGCTTTTGCGGTGCCATAGGGCCCGCCGCCACCCGCTTCTCTCCCCCTGCCTGTCCGGGGGTCCTCCTGAGTCCTATCACCGCGACCTCTTGCAACCCCCCGCCATACCCCCCACTGCGCCCCGCACCGTGCCGCACCCCCACGGTCCATTGCCTCCCCCATACCGGGGTCCACTCTACATCTGGCTCCGGTGGCGGCGTCCTGAGCTGTCACTGTGCACGCTGACGGTGACGTTGCGTCACGTCTCTCGTCATTGCGCACAGCGTAACGCAGCTGGAGCCAGAAGTAGCATGGATCCCGGGGATGGGGGAGGCAATGGGGCCGGGGCGGTGCGGTGGGGGGTGCGGCGCGGTGGGTCGGGGGGGGGGAGATTATCAGCAAGGTTATTTCCGATATCGCCCAGAATCGTGAATATCGGCTGATAATATCGGCCAAACCGATAATCAGTCGATCCCTAGTGTATATATACATCAGTGCAGGGGTCCATAGAAGAGCGGCCGCCCGCATCTATGCATTATACAGGAGGATCGCAACGGGTGTCAGAAGGGACCCCTGGGGCGATCTGCCAATTAGTACAGGTACTACTACTCCCATCATGGAACAGTGTGTTGCATGCTGGGAGTAGTAATACTACCTTAAAAAAAATTTAAAAAATCAAGAAAACAAATGTGAAAAACACACACACACTACATTTTTAGGTCCCTGCCCGCCCATATAAATTGATCCCGGTTTAAAAATTTATAAAAATTTAGTTATACATTTAGTTAAATAAAAAAAATTTCCATCGCGACTGCATGCTGTGGCGTTTTCTTCTTGTGTTTTTTTTTTTTGGGCCAGAAAAAAACGAAGTGAAAACTTAGCCTTAAATGTAGATTTGATGTAGCAACGATTCAGGGTCTACCTGCCGCCCCATCACGAGCAATCCTGTTGCACCATCCTGTCTGCTTATAAAACTTCTACCGAGAGAATTGTATTTTAGTGAGTTGAATACCAAGCAGTCACATGCCAGAGTCTGCTTCCTACTCAAGAACATCACCAGGTGGTCCTCATCATTCACAACTTGTGACAGTACTGCCCCAAACCTGCATCAAAGGCATCTGTCCGGACCAGAAACTCACACTATTATTCACAGTATTAGCACTGACTGTTGGCATAAGGCTGACTTTTGGCTTTGAAAAGCCTCCGCTGTCCCTGAGGACCATGTCATCACTGGCTTCCTGCCTTTGGTCTAGTCCATCAACAGAGCTGCTTTTGTGGGCAAATTTGGCACAAATCTACAATAGTAGCAAGCGAGCATGCCTTTTATATTTTGTCTGGATTTATTAACCCTCTCCCAATGATGTACCAAAGGTATCTAGCCTCCTGTAGCCCTAGTGCTCAGGTCTGCATCATTTACAGAATACAGTCCGTCTTGTAGTTTATACATTCAAATTCTCTAATCCAAGCTAAAAATTATCATGTTGTCCAGGTAGGAAGCTGATCACAAGATCGAGTCAATTAACCCCCGAAAAGTAGCAAATAGTTTGCCAACATACTGAAACAACCAATCTTGGAGTTGAAAAAGGCAGCCATTTCCTCCGCCTCATCCACTGGTAAGGGTTATTTAACCCCTTCACAACGAGTGACGTACATGTATGGCGCGGCGACGTACATGTACGTCGCAGGGTTCCAGGAGCATGGCGTCACCGGTAGCGGTGATCGGGCCGGGATGACTGCTGTTATCCCCCCCCCCCCATGACCGCGATGGGCGCAAATCACAGATCAATTCAGACCTGCGATCTGCGCAATTCGGGGTCATACGGGTCAATGGGGACCCTGAAGGGATAGGAGTTTGGTGGCAGGGGTGCCACCCCTCCTATCCCTGCTATTGGTCGGCCGAGCGACCGACCGATAGCAGACCGGGGGAGGGGGGGGGGGGTTAAAGTTCGGTCCCCCGGTCAAAACAGGGGAACTGTCCAAGGACCGGCGCCAAAGGTCCCTTACCTGGATCCCGGAGAGCGATCCTCCATGCGGGGATCCCCCGCGTGCGGTGGCAGCAGCAATTCATCCGGGTCCTGCCAGGTGAGTTGTTGCCTAGCAATATCCGGAGTGCCACAGTTTACAGTGGTCTCTAAACTGTGGCCCTGCAGATGTTGCAAATCTACAACTCCCAGCATGCCCAGACAGCTGTTTGCTGTGTGGGCATGCTGGGACTTGTAGTTTTTCAATATTTAGAGGGGTTCAGGTTGTAGATCACAATGCAGTGGTCTCAAACTGTAGCCCTCCAGATGTTGCAAAACTACAACTCTCTGCATGCCCAGACAGCAGTTTGCTGTCTGGGCATGCTGCGAGTTGTAGTTTTGCAACATCTGGAGGGCCACAGTTTAGAGACCACTGGACAGTGATTTACAACCTGAACCCCTCTAAATCTTGCAAAACTACAACTCCCAGCATTCAGAAACAGCATAAGGCTGTCTAGGCATGCTGGGAGTTTTACAACAGCTGGAGGCACCCTGTTTGGAAATCACTGGCATAGAATACCCCTATGTCCACCCCTATGCAAGTCCCTAATTCAGGCCTCAAATGTGCATGGCGCGCTCACTTTGGAGCCCTGTTGTATTTCAAGGCAACAGTATAGGGTCACATTTGGGGTATCGCCGTACCCGGGAGAAATTGCTTAACAAATTTTGGAGGGGCTTTTTCTCCTTTTACCCCTTATGAAAAGGAACAGTTGGGGTCTACACCAGCATGTTAGTGTAAAAAAATAAACATTTTTACACTAACATGCTGGTGTTGCCCTATACTTTTCATTTTCACAAGAGGTAAAAGGGAAAAACGCTCCCCAAAATTTGGAACGCAATTTCTCCCGAGTATGGAGATACCCCATATGTGGGCGCAAAGTGCTCTGGGGGCGCACAACAAGGCCCAGAAGGGAGAGTGCACCATGTACATTTGAGGTGATTTAAATAAATATACAAGGACAACACCCCTGGGGATAAGGCAAGTGAAAAGAGAAATGTCTCAATGGCAATTAGCCAAAAAATTGCATGTATAAATTTTTAGTGGGCAGAGCCGGTGATATCACCTTTTGTGCTGTATTCCTCACAATATATGTGTTTTAATTTTTCTGCATTGTCATTGTCATCTCAATAAAATTTGTGTCCATCGGACACGGTACTTGTTTGCAAAAGTGACTCCGATTTTTTCTTTCCCTTTTTGTCTATGTATTTGAGGTGATTTGCACAGGGGTGGCTGATCGTTACAGCGGTTCTGACAAACGCAAAAAAAAAAACACACCCGCATGTGACCCCATTTTGGAAAACTACACCCCTCCCTCAAGGGATGCAGTGAGAATTTACACCCCACAGGTGTCTGACGAATCTTTGGAACAGTGATCTGTGAAAATGAAAAATGTTGCACAGCCCACTGTTCCAAAGATCTGTCAGACACCAGGGGGGATTACATTCTGTGAGGGGTCTAGTTTCCAAAATGGTAGGCCATGTGGGTTTTTTTTCGCTGTCCTGGCACCATAGGGGCTTCCTAAATGCGACATGCCCCTCCCCGAGCAAAATTTGCAAATATGACGCCTTCTCTTCTGAGCATTGTAGTTCGCCCGCAGTGCACTTCAGGTCCACTTATGGGGTATCTCCATACTCAGAAGAGATGGGGTTACAAATTTTGGGGGGTCTTTTCTGCTATTAACCCTTGCAAAAATGTGAAATTTGGGGGGAAACCCACATTTTAGTGAAAACATTTTTTTTTTACATATACAAAAGTCATGAAACACCTGTGGGGTATTAAGGCTCACTTTATTCCTTGTTATGTTCCTCAAGGGGGTCTAGTTTCCAAAATGGTATGCCATGTGTTTTTTTTTTTTTTTTTTGCTGTCCTGGCACCAGAGGGGCTTCCTAAATGCAACATGCCCCTCCCCGAGCAAAATTTGCAAATATGACGCCTTCTCTTCTGAGCATTGTAGTTCGCCCGCAGTGCACTTCAGGTCCACTTATGGGGTATCTCCATACTCAGAAGAGATGGGGTTACAAATTTTGGGGGGTCTTTTCTGCTATTAACCCTTGCAAAAATGTGAAATTTGGGGGGAAACCCACATTTTAGTGAAAACATTTTTTTTTTACATATACAAAAGTCATGAAACACCTGTGGGGTATTAAGGCTCACTTTATTCCTTGTTATGTTCCTCAAGGGGGTCTAGTTTCCAAAATGGTATGCCATGTGTTTTTTTTTTTTTTTTTTGCTGTCCTGGCACCAGAGGGGCTTCCTAAATGCAACATGCCCCCGAGCAAAATTTGCTCTCAAAAAGCCAAATATGACTCCTCTTCTGAGCATTGTAGTTCGCCCGTAGTGCACTTCAGGTCCACTTATGGGGTACTTCCATACTCAGAAGAGATGGGGTTACTAATTTTGGGGGGTCTTTTCTGCTATTAACCCTTTAAAAAATGTTAAATTTGGGGGAAAACCAACATTTTAGTGAAAAAAAAATTTTTTTTTACATATGCAAAAGTCGTGAAACACCTGTGGGGTATTAAGGCTCACTTTATTCCTTATGTTCCTGAAGGGGTCTAGTTTCCAAAATGGTATGCCATGTGTTTTTTTTTTTTTTTTTTTTTTGCTGTTCTGGCACCATAGGGGCTTCCTAAATGCAATATGCCCCCCCCCCCCCCCCCCCAAAAAAAAAAACCATTTCAGAAAAACGTACTCTCCAAAATCCCCTTGTCACTCCTTCGCTTCTGAGCCCTCTACTGCGCCCGCCGAACACTTTACAAAGACATATGACGTATGTGCTTACTCGAGAAAAATTGGGTTACACATACAAGTATACATTTTCTCCTTTTACCCCTTGTAAAAATTCAAAAATTGGGTCTACAAGAACATGCGAGTATAAAAAATGAATATTTTGAATTTTCTCCTTCACTTTGCTGCTTTTCCTGTGAAACACCTAAAGGGTTAAAACACTTACTGAATGTCATTTTGAATACTGTGGGGGGTGCAGTTTTTATAATGGGGTCATTTATGGGGTATTTCTAATATGAAGACCCTTCAAATCCACTTCAAACCTGAACTGGTCCCTGAAAAATAGTGAGTTTGAAAATTTTGTGAAAAATTGGAAAATTGATGCTGAGCTTTGATGCCCTCTGGTGTCTTACAAAAGTAAAAACTTGTAAATTTTATGAGGCAAACATAAAATAGACATATTGTATATGTGAATCCAAAAAATATTTGGAATGTCCATTTTCCTTACAAACAGAGCTTCAAAGTTAGAAAAATGCTAAATTTTACATTTTTTCATCAAATTTGGGGATTTTTCGCCAAGAAAGGATGCAAATTACCACCAAAATTTTACCACTATGTTAAAGTAGAATATGTCACGAAAAAACAGTCTTAGAATCAGAATGATAAGTAAAATTATTCCAGAGTTATTAATGTTTAAAGTGACAGTGGTCAGATTTGCAAAAAAAGGGCTTCGTCCTAGAGGTGAAAATGGGCTGCGTCCTTAAGGGGTTAAAGGTTAAGTCAACACCTATCCACTGGATAGGGAATATCTAGCTGATTTGTGACGGTCCGACTGCTGAAACCCCCAACAATGACTAGAATGAAAGTGCCTTGTCCCAAAGGTGAAGAATCTCTACCCATGCATGCCCTGCTTCTGCTTTATTAACTCTCTGTAGAACTTCTTTAGATAAAACTTCTGTATATATTTATTATTAACAATATCCATGGGGGCAACGCACAATCTACAAATGAATTTCTAAGTTACATATGTTGTCATATTCCATTAATTGGTAAAGAATTGGCAGCATTTCTTTAATCTAGCCTCATAATGTCAGAAACTGTAGGCCTACTTCTGAACAAAGGAGGAGAAATAACGGACTTGGAAAATGAATCTTTAGTAGTCACATTTAATATCTCAAACCGCCAAATAATAACCCTTGAGTAAATAGTTTACTGTTCCCAATGTGCTCTTTACTTTTTAATTTTTGCTGCTGTGTGTTTATTACAATGAAGCATCTGCTTCATTTCACCACAGGAGAGACATTGATCCATGAAAAATTCAGGAGCATCTACGCCAGGCAGATTCATATTTAATCATAGCGTTGAAGTTATAAATTGGAATTATTGATTTGCTTTGTAGGCAGTGGTTAAACAGAAAATATTCTTGTTTGGTAAAGATGCATGTACTTTGCTTTCAGGTTCAGCATTGGCCCACATAGATAAATATATTTCTTGTACTTTCTTTACACAGGAAATGATTAGCGCATTGCCAAAGCTAACACAAGACAAATATGGGAGGAAGGTTCTGCTGTATTTGCTGAGTGGGCGCAATTCTGCACATTTTGTACCTGAGATCATCGAACTGCTCAAGCAAGGAGATGACAATGCACACAGGTAGATATCCTATATGTTTTCTTATATGACCATCATATTCAATTTTAAAGCAGAGGTGTTGTATTTTGTCAAGTAAAGCGTTTCTCATCTGCCTTGGGCTACACAGAACATGTTTATCCAGGTACTTAACGGTCAAAATAATCTTTTGGTGTGTCCAAGATCTATTTGAGACAATAGAAGAATGTCTATGGCCTGCAACCAAGGGGTTCGGTGAAACTTTTATTTTTCCCATTCTACTTTTTTTTTTTTTTTTTTACTTTTGAAAAACACAAATATAATCTGGAGTAGAAAAAACAGTTATACCCTCTTTGTGAAAATGCCACTCAGTGATTTACAATTTTGGGTGCCTACACGTAACTTTTTGTAAAAAAAAAAAAAAAAAATTATGTATATAGCTAAATGTCTAACCCAGTCATAGCTTAAAGGAGTATTGCAGCATCTTTTAAAAATATATATGCTGGTGGTGCTGAGAAAAAAATAAATATAAGAACTTTACTTTCCTAGCCCCAGCTCCCTACAGCTCCTGTTTGTCTCAGTAGGGTTACCCAATTCTCTGTTGTCTTCTGGCTTCCTAGACAGCAGTGGTGTCCCAACTTGGCCAGTGATTGCCTAAGCAGAAACAAGACAAAGGATCAGGGAACCAGATGGAGCTGAACAGGAGCTGCAGGGTTTTGTTGTTTTTTGGTTTGTTTGTGTTTGCTTTGTTTTTACATTTTTTTTATGGCCGCAGCACCACATATATATTTTTTATAATCAAATACACCTTAAAGGAGTACTGCAGTGCAGGAACACTTATCCCCTATCCAAACGATAGGGGAAAGTGTCAGATATCAGGGGGTCCAACCTCTGGAACCCGCTCCGATCACTTCCTTGGTTGAACTTTTTGAACATGTCTTTTTTCCACTGTACTATGTACAGTCATGGCCGTAAATGTTGGCACTAGAGATGAGCGATTTTACAGTAAATTCGATTCGTCACGAACTTCGGCAGTTGATGACTTATCCTCCATAAATTAGTTCAGCTTTCAGGTGCTCCCGTGGGCTGGAAAAGGTGGATACAGTCCTAGGAGACTCTTTCCTAGGACTGTATCCACCTTTTCCAGCCCACCGGAGCACCTGAAAGCTGAACTAATTTATGCAGGAAAAGTCATCAACTGCCGAGCCGAGAAGTTCGTGATGACTCGAATTTACTGTGAATTCACTCATCTCTAGTTGGCACCCCTGAAATTTTTCTAGAAAATGAAGTATTTCTCACAGAAAAAGATTGCAGTAATACATGTTTTGCCATACACATGTTTATTCCCTTTTTGTGTATTGGAACTAAACCAAAAAAGAGAGTGAAAAAAGCAAATTGGACACAATGTCACACCAAACTCCATAAATGGGCTGGACAAAATTATTGGCACGCTTTCAAAATAGTTTAAAAATAAGATCATTTTAAGCATGTGGTGCTCCTTTAAACTCACCTGAGGCCAGTATCAGGTGTGGGCAATATAAAAATCACACCTAAAAGCAGATAAAAAGGAGAGAAGTTCACTTATTCTTTGCATTGTGTGTCTGTGTGCCAGACTAAGCATGGACAACAGAAAGAGGAGAAGAGAACTGTCTGAGGACTTGAGAACCAAAATTGTGGAAAAATATCAACAATCTCAGTTACAAGTCCATCTGCAGAGATCTAGATTAGCCTTTGTCCACAGTGTGCAACATTATCAAGAAGTTTGCAATCTATGGCACTGTAGCTAAACTGCCTGGTTGTGGATGGAAGAGAAAAATTGATGAAAGGAGTCTACGCAGGATAGTTCAGATGGTGGATAAGCAGCCCCAAACAAGTTCCAAAGATATTCAAGCTGTCCTGCAGGTTCAGGGAGCATCAGTGTCAACGCGAACTATCCGTCAACATTGAAATGAAATGCTATGGCAGGAGACCCAGGAGGACCCCACTGCGCACACTGAGACGTAAAAAAGCAAGACTACATTTTGCCAAAATGAACTTCAGTGAGCCAAAATCTTTCTGGGAAAACATCTTGTGGACAGATGAAACCAAGATAGAGCTTTTTGGTAAAGTACATCATTCTACTGTTTACCGAAAATGGAATTAGGCCTACAAAGAAAAGAAAACAGTACCAACAGTGAAATATGGTGGAGGTTCAATGATGTTTTGGGGTTGTTTTGCTGCCTCTGGCAGTGGGTGCCTTGAATGTGTGCAAGACATCATGAAATCTGAGGATTACCAACGGATTTTGGGTCACACTGTACAGCCCAGTGTCAGAAAGCTGAGTTTTTGTCCAAGTTCTTGGGTCTTCCAGCAGGACGATGACCCCAAACATACATCAAAAAGCACCCAGAAATGGATGGCAACAAAGCGCTGGAGAGTTCTGAAGTGGCAGCAATGAGTCCAGATCTAAATCCCATTGAACACCTGTGGAGAGATCTTAAAAATGCTGTTGGGAAAAGTCGCCCTTCCAATAAGAGAGACCTGGAGCAGTTTGCAAAGGAAGAGTGGTCCAACATTCCGGCTGAGAGGTGTAAGAAGCTTATTGATGGTTATAGGAAGCAACCTGATTTCAGTTATTTTTTGTTTGGTGTGACATTATGTCCAATTAGCTTTTTTCCCTCCCTTTTTTGGTTTGTTTCAATACACACAAAGGGAATAAACATATGTATAGCAAAACGTGTGTTACTGCAATCCTTTACTGTGAGAAATACTTAATTTTCTTGAAAAATTTCAGGGGTGCCAATATTTACAGCCATGACTGTAACTACAAATGGTAAACCATGCACACTGCCATTAAGCTCAAGTGTTTGTCAAACAAGTATTGTAGTACTCCAAAAAACTTGCATAGACAGAAAAACCTGCTAGAAATGAAATAAGCTGTCCAATGTGATGACCTACCTCTCTTCTTAGGACACACAGGACATTACTGTTGAGCCAAAGTAAGGCTACATACACATCATGATTTTGTAATAGGGTTTTGTATCAGTTTTTTTCCACAAAAATAGAAACAAAAAAAAAACAACAAAACCATATGCAAAATTGTGTATTATAAAAACAGTATATGGTTTTTATAACCACGAAAAAGCCATTCAACAGCCACTCTGACTCCCGCAGTCAGTGGGACCTACTACTCCCATCATGGAACAGATTCTGTTCCATGATGGAGGTAGTAGTTTCCCCCGGCTGCTAGAGTCTGTTATGACATGCAGTAGTGCTTGTACTTCTACTCCCATCATGGAACAGAGTCTGTTCTATGGTGGGAGTAGGAGGAGGAGGCATGTCTCCTGCCGGGCAAGCGGGCGGCATCGCGTGCCATTCTCCAGCTGGCCGGCTCCCAGTAAAATAAATGAACATCACTGTAATTTCAAATTTGCCACCAAGTTCTGTGATTGGCCAGTCTGTGTCGGCCAATCAGGTAATATGAAGTTACAGCTCAGAGATGTTCTATTCTTTTCATGACCGGACGGCTGGGGAGCGAAGCAGAGCCTGACGCCCGCTTTCTTGCTTTATAAGTTAGAATTGCAGTAGGTCTCAGGAGGGAGACCCGGTGCGATCTTTACCTCAGCCCCTGTACTTCTACCCCCAACATGGAAAATACATTGTTCCATGGTGGTAGTAGTAATACAAGCGCTACTGCAAAGTCACTACAGACTCCAACAGCCAGGGGATGTGCAGAAGCCATCCCTCAGTGCTACAGTACTACTACTCCCATCATGGAACAGTCTCATGATGGGAGTAGGAGTAGTAGTAGTGCAGTGCTGCCAGAGTCCCGGGCGGCTGCGGAGTAAAGTTTAAAGAACAGTACAGAACCGTGCACAAAACTGTACCTGTACAAAAAACGTACACAACCAGATTCATCTAGTTGTGTAACATTTTGTATTTGTGGTCAATGGATACAGTTTGCTATACAGTTGCATA
The DNA here is from genome assembly GCF_029499605.1 of Hyla sarda. NCBI lineage: Eukaryota > Metazoa > Chordata > Amphibia > Anura > Hylidae > Hyla > Hyla sarda. Next base: position 360,272,127 of record NC_079189.1, read on the forward strand.
CGGTTTTCAAATAGAAAACGTATATAAAAACCTTAAAGCAAAAACGTTATGTGAATGCACCCTAAGAGATCATATTTTGGCAGGTTTTGCTGTCATTGTCTCAATAAAAGGTTTTGCATCGCTATATAGTCCTGTGACCCCTTTTAGGTTCTGTACAATTCAGTACAGTTCATGTGTGAGGTGACCATTGACTCTTCAATTTAGTAGTCATTGGGTGTTTTGATAATATGCCACCATTTACTGTAGAGTGAAGATAAGAATTCAGATTCTTAAAGGGGTTATCCAATTATGCTAAATTATATTTAATTAAAAGTAATTACTTCATCATAAATATAGATAGATACGATAGTATTTGGTTGTTTCCCCACTTTCTGGAGCCTAGAGCTATTCTCTACATCTCTGCACTGCTCCCGTCAGTAGCCCCCACCATGTGACAATGTTACTAGCTCAGACGGCATCCAAGCCCCCAGTTAGGCCTGCATGGTGTAGGCGTGCCCAGTGCATGTCATGTGTTGTCTACGGTGAAGTGAGGGAGTGCTCTGTGAGCGTGGTCTCAAAGAAGTAGGCCAAGTTATTAATACTGTGTTGTCTGCAGCCCTCTCACTCAGGCAGGAGATGCTGACTATTAGCTTGCTGGCTGTGTAAACAAGCACTGTTATGCAGTGTCCCACAATAAGGCAATCAGTTGTTTAGCATCCGGCGTTCATTGATTGTGCAGGCTGGACAGGGGAACACAGTACGATGGGTTCCCCCGTGTAGCGTGTCCAACCATTTGGCATCTAAATTGAGACGCTAGATGAATGTGAGCTGTCCTATTTAAATGGATTAGATCGGTCCTTTCATTTATTTCTCTCCTGTGCTTTTTTAACAGCACGGATATGTGAAGGGGGCCTTCCTCAGCCTAGAATTAAAGAAGCCTTAATGAAGTGTACTGAACTGAGGCAGCATGGAATGCTGGGAATTAAAATATTGGGCAGCTGCTTAATACAGAAGTAAAAGCCATTTACAGGCAGGGGAGCTATAGACATGCTGCAGCAGTGGATTGTAGTACTGTACTAATAACAACATGGGCAGCCAGATAAGTACGAATAACACTGCTGAGCAATTTTCATTTTTTATCCTTTGTCGGAGTACCCCTTTAACCTCTTAAAGACGAAGGGCATCTTGGTACTTAAGAACCAAGGGTGTACCTGTGCGCCCTGGTCCCGCTACCGCAGTTTGAAGCACGCTACATACCTGGTGGGTCCCGACTGCTATCAGCAGCCAAGACCCACAGTCCCTAAGAAAAGTTTGAGTCACCCTCCTTTCCCAATTTATTAAATAAAATGTTATAAAAAATAAACATATGTGGTACTGCCGTGTGCATAAATGTTTAAAATATAATATTAAAGGGGTATTCCAGGCAAAACCTTTTTTTATATATATCAACTGGCAACAGATTTGTAAATTACTTCTATTAAAAAATCTTAATCCTTCCAATAGTTATTAGCTTCTGAAGTTTTCTGTCTAACTGCTCAATGATGATTTCACGTCCCGGTTAGACAGAAAACGAACTTAACTTCAGAAGCTAATAACTATTGGAATAATTAAGATTTTTTAATAGAAGTAATTTACAAATCGGTTTAACTTTCCGGAGCCAGTTGATATATAAAAAGTTTTGGCCTGGAATACCCCTTTAATAATAAAATTGCATGGTGTACACGTAAAAAAAATGCCAAATTCCAAAATTGCATAAAAACAGATGCTCCCAAAATTTACAAAAGGGCTTTTTTTTTTTATTTCACCCCACAAATAAATATTTTTTTGTTTTGCCACAGATTTTGTTATAAATTAAGTGATGTCATTACAAAGTACAATTGGTGACGCAAAAAACAAGCCCTAATGTGGGTAGGTGCAAAATTGAAAGCAGTCTGGTGAGGAGGAAAAACAAAAGTGCAAAAAATGAAAATTGAGCTTGTCCTTAAGGCCAATATGGGCTTGGTCCTTAAGGGGTTAAGGCCACATATCCCCTTACTTTCAACTGAATGAAGTTAGTACATCACTCATTGTGATTCTTGAAGGTTTTTCAGTCTCTTTTAAAAGTGATGACCTATTGCTACTATTTGCCATCATTTTATGACCAGTGTGGCTTCGATGTCTGGGACCCCTAATCATGAGAATGAAGGGAACTGTGAGATGGGAATACCCATTTGAAGTATAATCTTTATTGGACTCAGATGTAGGAGTAATGTACAATGACCAGCTAGAAGTAAATTTCTGCTACCGTATTATTTGATAAGTGACATTTGTCCTTTTTACGCACTTTCCACTTTTTCATTTTGTCGTCCTTTCCTTACAGCAAAAAGGATTCTGCAGTACGACAACGGGAGCTGCTGGAAGCTGTATCTGGACCATTACTAAAATATTTGGAATCAAACATACAAGACTTGGTGTTACAGAATGCTATGTGTACCATGGTGACTAATACTCTTTTATATGCACTGGGGGACACACAACCGATCATGTCTGCAATTTCCAGTGTAGCTGCTGAAGATTTTGTACCTGGTGGCAAAGATGGAAAGGTATTTAATGTGTTGTTGTTGTTTTTTTTTTTTTTTTTTTTTTGCTTTTGTTCATAACATTTTAACTGGACTGTTTTTTGTACATTTATCACCACTCATATATTTAAGGAAGGGAAAAAACAAACAAAAAACACTTGTGGTGTTGATCCAGAAAAAGCCCCATGCCAGTGACAACAGTTGTCTCTAAATATCTGTTACCCTAATCAAACACATTGAATATAGAAAATGTCTGATAAGCACATAAAGGAAAAGTAAAAATAGTTGGCTAAACAGCTTTTTATTCAGTGTTCCTTATCGTATACTGTATATTCAACTTAACATTTTCTGTTGTTGTTCGCGTACCCTTCAGATCAGTTGAAATACTATGTTTTAAACGCCTTGTTTCTTCATTGTGGTCCTTTTAAAGCTTCACATTGCCGAACACCCTGCTGGTCACCTTGTGCTGAAATGGTTGCTGAAGCAAGATAAGGACTTAAAAGAACAGGGTAAAGAAGGTAAGATGCATTCTGAATGTCTTGGTGATTATAATAGAATATAGAAGGTATTACAGCATTAATTCAGGCTGACAGCAGAGTTTTCATACTCTTAAATTACTGTATAATGATCGATTGTATGACTTATATTTTTTGGGATAGAGACTGGTGGGTCATACAATGCACATTTATGTAGGTTTATGTATTATTTTGCAGCTGGATAAATCTGCCCTGTAGTGTAGTGAAACAAGTGTACTCCCTGAAGATACATACAGTATGTGCTATGTCTGCAGTGACACTGCTGTGAGCTTTATGCATTGGCCCAGGTTTATCAATCTAAATAAGGAAAGTGTAATAGTGGCTCACCTTTCTAGAAAGCAGAGTGAGCTGGTCATGTGTCACCTATGTACACAAAATTCCAAAGCAAAAATATAGGGCTGCATGGATTACTGTTGACTACAGCATGAAGCGGTGGCTGACACGCCACCACTTCATGCCGTGGTTGACAGCAATCCGTGCACAGAGCGAAGGGTCGCTCTGTACATGGAGACAGCCAGGGTGCCGGGCAGTAGATAGCGAAGGGTCCCAGCGGTCAAACCCCCCAAGATCAGACACTTATCCACTATCCTGTGGATAGGGGATAAGATGTTCTGTACCGTAGTACCCCTTTAAAGGAATACTCCTGAAGAAAAAAATGTCTTCAAATCAACTGATGCCAGAAAATTATACAGATAATGAAAATCTTAATCCTTCCAGTACTTATCAGCTGCTGTATGCCCCAGTTGTGTAGTCTTTCCAATCTGACCACAGTGCTCTCTGCTGACACCTCTGTCAGTGTCCGAGACGGTCAAGAGCAGGAGCAAATCCCCATAGCAAACCTCTCCTAGTCCAGTCACTTCCTGAGATGGCAGAAGAGAGCACTGTACTGTTTGTGTGTGTGTAATCTCTTTCTGGAACCAATTGATTAAAAAAAAAAAAATTCCCTCCAGAGTACCCTTTTAGTTTAATTTCTTTTTTGGGAGGGGGTTGGTCCTCTTGAAACTGTTTTAAAAAATACATTGTGTGTGTGTACTGTACCAAGAAAATATAAAGTCTTAAAGGAGTGCTCTGGCGAAAATTAACTTATCCCCTAGCCACAGGATAGGGGATAAGTAGCTGGGGCCCACCGCAATCTCCAGGATGGGACCCCGGTGGTCTCAGTGAGGAGCGCATGCTGTCTGCCGCTCCGTTTATTTCTATGGGAGCGCCGATGATGGCCGTGAGCTGTACTCGGGTCTTTTTGGCACTCTATTAGTAGTTATTAGAGCCAGCACGCGCTCCTTACTACAACACTCGCTACAATTACCTACAGTCAAGTACAATAAAATGAAGTATTTCTCACAGAAAAGGACTGCAGTAACACATGTTTTGCTATACACATGTTTATTCCCTTTGCGTGTATTGGAACTAAACCAAAAAAGGAGGAAAAAGCAAATTGGACATAATGTCACACCAAACACCAAAAATGGTCTGGACAAAATTATTGGCACCCTTTCAAAATTAAGGAAAAACAAAATTGTTTCAAGCATGTGATGCTCCGTTAAACTCACCTGGGGCAGGTAACAGGTGTGTGCAATATAAAAATCACACCTAAAGGAAATAAAAAGGAGAGAAGTTCACTTAGTCTTTGCAATATTTATCTGTGTGTGTGTGCCACACTAAGCATGGACAACTAAAAGAGGAGAAGAGAACTGTATGAGGACTTGAAAACCAAAATTGTGGAAAAAGATCAACAATCTCAGTTACAAGTCCATCTCCAGAGATCTAGATTTGCCTTTGTCCACAGTGCGCAACATTATCAAGAAGTTTGCAACCCATGGCACTGTAGCTAATCTCCCTGGGCGTGGAAAGAAGAGAAAAATTGATGAAAGGTGTCAACGCATGATAGTTCGGATGGTGGATAAGCAGCCCCAAACAAGTTCCAAAGATATTCAAGCTGATCTGCAGGCTCAGGGAGCCTCAGTGTCGGCGCGAACTATCCCTCAACATTTAAATGAAATAAAACGCTATGGCAGGAGACCCAGGAGGAACCCACTGCTGACACAGAGACATAAAAAAAGCAAGACTACATTTTGCCAAAATGAACTTGAGTAAGCCAAAATCCTTCTGGGAAAAGGTCATGTGGACAGATGAGACCAACATAGAGCTTTTTGGTAAAGCACATCATTGTACTGTTTACCGAAAGTGGAATGAGGCCTACAAAGAGAACACAGTACCTACAGTGAAATATGGTGGAGGTTCAATGATGTTTAAGGGTTGTTTTGCTGCCTCTGGCACTGGGTGCCTTGAATGTGTGCAAGGCATCATGAAATCTGAGGATTATCAACAGATTTTGGGTCGCACTCTACAGTGTCAGAAAGCGGGGTTTCCGTCCGAGATCTGAGGTCTTCCAGCAGGACAATGACACCAAACATACGTCAAAAAGCACCCAGAAATGGATGGCAACAAAGCGCTGGAGAGTTCTGAAGTGGCAGCAATGAGTCCAGATCTAAATCCCATTGAACACCTGTGGAGATATCTTAAAATTGCTGTTGGGAAAAGGCGCCCTTCCAATAAGAGAGACCTGGAGCAGTTTGCAAAGGAAGAGTAGTCCAACATTCCGGCTGAGAGGTGTAAGAAGTTTATTGATTGTTATAGGAAGCGACTGATTTCAGTTATTTTTTCCAAAGGGTGTGCAACCAAATATTAAAGGGGTAGACCGGCCCCAAGACATCTTTACCCCCTATCCATAGGATAGGGGATAAAATGTCTGATCGCGGGGGTCCCGCTGCTGGGGAGCCCAGCAAGCTAGCATGCAGCACCCACCTGTAAGTACTGCCGGAATCGCTGGAGGTTCTCAGTCTTTTGCCTCCCGCCCACGGGGACGGATTATCGTGACGTCACGACTCTGTGCCCGTGTTACATCACACCCCATTTTTGGAGTTTGGTGTGACATTATGTCCAATTTGCTTTTTTCTCTCCCTTTTGGGGTTGAGTTCCAATACACAAAAAGGGAATAAACATGTGTATAGCAAAACGTGTTACTGCAATCCTTTTCTGTGAGAAATACTTCATTTTCTAGAAAAATTTCAGGGGTGCCAACATTTACGGCCATGACTGTACTTATCCCCTCTCCTGTGGATAGGGGATTAGTAATTTTTTTTCCAGAGATCTCCTTTATGTTTGTAAAATGAAGTTTTCAGGTCTGTTTCATAAACCTAAGGCTGTTTCTTGAGAAATTAGGTCATGGAATTTTTCATATTTGGCACAGACTTGACACAGATTCTGTAGATGCCGTTACATACTGAGACACTTGCCCTTTTGTAGGCTCTGCGGTCACGGCCAGGCTGCTGTTTACAGTTGTCAGATATTGCAGGCTAGCAATAAAGATTCACCTTCTTCTTTTCTTAAAATGCGATTATGAGATTATCACGGTAAAGTGTACTAAGTGTAAAGACCTGATCAATCCCTGTGTCATGAATTGTTTATATTTGTAAATGTTGATACTTGTATGAAATGTTTTCTTTCATGTTTTGTTGTCCTTGAATGTTGTGCACAGTTAGGGTTTTACCTATGAGACTCCTCAATGGATTTCTGCTGTGGATTATTTTGCTGTATGCTGCTGTTTTGGACTTTGATTTAGTGATGTGAACCTGGCGTAAATTATCTTGCAATTTTGGTGCAATTTTTGGCACAGAGCACAAGCCATAATCCTTTATTTGCAAAACAATGCCGACTACCTTTTAAGCCAAGCCTGATTGTTGAGTAAGGTACAAAAAGTGTCTAAAATTCATAACAAATGGACCAAATATCAGGATTTTATGACTTGTGCTACATTTGCAAAAGTAGATCAGCCCCATAGTGTGCACCTCCTTGGGGGTACTTAAAACACAAGTTTTGGACTTTTTGTAAAAATTATATTCATGTAGAGGGTAAATCCTATGTTGCTTGCATTGTCCTTCCATGAGAGTTCTAATAAGAAAACCTATTTTATTGCCTAACATTAAATGTAATGGTTATTTTACCATTTTTATTAGGACAACCATAATATTCATTGGTCCATGGATGGGATTGTCTCTCACAAACACAAGATATTTGGTAGTAGTCACCTACAGCATAAGAGACATGCAGGATACACATTCACCTTTCAGTCAAAATAATATTATTTTATGTCATTCTAAATAGGCTCTTTTGCTAGAACATTGGTAGAACATGTGGGCATCAAGAACCTCAGCAGCTGGGCACAGGTGAACAGAGGTGCCATAGTCCTTTGCTGGTAAGAATCTATTCTGGAGTGGGTTTTTTTTTTGTTTGGTTTTTATTTTTTATAACTGCCCTTAAGCTCCAACTTGTACAAAATGATCAATGACACAGAGTTTATGAATATTTTTTGCTGCTATGCTTTCTCCCATACAAAAGGTGAAATCATTAATGGTGTTATAAGGAAATGGATGAAATGACAGACACAGTTCGGGAATGTGCGGAACAAATCCCATTCAGATTTAGGGGCCCCTTTTAAAGAATGATATCACAAGGATAGACTCCAATTTGTGAAACAAAACCACCTTAATTGTTGAAATGGAGGAATATTTGTTGAATATAAGGTTTCATAACTATAGATTTGCAGAAAAGAATATAGTATTGTGGAAAGTACATGTATTGACCTTGATCACGTTATCATTGAGCTGACCAGAAAATAAAATTTCACACAAACAAAAAAAATGTTTTTGCTTGTTATTAAACATGAATTGTGAATTGTGTTTTTGCTTCACATTACTATCCATTCTTGGTGTCATGGAGAAGGGCACAAACCACACTAATTCTATCTCCTTTTAGATCCTGCACTATTCACCTCCCTTTAATCCTTGTTAAGAACGGCTGGCTGAGTTTTAGAAGACTATTGAATATTAGGAGAAATAGATCAGCTCACACAGCGCAGTTAGGAAAGCAAGAAACGTGCCTTGTAATGAACCACATCTCAGCGTGGGCATTCTAGTCTTTGTTCAGCGATTGTGATCACCTAGCCCTCTAACTGCTGTACCTATTGTTCCAAAGTAGTCATTAGCTCTGCTCCTATTGGCCTTGACTCATTGTTTAGCTGGTTAGAGTAATTCAGGAGAACAGTGTTCTAGAGAGCATTATGCTACAATGTGATTATCTGGTTGGGGTTATTAAATATTTTAATGTTTTTCCTCATCGCACAGTGGTTACTTTGGCTGTTCTTTAGTCTGTACATTAAATGGATCATTACTTCATCTAGTGTCTGCAAGTGAAAAATAGTTTAGGCTAAAAAAGTTAACATATAAAATAAAAACGTGCAGCCCCTTCATCACCTTCATATGACTTTACATTTTTGATACATTCTGATATTGAATTATTTTTTGTATTTAGTCTTTTACAGAGTTCAGATGAAGAAATTGCCACCCAAGCAAAACAAGGACTCAAGGGTATTCTGACCAAACGAAAAAACCCCAACAACAGTAAAGCAGTCGAAGCTTTACTAGAAAACTTAAATTCTCCCTAGGCCTTTATTATATCTGCTTGGGAAAGATTTGTAAGAATGTTTTATATGTATAAATAAAACTCCTTTACAAATTTTGTCTTTCTGTGCCTATTATTTCATTAATGTCTAACAAACTACCAAATATGTATACTCGCAGTGGAAACACCCTTGTTCGAATGATTAGAATTGTGATGGCTAAAAGACGCGGGGCATCTCTAAAACAGGTTTTATAAAGTGTTCCTGATATGCAGTGGTTAGTACCTACCGAAAGTGGTAATGCTAGTTATGATAGAAAGGTGTCAGAGCACTTCGTGCAGTGCAGCTTGCTGCGTATAGGACTACATATTGTCATACCAGACAGTGTTGTTATGAAGGCCGTGTTCTAATCTGCACGGCACTAAGATTAATTAGTCCCAGACCTTCTCATCAGTCACTCTAATTTCCAGATGTAGCTCAGTGCCCGTGACTAATGTGAGCAGTGTGCAGGAGACATGATTAGCCAGCAGATAGTATACAGTCATACAGTTTCTGCTGGCACTGTCTTCATTTAAAGGTTTTTTTTTTTAACAAAATCTCTTTTGTGCTATATACTAAACACAGTCTTCTATAAACAAGAATCACAATGACAGACCTCCGCTTAGGCTGGGTTCACACCACGTTTTTGCAATACAGTTCCCGTATATTTTTTCAATTTGAAAACCGTACATAACCATATTGAAAACTGTATGCATTGACTCTCCATTGAAAACCTTATGTCTAAAGATGCATCAGGTTGTGTCCGTTTTGCATCCTGTAAGGTTTTGTCAGTTTGTTTTTTCCCTAAACCGTAACCTACCATGGTTTTTGGTCCGGGTGAAAAACCGTATTGAAACATATACATTTTTTTTTAACATTGTAGTCAATGGGAACCATTCAGAATCGTATGTGTGTACGGTTCCATACAGTTTTTGACTTTTCCCAGTTTTTTACTTGGAATTTAAATCAAACAAGTGAAACTTTATTCATAATGGAATGAAAGGTTAAAAACGTATACTTTTTTTTCCTTAAACGGATGCAACCGGACATAATTTTTAAAACCCTATACGGATTAAAATTTGTACACAGGTTTTGATACGGTTTAGTCATGTTTTGAGGAATCAGGGTTTTTTGTTTTTTTTTTATCAAAAACCAGATACGGGAACTGTATTGCAAAGACGTGGTGTGAACCCAGCCTTAGACTGTTCACACTGGCCTCATTTATCACAAAAAAAAAAAACTGTCTTTTTTGCCCAAGGCCACCAACCACCGCTCAGCTTTTATTTATTAAACTGCTCCAGTAAAATGAAAGCGGAGTTGTGATTTTTTTTTTTTTTTATAGGCAAGTTTTAGTTTTAGACAGTTTTGATAAATCTGCCCCAGAGTGTCATACACTCTGGTTCGAACGATGCCAGTCATTTGCCCTCTACAATGACATGTCTCCTATTGTAACAAAAAAGACATCTGTTTTGTTATATTCTGTGGGATTCCCTAGTATTGAAAACATACTGTTGGCTCTAAGGGTATGTTTTTTTAGGTTCCTGCCTCTGTGACGTATCAAATGTTTTTTTTAATTGACAGGGACCCTTTTAGGGTTCATTTACACTACGGAATGAAAACAAGGGTGAAACATGGATGCCCAGTGCAGACTTTTTTTCTTTTAACAGTTTCTTCAATTTTTTTTATTTTACATTTTGTGTTCATTTGCGTTCCCTGTTTCTGTAAAATACAGTTTAAAAGTTGCTGTAAAATACAATTTGTAAAATGCAAAACTAGTAAAGACCTATTGTCTAGAGCAGAATTAGGCATATGTTACTGCTGAAGAAGTCTACCACCTCTAGTCGTCTATTAGTGCAAGGAGGGCAGTAAACTAAACACAGATTTTCTATAATTTAGTTTAACTCCTGTTGCGTGCATTACTCATTCACTAGGCATTACACACCTGTACAGTGTTCTGATGATGCGAGGAGTATACTTGCCTACCTTAAAGGGGTTATCCAGGAAAAAACTTTTTATATATCAACTGGCTCCAGAAAGTTAAACAGATTTGTAAATTACTTCTATTAAAAAATCTTAATCCTTTCAGTACTTATGAGCTTCTGAAGTTGAGTTGTTATTTTCCGTCTAAGTGCTCTCTGATGACACGTGTCTCAGGAACCGCCCAGTTTAGAAGAGGTTTGCTTCTAAACTGGGCTGTTCCTGAGACGTGTCATCAGAGAGCACTTAGACAGAAAAGAACAACTCAACTTCAGAAGCTCATAAGTACTGAAAGGATTAAGATTTTTTAATAGAAGTCCTTTACAAATCTGTTTAACTTTCTGGAGCCAGTTGATATTAAAAAAAATTTTTTTTTCCTGGATAACCCCTTTAATTCCCCTTAGCTGCCTTGCTAACACTCCCAGTCTTCTCAGCTACTTCCCTGTGTGAACTTTCCCACTCAGCCAATCGCTGACAGATCCTGCTAGGGCGACACGTCATTAGGAACGATTAAGTAGCCGAAAGAACCTGAAGTGTCATCTCAGCAGCTGCAGGGGACTGGGGTAGGGGAGTATACTTTTTTTATTTTTACACTATCCCCAGGTATCTGTATGATACCTGGTTAACACCTTTTAATTGCCTTAGTTCTGCATTTACTGGTAGGACCAGGTTGAGTTGCTGTTGTGTGGGTTTATACTGTATATTGATATGTTAGGCCCCAACTTAAAGGATATATGATAACTTGTCCTTGGAAGCCAAACCTATTTTCTAAAGGTTGTAATTACTGACCCAAAAAAGTCCATGCACTTAATTTTCTAGCCAGAAAATTTTTTTTCTTGGTCGACTCCATTGGCGGACACAGACCGTGGGTATATCTTGCTGACACTAGGCATACAAAAAGAAAGTCGGCCCCTCCTGGCAGGATATACCCCGCCTCCTGACTCTGAGCTAATCAGTTTTTAGCTTAGTGTCAGTAGGAGGCAGACATAGGTCTGGAGTTCTCCAGACCTGGTCTTCTTTTTTTATTTTCTATCTAGGGCCTGTATTTTATCTATAGGTTTTTTTCTGCCTTTTCTTGTTTTTTGGGGGGGGTTCAGGAGCATGGCGCTACCTGTTCCCCCAAATGCGGCTAAGGGGCACAGAGTATATTCCGTTAACCCCTTCCCACCAACTGCCAGCGCCTGGGGTTTCACCTTGGGTCAGGGACCCCTAACTTCCCTGCTCGTCCCACTCCTTCAGCCTGACATGACGCAGGTGACCATAGCTGGCCGAACACATCCTGAGTATGTGTGGGATAGGGTGAGCATGCCCCCTTCCCCTGCCTTTTCTGGGGCCCCGAATACCAAGGGGATTTTCCTTATTCTTTATTAGCATATGGAGTAAAGATGCGGACGCCAGACTCTCTCTGCACATGTTGGGGATAGCGGGGCAGCTCCCCCCCCCCCCTCCCCACCGGCACCTCACAATCACGCAAAGCTCCCTCCTTCAAGGTGCGTCCTTCCTGGAAGTCAGACAACCTTTCTGGCGGTTTTGCGGCCAAGTCTGGTAACCGTAAGCCTCCCTCCTCCTGAAGGGATGCCCCACTTGTATCCCCTTTAGGGTGGGAGGTCGTCTTATCTCTTTTCCGAGATGTTTGGCTAGCGCAGGTCTAGGACTCCTGGGTCCGGGATGCCATGGTTACCGGATAGAATTTGCTTTTTTTCCCCGGGATCGTTTCTTCCGATCCCGTCCTCCTCGTTCCCCTTCTTTGCTGGTAGCTTTTCAGGTCACTTTGCGCACCCTCCTTGCTCAGGGAGTGATTGTTTCCTTTCCTCCCGGGGAGCGTTTTTCGGGGTTCTACTCCAATCTTTTTGTCGGCCCCAAGAAAGGGGGCTCTGCCCGCCCCATTCTGGACCTCAAACTGCTCAACCGCCACTTGCTCCTGCAACATTTCCGAATGGAGTCCTTACGTTCGTTGGTTGCGTCCATGGATCAGGGGGAGTTTCTTTCCTCCGTGGATATCCGCGACGCTTATCTGTACGTACCCATTTTTCCGGCCCATCTCCGCTCTGCAGTCCCTGGCCTTGCCATTGCTACCAGGGATTTTGCCAAGGTCATGGGCGGTGATTGCCATCCTTCGGGCTCAGGGGATTTCGGTCCTCCCTTACCTGGACGATCTTTTGATCAAAGCTCCATCCCGGTCCCAAAACTTAGAGAGCCTTCACGGTGCAGACCCTGTCTGCCTTCAGCTGGGTGATCAACCGGGAGTTGATCACCCAACCACTCTTCCACTCAGTCCCTTATTTTCCGGGGTCTCCGTTTCGACACAGTGGCTGCCCGGGTTCGTCTTCCGCTTGACAAGCGGCGCTACCTATCGGAGGGTGTCCGTCTTCTACAGTGCACCTCTCCTGTCCCGATTCACTTTTGCATGGAGGTGCTGGGCCGGATTGGGGCGGCCAATGAGGCAGTTCCCTTCGCCCAGTTTCGGTGTCGCCCTCTCCAGCTGGCCATCTTGGCCCAGTGGGACAAGTCGCCGGCCACTCTGGATCGCCAGATCCTTCTGCCCCCCTCTGTTCATCGGTCTCTTCTAAGCTGGCTCCACTCTCCCCTTCTTCTCCAGGGGCGGTCCTTTCTCCCTCTCCACTGGCAGGTCATGACCGATGCGAGTCTCCTGGGTTGGGGAGGTGTTTTTCAGGAACGGACGATCCAGGGTCACTGGACCTCTCAGGAGACTCTTCCCCCCCCCAATCAAGCTCCTTAGAATGAAAGGAGCATGAGCTGTGCACACATTGTTAGGTCCATTCATTTCAAGGACAAGCGGTCTGATCCCCACTTATTAGCTTGTGGATGGGGTAGAATTTGTTCAAAGTAATTTTTGTAAATTCTAAATTAAACTCTATTGTATCATAGTTTATACATGTCAGAAATTAATCTAAATTTACAGAGAAAAAGGGCTGCCTATTGATGGCTTCTTATTTCCTTGCCATGCATTTTACACTGTAGCACTGTGCACATTTTTTATAATGGGTATTCCAGGATTTTTTTCTTCAGCCTTTGAGCCCATAGAACAGAGGTAATAGAAGCATATTACAAAGTATTATAACTTAGCATCATGTGCTCATAGGCTAAGGAAAAAAATCCTGGAATACCCTTTTAATGCAAAGAGCTGGACTCTCTGCAAGCACGAAGCAGGGAATGCATTTCTCAAAACTTAGTTTGCACAGGAGAGCTGTACATTTAGTACCAAGAATGAGCTCAGATCCCTTCTGGTCAAAAAAAATATGGTAACCTGGCCTAGAGTCAATGGGGGAGATTTATCAAAACCTGTGCAGAGGAAAATTTCCCCATAACAACCAATCCGATTGCTTCTTTCATTTTTGAAAGGGCCTCTCAAAAATGAAAGAAGCAATTTGATTGGTTGCTATGTGCAACTGGTCAACTTTTCCTCTACACAGGTTTTGATAAATTTCCCTCATTGTCTGTCTTAATGCAATGATCTATTTCTGCTGATGAGGGCTGCTTTCTCCACTTTGGGGGTTACCTTTCAAAGGATAGGGGATAAGATGTCTGATCGCTGGGGTCCGGCCGCTGGGACCCAACATGGCCTGCTTATATACACATAATGTTGGAGATTCATCAAAACAAGTGCACAGGGGTAAAGTGAAAGAGCTTTAACCTCTTAAGGACCCAGGACGTATGGGTACGTCCTGGGTCCCAGTCCTGCGATATAACGCGGGGTCACAAGGTGACCCCGCATCATATCGCGGCGGGCCCGGCGTCATAGTGAAGCCGGGACCCGCCTCTAATAGCGTGTGGCACTGATCGCGGTGCCGCGCGCTATTAACCCTAAAAATGAAAGTAAAAGTGCCCGGCTAGCTCAGGGAGCTGTTCGGGATCGCCGCAGTATAATCGCGGCATCCTGAACAGCTGTAGCACAGGAGGAGGTCTTCTAACCTTCTTCTGCGCTGTCCGATCGCCGAATGAATGCTTCAAGCCTGAGATCCAGGCTTGAGCATTCAATCTCCGAAAACACTGATTGATCCATTCCTATGGAGATGGATCAATCGGTGTAAAAGCTCAGTTAATGCAATGTTATAGCCCCCTATAGGAGCTTTAATATTGCATAAGAAAAGTGTAAAAAAAAAAATCATTAACCCTTTCAATTATCAATCACCTGGCATTTCCAAGAATAAAAAAAACAGTGTAAATAAAAATAAACATGTGGTTTCGCTGCGTGCGGAAATGTCCAAATTATAAAAAAAATATACCGCTTTTTAAACTGCACGTTCAATGGCATAGGCGAAAAAAAAATAGCGCATTTTTGATCACTTTTTATACCACAAAAAAGTTGATAAAAAATGATCAAAAGTCTGATCAGAACAAAAATGGTACTGCTAAAAACTTCAGATCACGGCGCAAAAAATGAGCCCTCATAGCGCCCTGAACACAGAAAAAATTATAGGGGTCAGAAGAGGACAATTTTAAACATATACATTTTCCTGCATGTATTCATGATTTTTTTCTGAAGTGATACAAAATCAAACCTATATAATTAGGGTATCATTTTAACCGTATGGACCTACAGAATAAAGATAAGGTATAATTTTTGCCGAAAAATGTACTGCATAAAAACGGAAGCCCCCAAAACTTACAAAAGTGTTTTTTCATCAATCTTGTCGCACATTGATTTTTTTTCCCGTTTCACCGTAGATTTTTGGGTAAAATGACTGTCATTACAAAGTAGAATTAGTGATGCAAAAAATAAGCCATCCTATAGAATTTTAGGTTATGATTTTTTAAAGTTAAGGAGGAAAAATTGAAAATGAAAAAACGGAAAAAGCCGGGTCCTTAAGGGGCAAAAAAAAAAAAAGTGAAAGCAGCCTCTTTGTTTAATGTAGGCAGCTACTTCACATTCCCTTGACAGCGGTTTTGTTTTGGAATCTCCAAGCAATGCTTGATCTATTGGTTTTCCTGATGCATTTGTGTACTTCCCTTCTGCCAGATTATTTACTAATGTGGTGCATGTATGTAAATTGTTAGAATTTCTCTGGTTTGTCTACATATTGGCTTTTTAGGTATATTTTAGGGTTCTAGAGAAACCGGTGTACATCCAACACTAAGAGTACAGAATTGTAACGGCCTGATATGTCATGGTACCTTTTAGCCTAGACTTATATAGTGGAGCAGTTATCGCTTTTGTTAGATTTTTTAGTAGCATATTTCCTGTTATTGTAATTCACATTACAACCTTCACAGCTATATCTAAAGAGAATTCTTATGATCTCAAATGCCATCTCCTGTGATCCCACAAGGAAACACCTGAGTTTTTGAAGCCACTAACTGTGAGGATGTTGACAGCCCTTGAATAAATAGTCAACTTGCGTATGTAGGGTATATTCTTGGAAAATAACAACTGTGTTGTTAAAGGAAAGATGTAGCAGTTATTACAAACCGTGTCCCATGAGGTTGTCTTCATTGTCTATGCAGTAGAATGTTTCCAAGTACAATTCATGAACTAGTAATGTGTATACATACTGTATTAACCTATTATAGGGATATAGTTATAAAAAAAAATTGGTTTCCATATCACAAAAAGAAATTCAGGTATATGGTTGAATACAGTAGCAATATAGGGAGAGAAAAACTGCAACTGCAGTAAGGAGGAGGGGGTCCTCCTTACTTTGAAAGGGGTTATCCAACATAAAATGATTTTAGTACATACCTGCCAGACAGTAATGGACATGCTTAGGAAGGATCTGCACTTGTCTGGGAGCTAAACGGCTATGTTCTGAGTCAACCATAACGCTGTGGTTATCTTTTTGTGAACTGGCTATTTCTTGTTGGAATTCCCTCTCTCAAACTACAAGTCTCATAATTCCTTGTTTGTAAGTGTGAGGTCGCTCCACCCATTGAAACACACCTGTGATCCCTTAAATGCAATAGACCAGAGTTTTTTAACCAGGGTGCCTCCAGCTGTTGCAAACCTACAATTCACTGCAGAATGATCTCCCCACTCAGCGGTCGCTTCACCCATTGAAGCAAAAACGGGCTCCCTGTGAACACCTGACTAGTGATGCAATGTCTCGGGCCGCACTGCAACCTGGGAAAACCTGATACGACACTCATTTTGTATGCTGTTAAAAATTAAAATTGGGCCAAAAATCACAGAAGAATTGCGAGACCAGCAATAAGCTTTTTCTTTGTGGGATGATATAAAAATAATGCAATTTTGGTACTTTTGGCAGGTTTTGCTTCTACGTAGTGCACTTTTCGGTGAAAATGACACGTTTGTTTTATTTTATAGATCAATTACACTTACATCGATACCCAATTTATTTAGGTTTCGTTTTATTTACTATTTTCCTATTCTGATTCTTTTTTTTTTTCTTTCCGTAGTTTTTATTGGTACAGTCTTAGTTTAGATGTGAGTTTTTGATCACTTTTAAATTTTTTCTGATAAATGAAGTGACCAAAAAATCAACAAATTAGTTTTTTTTTTCTTTTTATATTACGCCAAGTGGCTACATTAATGTTTTTTTTAAATCAGATTTTTTATTACGTTTTTTTTAAAACACAGTTTTACAATAACAGACATCACCCAACAACCCACACGCCCCCCCCCCCCCCCCCCACACACACAAAAAAACAATTCCGTCTCAACCCACGCCACAAAAGCTCTTCCACCCGTATCATAGATAAATCATAGACAGGCTCCATCAAGTTCACAATAATGGCATAATTGAGAAGGAGAGCACATTCCTCCAGACCCATTTATAATCACCTCACCAGTCTCCGTCCAACAGATCATACATCCTTCCACATCCACACAGCTCAGGAGGGTAAGCATACGTAGAAACCGCCATATCAACAGCTTACTTGCTGACCAATCAGCACGCAGCCACACACTAGAGACACCACACTATTTAAGAGGCGTCCACAGGGGGGTCAAATCTCTGTACCCAGGGTCCCCAAATACCATCAAATTTCCGTTCTACCTTGTTCTAATGTAGATAAACTTTTCCAATTTCACTACGTGTCATCCTTGTTATGAGATCAGCCACCCCCGGAGGGGAGGATCTAATCCAGAATTGTGCAATCAGCTTCCTGGCCTGGTATAATACTTTCAAAATCCCAACTTCCACCATAGAGGGCTCTCGACTGCAGCCTATCAGTCCCAGTAAGCATTCCTTGGGAGCCCTAAGTATAGTCACCCCATAGACTGTCCTGATGAGTTGTAGCACCCCAGTCAAATATGCAGTTAAACAAGGGCACGTCCACATCATATCAACCAGGTGTGCCTCTAACTCACCACAACGTGGACAAGCAGAGTCAGACCTTATGCCTATCTTGTTAAGGAACAGTGGAGTCTTATATACTCTATGTATAGAAAACAGCTGGGACAACTGGTTAGATTCCGATACAGGCAAAAATGGAGTAAGCGCCAGTACAATGCTCCACTCCTCGTCAGTTAGGACCCCAAGGTCCCTCTACCATTTAGACCGGACAGTCAAAGGGAAACCCTCGTGATAAAAGCTAAGCAATTCCCCATAAAGCCAATAAATCACACCAGCTGACTCTCTCTTAGTTACAATAGATTCTAGTACATTATTAGACTGTACAGTTAACAGTCCCATCCGATTCTGCATCTCATAGGCGTGGCGGATCTGTAAGAAACGGTAAAATGAGGAGCGAGGTAGGGAAAATTCTTCTTGCAAGTTCTCAAAAGACCGAACCACCCCCTGATCAACCAATTGACCCAATTCACAGAGTCCCCTCCTCTTCCAGAACTCAGTATCAGCAGACGAATTAAAGAAAGTCAAACCAGGGTTATGCCACAGCGGTGTAAATTTAAGATAGCTTGTTATACCTCGCAGTATTTTCACGTGGCCCCATAGTTTACACAGTAATCGAGTCGTGGGAGAGGAGTCAGGAGGTCTGTTAAGAGCCCCAAGCTCCAGAATGTGTAGCAGTATTCTACCCCCATGCTTAATCATAAACAGTCGGCCCGTAGGACCCAATGTGGGAAATGCTGCCCACCCCCTTACCTGATGTAACTGTGACGCAATATAGTACAACCATGGATTCGGTAGTGCTAATCCTCCCGATGATTTACCCCTCTGTAACTTCTCCAATTTAATCCTGGCAGTCCCACCCCCCCAAACTAATCATCTGAAAAGTCGTTGAATCCTTTGAAAGTAGGCCATCGCAATCCATACCGGAGAGTTGTGTAATATGTACAACAATTGCGGCATAAGGATCATTTTGACTAGATTCGTACGGCCAACCACCGAGATTGGGAGCTTGCACCATACAGACACTTTTTGAGAGCTCTTATCTAGAAGGGGGATTAGATTACGAGGGACATGTATGGAGGGAGTTATATATCCCTAGGTACTTAAAGCTAGAGGCTACTTGTATCTTGGAGACAGCAATTTGAGGTATATCTGGCAAGGGGTCAAGAGGCATCAGAACAGACTTGTCCCAATTGATAAGTAATCCTGAAAAGGAACCAAATTCTGCAATAAGAGACATAACAGGGGTTAGTGAATGGGCCGTATCCCCCAGAAATAATATGTCATCGGCATAGAGTGCCACCCTCTCTTCTACAGTCCCATACTGAAACCCTATTCTGGCGACATCCTCAAATGGCAAGCTAGGGGCTCGATAGCTATGGCAAAAAGCAAGGGTGACAGGGGGCACCCTTGTCTTGTACCCCTCTGCAGAGCAAACGATGGTGAGATCTTACCATTGACTCTGATGCGGGCAACCGGGCTCTGGTAAAGAAGCTTAACATATGAAAGGAATCTATCCCCAAACCCCATGGCACTCATTACACTCCACAGGTAATCCCATTCAACGCTATCGAATGCTTTGGCAGCGTCCAACGAGAAAATCGAGCGAGCTCCTGTACCATCCTGAGACATCTGTAGATTTAAATATACCCTCCTGATATTATCAACTGTAGATTTACCGGGCATAAATCCAGTCTGATCTCCATGGATCAGAGAAAGTATGACCCCAGCTAACCTGTTAGCGAGCACCCGAAGCCAGCTGCATTACATCAGCACATAAAAGGGATATTTGTCTATATGAACCCGCACACGAAGGGCCCTTTCCAGGTTTTGGAATAAGTGCAATGATGGCTTCCATCATGGAGCGAGGCAAACAACCCTCTAAAACCACTGACTCAACCACCCGCAACAGTTGTGGTAGTAAAATACCGGAGAATTTTTTATAGACCTTACTAGGGAGGCCATCAGGGCCTGGGGCTTTCTCATTATTAGCATATTTTAGAGAGTGTTCCAATTCTGCTAAAGAGATGGGCGAGTCCAGCTCACCCCTCTGCTCCAGAGTAAGGGATGGCAACCTAGCTCTACGTACATACTCCCTCAGGGCTGTCTCAGAGCAGGAGGCCCTAGAGGAATACGCATCCTGCTAGAAAGCCAACATCACATTCAAAATCCCCCCATCATCAGTGATCTCATGCCCCTGCTCATCCCGCAGACAACTAATAAACGATATGCCCTGTTGTGCCCTGGAAATGGAAGCTAACAGTTTACCAGTACTTTCACCACATTCAAAATAACGTTGCTTAACAAAAAAGTGTTTATTTTCAGCTGTCTCTTACAAGTACACTTTATAATGTCCCTGTGCCCTCAACCAGGCCTCCTCAGCCACCGGGGAGGGAGCCGAGACATACGCATTCTCTGCTTCAACTACCGTCAATCTCAGCTTCTCGCCCCTTTCCCTTGTAAACGATTTATGTATACTAATGTCACGTATGAATAAGCCTCGCAAATACGCCTTAAGGGAGTCCCACACTGCAGAGATTGAAGCCGAACCCAAATTTTAGGCAAAATATTCCCGAAGCTCAGCACAGGTAATTTCAGCTGTGGTCAGTACCTGTAACCAGAACGGGTTCAGTCTCCACAGAGGGCGCACCCCTCCAGCACCGTCAGTGAAATCAAGCTGAAGCCTAAGAGGGGAGTGGTCAAAGAGACCTCTAGCCAAGTATTCTATGTGTCTAACCATTCTAGCCATATCCCCATCTCCTATTGCCAAGTCAATTCTAGAAAGGGTCCCATGCGTGGCCGAGTAACAAGAGTACTGCAGAACGGAAGGATTGCGACAGCGCCACAAATCAAATAGATCAACCTCAGATAATATGTTAGCAAGTCCAGTCGACCTAGAGTGAGGGGGGGGGGGGGACCTCAAAACCTATCCACAGAAGCATCCAGGACCTGGTTGAAGTCTCCACAGATAAGAACAGGGGCTACTGGAAATCCTGAAATTATAGATAACACTCGATGCACAACATCTCCACTATATGGGGGAGGGATATACAATCCCACAAATATAAACATATGGTGAGACATCATGCCCAGTAGACTAATATATCTACCCTCCGGATCAATGCTAGAGGAGAGTACACTAAACGGGATAGATTTATGGACCAATATACTGACCCTTCTAGCATGAGTGGAAAAAGTAGAATGGAACGAGTGACCAACCCAGGCTCTATGAAGAACCTCAGTGGTGGCCCCCGTCAGATGGGTCTCAGTAAGACATAATATAGCAGGTTGAAAATAGCATTAAAAATAGCACAGCGTTTTGACACATCACCCATCCCCCTAACGTTCCATCCTATCAAATTAAAAATCGCCATCATGCATCAAGAAGTAGGTATCGGCCCCAAAAGCACCAAACATACTCATTAGGTTCAGGAGTATACTTATAGGGAGCATTCTTGGAGAGCACGTAGCAGTGGAGGGAGGGACGGAAAACCAAACCAATAAACAGTTGAAAACAGACCAACACCCAGACTCAACACACTGACACAACCTCACTAAGCGCACACTAAGTGCCACACCAGTCACCAACACTCTTCAGACACAGCCAGAAAATATACCAGGATAAGTATAGCAAGGTGAGCGCACATCGCAACCAGTCAGCCAACCAAGCATTTCCAAACATGCTGCAAGAGCACTCCTGCAAAGTAACATTAGTTAACATATCCCTTATGAACACATATCAGTATATCCCAACTCAAAATACCCCTCCCCCTCCCCAGAGGATCAAAACAAGTGATAATATGCAGTATCAGAGATAGTTCAACACCCCCCCCCCCCCCCTACAACCCAAACAGAGGCACATATCCTCAATCAGAGAGTGGTAGTCCTAAAAAGAAAACCAACTATTAACAATATTCTATATAGGTTCCACAGAAGATATCATGGCACATGTTTTGTCCGGAGCAGGATCCGGTGAGCCTCCCCTTGCCCTCCGGCGCAATTGAGCCTCATGTGTGTCCAACCAACGGACCGCAGCATCCACTCCCTCGAAGAAATGGGTGGTTCCCAGAGCAACCACCCGCAGCCTAGCAGGGTACAGCATAGAGTATTGTAGATCCAGGGAGCGCAGTCTCTTTTTAACATCCATGAAGGAGGCGTGTTTCTTCTGCACCTCTGCCGAAAAGTCAGGAAAAAAAAAAAATAACCTGGTTATCCACAGTCACCCGCTGTTTCTCTCTAGCCAGTAAGTAAGTACTAAGTCTCTGTCACGGTAGTGTAGAAGTTTCACTAGCATAGATCTGGGCGGACCGCCTGGAGGGAATGGCCTCATGGGAACTCGATGGGCCCTCTCCACAGCAAAGACAGGGGTCAGATTGTCAGCACCAAACACCTCCTTGAGCCAGGTTTCCATGTACTCCGTTGGTGTACGGCCCTCACACTTTTCAGGCAGGCCTATTATCCGCACATTATTACGGTGCAGACGATTTTTCAGATCATCTGCTTTAGCTTTGAGCATAGCTATGTCTTGACCGTGTCTAGTAGAGTCCCGGACTAAAGGCACCACAGTATCCTCCACATCACTAATCCGGCCGTCCACTGCAGAGGTGCGCTCATTAAGGAGATAGCAGACTGCACAGTGCCCGCCTGAGCAGTCAGTTGAGAGAAGGTAGAGTTACATCTTTGTATTTCCGCAAAAACTGCAGCCAGAGTAGGTTCAGCTGCAGGCACAGTCGGGGCAGCAGCCATCACACCAGAGAAAGCAGGAGGGGTACTAGGCAGTGACACATGTGATTCCACAGCAGAAGCCTGCATAATAGCATCATAGTCCTCCAGCGGGCCAATGGGAGTTCTCACATCGACCATAGGAAGAGGGCCCTCCTTACGGACCGGTGAATCAGGGGATGGCTGTCTTAGTGCAAACCTCTACAACTTCGCTGCAACCTCCTCTTGTTGCGTTAATGTATTCCCAGATGAGGAAGACCCACCGGCCCCCTGCTGTAAGGGACCCGCACCCTCCTTATTTCTCCGGACCATAGCTATGGACAGTCAATGTAATAGTAGAAACACACAATATGATATGATATGAATTTCTGATTTCTCTTCAACTGGACAGATCCCTGGCACAGTTCAGCACCACTTCAGTGGGCGAGGAGCTGGGGGGGGGGGGAGCACAGAGGCTCCAGGAGCAGGGGTAGAAGGCAGGTGATGAAGAAAAGGGGGATCAGGGAGCACCTCCAACCACCCAGGGAGACTCTCAATCCCAGGTATAATGTGCAGGCCAGAGGGGGGCTCCTCCAAGGTTCAGTGGCAGTTCAGTGGGGTAGCACCAATAGCCCCCTTCAATGTATCAACAGGCCCCCCGTATGTTTAGCAGCCCAGGTGTCCAGGAGCTCTCTCCACCTGCTCCCCCAATGTGGCAGTCCGTCCCACTCCCCCCTGCACAGAGCCGTACTCACAGACTGACTGAGCAGGGACTCCAGCAAGAGCCCCTGCAACTCCGGCAGTAGTGCGGCCTCTCCTCCACATGACTCCACTCTCCCCACACCGCCAGCACAGTCCCGACCAGCGGATCAGAAGCAGACACGCCAGGATCCCGAAGGCCACAGAAGAATCCAGCCGCCACCGCTCCTCTGCGCAGGATCCCCCTCTCCACCAGTCAAAGCCCGGACCGGAAGCCGCGGAGGGCGGCGTCAGAACGCCGTCCAAGGACCACAGCGGGGCGGATTTCCGACTCCTCCAGCCACCACCACAAGAACCGGACACCAGAAGCTGTAGCGGAGAGGTCCCGGGTCCGGTGAGTACAACTTCTGCTCTTCCAGGAGCAAAATCAGTCACGGA
The DNA here is from genome assembly GCF_029499605.1 of Hyla sarda. Classification (NCBI taxonomy): domain Eukaryota; kingdom Metazoa; phylum Chordata; class Amphibia; order Anura; family Hylidae; genus Hyla; species Hyla sarda. The sequence continues at coordinate 360,295,783 of NC_079189.1, forward strand.
GGGCCACAGGTCGCGGCGTGCTCCCCAAACTCCACCAATCCTTCCAATAAAGCCACCACAGGGGGCCCCAAGGTAGCAGGGGTCACACTGAGAGGTAGAGCAGCCAAAAAAAATGCAGGATGGAAGGGATATTAACAGGATTTGGACACAGGATGGCAGGAGCTCAGCGTCCGCACGTCCTCTCAGTCAGCCATGCAGACCACGCCCCCCGTACATTAATGTTATAGGTTAATAGTTTGGACGTTTCTGTACGCGGCAATACCAAATATGTTTATTTAGTTTTTTGTTTACATTATCTTATTTGAAAAATGTGAACAGGGGAGTGATTTAAACTTTTTTTTATTTATTTTTTATTTTTTTATTTATTTTTTAATAACTATTAAACTTTTTTTGTCTCCATAGGGGACTATTGCAATCAATCTTTCGATTGCTTACACTAAACAATGCTTTTCCATGAAGGATAGATGATATTAAATTAAGTGCACAGCCTATATAACACCTACTACTACATAGACTCATTGGCCCTCCTTTACTAAGAGTGTTTCGTTTTTATTTGTGTGAAATGTTTTAGACTTGCAGGATTCCGCTCTATTTACTATGGGCATTCACAGGTCAGAAAGGTTCTGACCAGCTTCTTCTTAGTGGGAATTTCCAGCCATTTCCAGCCATTTATTTACAGGATTTTGTGTGAATTCAATAGTACATAGTTTGGGATGTGAGAACCGTTTTTTCTCTTTGTTAAACTTAAATGAATATTCCGCATGGACATTTAGCTGCAGCAGATTCCCATTGAATTCAATGGAATTCTGCTACACTGTGCTCCACTTCTATGTGGTCGGTCATATATGTGTATGTAGATAGTCAGTGTCTTTTCTTTGTTTTTCCTTTGGTAGAAAGAGGTATTATGTATATGCTTTTATGAGAGTGCTCTATATTAGATTCATCTGCAGATTTGCGTGTATGTACTCGTGAATATGTGTATTGTATGAGAGTGCTATTTATTACATTTTATATATGCAGATGCCTCTGGGAATAAAGCTAGGAGGCTTTCAGGAAATATAGAAACATTTCATGCAGATCCTGTAATACCCCACTACCCGATGGTAGTGAATTTCTGTGCAGCCTGCAGGTCTAATGATTTTCCTGTTGAATTTCAACCAATTTTCAATCACAAAATGTTGCTATGGATGAAAGATTTCATATATGACCGTGCATAAGTAGAATGTAAAGAGTCTACGTTGTGTGACTGTAATGTTTAAAGAAAATCTTCCGGAGCCAGAACTTCTATTTGATGAAACCGAGGGCTTCAGAGACTATAGAACAATGTCTTCACGGTCTGATAGTGATCAGGATCTTAAATGGACACTGTCATATAAAAAAGTTGTACATCTTGGCAAAACAATAGTTTTTCTAATATACTTCTTTAAAATTTTTCACATTTTATTAAAGAAAACTGCCTCTGAAAATTCCACTACTAGGGGCCCCCATACCTCCTGGGACACTGATGAGTCAAACAGCAGCATGAGAGTGTCCAAGGGTCATGGACACAAGATGGCTAATTGACAAGGCTGCAGGAGGAACACAGCCTGCAACAACACTGCTGTAACACAGAATTTCACCAATCATGTGCCTCCAGCTGTTGCAAAACTACAACTCCAAGCATGCCTGGACACTCAAAGGATGGCAAGTTGTCGATTTGCAAAAGCCTGTGGGCACACAGCTGGAGGCAACACTGCTGCAAAAAAGAGTTATCCAAACACTGTACCTCCAACTATTCCAAAACTACAAGTCCCAGCATTACAGGACTGGCAAAGGATGATACACATGAATGACATAAGAAGATGGTTTACATTCACCATATTGTCTGAGTACAGGCAATCTCCAATAATCATTGCGTAAATAGCATAAATCCAGAGAGGAAAGGGTTGCAGAGCAGGGCTGCCAGGCTTCTGAGAGAAGTGAGTCAGAAAAGTAAGAGAGGGGGAGGAGTTATTACAGTGCAGGCTAGAGAACGACACGCCCCCTCCCTTTGACAAGATGGAAAAGATATTAAGCAGCTGTAATATGTTATTGTTTAGTGAAATATTGGTGATATTACATGTACATATAAAAAAAATTATATTTTTTTTTGGGGGGGGGGGGGGGGAATCTGACAGGTATGCTTTCTAGGGGAACTCTGATGAAAAACATTTTTTTTTTAAATCAACTGGTGCCAGAGAGTTAAACAGATTTGTAAATTACTTCTATTTTAAAATCTTAATCCTTCCAGTACTTATCAGCTGCTGTATGCTTCAGAGGAAGTTGAGTAGTTTTTTTTTCTGTCTGTCCACAGTTCTCTCTGCTGACACCTCTGTTCATGTCAGGAACTGTCCAGAGCAGGAGAAGTTTGCTATGGGGATTTGCTCCTACTCTGGATAGTTCCTGACATGGACAGAAGTGTCAGCAGAGAGCACTGTGATCAGACTGAAAAGAAAAACTCCACTTCCTCTATAGTATACAGCAGCTGATATGCACTAAAAGGATTAAGATTTTTTAATAGAAGTAATTTACAAATCTCAATGAACAAAGCAAGTGTTACTGGCACTGCTGCTATCAGTAGTGGAATCCGCAGATAAAGCCCACACTGGTGTATAATGGGGTCAGCTACTCTGTGTGTGCACTGGTTGTGGAGGTGCTTTAACCTCATAAAGGTAGTTCATTAAATCCAGAAATGCAAAGAAGTTGAAGAGGCTGCATTCACCACCATTGTATTTTTTATTTTTCTCTCCAGCAAGGGTACATTCAGCAGGTACAAGGCATATGCAACATATGTTTAGCGCTTAGACGCTGGCTGCTAGAGATGAGCGAACTTACAGTAAATTCAATTCGTCACGAACCTCTCGGCTCGGCAGTTGATGACTTATTCTGCGTAAATTAGTTCAGCCTTCAGCTGCTCCGGTGGGCTGGAAAAGGTGGATATATTCCTAGGAAAGAGTCTCCTAGGACTGTATCCACCTTTTCCAGCCCACCGGAGCATCTGAAAGCTGAACTAATTTATGCAGGAAAAGTCATCAACTGCCGAGCCGAGAAGTTCGTGACGAATCGAATTTACTGTAAGTTCGCTCATCTCTACTGGCTGCTATACACAACATGACCCTTCTGTGTCTTATAAGGCCCCTACTAACCAGTACACCTGTGTAAGGGGTGTGTGGCTCGTGGTTCACTTACCTGTGTTTGTGCAAAGCCACCTCCGTGCCACCCACCGCTACCTCCTTCCGCCAACTTCTTCCCCGAACCACATGACTTCAGGCTAGGGCACTTGACAACAACCGGCGATCAGGATCCGGCGTGGAATACGGCCACTCCTACATCACAGGTCTGTCCGTGTCTGGCACATGATCTGGGTGGTCATGGCAACTGAGGATGCGGCAGGTCCACGACAGTTAGCTACCATTCACACAACCCCCCCCCCCCCCACCACCACGTCAAGAGAGCAATCCTATATGGACAGTTTGTCAGAATTTGCAGAATAAACAATACAGAAGAAATATTTGAAAAACAAGCACCAGAACTAGCAGATAGATTAGTACAACGAGGGTATCCCCAGGGGCAAGTTGAAATAGCGTATAAAAAGGCAAAGAAATTAGACTTGGTTAAATAAATCAATACCAAAAGGAAACCATAAGTGTAGTCAATGTGCGCATTGTCAGTATAATTTAGAAGCAAAATACCTGCAATTAGGGGGTATTGAATGTAACATCAAGCACTTTATTACCTGTAGGAGGAAATATGAGGTTTATGTTATTCTGCTGCTTTTTCAGAGGGTGCGAGAGCATTTCAGATCTATACACACGGGAAAAGGGTCCCCGCGACGTATTGAACATGTAAGAAAAGAACACAAGGGGGATCCCACAGTCCTCAAATTTGACAGATTGGAAATAAGTGATGTACCCACATCATGGTGGGGATAAACACAAAGTTTTATTACAGTATGGAGCTGAATGGATCCTGCGAACAGGAGCAGGCTATGGGACCCCTGGGGCTCAATGATAAACTAGACATGTCAGTATTCCTGTAAATCTGTAATGATTATGTTTCGTATAATATTGGATGCCGACTCCGGCTCCTATTTATTTATTTTTTTAAACACGTTTTTTAATACATATAGTTTTATTATTAAGGCTAGAATAAATTTGCCGCATGCCTAAAATAATACAATGTCTGGAGTCATGTGGTTTCGGGGAGGAAGTTGTCGGAAGGAGGTAGCGGTGGGCGGCACGGAGGAGGCTTCGCACGAACACAGGTAAGTGAACCACAAGTAACACTTCTCGTACACAGGTGTACTGGTTAGCAGAGGCCTTATAAGATGCAGAAGGGTCATTTTGTGTATAACAGCCAGATGATGCGTGTCTAAGCGCGAAACATATGTTGCCTTGTACACGCTGAATGTACCCTTGCCGGAGTGAAAAATAAAGCACATGAATACGATAGTAGTAATTTACAAATCTGTTTAACTTTCTGGAGCCAGTTGATATGAAAAACATTTTTCCACCAGAGTACCCCTTTACAGGGGTTTTCCAGGATTAGAAAAAACAGAGCAGATTTCTACCATAAACAGTGCCTCCCCTGTCCTCAGGTTGTGTGTGGTATTACAGCTTGGCTCCGTGCACTTCTGTGGAACTGGACAGCAATAACGCACAACCTTAGGACAGGGGTAGCGCTGTTTTTGGAAGAACTCTCTGTTTTTCAAATCCTTGACCATCCCTTTAACTTCTTTCTGTTGGAGAAGATGTCAAGATTATTTAAAGCGTAGCTGCCATATTACAAAATAAAATGATGCTTATTTATGTTACTCACTAAGTCAGACATATTCTTTACATGTCTTTTTATGTGTCTAGCTTCTGTATTTCGCTCAACAATTCCTACGTTCTGCTGCTCGCTCATTCCAACATCCACTGCTCAGGAAGGGGCATGTACGAGGCAAGCACTGAGCCCGCCCTAATTCACCATGCATTCACTTCCTCCCTGAGTCTGCTTAGCTGTGCTTGGTCTCTTCCCCAATCACTGCAGACTGATCACACAGGATTCTGGTAGACAGGACAGGAGTGAGCACAGAGGAATGCTTGTCCTGCCCTCAATTCCTGGACTTTTCCCTGTGCATCAGCTAGGACAAAGATCATGCTGCACCTAGACAGGATTATGTTCTGAATGGTATGGGGACCCCTAGTGGTCATTTTAATAAGCCATGATTTTTATAGAAAGGAGAGAGGTTTATTTTATGAAATATATAAGAAAGGTTAATGTTTTGCCAAGATGTACAACACATGAAATGTTTTGGATTCTGACAGTGCCTATTTTAAGCCACACATCCTGATAAGTGTATACAGTCTGATGGCCTTCAAAGTTCAGTTCTTATGAAAGTTAATTTGAATGGGGTAATTAGTACATGTTCACATTATTTTTATGCCTTCAGAGTATTCATTATACACTGCACCATGTACTTTATTATGATTCAGTGCTTTTGTAATCCACAGTATATGTTCACACTAATATGTATTATTGCTGGGTTTCTTTCCTGATGCTTCTACTAAACAGCAGAAGAGACTTTACCCTCTTTATGCAGGTAGAACCCTCAACACCTATGTGGAGGGCACCTAAGAGATAAAGAAAGTCTTTCCATCTTGGGGAAGAACAGGGGTCTTAAAGGAGATGTCTCATACATAAAATAAAAAAAAAAAAAACCTACCCCCTATCCGCAGAAGTTTTACATTGCTGGGGGTCCTATCACTGGGGCCCCCTGCAATCTCCTGTATGGAACCCCGGCTATCCCTGGAAGCGGTGCGTCATGACCCTGGTCGAAGCGTGGGCCGCCACGGCCCCTTCATATATCTCTTTGGGAGAGCCGTTTGGCTATCTTCGGGCTCTCTCAAAAAGATATATGGAGGGGGCTATAGCTACTTTATGTAGATGGATAAAGGGGACCATTTCAATTTACTATGCAAAAGCTGTGTAACAAGTATTTATTTTGCATGTTTCTGAAGCACTACAGGCTGGATATTATCTAAAAAACCAGCCTTCTGTAGAATGCTACTACAGTCCCCCTCACCAAATCCCCAAATGGCTTCTAGCTAAATCCCAATTGGTGCTGCTGCAGGACTTTAAGGAAAGTTCCATTTTTACAAAACAAAACTCTGTTTCCTTTAGTCCAAAGCAGCAACACATATATTGACTACCCAATACAATTGTTATTCAGCAGACCACGATGATTCATTATTGAAGTCACTAGAGATACACGGTGGGGGAGATTAATCAAAAACTGTGTAGAGGAAAGTTGAGCAGTTGCCCATAGCAACCAAACTGATTGCAAAATAAAAGAAGCTATCTGATTGGTTGCTATGTGCAACTGGTCAACTTTTCCTCTGCACAGGGTGTAGTAAATTTCTCTCAATGAGTCTATGGAGTAGTAGGAGTGCAACAAAACTCAAAAGTTACCCAGTTGCCCATAGCAACCAATTAGCTCATTTCTTTTATTTTTAACAAGGCCTGTAAAGTGAAAGTAGCAATCTGATTGGTTGATTCCTTTGCACAGGTTTTGATATATCTCCCCCAAAATTGATATAATCTGTCATTGCAGGATGATTTTTTCCCCCCCATTGGTGCTGCTTTGGACAAAAGGAAGGAAAATTTACAGTTAGTAAAAATCACACTCTTTTCACCATGGTGTTCTTTATGTTCAAATAAAAAAACTTTTAAATTTTATATGAAAATTATTTACTTTTTCTTGGTTAAGGTATGTTTCATGAAGAAAATGCGGACAATATATCACTAGACATGAATGGAGCTTTATTCCAGAAATACAGACATGCTGGTTTTTCCAAATTTTCGATGAGTATTTAAAGACGCACCTGGCCAGGTATAAATCCATATACCACAGCAGGAGGAGGTAAGCTGGATTGTCCCTGTTGTTTACATGCTTTATGAAGCCAGAATGTTTAGCTGTTAAACATTGTTTTATGTCATATCTGGGATTTGTGTATTTACTGGGTGACCATCCAGTTAAGTGTGGGGTTTCCATAAGTCCCTGGCAGTGGCATTACAAGAATCGGAATAGAGATATGAACATAATAGCCTAGATTTATCAATCTGTCTGAGATAAAAATGTATCTGATTTTTGTCTCAGACATACAGCGCATTTTAGTCTGTCAGATTGATAACACTACATTTGACCCACAGTGTTTCAAGCCAAACATTTTGTGTGCATTCTTCTGATTATTACATTGCAAAAGGCGTAAGATGAACAATGATTCAGGGTATCTATATTATCCAGCATGTGATGTAGTGTCCTGGTACCTGTGTTCCAGCTACAATCTATAGACCTATAAGGCTGTAACCCCACTGAGGTTTTTTTTTTTGCAAAAATGCCATTAAAAACTCCAATTTTCCCGCATGGCATTTTTTCTGTGAAAAAACGCCGCTGCCAGATGTTAGCTGCAAGTCAATAGTAAACTGCAAAATGGCGTTTTTCAGTTTGGCGTTTTTTTAATCCTTTTGGCATTTTTCAGCAATTTCTTCTGACAAAACCTAGTTTGGCGTTTTTTTTGCCCTGAAATCGTTGCGTTTTCCTCCCATAGAAGTCTATGGGAGAGCAGAAACGCCAAGAAAAACGCCATGTTGGTTTAAAATTTTGCGTTTTTGCAGGCGGTTTTTATTCTTTTTTGGACTTTAGCGATCCAAAAAAAATATGGAGATACCTTTTTTATTAAAATTTCGTAGGGTACCATAACATTTTTTATAAAAAAAAGATACAGTAGTGATGGAAAAAATTGCATCTAACGAAATTTATCTTTTTTTATTATGAAATGTTTATAAATTTTTAAACAGGGATCAATTTATGTGAGCGGGTAAAGCACTAAAAATGTAGCCAACAATAATAAAAATGTAGTGTGTGTATGTTTTTCACTTTTAAATTTTTTTTTTTAGGTAGTACTACTACTCCCAGCACGGAACACACTGTTCCATGATGGGAGTAGTAGTACCTGTACTAATTGACAGATCGCCCGTTGCGATCCTCTTGTATAATGTATAGATGCGGTGGCCGCTCTTCTTTGGTCCCCTGCACTGCCGTATATATACACATATTCATATTTCCCGCAGAGAGCTGTGATTGGCCAGATGGTTCCAGCCAATCAAAGCTCTCTGTGAGAAATCGGAATGTGTATATATACGGCGTGCAGGGGACCATAGGAGAGCGCCTGCCGCTCCATCTATACATTATACCGGAGGATCACAGTGGGTGTCAGGAGTGATACCCGCAGTGATCTTCCCTTAACTACAAGTACTACTACTCCCAACATGGAGTACACTCTGCTCCATGCTGGGAGCTGTAGTACCTGCATTAATAGACAGATCGCAGTGGGTGTCAGAAGTTACACTCTCTGCGATCTGTCTATTAATGCAGGTACTACAGCTCCCAGCATGGAGTAGAGTGTACTCCATGTTGGGAGTAGGAGTACCTGCAGTAAGTGACAGATCACAGTGGGTATCACTACTGACACCCGCTGTGATCGTCCTGTCTATAGCAGAGATGCAGAGCTGCTGTATACATCGCTCACATCCCTGCTCTGCACTATGCTCCGGGCCGGCCACTCATTCATTCATCTTTTCCTCAGAGCTGTGATTGGCTGCAACCATCCGGCCAATCACAGCTCTGGGCGGAAAATATGAATAGAACATCACTCAGAGTACAGAGCAGAGATGGGAGCGCTGTATAGAGCCGCTCCGCTTCTCTGCTATATAATGGACGATCACATCGGATGTCAGACTGACACCCGGGGCGATATGTCTATAGTACAGGTACTACTACTCCCAGCATGGAACAGTGTGTTCCATGCTGGGAGTAGTAGCACTACATAAAAAATTTGAAAAAAAGAGAAAAAAAGTTAAACACACACACACTTTATAGAAAAAAATATTAAAATTTTGTTATAAAAAATAAACATTTAGTTATACATTTTTACATCCCTACTGCATCCTTTTTTTTTTTTTTTTGGTACCCAACAATTTTGCAAAAAAAAAATGCAAAAGGAGCCAAAAAAGGCAAATTCCATACAAAGGTATAAACGCCAAAACGCAGGGGAAAACTGTGGCAGTTTTTCTGGCGTTTTTATGCCACAAAAATCGCAGGGCAAAAATCTCAGTGGAGTCCTAGCCTAATGGAGCATCCAGAGAAAGGAGTAGCAAGTTCTTCTGATAGGTATTGGTCTCAGACGGACTACATTTTCTTTCTAAGTGACAGTGTCCATTTAAAGCGTCATTTAATGTAATACTCATAAAATAATTTGAAGATCAATAAATGATAGATCAACCATCTAAATATTGAACTACAGTAATGTAAGATGACAGATAAATGTATCAGTGTCCCAGTTTAGACGAAGCTTCCTTGTTTACCACAATGGCATCCAAAATAGATTGCTTCTTTCATTTCTAAAGAGGGCTTTGAAAAATAAAACAAGACATCTGATTGTTTGCCATGGGCAACTGGTCAACTTTGCATAGGTTTTGATAAATCACCCCATGTGTACTTTGTTAAAAAAAAAAAAAAAAAAAAAAAAACATTCATAAGACCATGTGCATTTCTGGCCTGTATGATGGTGGACAATATGGATCTGTATTGCGTAGAATATTTTGGCCTGCATATTTCTGTATGAGGTACTATATGACTGTTTTGAGGGAATAACTTAGCCAGATATTATGCATTTGATAAAGAGAGCATTATTTCCCTATTGGAGGAACTATCGGTGGACAATAGCCCACTACTGGTGCTCTAGACCATACACACTTCCCTTTCCAACAATCTGATGGTCTGAAGAAAGGTCACTTATAGACGAAACGTCATGTTCTTTTCTATGGATTGCATAAATAAGAATCAATGATTTTTCTAACAGATACATTTCTATGAAGCAGCCCACTGCAAGATAACGTATATTGATACTGTATGTATTTAACTGTATTATGTGTGCTGCATGCGTCATGAAACTTTCCCGACACGTGCAGCAAATGTAATGCATAAATGTGATGTGACCAGAGTCTAGAATAGTGTTACACATGAAATACTTACAGAATTTACTTTAGAATGTAGTACACAAATAAGAGTACTGATATTGATGAATACTGAGTATGAGAAGGTACAGAGAAAATATATAGACTTTATAACCTTTTCTTAACTTGCCATAGTTCATACTGTTCTCCAAGTGAGCACAATTTCCTTTTCTTGGATAAAATTGAATAAGTAATGGAGTTTTGTAATTACAGAATAGGCCATTGTTAGTGGTGTCCTGGGAGATATTGTGCTGGCACTCCTGTATAACATTCTGACATCTTCTGCATGGCACGACCTGTAAAATTCACTTTTCCTCTTTTCTTTCGAATGGTGGTATATTCATATGATTTAAGTTTGCTGTAATAGTCTGAAAACTTATTATACAGAATAGAAATGGGCATCCCATTTAGAATGATTCCAAAAGCAATACATAAGAAAGCAAAAATCCGGCCAAGGTGGGTTTCTGGGTAGGTGTCTCCATATCCCACTGTAGAGATGCTGACCTATAAATATAAAACAAATGGTTAATAACTTTGTGCTATTTGTATTTTAAAAGACAATGGGGGAGATTTATGAATCTTTTTTTTTACTTTTTATTGGTCAATTTTTTTGCCTTTTTTTAATTTGCGCATTTTGTGCACATTATTCGAACTTACAATATTACATGCCATAAAGCAGTAATTTATCATTTGCAAATTTAAAAAATTATGCAAAATTACAAAGCAATGGTTTAAAAATCTCAGTACTGCTCTAGAAACTTGCTTTACAAAGTGAGAAATTGTGTTTTATTAGTTGTAGTGGACTTGCGCATTATTTATCACATATAGGATAAATTTTGCATATGATTGGCCGCTATGACAACCAGAGGTGCGGGAAAATATTGCTGTTGAGCAGGGCTATCCCAGAGTGACTGTGAACCAATGGGAGAGTAGGCAGGGAACGTTTACTTGAATGTATGATGTTGCGAGGTGCCTCCTGCAGTGATTCTGCCAAGCTTGTGGGAGTCCTTTGTGCACAAGCCACGCCCCCTACTGTAAGCCACCCCACCCCCATTTTCGGCTCATGTTTTCCTATCAGCAAAATGCTAATTAGGCTATTTTCACACAATAATTTTCAGTTGTTGAAATTCCGGTGCATCCTTAATATTTAATTAATAAAAAATATTAAAAATATGCACAATTTTGGTCCTCTACCATATACTAGAAGTTTTTACACCTGACGATGTCCTTTTAAGGCCCACCCACAACATTTTTAGACAGGCCCTTCCTGACTCTAGTATGGAAATAAGTCCCTGGATCAACGTTCTATCCCCATAAATCTAGTATCCATAACCTGTAATATTATATTTTTCCAGAAAAGAGGATGTTCCCTTGTCATGGTTACTGGCCTAGGTATAAAAAGATCACTAGAAAGATTTCTGCAGAGTCCATTCATTTGACATATCTGTGCCCAATCCTTCAGCCTCCTGAGATCCCTCTGTAAAATTATGTTATCCCCCTCTGCGGTTATCACCTTACTCAGTTTAGAGTCATCTGCATATAATAATAATTTCTTTATTTTATATAGCGCTCACAGATTCCACAGCGCTGTGCACTCAAATTGTTCCCTGTCCTAACAGTATGTTTTGAAGTGTGGGAAGAAACCTAAGTACCCGGAGGAAACCCATGCAAACACAGAGGGAACAAACTCTTTGCAGATTTTGTCATTAGTGGGATTTGAACCCAGGACCCCAGCGCTGCAAGGCAAAAGTGCCAACCACTGAGCCACCATGCTGCCCAAACATTGACATTCTACTCTGTAATCCCTCTACAAGGTCATGAATAAACATACTGAAAAGAGGTGGACCCAGTACTGACCCCTGGGGTACCCCACGTGTAACTGTTACTGAACCAGAGTAAGTTTAATTGATACCCACCCTCTGCTTCCTGTCCTATCAATTATTTTTACTTTTACTTTTTGTGGGAATCCTTCTATCTGTTGCAATTTTTTTTGTTTTTAACAGAATTTATTCTTCTTATAATTTTTTTGTGCCACGCTACTACCTTCTTGATTTAGTAGTCTGAATTCTTTTCTCTTCTAATTTATCAAATCCCTAGCTGTTTTAGTTAACCACAGTGGTCTTTTCCTATTTCTAACATGTTTATTCCTGTTGGGTGTGTGTCGCTCACAAGATCTATTCAGGATGCTCTTAAAAATGTCCAATTTAGCCTGTGTACTTGTATTACTGAGGACAAAGTTCCGATTAATTTCACTAAGGTCCTCTCTCAATTGGTGGAAATTGGCCTTCCTGAAGTTCGATGTTCCTCTATTAGACAAATTCTGATAGGATAAATGAAAACTTGCTGTGTTTTCATAACTATTACCAAGGTGACCTCCTACCTCTACTTTGGATACTATGTATTGCCTATTGGTCCCGATGATGCCCGGCATTAACCCCTTAGACGTGGCAATCAATCAGCTTAGAGGGTGGCGGGAGGGCCCTTACCTGCCTCCTCACCGTCCGATCGTTGCTCTGAGGCTCCAGTCAGTCATAGCAGGCTGGAGCAATGGAGCACCGATAACACTAATCAATGCTATGCTATGGCATAACATTGAACAGTGTGTGCAGTCTAATGACTGCATGTAATAGTCCTCTATGGGGACTAAAAAATAGTGTAAAAAAAGTTAGTAAACATGAATTAACCCCTTCCCTAAAAAAAGTTTGAATCACCCCCCTTTTCCCATTTAAAAACAAAATATATATACAAAAATAAACATATGTGTTATCACCACATGTGTAAATGTCCTAACTATAAACATATAATGTTAATAAACCACACAGTCAATGGCATTTGCGTAAAAAAATACCAAGGTCCAAAATTTCTTGTTTTTGGTCACTTTGTATACCCTAAAAAATGTATAAAAAGTGATCAAAAAGTCCCATTAATACAAAAATGTTACTGATAAAAACCACAGATCATGGTGCAAAAAATTAGCCCTCACACATCCCTGTATACTAAAAAATAAAAAAGTTATAGTGGTCAGAAGATGTCATTTTTACACATACTAATTTTGGTGCAAAAAGTTTTTGACAGAAGTAAAACAAAATCAAACCTATATAAGTTGGGTATCAACTTAATTGTATTGACCTTTACCAAAAAGTGTGCTGCGAAGAATTGGAAACCCCCAAAAGTTACAAAGTGGCTTATTTTTTTTAAATTTTGCCCCACAATATTTTTTTTTAAGGTTTTGCTATAGATTTGGGGGTGAAATGATTGATGGTATTACACAATAAAATTGGTGGCACAAAAAACAAGCCCGCATATGGGTCTGGGGGTTAATTGAAGGGTTAAATGGAAAGAAAAGTTAAATCCGTAATAAAACTTTACTGCCTAAAGTTTTTGACGAAAAATGTATTACAAAAAGGGTTGAAAACTATTTTTTGGGGATGTGCAAGGCTATTGTGTCCACTAACATAAAAAAAAAATCAATAACACATTTGCTTTGGCCTTATCCCAGATTTATCACAGAAGTTATTCTGTGCTGTTCCAAACTTTTGGACATGTTTTCTGAGATTAAAGAACAGCAGAAACATAATAGTGATCCTGTTGCACAATGGGTTTATGGCTTCTGTTCTCTTACTGTTCAGACATTGTTATGTGAATTACCAGAGGACTGTGTACTGCCGCAGGGGGAAGCTATATTTCAGTCGAACTGTACAGGTAAATCTAAAATATCAGACACTTACTCTCATCTCGCAAATCAGCCGCAGCATCCATACATAGCACAAATAGTCATTTATGTTGCAGTAATTTTTATTTGATCACTGTGAAATGCTATCAAATCCAAATGCATTACTACAGCCATTTTACCAGGATACACAATTTTAACCACACTTGTTTTCTCTAAATAATATAATTTTCCTTTTCTTTCTTTTTAGTGTTTAAAGCGTACCTGTCAGATCCCACAAAAGAAAAATATATGTTATTCAGTACCTAATCCTGACCATGTGCATTTAATTGTTATGCCTCTATCACCTATATTTATTATAAAAATTCATCTTTTCATTAGGTCACAGTGTTAGAAATCTTCTCAGGGGAAGGGAGTGTTTCCCTCCCTCGTGGTGGTGGTAGGTGATTGATGTGTCTGCTCATGTAGCCTTGTCCATGACTCATGGACAACCTGATGCTGCTGCAGGCTCTGACAGTGCCCATTTAAGTATGCCACCTGAACAACACCTTAGGGCACCCACAATCCCTGATGTTCAGAGGAATGCTCTAGTCGTGTGTTATTATTAGTGTTGAGCGGCATAGGCCATATTCGAATTCGCGATATTTTGCATATCTTCGCAAAATTCGCATATTCGTAATATTCATGTTTTATTTTCGCATATGCGAAAATTAGCATATGCGAAAATTAGCATATGAAAATTTATGCAATATGCGAAAATTTGCATGCCAGTCTCACACAGTAGTATTAGAGCCTTCTTTACACCACACAAGCTGGAAGCAGAGAGGAATGATCACTGTGATGTGTACTGTGAAAAAAAACGAATATTCGTAATTACGAATATATAGTGCTATATTCGTGAATATTCGCAAATTCGCGAATATGCGATATTTGCGAATAAAATTCACATTGTGAATTTTGCGAGCAACACTAGTTATTATACATTATATAATTCTATAGTTTTTATTTTGTCCTCGGCAGTACAGAAGGGCTATAGCTCTGCCCTTGATTCCTCCCTAGGACCAGCCCACCATGAGTTAAGCACATAGAGAATTAGCATGAAGGCTAGGTAAGGCCATTTAATTGTGCTCATTACTGCTGCTATGGTGCCCAATCAGAGGTCATGGGGGTGGGTGTTTTTTTATGTATTTATTTAGGTATATTTATTCAATATTTGTGATCTATTCTATCTTCCTGGAGTGTCTTATTCTGAGCTATTATAAATGTCTATGGTTTATCATACAAGCTTCCTTAGCTTGACAATGTGTAATTGCAGTCTAGTCTCTATGTGTATGCGTCATAATATTGTAAGCTCCATAGTGATGAGAAAGATAATGGTTCCTGCATGTAGAAAGAGGAATGCATTTCATTCTCTCACAATGTCAGAGTTCTAAAGCTTCCGCTCAAAACTGAAATCTTCAACATTATAACTTAGCAATACCTAGAGAATATTACTGGTAAGCAGACAGTGAGCTGCCTATAGAATAGTTGGCTAGGTTGTATAGCTGTGGGAAGTGTCAGACTACATTGCTGCCAGTCTGGGGGGAGGGGGGGGGGGGGCTGTGAAAGTAGTTGTCCTGGAGATATGCCAAGGAAGTTTGAATTTGGCAGAATTCAACACTGGGGTAAGACAATATAGCTTTGATTGGCAGAAGGCTATGTAAGATGTCATCCTGAGGAGACCTCAAGAATAGGGCTGGATATTTAGAGTAACCCTCCTCTTGTTTGAAGAGGTACTCCGGTGGTAAATATTTTTTTTATCAACTGGTGTCAGAAAGTTAAACAGATTTGTAAATGATATAAAATAATACAGAAAGGGGAGTGCACACTGGAAGGCAACTTCACCTGTAAATCAAATGCAAAAGAAGTGTATGTGCACTCACCGCTCAGCGGAGGTCGATGCATCCTGGGGACGGGGTGCTGGATTTCAGCATCGGCGTGTGTTGGTAGCGCTCGGAGGCAACGCCGGCAGATTAGCACGTGAGTGCGTGCTTCTTCCAGCCTCAAGATTACGTCATCACGCCCAGGGTTTTTAACAGTGTAAGATCTGAGAGAAGTTACCATAGCAACCGATAAACAAAATGAATCGAAGTAAAGGTAATAGAGAGAAAGCCCGAGTAGAACAATGAGGCAATAAAAGTGTAGGAGGACCAATAACTAAAATCATAAAAAATGAGAAAAAGGAGCAAAAGGAAAATAAAAATATCTATCATTAGAAAATATTATGAAGTAGATAACCAAAAAATGAATAAATGCGTGCACCTAGAAAGAGAAGTCATGCAGCCGATACTGAAAAATGATAGAACATCATACTAGAAACGGGGACATATCAACCCAGTCATTGAATCCTGCAGGATCTTGTGCGTTGCACCTCAAGATCCAGCGAGCCTCACACTGTAAAAGAAGGTCGTGCATGTCGCCTCCCGTGTCAGGCATGACAATTTTTTGGAGACCGCCAAGCCTTAACACTTCTACATTATTGTCATGGCATGACAGTAAGTGCTCGGACGATCTAGGAATCCCTAGACCTTTTTTTAAAAGTTTAAAGATGTTAAACGTGTACATAGCTGACTTTTGGTTTTGCCTATTTAGAAACGCAGATAGGGGCAAACTAAATAATAGACTAAGTATGTGGTTTTGCATGTAAGGAGTTGAGAAACGGTGTGGGAGACTCCTAATAGTGTGCAAAATTTTGCACAGGTATTGTACCGGCAAAATTTACAATTGCCGCATTTAAAGTTGCCTGCCATTTTTTTGTCACTAAGCCAGTTGGTAGAAACATCTATTTTTGTCTGATTCTTATTGGTGAGGAATTTAAGACGATCAGAGACAGTTCTGTTCTTTCTGTATGTTATCATCGGAGGATGCTTAGCAATCTCATGTAGATCCTTATCATCATCCAGGAAATGCCAATATTTCCTTACGGTGCTATTGATGATAGAATTGACCGGAGAATTCTTGAAAGAGAGGGTAAAGTGTTTTGTGTCCTTTTTTTATTCTTCTTTTTGTTGCTGTATGAGAGTAGATCCTTCCGGTTCCTATTTGCTACTTTCTCTTGTGCACTGTCCAAAAAAGGCAAAAGGTAGCCCCTTCCTAGGAGTCTACTTTTCAACTCCTCTGCTTGACGTAGATATGTGGCTGTATCACTGTTCAGGCGTTTAAGCCTGATAAATTGACTCATGGGTATGGCACGTTTAGTGTGGATGGGATGTGAACTGGAAAAATGTAAAATGCTGTTTCAGCCACTTTTCTGAAATCCTCCATCTGTAGCCCATAATATTAACCCCTTAACGACGAAGGACTTAAATGTACGTCCTGGTGACGTGGTACTTAACGCACCAGGACGTACATTTAAGTCCTAAGCATAACCGCGGGCATCGGAGCGATGCCCGGATCATGCGCGGCAGGTCCTGGCTGTTGATCGCAGCTAGGGACCCGCTGGTAATGGCGGACACCCGCGATCCTGCGGATGTCCGCCATTAACCCCTCAGATGCCGTGATCAATACAGATCCCGACATCTGCAGCATTGCGGACACTAAAATGGATGATCGGATCGCCCGCAGCGCTGCCGCGGCGATCCGATGATCCAGCACGGCAGACGGAGGTCCCCTCACCTGCCTCCGCTGTCTTCCGGGAGTCTTCTGCTCTGATCTGCCTTCCCGCAGACCAGAGCAGAAGATGACCGATATCCCTGATCAGTGCTATGTCCTATACATAGCACTGAACAGGATTAGCAATCGAGTGATTGCTATAAATAGTCCCCTATGGGGACTATTAAAGTGTAAAAATAAAAGTAAAAAAATTAAGTAAAAAAAATGTGCAAACCCCCCTCCCCCAATAAAAACGTAAATTGTCCCATTTTCCCTATTTCACCCCCAAAAAGTGTTAAAAAAATATTTTATATACATATTTGGTATCACCGCGTGCGTAAATATCTGAACTATTAAAATAAAATGTTAATGATACCGTACGGTGAACGGCGTGAACGTAAAAAAAAAAGTCCAAAATAGCTGCTTTTTTATAACATTTTATTCCCAAAAAAATTTATGAAAAATGTATTAAAAGTTTTATATAAGCAAATATGGTATCAATAAAAAGTACAGATCACGGTGCAAAAAATTAGCCCTCATTCTGCCACTTATACGCAAAAATGAAAAAGTTATAGGTCTTCAAAATAGGGGGATTTTAAACGCACTAATTTGGTTAAAAAGTTTGTGATTTTTTTTTTAAGCGCAACAGTAATAGAAAACTATGTTATCATGGGTATCAATTTTATCGTATTGACCCAAAGAATAAATAACACATGTCATTTTTACCGTAAATTGTACGGCGTAAAAATGAAACCTTCCAAAATTAGCCGAATTGCGGTTTTCATTTTAATTTCGTCACACAAGTATTTTTTTTGGTTGCGCCATACATTTTATGGTAAAGTGAGTGATGGCATTACAACGGACAACTGGTCACGCAAAAAACAAGCACTCATACTAGTCTGTGGATGAAAATATAAAAGAGTTATGATTTTTTAAATGCGAGGAGGAAAAAACGAAAACTTAAAAATAAAATTGTCTGCGACCTTAAGGCCCAAATGGGCTGCGTCCTTAAGGGGTTAATATCTAGGAATTCTAGATTGGTAGTGCTGAAGACTCTAGTAAAGCGCATATTCATTGTATTTGTTGTATTCAAGTGGCTGACGAAGTTATTAAATTACTCTTTCAAGCCCTCCCACACGATAAGGATATCGTCCACATAGCGTTTAAATGCCTTGATGTAACTGGCAAAATGGTTGTTGGTAGAAAAAAATGTATCTGTGTTCGAACACTGCAAAAGTACACAATATGGGGGTCCCCATAGCGGTCCCTGTCCTTTGTTTGTACCATTGCTGCTCATATTGAAAGGTGTTCTGTGTCAAAATCAAATTAATTGCATCACATATGAAATTGATGAATTCTGTAGATAAGAATCAGACAAAAATAGACAAGAATAAGACAAAAATAGATGTTTCTACCAACTGGCTCAGTGACAAAAAAAATGTCAGACAACTTTAAATGCGGCAATTGTAAATTTTGCCAGTACAATACTTTTTCAAAATTTTGCACACTGGTAGGAGTCTCCCACACCATTTCCCAACTCATTACATGCAAGACCACTTACTTAGTCTATGATTTAGTTTGCCCCAATATGCGTTTCTACATAGGAAAGACCAAACTTCAGCAATGTACACGTTTCAAAGAACACCTTTACACTTAAAAAAGGTCTAGGGATTCCTAGATTGGCCAAGCACTTACTGTCATGCCATGACAATAATGTAGAAGTGTTAAGGTTTGGCGGTCTCCAAAAAATTGTCATGCCTGACACGGGAGGCGACATGCACAACCTTCTTTTACAGTGTGAGGCTCGTTGGATCTTGATGTGCAACGCACAAGGTCCTGCAGGATTCAATGACTGGGTTGATATGTCCCCGTTTCTAGTATGATGTTCTATCATTTTTCAGTATGGGCTGCATGACTTCTCTTTCTTGGTGCACGCATTTATTCATATTTTCTATGGTTATCTACTTCATAATATTTTCTAAGGAAAGATACTTTTATTTTCCTTTTGCTCCTTTTCTCACTTTTTTATGGTTTTAGTTATTGGTCCTCCTATTCTTTTATTGCCTCATTGTTCTACTCAGGTTTTCTCTCTATTACCTTTACTCCTATTCACTGGGTGTTGGTTTTTGACTCCCATCACTTCCTGTTCATTTTGTTCATCGGTTGCTATGGTAACTTCTCTCAGATCTCACGCTGTTAAAAACCCTGGGCACGATGACGTAATTTTGAGGCCGGAAGAAGCATGCACTCACATGCGAAACTGCCGACGTTGCCTCCGAGTGCTACCAACACACGCCAATGCTGGGATCCAGTGCCCCGTGATCCGGACCCCAGGACGCATCGACCTCCAGTGAGAGGTGAGTGCACATACACTTCTTTTGCATTAGATTTGTAAATTACTTCTTTAAAAAAAAATCTTAATCCTTTTAGTACTTATCAGCTGCTGTATACTACAGAGAAAGTTCTTTTATTTTTTACGTTTATTTTCTGTTTGACCACAGTGCTCTCTGCTGATACCTCTGTCCGTGTCAGGAACTGTTCAGTGCAGGAGAGGTTTGCTATGGGTATTTGCTCCTGCTCTGGACAGTTCCTAAAATGGACAGAGGTGTCAACAGAGAGCACTCTGGTGAGACAGAATAGAAATTCCTGTGGAGCATACAGCAGCTGATAGGTACTGGAAGGATTAAGATCTTTAAACAGAAGTAATTTACAAATCTGTTTAACTTTCTGGCACCAGTTGATTTAAAAAAAAAAAATTCCAGGAGGTTACCCCTTTAATACATGTAATTGTGAAGGTCAAAGTGGTCAATGTGAAGGAAACACTGGCCTTGGGACTTTGGGAAGATAACAATGACCTTCCAAATGTATGAAAGTATTAATACAGCTGTTTCAGAATGCTCAAGTGTTCTGTACTACCAAATGTGGTACAAAATAAAGTGTATTGCAAACACTAAATATATAGTGCAATTAATTTTGAACTGTAACCACCAAGCATATTGTACCTGATCAAAGTAAACTGTTACCAGAAGGTTTTAACCAAGCTGCATTGTATATAGTGAGTGTAAAAGACACAAACTGTTTTATCACTGATTCTCAAAAGGTAGTTGCCCATGCAAAGCAGTACAATATGCTAACATTCACATAAATTATAAAATAAGCATACCATTTTTTTCTATACTTATTTTATAATTTATGTGAATGTTCGCATATTGTACTGCTTTGCATGGGCAACTACCTTTTGGAATTGGCTCTAATGAACTGTAGTTTTTATGTATGAATTTTTTGTATGTATGTATTATATTCTACTATTGTTTAGGGCAGTGTTCACACTCTGAGATGGGATACTTTCTTTTGTATTCCTGCCCTCCCTCTGATTGTGAACCCAGGTGTGGTGGTGGTGGTGGTGGTGGTGGTGGTGGTGGGGGGGGGGGGTGTTGTTTTCTGATTGCACAGATGCTCTGTGCCGTGATGCCTAACCCTCCCTCTCCCTCTAAAAGGATTTGGTTGTGTTCACACAACATGTATAACTAAGGCTGCTTTCACACAAAGTTGCTCCGTTTTAAAGACCTGTTATAATGTCCCGTTATGAAAACCCTTTGTGATTAGCCGTTATCACCCGTTATAGCCCATTATGAATAACAGACGTTATTTGTGACGGGAGAAAAATTAGTGCATGTAACATTTTTTCTCCCGTCACAAATAACGTCTGTTATTCATAATGGGCTATAACGGGTGATAACAGCTAATCACAAAATCCCATAGACTTGAATGGGATTTTGTAAGGACCATTTTTAAGGGTTTTCCTAACGGGACATTATAACGGGTCTTTAAAACGGAGAAACTTTATAGTGTGAAAGCAGCCTAAGGCTTGCTATACGGGCCGAAATGCGTCACTTCCTGGTTTAGACAACTTGGACTTACAGTGAAATATATATATAGTATTTAGCAATATGGAACTTATGATAATGGAATAAAAAAAACAGGTGGGAACAGGTATGGTAGAGATTTTATGTCAGATTTTTCAGGTTTTTATTTATTCCATTTTTATAAGTCCCATATAGCGCAAAATTCTAAAGATGCACATAAGCTTATCAAGTACCTGCAATTTTATTACTTTTATGATGTCTTTCTGCCAAAACTGATACAAATGTCACAAAATATTAATATAAAATAGAATTGTGCCCTAACATGTAGTGCATGAACTATAATTTAAAGAGGATTCCATCCAATACATAAAAAAGTATATAGAGAATACCACACTAGACTAATGTGGTATGGTGGTTCAGTGGTTGGCACTTTTGCCTTGCAGCTCTGGGGTCCTGCATTCAAATCCCAATAGGAACAATATCTGCAAGGAGTTTGTGTGTTCCGCGTGGGTTTCCTCCAACACTTCAAAACATATTTGAGGGAGATTTATCAAAACTTGTATAGAGGAAGAGTGGCGCAGTTTCCCATAGCAACCAATTAGATTGTTTCTTTCATTTCCCAGAGGCCCTGCTAAAAATGAAAGAAGCAATAGGATTGGTTGCTATGGGCAACTGCACCGCTATTCCTCTACACAGGTTTTGATAAATCTCCCCCATTGATACTGTATGTAAATTTTGAAATTAGATTGGGAGTCTAAATGGGGACAGGGGCAGATCTGAATGATGACAAAGTAGAGTGCTGTGGAATTTGTTGGCGGTATATTAGTAAAGGAATTATGAATACATTTTTTTTTTTTTTATAAATTTTAGAAAATTGAAAGACTGTAATCATTTCTTAAATGGGGTTATCCAGGAAAAAACTTTTTTTTTTTTATATATATCAACTGACTCCAGAAAGTTAAACAGATTTGTAAATTACTTACAAGTAGAAGCAAATCCCCATAGCAAACCTCTTCTACTCTGCTGACATCTCTGCTTGTCTCGGGAACTGCACAGAGAGCACTGTTGCCAGACAGATAAAAACAACTCAACTTTAGCAGCTCATAAGCATTGAAAGAATTAAGATTTTTTAATAGAAGTAATTTACAAATCTGTTTAAAGGGGTACTCCGCCCCTAGACATCTTATCCCCTATCCAAAGGACAGGGGATAAGATGTCAGATCGCCGCGGTTCCGCTGCGGGGGAGCCCGGGGATCCCCGCGGCGGCACCCCGCTATCATTACAGCACAGAGCGAGTTCGCTCTGTGCCTAATGACGAGCAATACAGAGGCGGTAGCATCGTTACGTCACGGCTCTGCCCCTCGTGACATCACGGCCCGCCCCTTTCAACACAAGTCTATGGGAAAGGGCGTGGCGGTCATCACGCCCCCTGCCATAGACTTGCATTAAGGGGAGGGGCCGTGATGTCACGGGGGGCGGAGCCTTGACGTCATGCTGCTCCGTCCCCTGTATCGTCCATCATTACGCACAGAGAAAACTCGCTCTGTGCTGTAATGATAGCGGGGTGCCGCAGCGGGGATCCCGGGGCTTTCCAGCAGCGGGACCGCGGCGATCTGACATCTTATCCCCTATCCTTTGGATAGGGGATAAGATGTCTAGGGGCGGAGTACCCCTTTAACTTTCTGGAGCCAGTTGATCTATAAAAAAAAAAGTTTTTTTCCTGGAATATCCCTTTAAACTACAACCACACACAAAAATATGGGGTAAGGAAAATCCATGAAAGTCAGACTGCAAGTGACCAAAATATACTGCAAGTTGTTCCTATGTATTCTTTACCCTTAAAGGGTTACCCGCTGCTCAGCGTTTGGAACAAACTGTTCCGAATGCTGGAGCAGGCGCCAGGAGCTCTTGACGTCATAGCCCGGCCCCCTCAATGCAAGTCTATGGGAGGGGTCACAGCCATCACGCCCCCTCCCATAGACTTGCATTGAGGGGGCGGGGTGTGATGTCATGAGGGAACGGGGCTATGACGTCACAAGCTCCCAGCACTGGCTCCAGCGTTCGGAACAGTTTGTTCCAAACGCTGAGCAGCGGAGTACCCCTTTAAAGTATTTATTAAACATGTTTAAACAATTTGCACTTGTAACCTGTTGATTTGTCTTTTAAGGCTGGATTGCAATCCATAGTTTAAAAATGTTACATAGGGTAAAGATTTAAGAAATGTATATTCTTTAAAATAGCTCATACCCACATACATTTTCCTAAATGACAACTGAAAAAAATGCTAATTCATATTGAAATATCTAGTTAAAAGAGTTGTCTCAGGCTGAGTTCACACTTTGTGTTTGCTGCAAATGACCTAAATAGTGATTAAAATTGTGTGTTTTACTGTGATTACGCAAATTGCTGTAAAATGCACCATTTTTACTGTGATTTTGGTCATTTGCAGCAAAAACGCATGCGTTAGCTGTGGTACCACTTATTAGCCGCCTTGTGTGAACACAACCTTATAAAAACAATAACTGATTAATAATACCCCAATAGGGCATATGGATGTTATAGAGTAAGGCTGCCCTATCATTTGTTTATCAATTTGTTTAAAGCATTGGAAGGCTGGATCTCCATATATATATATATATATATTTATTATTATTATTTTTTTTAAACTGCCACTGCAGTTTTTGAGCCAAAGTCAGAAATGGATTCAGAGGGAAGGAGAAGTATAAGTCCTTCCTTTCTATTTCCCATTATTTTTTAATACACTTCTGGCATTGGCTTAAAACTGCAGTGGTAGTGTTCCAAAAAAAATGCCAAGTGAAAATCCAGCCTAAAGACAGCAAGCTTTAAAGGGTAGCATGTAACATGAAATACAACACTTACTGCTGCCCACCACCAGGCATGAGGAATACTTGTGAAGTTAGTGCCTGAGACATCATGTTCAACAGTATAAACCATGGCAGAAAACGAGAAAACCCCCATGGCGATGAAGAGTAGTAGACATCCTACTTGTTGGTAGCATTGTCGAAGGGTAAACCCAAAAGCTCTAAGCCCTGTGGAATGACGTGCCAACTTAAGGATGCGGAATATGCGCATCAGTCTCATTATCCTAAGGACTTGCCCAAGTTTTCCAACCCGTCCAACGGCTTCTATCTCATGTTCATGACCAGATCTTTTACCACTTTGGTCTTCCTCTGAAAACGTCTCAAGGAGCAATTGCAAATAGAGTGGCATTATTGCTATCAGATCTACAGCATTAAGAACACTCCGCACAAATCGCTGTATATCTGGAGTCGAGATCATACGAAGCACGTACTCCAAAGTAAAGAATGCTATACAACAGGTTTCCACATGTTCCAAGTAAGGTCTCCCACTTGCCATCCCAATAGAATTCTTGTATTGCATATCTTCTACTGTATTAAGGGTCATTGCCACAACAGAAATAAGTACAAAGAAGCTAGATGCCACTGCCATAGCCTTTGCTGTAAAGGAGGAGAAGGGTTTCTCCATCAAATTCCAAATATGACGCCTCATGGGTCCACAACACATGCCTCTAAAAAGCTCTTCATTCTCCTCTGTTTCCATTTCAGCTTTGAGCTCTCTTTGGATCTTTAGCTGTTCACTGAGCTCATCCTGCCTTTCTTCAAAGGATATACGACAGCAGCGGGGAGCGTGCTTTACTCTTACCCCCCAGTAATTAATTTCCTCAAGGAAGCTGCGGGGACATAACTCATCTCTTACCCATAACACTCCTGTGCGATAGAAGTTATAGATATGATGGAACATAGCTGGATCACGATCAAAGAAATAGACATCTTCACTTGGAATGTAGTCATCACATAGGTCTAGCTTACGTTGTCGGTCAGTATATGTAGCCAAGCGACCTATCCGTGTCTTTGGATAATTAGCCGCTACCATGTAGGATATATAATAACTTGTACCTCCAACATTAATATGCAGCAAATTGCTTCGAGCTTTTCCAAAAAAAGAAGGTGAAAGCAGCCGTGTGTGTTCATCTTCAGAGGATCCGTGGTCATGTGCTGAAATGAATTGCTGTTTCCATCCATCCAGTCGTTTCTCTTCTTTCTCTGCCCATTTTAACTCCTCTAAATCATCATCTTCATCTTCAATGTAGTAAATATAACTGCTCTCAGAGTTCCACTGAGAGCTGGAGGAGTCCCGATTGAATCTAAATCTGTCTTCAAATCCTCGAGGTCTTCCAGATCCATCTCTGAAGAATGACAATGGTGGAGCCCTAGTCCTTTGCCTATGTTGCATCATGTCATGCCTAGGAGCAAACATCTCTTGCAGAAGGAAAGTCTGTCATTCATACAGAAGGAACAGAAGCTCTCGTTTCCTTTGTGGTAAAGAATACATGTTGTTTGCAAGCAGATCCCATGACCATTGTGCAGGACAATAGCAAAGCATTATCTGCAGTATGTGTCACAGTTTTAAGTCTTGCTGACAAAGAAGATTTGAATACTTAAGAAGGGATTTTCAGGTTATTATCCCATTCAGCCTAAAACTTACAGCATTCAGTTGAACTCTGAGCAAATGACGCACAAGGAAGACTAAGGACAGATGGGCAATTCATTGGAAATTTTCATTAGTATAAGAAATGTCACAAATGTTTGCATTACTTATTGTAGCCCATTACAATATAGATTCTACCAAGCAAAATATTCTGTATATATGTTTATTTAACTATGCCTGAAGATTATATACATTGAGATACAGTGGTTAAAGGAGTTCTGTAGTGAAAGATAACTTATCCCCTATCCAAAGGTCCACCGGTCGGACCCCCCCCCCCACGATCTCCTGAATGGGGCCCTAGCAGTCTGCTGGAAGGGGGCGTGCTGACCCCTGCACAGAGCGGTGACCGACACACCCCTCCATGTATCCCATAGAGATACATGGAGGGGGCATGTTGGCCACGGCTTCCTGTGGGGGTCGGAACGGCTGCTTCTGGCAGACCGCCGAGGCCCCGATCGGGGTGGGTGGGTGTGTCCCAGCAGTCGGACCCCCCACGATCTATAACTTAACTTATTGTCAATCCTTTGGATAGGGGATAAGTTATCTTTCATAGCACTACTCCTTTCTCCTTTATAGGTGTACTCCACTGGAATCAACTGGTGCCAGAAAGTTAAACAGATTTGTAAATTATTTCTATTTAAAAATCTTAATCCTTCCAGTACATATCAGCTGTTTTATGCTCCAGAGGAAGTGCTTTTATTTTTGAATTTCCTTTCTGTCTGACCACAGTGCTCTCTGCTGACACCTCTGTCCATGTTAGGAACTGTCCAAAGTAGGAGCAAATCCCCAAAGCAAACATATCCTGCTCTGGACAGTTCCTAAAATGGACAGAGGTGTGAGCAAAGAGCCCTGTGGTCAGACAGAAAGGAAATTAAAAAAGAAAATAACTTCTTGTGGTGCATAAAGCAGCTGATAAGCACTGGAAGGATTAAGATTTTTAAATAGAAGTAATTTACAAATCTGTTTAACTTTCTGGCACCAGTTGATTTAAATTTTTTTTTTTTCCCAGTGGAGTACCCCTTTGAGGAGAAAACCCTGCTCCCACTCACATCATAGCCTTTATTTAAAATGAAAGCCTCAATACTGTAACAGGACACAAAAATAGGTAATTAAGACAAATTGTGCCCCCGTTCCCATGTGACTTGCCTTTACCCTCCTCACAGTTTTAACCCCTTAAGGAAGGACCCATTTTTTACCTTAATGACCAGGCTCTTAAAATTTTTTTTTTTACATGTGTCTCTTTAAATGGTAATAACTTTAGAATGCTTTTTCTGAGCTGAGCGATTCTGAGATAGTTTTTTTGTTGACATTTTGTACTTTATATAAGTGGGGCATTTTTGTTGACACATGCAGCATTTTTTGTAAAAGAAACAAAAACCTCCAAAATATTGTGAAAAGCTGGAAAATTTCTGTATTTTTTTTTTTTTTTTATGGTGTTCACTGTGCATTAAAAGTGATGTTATGGGGACTTCCGGTTCCGGCGCGCGGATGTAGGGAGCAAAGCGACTGAGCTCCGTACCGACCGCGACTGTTCAGCCGTCCCCCGCTGCTATTATCAGCATTCTCGGGTCCTTACCCGTACTCAACAGATTCCGGAACGCCCAGAGGTCCGGATGGACAAGTTTTTACACCGGAGCGGGGACGGACGCGGCCAGCGTGCAGATAACACATCGCAGCAGCAAGGGGAGACGAGTGTCTGTAAGATGGCGGCGGTTCGCGCCGCAGGCGAGGCCGCACAGCAGACAGGAGAGATGACGCCTTTTACAGACTCAGGTACAGATGAACTGCTCATACCTGGACTGCCTATGTCTTTTAAAACACTGGCCACGTTAATGGCTGCAGAGGTAGCGAAGATTATATTACCTGACATAAAACAGCAGCTGGAAGGCACCATCGCTGCAGCGCTCTCCACTGTCCAGGGGGAGGTGGCGCTCCATACTGGGCAGATAGCAGAGTTGGAGGAACGACTGAGTGTAGCAGAGGAGGAAATAATGTCCACTAAACAGCAGCTCCAACAGTCATTGAAACTCACTAAAGCCCTACAAGAAAAGACAGATGACCTAGAGAATCGTTCCAGAAGGAGCAATCTGAGATTGGTGGGCTTGCCTGAAACAATCCCAGCACACCAGCTGCTATCTATCTATGCCGAGGAGTTACCTCGGGCGCTGGGACTGAACACAAAGTATGTTGTTGAAAGAGCACATAGATTGGGGCCACAGAAATCGCAGGGCGTTGCTGCGTCCTCCTCTGATGCTGGCCGGCCGAGACAAGCTATTGCCAAATATCTCAACTATGCGGACAAGGCACTCATTTTGTCTACATACAAGAAGATGACCTCATCGCTGCTCATAAGGGGGCACCGTGTCCTCCTCTTCAATGATTTCTCGGCCGAGGTGGCTAAGCGAAGAAAGGCTTTTGCACCCATCTGTTCCCAGCTGATTGCTCAGCAACGAAAATTTGTCTTACAGTACCCAGCCACATTGCGCATTTTCAAACCAGATGGCTCTACTGACACCTACCGCACACCTGAGGAGGCTCAAGCGGTGCTGGCTTTGAGAGCGGCGGTGGAGGCTAATACTGCCACGGAACATAACAAGAGACGACGTCACACAAGCCCGCCACAGCCGGTCACTATGATGGAGTGAGATGGTCTATTGTTTCTCCTCCATGATGGGTCATAGATTTTAAAGATTCTTCAGCCCCTCACATCCAGTGATTCACACCTTTTTTGTTCTCTCACGAAGGAGGACTGTGGCACTTGATATTTTCCTGGACTGCATGGAGTCTGACAGTTGGATTTTTTTTTTTTTTCTCTTCTTCTTCTTTTGGCCTCAGATTGTGCCGGGCAAACTACCCCTGGAGGACTTTTTGTGGTGACGTGTGGGGACTCCGCACTAGTGTGATGTCTGATATGTAGGACTGCCATCATGCGTAGAACAGGGAAAACGAACTCTGTTCCTATTATATTTTATATCTCCTAGTTCTTCTTCCCACGTCTTTCTTTTTCATCTTTCTTTTACTATACTCCTTCTCTGGGGTTTATCGTGGGGGATCTCCCATGTTTTCCTCATGTTTCCGTAATTTGGCTGCCTTTTTCTCATCCTTTCTTGTCTCTCTGTTTACTAACTAAAATCTGATTCCTTGTTTCTATAACCACTTTCTACCTAATGCTGGTCTCATCTTACTCAAATGGTCGGGGGAAGGTTGGTTGCACACTGGGTACGGATGTCCGGCTATGATGGTAGTGCACACTGGGAAAGCGGGATCCCAGTGGACATCCGCGAAAAAAGTGAAGTCTTGATTACCTGTTACCTGCTGGGGAGTGGGATTCCCACTTGTTTAGAGGGGGAGGGGGTTTTGGGGGTTTTTTCTCAGTTGTTTATGCTAGTATTTCTATGGTTTACTTCCCATGCGGTGGTGTTCATTCCTACTGTGTCACTTTTCCAGGTTCTGAGTTCTCTTATGCTCACTCTAATGCTGAATATGCTTTTTTGGACTTGCATGTACATCCATGTGACCATTGTTATCGTGACATGAAATTTGTTACGTGGAATGTGAAGGGTTTGAGGTCTCCAGGGAAACGCTCCTTAGTGCTCAGACATTTACAGAAACTGAAAGCAGATGTGGCCTTGTTGCAAGAAACCCACTTATTAAAGGAAGATTTTTTTAGACTTAAAAAGAGGTGGGTGGGGGCGGTCTTGGGATCACCGGCAGTAGGTGGAAAGGGAGGTGTGGTAATTTTGGTACATAGAAACAAAGCCCAATCCATACTGTCACACTGGGAAGATGGGGAGGGCATGTTGCAACACTTGTTATTGGGGGAGGGGGAGACAAAATTTAGTGTGTATAATGTGTATGGCCCTCAGGTGCACAAATCCTCTTATTTTGATGCCCTTGCCACACGCGTTCAGGGGGATTTAGAACCTAATATCATTATAGGGGGAGACTTCAATACTGTATTACATACACAGGAGGATCGAAAACGTACTAACCTTATTACCTCAATACAGGATGAGACTTACCTACAATCTTTTCTTGACGTGACGGGGATGTATGACTCCTGGAGACACCATAACCCGACGGAACGAGAATACACACACTACTCCCATTCCCATCGGTCGTGGTCCAGGTTAGATTATTTCTTGTTATCGCACTCTTTACTCTCGAAGGTGACACGAGACCACATCTATGATTTGGTTATTTCTGACCACGCACCGGTAGGAGTGGAACTAGCACCGACATTACCCCCGGGTTCGGATATAGTGTGGAGATTCCCTACTTATTTGTCGAAAGACGAATCTTTCACGCAACTGTTAGGACATTGGTGGGAGGAATACTCATTGAATAATTCAGAGCATGTCTCTGACCCCTTCCTCTTCTGGGAAGCGGGGAAAGCGGTGCTCCGGGGTAACATAATAGCTCATGTCTCATATCATAAAAAGAAGGCCAAGGAAAAATATGACACCCTAACATCTGACCTGAGAAGAGCGTATACTACTTTCCTGACTTCTCCATCTGACGAAACTAAAAGGGCTTGGGTGGAGGCTCAGCGTACTTTTGAGACAGCTCAGGCGGCGGTGGACACTTACCATAAGGACAGATTCCAGGCGGAGTTCTACAGACACGGGAACAAATCCGGGCGACTCTTAGCTAATTTGGCGAGGGGACAAAGACTGATGGAGCCGATTAGACCATTGAAAGACGGGCAGGGGATACTACATAAACATCCCAGGAAAATTGTTGATATTTTTAAACAATTCTATCAGGATCTTTACGCTAAAAGGCACTTAGATGGAGAAGCGGGATTGAAATTCCTAGATGCCATTTCTATGCCATCTTTGTCTGATGAAGACAGGGATATTCTTAATGCCCCGATTACATCTGAAGAGATAATAGGAATTATTAACTCACTAAAAAACAATAAGGCGCCAGGCCCTGATGGATATACAGGGGAATTTTTCAAATTACTAAAAGATAAACTTAGCCCTACCTTACAGACAGTATACACTAATATTCTAGCAACAGGATCCCTCCCACAATCAGGTAACATGGCGCACATTAAGGTATTACATAAACAGGGTAAAGATCCAAACTCTCCAGGGGGCTACCGCCCCATCTCATTGATAAATGTTGATGTCAAAATATTGTCAAAGATGTTCGCAGATAGACTTGCCACCTTGATGCCCCGCCTGATAGGCCCACATCAGGTTGGTTTCATAAGGGGTAGGGCGGCGGTATCTAACATCCGAACAGTACTAGCAGTACAGGGAGCGGTCAACTGTGGGTCATATTCCGGCCAGGCCCGGCTCTCTTGGCCTTAGACGCCGAAAAGGCTTTCGATAACGTTGACTGGGCCTGGCTGGATGTGGTCCTTTCAAGGGCGAATATAGTGGGACCCTTCCGAACGTATTTGTCAGCTCTCTATAGCGCCCCGTTGTCCCGAGTACATATACCGGGATATCTTTCGGCTCCCTTCCCTCTCCATCAGGGGACTAGGCAGGGTTGCCCTTTGTCACCCCTGTTATTTAATTTAGCTTTAGAACCCCTGGCCCAGTACTTCCTGCAGATGTCTGTATATCAGGGTATAAAGGTGGGCACATCTGAAATTAAAATAAGCTGCTTTGCTGACGACACTTTATTGTACTTACAGGATCCCACTGCACAGCTTGGTAATGTCTTTGATGTGCTTTCTTTATTTAGCTCTTTCTCAGGTTACAAGGTCAACATAGATAAATGTCAGCTGTTATATCTGGGTCACCCCTCACCAACACCGTTGTCAGTTCCCTCTGTCCAAATAGCTAAACAATACCTCACTTACTTGGGCATAAAGATAGGGCGTACACCTTTGTCTCTATATAATCTTAATTATCCGCCCTTAATAGCGAAACTAGAGAAAGAACTGGACCGTTGGGTGTCTCTACCTCTGTCTTTATCGGGTAGGGTCCATCTCATTAAAATGATGTCTTTCCCAAAATTATTGTATCCCCTGCAAACGATTCCTTTACTTTTACGCCATGTAGATGTTAAACGCATTCACGGCAGCTTCACTAAATTTATATGGGCCGGAAAACGACCTAGAGTGGCATATGACACACTGTGTTTGAGTAGGAGTGATGGAGGATTGCAGGTACCCAATGTGCGATTCTATAACCTTTCAGCACTTTTACGACATGTGAGAGACTGGGCCCATACTACTTCATATTTTTCTAATACAACTTTGGAGCTACAGCTCTGTACATTAGGGTCGCTACAAACGCTTTTTCATCTCTCGTATAAAGATTTGCCCCGTGCCATACGTACCAATGTGTTGTTTAGTGACACCCTAGCCACTTGGAAAACAGTCCGCAAACTCTACGGATTACCGTGGTGTTTATCAAAGTTTTACCAGTTATGGCACACACCGGCTTTGCAGCACTGTGCCAGAAACCCAATTGGTAGATTGTGGAAATCTAAAAACATTCTATCCTTTAAAGATTTTCTAGACGAGGTCAGTGGAATGTTCCTAGGCTGGGAAGATTTCAGAACTAAATATGACCTACCGTCCTCTCACCGGTGGCTGTACAATCAGTTCTGCTCTTATTTTGGTGCCTTGGTACGGGGATATGCGGTGGTGGAAAAACGAAATGACTTTGACAGGCTGATGGGTGCCGGGGCGACACACTATAACCTTTCGTTCATCTACGCAACCATCAGGGATGTAGCGTTAAAGGGAGCGGCGGCAAGGGCACTCATCAAATGGTCAACTCATTTGGATGGCACAGACATACAAGCACATATGAAAGACGGTTTGACTGCGGTGGCTGGGGCTACTCCGAATGCACAGTTGAGAGAAATACACTGGAGGGTAGTGCACAAAGCAACATATGCATTCAAGTGGCATGGTGGGACCCCCCCTCCCCCTTATCTTACCCATTGTACGAAATGTCAATTTTTCGGAGCAGATCTATGGCACTGTATGTGGGACTGCCCTCAGGTTGGGGTTTTGTGGGATGAAGTTCGGGACTTACTACTGCAAATCTGGGGCTGCTCTTTGCCACTATCTCCAGAACCGTATTTGTTCCATTATTTACCTGTCCGGGAGTCGGACCCCCCTGACCGTGGAGGGTTGTCTAAAGGTATTCATCTGTTATTCCTGGTTGTAAAACAATGCCTGCTGCGTCACTGGTTGGTGCCATCGGTACCGCACTTAGACGTTGTTAAGTCTGAGTTCCATTCAGTTTTACATAAAGAAATGCTGTTAGCCATACGTAATTCAGAATGACATGCCAAATCCTTTTTTCAAAAGTGGAGGGCTTACCTTCACTACCTCTCTGACGTTGGGGAACGTTATAGAATAGTGGGTCATTTTAAATCTACCTCTTGGTATAGCTTGGAAAGTTTGAAGAACTCTTTGGGAAACCTTAAATTACCAGACTAATCTGATCCTAAGACCCTCTTTGTGTGAGCTCTTTGAGCTTAGGTAATAGTTGTTTCTGTTTCCATTTTTTGCCAAGGGGTACGGAGACAGATGATGAACGAGCAATGGCGTTTAATAGGTTGCTAGAAGTTCTCGCAATATAATGGGCCACTCGGGGTCTTGCATAGTGTAACAGTCTTTTTCTTTTTCTTTTTTTCTATTATTCTGACCACACCGCAATGGGAAGGTTATTTGGTTTTCTTTTGTTTAATGTTGTTTTTATTCCATGGTTTATGTACATTTTGCACATCTGCCTCTTATTTCTTTCCTATAATGTATGTAAAATACCAGAAGATATGCATGCCTATATCCTATGTCAGAGGTTTTTGTAACAACTATAGATTACCATGTCAGCTAATTTTGCTTGATGTTGGATCCGGTCATCCAGATCTGTATATTGTATATTGCATACTTTTGGAATAAAATGTATTAAAAAAAAAAAAAAGTGATGTTATATTTATTCTGTGGGTTGGTACGATTATGGCAATATCCATTTTATATAGCTTTTTATGTTCTTTTTCCTTTCCTCAGCCATAACTTTTTTATTTTTCATCCAACGCCATTGAGTGAGGGATTATTTTTTGCGGGACAAGCTGTACTTTTTATTGGTATCATTTTTGTGATACATTCTACATTTTGATATTTCTATTCTCCTATTTGCACCACAATTGGCGAACTTTGTGCTTTTTTGTTGTTGTTTTTATTTTTTTTTTGCGTTCACCTTGTGGGATAATTTATGTTATAGCTTTATAGTACACATCATTACAGACATGGCAATACCTAGTATGTATATGATTTGTGTTTTTTTATGATAATACAGGGCTTTTATTGGGAAAGGGACATTTATTTTATTTTTATACTTTTATTGAAGAACCTTTTATAATTTTTTAACTTTTTACAGGTTATACTGTGCTACAATACATTTGTACTGCAGCACAGTATGACCCGATGAGCTGCACACACTACAGCCTGTGTAGGCTTCTGTAGCAGGCAGACGGGAGGTCATCATCTGTACTCGTGCTGCTATAGTAACCAACAGCGACCAGCTATCGTATCGCGGCGAAAAGGGGGAGCACCCTCCTACTGTCAACACCATAGATGCCGAGATCAGGATTGATTACGGCATCTATGGGGTTAATGCTGCCGTGACCGACAGCCGGGTCCCACCGCCGGTCTCTTGAGCTGCACACAGCAGAGCAGGAGATCGTCAAGATGTATGGTAGTGAATAATACTTTGTTTACTAAGACAAATATTACCAATAATATCAGTATACAAGGAACAAATATTATCCCCATACATTTTAATATAATACTGTTACTAAACACGATCCTACAGGTGCTGTTGCAATCAGTGACAACTGGTGACATCTTACCTGATTGGAGTCATTTACTTTTCCCTTTTCTTTTACATATGGCCCAGACCGTCATGATAACTTCCAGCTTTGACTTGCTTCTGCTAAAACATCTCTGTCTTCTCACATCTCCAGCACCATACCCACGTCTGTAAACATGTCTGTCACACAACACTAATGCCCCCTTTTTGTGCCCCATACAGTAAAAGTAGGCAGGCAAATGTTTTGGGAGTACCCCAGTTGGGGGTAGATAGGTGCCCCAATAGGCAGGTTCCCTTCATTTGGTAGGTTGCCCCCCCCCGGTAAGTAGGTAGGTATTCAAATTAGGTAGGGAGGTCCCCATTATGTAGGTTCTGGGTTATTTTTTGTTTTTGTATTAATCATTATTGTATAGTTTTCTTAGAAATGTGTTAAGAGAGGAAAACATTATTTGCCACCTTATAACATACTGTTTGGTAAATTACTTTTTAAAGATGTCACAATACCAGTTTTATTAAGACCGAGTACCGATACTTACGTTACTGTTCCCCATGCCTTCACCCTCCCTTCCCATCCATTACTGTTCCTCATACCTGCACCCCCCCTTCCCATCCATTATTGTTCCTCATGCCTGAACCCCCCCTTCCCATCCATTACTGTTCCCCATGCCTGCACCCCCCTTCCCCTAAGTTTCTGTGCCTCAAGCCTGCTCCCCACTTCCCATCCATTAAAGTTTATTAATCATGCACCCCTTTATTACTGTGCCTCATTCCTGCACTCCCCCCCACTTTTCTGTATTGATGTTCCTCATGCCCCCCCCTGCTCCAATCCAAAACCAAAAAACAACCAGTAAGTAACATACCAAGCAGGAATTTATCTGTGGGCCCTGCTGCTGTTGCAGCAGCTGATGCTGCCGCTAGACTCTACCTACTGACATCACATAAAAACTCTATGACATGAGGTCGGTCACCCTGTGCGGTGAGGTCACTGTTCTCTGATCGCGGTTGTGATGGCTGGCAGCGGTTTTGGTACAGTGGGCGGCTGACGGGGCAGGCACCTGGTGGCCTATGCAGCAGACCACCTATGCGGGCCTGAGGGCCTATTTTAATGTAGGGGCATGGAGCTGCAGCTCCATCCGCCACTATGTTAATCCGGCCCTGCCTGAGGGCGTGGAGGTGGTTATGCCACCAGTAGAATACAGTAAGTGTTGCTTTGGCTCATAGATTACAGATTTTCTTTATCTCTGAGCCAGAGGTATACGTGAAATGCCTGGACACCGATGCAGGAGCTCTACCAGGGTTCCACATCTAGAATGTGCTTCTGTCTCAGAGTATATAATCTATGTGTGACTGCAACCTCTGCATCTTCCATAGTTATGTTCCTAAGGGCCCATACACACTGCAAAAATTCAGCAAAGAGTTTCCTAGCTCAATTTCATCAGCAGATCCGTATCACCTGGAATCAGGGGTTTTCCATTGAATTTGCCACAGAAATTAAACCCTGCAATTCAAAGTCCCATTGACATTGGGCTTTTCTGGGGCAGGATCTGTATTGGAAGTTCCACTACAGAATTTTCATAGTGTACACAGTGTACAAGAATCCATTTGAGATCAATGGGGTTCTGCTGTAAGCACTAAGAAATTATCTAAAGTGCAATCT
Source organism: Hyla sarda (assembly GCF_029499605.1). Lineage (NCBI taxonomy): Eukaryota > Metazoa > Chordata > Amphibia > Anura > Hylidae > Hyla > Hyla sarda. Next base: position 360,332,002 of record NC_079189.1, read on the forward strand.
GCTAAGTGGAATTTCCACATAGTACATGAGCCCTTACACCTTAAAGGGGTTATCCAGGAAAAAACTTTTTTATATATATATATATATATATATATCAACTGGCTCCAGAAAGTTAAACAGATTTGTAAATTACTTCTATTAAAAAATCTTAATCCTTTCAGTACTTATGGGCTTCTGAACTTAAGGTTGTTCTTTTCTGTCTAAGTGCTCTCTGATAACACGTGTCTCGGGAAACACCCAGTTTAGAAGAGGTTTGCTATGGGGATTTGCTTCTAAACTGGGCGGTTCCCAAGGCACGTGTCATCAGCGAGCACTTAGACAGAAAAGAACAACCTTAACTTTAGAAGCTCATAAGTACTGAAAGGATTAAGATTTTTTAATAGAAGTAATTTACAAATCTGTTTAACTTTCTGGACCCAGTTGATATATAAAAAAAAGTTTTTTCCTGGATAACCCCTTTAATACTTTGCCAATATGTTTCTGTATTTTGATGGCAAGGTGTAGTAGCATGGCATGCTGCATTGTTCTTCCTGTCAACAATGACAGTGTAATGTATGTATGTATATATATATATATATATATATATATATATAGATGCAAATCAAAAAATTTTGCATCTATATATATCTATACATATATATATATATGTATCTTGTAATATCTTTTTTATTGGACTAACAGAATTTTGTAGAGACAAGCTTTCGGGATTCCTCCCTTTATCAAGTCCAAAGCAAATCTAAGCTCACAAGCAGAAGACACAGGTTACATCTCACAAATATGCAGGGGTTAAGACAATAGATGTCGAAAATTCACAGTAAGATGGGCCATAAATTGTCCTGCTATAGGAACATAGACTAAATAGATAAGGATGAGAAAAAGGAGGAGGGAGGGGGGGAGCAGGGAAAAGACTGGTAATTGAGCAGGACATAGTGAGATGCAAAAGAAAATCCAGTACAGGTGATAAGAAATTTTGATAATGAGATAAGAAGCTCAAATCCACATTGAGTCCCCTGTTTTTCGAGTCAAAAAACAGTATCATTTTGGCTTCAAATGTCTTTCTCTCTTGTGTGTTTTTGAAGTTCCCTCTCAGTATCCTGATTGTAAGGTCATGTATGGAGTGGCCTGTTTGGGTAAAATGGTGTCCAACTGGGGTGCAGTAGTCATTTTCTTTATGGCGATTTATAGAATGTCTGTGTAGGTTCATCCTTTCGTTGAGTTTCCGGCCGGTCTCCCCAATGTAGCATCTCATGTCACACTTGGTGCATTGTATCATGTAGACCACATTTGGGGATGTGCAGGAGTATAGTCCCTTAATGTTATATGTCTTGTTGTTGTGGGTCGTTTCCTTCTTGGTGCAGATATGTTGACAGCGGGGTTTAGTGCAGGGTTTGGTCCCATTGTCTGTGTCTGTTCTTTCTGTAGATAATTTTCGGCTGACCAGCTTTTGTTCTAAATTGTGTTTTTGTCTGAAGGTCAAGATGGGAGGTTCAGGGAAGATTTCTTTTAGCATCTCATCTTCCGCCAATATCGGCTGCAGGTCCTTGATAATTTTGCGTATTTCCTCAAGGGCAGGATTGTATGTGGCTACCAGTGGTACGCGTGGTGATGGTTTTATCTCTTTGTATTGTAACAGGTGTTACCGTGGTGTTTGAAGGGCGGAGTGTATTTTCCTATTGATTGTCCTTGGTTTGTATCCTTTTTGTTTGAATTTCTCACACAGTGTTTGTAGGTCTCTGTCATCAGGGTTGGAGCAGATGCGATGGTACCTGGTAGCTTAGCTGTATATGATGCCTTTCTTTGTGTGTGAAGGATGGAAACTGGATTTATGTAGATAGCTGGATCTGTCTGTGGGTTTTTTGTACACAGATGTTTGTAGTGTGTTCCCGTTTATTGTGACAGTAGTGTCCAGGAAGTTTACACTTTCTGTAGAGAAGTCCATTTTGAGTTTGATAGATGGATTGAAAGTGTTAAAGGCATCATGAAACTTTCTGAGTTTTTCTTTTTCCTTCTGTCCAAATTATGAAAATATCATCAATGTAACGGTAGTATCTGTAGGGTTTGTGAAGTTGTGTGTCTAGAAATTGTAGCAGGTGTTCCCATGGTGTTTGAAGGGCTGAATGTATTTTCCTATTGATTTTCCTTGGTTTGTATCCTTTTTGTTTGAATTTCTCACACAGTGTTTGTAGGAGCAGGTCTCTGTCATCAGGGTTGGGGCAGATGCGATGGTACCTGGTAGCTTGGCTGTATATGATGCCTTTCTTTGTGTGTGAAGGATGGAAACTGGATTTATGTAGATACAGCGACATCCCACACAGAGATGGAATTGATGCCTGGTCCCTGTTCCTCTCATCCCAAACCCACAACCGGAAATACAGCCCTGGAGTCATCACAAAACTAATAGAATTAATCCTAACACACAACTACTTCAGCTTCAACAGTGACATATATCTACAAATGATGGGCACTGCAATGGGGACCAGGATGGCACCACAATATGCCAACCTATTCATGGCTGACCTTGAACAACGATTTCTAGACACACAACTTCACAAACCCTACAGATACTACCGTTACATTGATGATATTTTCATCATTTGGACAGAAGGAAAAGAAAAACTCAGAAAGTTTCACAATGCCTTTAACACTTTCAATCTATCTATCAAACTCAAAGTGGACTTCTCTACAGAAAGTGTGAACGTCCTGGACACTACTGTCACAATAAACGGGAACACACTACAAACGTCTGTGTACAAAAAACCCACAGACAGATCCAGCTATCTACATAAATCCAGTTTCCAGCCTTCACACACAAAGAAAGGCATCATATACAGCCAAGCTACCAGGTACCATCGCATCTTCTCCAACCCTGATGACAGAGACCTGCACCTACAAACACTGTGTGAGAAATTCAAACAAAAAGGATACAAACCAAGGACAATCAATAGGAAAATACACTCCGCCCTTCAAACACCACGGTAACACCTGCTACAATACAAAGAGATAAAACCATCACCACGTGTACCCCTGGTAGCAACATACAATCCTGCCCTTGAGGAAATACGCAAAATTATCAAGGACCTGCAGCCGATATTGGCGGAAGATGAGATGCTAAAAGAAATCTTCCCTGAACCTCCCATCTTGGCCTTCAGACAACCACACAATTTAGAACAAAAGCTGGTCAGCCGAAAATTATCTACAGAAAGAACAGACACAGACAATGGGACCAGACCCTGCACCAAACCGCACTGTAAACTCTGTCAACATATCTGCACCAAGAAGGAAGCGACCCACAACAAGACATATAACATTAAGGGACTATACTCCTGCACATCCCCAAATGTGGTCTACATGATACAATGCACCAAGTGTGACATGAGATGCTACATTGGGGAAACTGTCCAGAAACTCAACGAAAGGATGAACCTACACAGACATTCCATAAACCGCCATAAAGAAAATGACTACTGCACCCCAGTTGGACACTATTTTACCCACACAGGCCACTCCATACATGACCTTACAATTAGGATACTGAGAGGGAACTTCAAAAACACACACGAGAGAAAGACATTTGAAGCCAAAATGATACTGTTTTTTTACTCGAAAAACAGGGGACTCAATGTGGATTTGAGCTTCTTATCTCATTATCAAAATTTCTTATAACCTGTACTGGATTCTTTTTTGCATCTCACTATGTCCTGCTCAATTATCAGTCTTTCCCCTGCTCTCCCCTCCCTCCCCCTTTTTCTCATCCTTATCTATTTAGTCTATGTTCCTATAGCAGGACAATTTATGGCCCATCTTTGTGTGAATTCTCGACATCTATTGTCTTAACCCCTGCATATTTGTGAGATGTAACCTGTGTCTTCTGCTTGTGAGCTTAGATTTGCTTTGGACTTGATAAAGGGAGGAATCTTGAAAGCTTGTCTCTACAAAATTCTGTTAGTCCAATAAAAAATGTATTACAAGATACTGCAACATTCTTTGATTTGCATCTGCATCACTGGACTAATGCGGCTACTCAAATTTACTATATATATATATATATATATATATATATATATATATATATATATATACAAAAAAAGAGGATTGCAGCAGCACACATTGGTCAAAAAAATTGAGGCTCTTAGCGCACTTTTTGATCAAAACGTGTCCCCCATCCACCACGGGGAGGTGGCCTCATTTAGGATGGGAACCTAGCACAAATTCTGAGCCTAACACTCAACTATCCACTCACCTCTGCTGGGCATATAGCCTCTGACTGGGTGACATGCTGGATCCATTTAAAACTCCACCTGTGAGAAAGGGGGAGGGGTGCACAGCTAAACAGGGTGCCATTACCCCCTGAATTGTACACACAAGAAAAAAGAAAGATAGCCGGCACAACAGCCTAATACATGGGTGCACACTGCCATGGCATCAGAGTATACAAAAAAAGAGGATTGCAGCAGCACACATTGGTCAAAAAAATTGAGGCTCTTAGCGCACTTTTTGATCAAAACGTGTCCCCCATCCACCACGGGGAGGTGGCCTCATTTAGGATGGGAACCTAGCACAAATTCTGAGCCTAACACTCAACTATCCACTCACCTCTGCTGGGCATATAGCCTCTGACTGGGTGACATGCTGGATCCATTTAAAACTCCACCTGTGAGAAAGGGGGAGGGGTGCACAGCTAAACAGGGTGCCATTACCCCCTGAATTGTACACACAAGAAAAAAGAAAGATAGCCGGCACAACAGCCTAATACACGGGTGTTTAGCTGTGCACCCCTCCCCCTTTCTCACAGGTGGAGTTTTAAATGGATCCAGCATGTCACCCAGTCAGAGGCTATATGCCCAGCAGAGGTGAGTGGATGGGGGACACGTTTTGATCAAAAAGTGCGCTAAGAGCCTCAATTTTTTTGACCAATGTGTGCTGCTGCAATCCTCTTTTTTTGTATACTCTGATGCCATGGCAGTGTGCACCCGTGTATTAGGCTGTTGTGCCGGCTATCTTTCTTTTTTCTTGTGTGTACAATTCAGGGGGTAATGGCACCCTGTTTAGCTGTGCACCCCTCCCCCTTTCTCACAGGTGGAGTTTTAAATGGATCCAGCATGTCACCCAGTCAGAGGCTATATGCCCAGCAGAGGTGAGTGGATAGTTGAGTGTTAGGCTCAGAATTTGTGCTAGGTTCCCATCCTAAATGAGGCCACCTCCCCGTGGTGGATGGGGGACACGTTTTGATCAAAAAGTGCGCTAAGAGCCTCAATTTTTTTGACCAATGTGTGCTGCTGCAATCCTCTTTTTTTGTATACTCTGATGCCATGGCAGTGTGCACCCGTGTATTAGGCTGTTGTGCCGGCTATCTTTCTTTTTTCTTGTGTGTACAATTCAGGGGGTAATGGCACCCTGTTTAGCTGTGCACCCCTCCCCCTTTCTCACAGGTGGAGTTTTAAATGGATCCAGCATGTCACCCAGTCAGAGGCTATATGCCCAGCAGAGGTGAGTGGATAGTTGAGTGTTAGGCTCAGAATTTGTGCTAGGTTCCCATCCTAAATGAGGCCACCTCCCCGTGGTGGATGGGGGACACGTTTTGATCAAAAAGTGCGCTAAGAGCCTCAATTTTTTTGACCAATGTGTGCTGCTGCAATCCTCTTTTTTTGTATACTCTGATGCCATGGCAGTGTGCACCCGTGTATTAGGCTGTTGTGCCGGCTATCTTTCTTTTTTCTTGTGTATATATATATATATATATATATATATATATAGATACTGCAACATTTTATGATTTGCATCTATATATATATATATATATATAGATATATATATGCATGTGTTTATGCATTATAAAAAAAACTATTTGAAAAAGCCCATCCCCCACACTACTCTGCTCCCTCCTCCCATCGTGTAGAGGAACTTCGTGCCCTGGTGAACGCCTAGAAGTTTTCCCAAAAAATCGAACAGAGAAAGCATACCTTACATGGTAATATGGTATGCCAAATCTATATTCACCTTCCTAGTAGGAATTTATGCTAATTGCAATGGCTATAAGCTGGACGACTGCCTAATAAAGCTAGAAGTATGTTAACACTGACAATGTGTGTCTGTGTGTGATTTACTTACGTGCATGCACTCATAATTAATTCGGAAAGGGGATAGATATTTACTAGGGCACTGATAAAAATCCATATCAGTTTTCGGCGCTTGAACAGGGACTGTGGGTTATCGTACCGTGAGGCAGTCACGCAATACAAAGCCGTAATTTGGACCAAAGACGGGATAGGAATGGAAGCTGATCATCTCCAAGGGTACAGTAGGACAACTTTCTTGTACCTAGCCACTGTCTCCCCCTTTGGTTTATCTTGGTGCCTTAGTTGACTGTCTCCAGGCCCGCAATGACAGGTAACAATCTTGCCCAGAGTCTGTTAACTGAACCTGTCACAAGTAACTATCTGCTACCCGAGTTTGTATGTTGTGTTAGTGAATGAATAAGCAGGATCCTGAAGAACTAGGACTGTGTCTCTTGGGGAATTGAGTTGCGAAGTAAACTGATAATCCAGAGAGAGGATATTAGTGGATTTTTGCGCATGATGCCGGTTATAATATCAAAAGTAGACACTGTGCGAAGGCGTGTCTAGGACAGAGTGTTTACCAGAGGGTATGACACGGGACTCTCCGACAATAACATATTCCCGGGACCCGTCCCATTGCAACTGATTGTATATGTGTCATGTCATGTCTTCATGTGTCCATTGATTATTGTTAGCTATTGTAGAAGAAGAAAATGGAGTAAATCTTTCCTTTTTAGTACCAGACAGTTAAAAAGGCTGAACTGCATTTAAATTTGTCTGTTAATTGAACCCTGTTGTTGTTGTTGTTCCAGAGTTATCTCCTAAGAAAGAGAGGGGTTTGTAGTTTGCAGATAGCAGAGCAGTTTGTGCAGCAGCTGGAGATACCACAAATAGGTACCACCTTGAATAGCACAAGGGGGGCCTGTGGGCCAGATGTAAGACAGTGAGAAGCAAAGGGCATAGAGCTGCAGTTTAGAATGACCTCACTGGTCTAGTTGTTAAAAGGAGAGAGAGGGGAGGGGACTGCTGTGAGTTTGCAAAGATGGGAAATGTATAGAGATGGTAGTGAGAGCTGGAGAAACTGAAAAAGTGTGTGTGTAAAAGGGATAAAAGGAAGATATGATGGGAGTTGTAGTATCCTTAGAAATTTCAAAACTGTGTCTGTGTTGTAAACTAAGTTGTTGAGTAAAATTGCCTAATTATCTCCTAAAGAATGTTCCTTAGTGGTATTGGATATAGTAGTTTGAGTAGACAAATAACTGTATGCATTGTGTTGCTGAGAAAGCTGATAAGTTAGTCCAAAAGATAATGATATATACAAGTGATAAGACAAGTAAAAGAGGAGCAGTTTGTTGTTAGCAGCTGAATGGGGTTAGAGAAACAAAATGGAGACTCAAGGTCTTGATGGAAAAGCATGTGGTGTGTGAAGAATGGATTATGGATATTAAGGCAGTTGAAAGTTTGGAATATACTGAGGGTTGATGGACAGAAGTATTCATATATAGCAGTGTTATATACAGTATTCATATACAGCAGTGTTATATACAGTCGTATACAACAGTGTGATTCTTGAGAGCAAATTATGATTTGATTTGGTTAAACTGTAGTCATCTGAACTGTTATAATTATAATCAAAATACTTAGGTAATAAAATTAACACTGACATTTTGGCAGCCTGTTGATAGGATGTTGAATAAGAGATATATTATATATCGGATGAAGAGAGCCTTTGTTTCAGGGTGTGGATTATAACTTCCAGGTGTGTTATTAGTCCAGTAAATGGAGATGGAATGGAGTTGTTTTTCCCAATAATGGGGGCAAAAGTGAAGATGATGATGTGGAGTGCATAGTGCTATGGAATGCAGAGGGCATGGTAGGTCTCTAGGAAAGCCGAGTGAGAGCATGTTTGAAGCTGTTTGTATTGTAAATGGATCCTTTTTAGATGGGTGAAGAACAAAAGAAAATCCAATTGAATATTTGATGATATTTCATTAATTTCCTAATAAGTTTTGTTTTCACAGTTGCGCAGGATGGATGCCAAAAATGAAGTGTATCAGGAAAAACGATTCATTGTCTGATTATATTATAGGAGTAACAAGAGAAGAAGTTTGGCCAAGAAAAATAAAATAAGAAATATCAATTAAAAAATTATCACTTTTTTTTTATAAGTGTTACCTAAGCATTTAAAATCATCTAATGGTTTATTGGGTGATTTTTTCAAATTTTTTAAATAGCTCTGTATATTTTTGATTCTTTTACATTTTTTGGTGAGAATGTGTGTTGGGCGCTGTGTGTTGTTCGTTGAGTATTTCGTTCGTTGAGGATCCAGTCAGTTACTAGACATTCAAGGGTTATTGATGACTGAGCTAAGCTGAGAGAAAACAAAAACCCAGACTCAAAGAGGTGGTGACCAGTGACCTAGAGGAGTGGGAGGAGAAAGGTGGGGGCTTATAGGGAGAATGACATCCTTCTTCTCCTGAAACAAAGTCACATTAGACATGAAGGAAATATCTATCTACTGTTTGAAATTGAGTATGTCCATAATACATATATACCCAATGTGATATACCTATACATTCTACATTGCATTTATTTCAATAACATCAATTATGAGTGGATAACTTTTTAATGATAATTTAGAGTAACATGAAGATTCTGAAAAAGAACACCATTCTTTGGTAGCTTTGCTACTCTCAGATTATGATTGATTGTCTTGAATTTATGAGGTTAAGAATTTAAGAGCCACGATAAAATTCCATGGTTGATGCCGAGTTGTAAATGTAAGCTTACTCCAAGTGATGCAAAGATGTAATACATAAGACAGGATATATGGTGACCAGTTTCCACATGCAGTTCTACTTCAATAAACCACTCGATCTGAGCTGTTGAATATATACACTGAGATGTGTAAGATATCTGAAGGTAAGACATAATGGGTACAGGTACACTTTTATTACCACCAACAAGTATGGGCCTATTGGAGTAAAAGTTTTCTTGAATCCTTGGGCAAACCAATCAAATGTACAATCTGTAGTTTGTAATTCAAGTGTTCAAAGTCCTAGAGCTGCCAGAGAAGGTGGCCATCATACAAGATCAGACCTACATGAAGGAAACAACCTCCAGAAGCCAAGGGGACTTGATGGTGGAGAAGGCTGCCAAGGTTGCAGTACTCCTGTCCTCCCACAATTATGGTACAGAGTATACAAGTATACAGTATACAGTGTGGATCTGTCTGGTTAGGTCTCTTGCAGGAACCAGCAACGCATGCTCAGAAAGACCAATTGAAGAAGAAAGAGGTGGTACAGGGAAAAGACGGCATCTGGAGAGCTGGTAAGAAACTGTGCCAACAGCCTTGTACTCCATGGTAACATAGCTCCCTTCTGCTTAGTGTATGGGGCCATATATGTGTGTAGTAATATCCGTACATTGGGTGGCCTCAAGATTCAACAATGCAGAAAGAAGGTGTTTGTATAGACTTCATTATTTGCATCTGTTATGACCTAGGTAAAACATTAAGGGTACCTTCATAATAATCTAACCTGTTTCAGAGACTATGAGTAGACTTCATCTAACTGCCTAAGGGGGACCAATATAAGTATGTCCATGTCTGACTGTACTAACCATAGATACAGTAAAGAACTAAGAACCTTCTGTAAAATTATGCCTAGTTCAGATTCTGTAATTGTTACCCAGTTCATTAAACCCATGATTGTGTGTCAGGAAACAAGTGAGGAGAGTGACGTCTAGATATGATGATCCTGTACAGATGTATCTAACCACTGTAGAGATGAAGCTAGAAGAATATGTACTGGAATGTTAAAATGTGACATTGTATGAGGAGATTCAGTGGGTGAGCATTGGTGTCCAGTACAAATAGCAGGGTGAAATAAGCATCTTATTGGGTGATAATGTTATAAGGAAAAGGAATACTTGGTATAAAAAATATAGAAAGGATAGACCTAGCGAGCGGGATGAGTAAATGGTAACTATCGTAAAGTATGGGATACTTGGGGTTATGAAGCTCAGAACCTGATTAGAAGGGAATTGGACTCTTATGCCTATACATATTTTTATTACCGAACCTACAAGGGAACCCAAACTACACTCTAGAAGTAAACGTGCAGCCCCTGCTAGGAGCCTAGTCCCAAGGGGGGTCCCAGATGAATTTAAAGCTAGAGATCAAGTAAAAGCCGGATTTGAGTCTATAATACCCCAGATTTCCATTTAAAAAAATGTAGATTGGATTCATTATATCTATTATAACCAGCAGAGATTCATAAATTTCTCAGTGGATGCTCTCAAAGGTCAGGCCGAATAACTAAGTGCCACATCCACTATGACATTCCAAAATCGTATGGCATTGGATATGTTGTTAGCAGAAAAAAAAAAGGGAGGGGGGGATGTAAAATGTTTGGGGAGACCTGTTGCACATATATCCCAGCCAATACAGGACACAATGGTAAAGTAACCATAGCCATAAAGAAGCTAGAAGACCTAGCAGTAGAACTTAAGAAGAATTCTGGAATCTCAGACCCCTGGGATCAATACTTTGATTGGATGGGAGGGTGGAAAAAGACTTTGGCCCTAATAGGAATAACCATACTTATAATCCTGATAATCTTTGTTTTTGTTGTGTGTTGTGTTTTGCCTTGTTTAACCCCTTAAGGACCAAGCCCATCTTGACCTTAAAGGGGTACTCCCGTGGAAAACTTTTTTTTTTAAATCAACTGGTGCCAGAAAGTTAAAAAGATTTGTAAAGTACTTCTATTAAAAAATCTTAATCCTTCCTTTACTTTTTAGGGGCTATATACTACGGAAGAAATGCTTTTCTTTTTGTATTTCTCTGATGTCCATTTCTATAACTGTCCAGAGCAGGAGAAAATCCCCATAGCAAACATATACTGCTCTGGACAGTTCCTAAAATGTGGTCGCGACATCAGAGAAATACAAAAAGAAAAGCATTTCCTCTGTAGTATACAGCCCACAAAATGTATTGGAAGGTTTAAGATTTTTTAATAGAAGTAATTTACAAATCTGTTTAACTTTCTGGCACCAGTTGATTTAAAAACAAATAAAATAAAAGTTTTCCACGGAGTACCTCTTTTAACCCCTTAAGGACCGGGGGTTTTTCCGTTTTTGCATTTTCGTTTTTTGCTCCTTGCCTTTAAAAAATCATAACTCTTTCAATTTTGCACCTAAAAATCCATATGATGGCTTATTTTTTGCGCCACCAATTCTACTTCGTAATGACGTCAGTCATTTTGCCCAAAAATCTACGGTGAAACGGGAAAAAAAATCATTGTGCGACAAAATTGAAAAAAAAACGCTGTTTTGTAACTTTTGGGGGCTTCCGTTTCTACGTAGTAAATTTTTCGGTAAAAATGACACCTGATATTTATTCTGTAGGTCCATACAATTAAAATGATACCCTACTTATATAGGTTTGATTTTGTCGGACTTCTGGAAAAAATCATAACTACATGCAGGAAAATTAATGCGTTTAAAATTGTAATCTTCTGACCCCTATAACTTTTTTATTTTTCCGTGCATGGGGCGGTATGAGGGCTCATTTTTTGCGCCGTGATCTGAAGTTTTTAACGGTACCATTTTTGCATTGATAGGACTTATTGATCGCTTTTTATTCATTTTTAAATGATATAAAAAGTGACCAAAAATGCACTATTTTGGACTTTTGAATTTTTTTGCGCGCACGCCATTGACCGAGCGGTTTAATTAATGATATATTTTTATAATTCGGACATTTCCGCACGCGGTGATACCATATATGTTTATTTTTATTTACACTGTGTTTTTTTTTATTGGAAAAGGGGGGTGATTCAAACTTTTAATAGGGGAGGAGTTAAATGATCTTTATTCACTTTATTTTTCACTTTTTTTTGCAGTGTTATAGGTCCCATAGGGACCTATAACACTGCACACACTGATCTCCTATGCTGATCACTGGTTTCTCATAAGAAACCAGTGATCAACGATTCTGCCGCATGACTGCTCATGCCTGGATCTCAGGCACTGAGCAGTCATTCGGCGATCGGACAGTGAGGAGGCAGGAAGGGGCCCTCCCGCTGTCCTGTCAGCTGTTCGGGATGCCGCGATTAGCCGCGGCTATCCCGAACAGCCCGACTGAGCTAGCCGGGAACTTTCACTTTCACTTTTAGCCGTGCGGCTCAGCTCTGAGCGCGCGGCTAAAGGGTTAATAGCGCGCGGCGCTGCGATCGGCGCTGCGCGCTATTAGAGGTGGGTCCCGGCTTCACTATGACGCCGGGCCCGCCGTGATATGACCCCATCTCTTCTGAGTATGGAAATACCCGTAAAATATGTAAATAGGTAAAATGCTCTGCGGGCAAACTACAATGCTCAAAAGAGAAGGAGTCACATTTGGCTTTTTGAAAGCAAATTTTGCTGAAATTGTTTTTGGGGGGCATGTCGCATTTAGGAAGTCCCTGTGGTGCCAGAACAGCAAAAAATACTCACATGGCATAATATTTTGGAAACTACACCCCTTAAGGAATGTAACAAGGGGTACAGTGAGCCTTAACTACCCACAGGTGTTTGATGACTTTTTGTTTAAATTGGATGTATAAATGAAAAAACATTTTATTTTTTTACTAAAATGCAGTTTTTATCCTAAATTTTACATTTTTACAAGGGGTAATAGCAGAAAATGACCCCCAAAATTTGTAACCCCATTTCTTCTGAGTATGGAAATACCCCATGTGTGGACATCAAGTGCTCTTCTGGCACACTACAATGCTTAGAAGAGGAGGAGCGCCATTGAGCTTTTGGAAAGCGAATTCGGTTGGAATGGTAGTCAGGGGCCATGTGCGTGTATAAAGCCCCCTGTGGTGCCAGAACAGTGGACCCCCCACAATATACCCCATTTTGGAGACTACATCCCTCACAGAATTTAATAAGGGGTGCAGTGAGTATTTACACCCCACTGGCGTTTGACAGATTTTTGGAACAGTGGTCTGTGAAAATGAAAAATGTAATTTTTCATTTGCACAGCCCACTGTTCCAAAGATCTGTCAGACACCTGTGGGGCGTAAATGCTCACTGTACCCCTTATTACATTACATGAGGGGTGTAGTTTCAAAAATGGGGTCATTGGAAGGGAAGGGTCCATTGTTCTGGCACTATGGAGGCTTTGTAAACACACGTGGCCTTCAATTCCGGACAAATTTTCTCTTCAAAATCCCAATGGCTCCTTCTCTTCTGAGCATTGTAGTGCGCCAGCAGAGCACTTTACATCCACATATGGGGTATGTTCTTACTCAGAAGAAATGGGGTTACAAATTTTGGGGGGCTTTTTTTTTTTTTATATCTTCCCTTTAGGGTAACACCAGCATTTTAGTGAAAATACATTATTTTTTTTCATTTTCCCATCCAACTTTAATGAAAATTCGCCAAACACCTGTGGGGTGTTAAGGCTCAAAATACCCCTTGTCACATTCCGTGAGGCGTGTAGTTTCCAAAATGGGGTCACATGTGGGTATTTAATTTTTTTGCGTTTATGTCAGAACCGCTGTAAAATCAGCCACCCCTGTGCAAATCACCAATTTAGGCCTCAAATGTACATGGTGCGCCCACAGAGCATTTTGCGCCCACATATGGGGTATTTCCGTACTCAAGAGAAATTGCGTTACAAATTTTGGGGGTCTTTTTTTCCTTTTACCGCTTGTGAAAATAAAAAGTATGGGGCAACACCAGCAGGTTAGTGTAAAGATTTTTATTTTTTTACACTAACAGGCTGGTGTAGCCCCCAACTTCTCCTTTTCATAAGGGTTGAAAGGAGAAAAAGCCGCCCTAAATTTGTAGTGCAATTTCTCCCGAGTACGGAAATACCCAATATGTGGCCCTAAACTGTTTCCTTGAAATACGACAGGGCTCTGAAGTGAGAGATCGCCATGCGCATTTGAGGACTAAATTAGGGATTGTATAGGGGTGGACATAGGGGTATTCTACGCCAGTGATTCCCAAACAAGGTGCCTCCAGCTGTTGCTAAACTCCCAGCATGCCTTTACAGTAAGTGGCTGTCCAAAAATGCTGGAAGTTGTTGTTTTGCAACAGCTGGAGGCTCCGTTTTGGAAACACTGTGGTACAATACGTTTTTCATTTTTATTGAGGGGACAGTGTAAGGGGGTGTATATGTAGTGTTTTAGCCTTTATTTTGTGTTAGTCTAGTGTAGTGTTTTCAGGGTACATTCGCACTGGCTTGTTACGGTGAGTTTCACGCTGAGTTTGTGCTGCAGTGAAAAATTACAACTCCCAGCATATACTGACAGACCGTGCATGCTGGGAGTTGTACTTTTGCAACAGCTGGAGGCACACTGGTTGGAAAACCTTCAGTTAGGTTCTGTTACCTAACTCAGTATTTTCCAACCAGTGTGCCTCCAGCTGTTGCAAAACTACAACTCCCAGCATGTACTGATCACCGAAGGGCATGCTGGGAGATGCAACAGCTGGAGTTACGCAACTACAACTCCCAGCATGCCGAGACAGCTGTTTGCAGTTTTGCTACATCTGGAGGGCTACAGTTTATAGATCACTGCACAGTGATCTCCAAACTGTGGCCTTCCAGATGTTGCAAAACTGCAAATCCCAGCATGCCCAGACAGAAAACAGCTGTGTGAGCATGCTAGCAGTTGTAGTTTTGCAAGATCTGGAGGGATACAGTTTAGAGACCACTGTATAGAGGTCTCAAACTGTAGCCCACCAGGTGTTGCAAAACTACATATTTCAGCATGCCCAAACATCTGTCTGAGCATTCTGGGAGTTGTAGTTTTGCAACATCTGGAGGGCTATCGTTTAAAGACCACTGTATAGTGGTCTCAAACTGTAGCCCTCCAGATGTTGCTAGGCAACTTACCGGCTTCCATAGGATCCAGGAAGCCGTCCTCTTCTGCCGCACGACATCGCCGCCCGCCGATCACCGTCGCCCGCTGCCTCCAGAGGGGTAAGTGGATCTTCTGCCGTCGGTCCTCTTTGGTTTCCCCATTCTGCCTCGCCTATTGTGGGTGGGCAGGACAGGGAAAAGAACGTTAACCCCTTCACCCCCGATCTGCTATTGGTCGTCGCTTCTGATGACCAATAGCAGGGATAGGAGGGGTGGCACCCCTGCCACTTCACTCCTATCCCTTCAGGGGGATCGTAGGTATCTTAGACAACCACGAACCCCCTTATATTACTGGTCACCATAGACCCGTATGACCCGGAAAGCCGCAAATCGCAAGTGTGAATACGCTTGCGATTTTCGCCGATTGCCGACATGAGGGGGTCTGATGACGCCCCCTGGGCATTTGTGCGGGGTGCCTGCTGATCGATATCAGCAGGCACCCCGGTCCGGTCCCCGCCCGCCACGCGGCAGGGACCGAAATTCTGACGGGCGCATGGATGCGTCCTGGGTCCTTCAGCTCCAGGGCGTATCCATATGCCCTAGGTCCTTAAGGGGTTAAAATCCTTCTATTTTGAAGACCTATAACTTTTTCATTTTTTCGTATAAGCGGCAGTATGAGCACTCATTTTTTTGCACCATGATCTGTACTTTTTATTGATACCACATTTATGTATATAAAACTTTTATTAATTTTTTTTACATTTTTTTGCATTAAATGTGACAAAACAGCAGCAATTTTGCATGTGTATTAATTATTTTAATTTTTTTTACACTTTATGGGGGTAAAAATGGGAAAAAAGGACATTTTAAATTTTTATTCGGGGAGGGGATTTTTCAAATTTTTTATTTTTACACTATTTATAGTAATCCTTTGATTGCTAATACTGTTCAGTGCTATCGGTCATCTTCTGCTCTGGTCTGCTCAATATCAGACCAGAGCAGAAGACCCGTGGAAGCGGAGGCAGGTCAGAGGACCTCCGTACGCCATTCTGGATGATCGGATCGCCGCGGCAGCAATGCCATCTATAGAACCAGTGAACCATAGGGACAGTATCTGACTCCATGGCCGACATTTATCATTGTCTTTAGACTGTTTTTTGTGTCTACAAAAGGCGCAAGCAGGGTTTATTTGTGCCTTTTTGCGCCTTTTGGTTTACACATTTCTACTGATTTTGAGTTGCAATACACTGATTTAGGCAATACATATGCTATAGAAGGGATTTATGAACTGCACCTTTTTGTGAAAAGGTGCAAAAAAAAGGCACAAAGCCACTGAAAAGTCTCTAAAACTACACCAGCCAAGACTTTGCTCAGCTTTTTGGTGTATGTGAAGAGTGAAATTTCAGAAAATGTGACCTGCACAAAAGTTATCAAATGCTCTGTGACTATTTAATACATTTGGTGCTCCTTCACATACAAAAAAAGGTGTAGAAAAATGCTTCACTTCCACCTACAATGATAAATGCCGGCCCATATGTGTAAACTCTGAGGCTAAGGGGGTCCACGGACAAGCCATGGGTCGTCTGAAGTACAGTGAAGCATTTGAGAAAACACATTGGGGCAGATGAGTTAGGATGATGGAAATTAGGGAAAAGTAAAATAGTAAAAAAACTGTGAAATAGGGTATTGTAATGTATGTATATGTGAATTCAAATAGAGAAAAAAGACATGGTCGCACATCCAGAAATAGTTTTTGAATTTATGCTGAGAAGCAATTAGATCAAAATACAAACAGGTTGTTAGTATACATTTTGATCAAAAAGTACAAGCCCACTCGCCACGTCAAGGCCACCTATTTAGAGTGGGTCCCTAGCATAAAATGGCATAGCACCAGGCAGCGACCACCACCGCTGCAACACCAGTGCCCACAGGGGGAACAACCCACTGGCAGAGCAGCCCCAATGGCACTCAAACCAGTCCCAGGGCCACGCCTCCCCACAGACACGGTAGCAATGGACGCCGCACAGCACCACACCAGTGTGAACAAGGTGTAAAAGCTCACTTACCATGTGCTCCCCGTCAGGCTGGGAGGCTACCAGAAAAGAAAGGGCCCTGAGCAGCTTCCTGCTCATTTATATAGGGTTGGGCTGAGGGGGTGGGGCAGAGTGCAGATCAATCCCCTCCTTTTTTTGTTGTTGCTTTCACTAGGTCTGCACTCTGCCCCACCCCCTCAGCCCAACCCTATATAAAGTAGCAGGTAGGTACACATGGCCCTTTAATTTCTGGCAGCCTCCCAGTCTGACTGGGAGCATATGGTGAGTGAGCTTTTACACCTTGTTCACACTGGTGTGGGGCTGTGCAGTGTCCATTGCTTCCATGGCACCGTGTCTGTGGGGAGGTGTGGCCCAGGGACTGGTTTGAGTAGCATTGGGGCCGCTCTGCCAGTAGTGCCCCCTGTGGGCACTGGTGTTGAGGTGGTCGCCGCCCTGTGCTACGCCATTTTATGCTAGGGACGTTAGTGACCCACTCTAAATAGGTGGCCTTGACGTGGCGAGTGGGCTTGTACCTTTTGATTAAAATGTATACTAACAACCTGTTAGTTTTTGAATTTATGTTGATCAAACATCAAAATACAAAATGTAGTTGTGCGACCATGTCTGTTTCCGCTAATTGATTGTGTATGCATCATAAAAAGACTATTTGACAAAGTCCATCCCCCCACACTACTCTGCTCATTACTTCCCCTCTTCCCATCGTGTAGAGGAACTTCCTGTCCTGGCCACCACCTAGAAGTTTTCCCCAAAAAAAATCTAACACAGAAAGCATACCTTATATGGTATGCCAAAGCTGTACTCCCCTCCCTAGGGTTGAAAATTATCCAAATTGTAATGGCTGTATTATCTGGACGACTGCCTAATAAAGTTAGAAGTATGTTAACACTGACAATGTGTGTCTGTGTGTGATTTACTTACGTGCATGCACTCAATTTGGAAGGGGGCTAGATATTTACTAGGGCACTGATAAAATCCATATCAACAGTATACCCAGAGGAAACCAGATGTGAACAGTCCCTAATACCTGTAATGTTCTGCCTGTGTATAATTGCATGAATATTTGCTAATGCTGTGTATACATACGGTGCATAATGAAAACAAGATTAACACATTTTGAGCTCTTCTTCAATTCTTCATTTAATCCTAGAAAAACCATGAAATCAATTATTTTTAACAGTTACAGCAATATTTTCAAAGCAGAATGTGTGACTCTTTGATGCCTCCTGTGCGCTGTCTTTGGCCTCCCCTGGTGCTTGTTATCATTATATGTGATAGCACAAATTCATTTTCACTAATTTGATTTCAGCATTACAATTCCAGTGTGAATCAAAGCTGCTAAACAGCGTCAAACCACGTGGTGAACATGAATGCTCAGATCGGAAAGAGACCTGAATGAACAGGCAAAATCCAATGTATCTATCTGCATAGGAAAGAGTGTAGGTTATGTAAAAGATGAACAGTAGGCTTACACAGGATAGGAGGAGATATTTCATTTTAAATTTACTGACAAGATAATGTGTATGACAGTAACCTAACTGTCCCCCTGAATGGAAATGTCAACATGTTTCACAAAGGGGCTGTAAAGTTAGTGTAGTTCATAATATAGTGTCAGTACCTGTGAGTGACGGTGGTCTTGCAATTCTTATGTGATTTTCGCCTAAATGTTTTTTAACTATATTTCAAATGTAGAAATGCTGTAGATTTTCCACTGTCAAAAAATAGTCAGCTCTCCAATCCTGCTCATCTAAGTGATGTCAGAAAACCTAACCATTACAGAATGGAATTTAAAAATACAATAAAAACAATTACAATGCATTTATAAAGAGACACTTAACCCCTTAAAGGGGTACTCCGCCCCTAGACATCTTATCCCCTACCCAAAGGATAGGGGATAAGATGTCAGATTGCCGCGGTCCCGCTGCTGGGGACCCCGGGGATTGCTGCTGCAGCACCCCGCTATCATTACTGCACAGAGCGAGATCGCTCTGCACGTAATGACGGGCAATACAGGGGCCGGAGCATCGTTACGTCACGGCTCTGCCCCTCGTGACGTCACGGCCCGCCCCCGTCAATACAAGTCTATGGGAGGGGGCGTGGTCGTCACGCCCCCTACAGTAGACTTGCATTAAGGGGACGGGCCATGACATCACGCTGCTCCGGCCCCTGTATCGCCCGTCATTATTCACAGAGCGAACTCGCTCTGTGCAGTAATGATGGCGGGGTCCCCAGCAGTGGGACCGCGGCAATCTAACATCTTATCCCCTATCCTTTGGATAGGGGATAAGATGCCAGGGGCGGAGTACCCCTTTAAGGACCAGGCACGTATGAGTATGTCCCTGCGCCCTGGGTCTTAAGGACCAGGCACGTACTCATACGTCCTGGCTATTTCCGGTTCCTGCCGCGCACCCGGCAGAAATCGGAAGCGGATGCCTGCTGAAATGCTTCAGCAGGCGTCCAGGGCAAACGCCGAGAGGGGCCATGTCTGCCCCCGATGTCGGCGATCGTCGCAAATCACGAGGGAAATCGCCCCTGCGATCTGCGGCGTTACCGGGCTGATCGGGTCTCTGGGACCCGACCGTCCGGTAATTTTGCATGATCCCGGTTGTCACAGACAGCCAGGACCATGCTGAAGTATAGAAGGAAGGTAGCAAGCCTGCCACCTCCTCCTATCCCCTGCAATTCCTAACTGACCTATCGCAGGGGGGGGGGGGGGTTTACTTCCTCCCGCCCTGCCCGGCCCCTGGAAGTCCGTAGAGAATGGGAAGAAGACCAGAGGATGGGGCGGGGGACGGGGGAGTGCTGGGGCCCGGCCCCAGTACTTACCTCGCCCCTGAAGACCCGAATCCCGGCGGCGGATAACGTCGGCGGTGGCGACAGGTGAGTGGATCTTCGGCGGCATTGCGGGACCTTTGCAGCAGTCCAGACCGCCATAAAGCGATCTGGACTGCTCCATCTGGTCCCCTTACACTACAACTCCTAGCATGCCCAGACAGCCCTTGGCATCTGGGCATGCTGGGAGTTGCAGTTTTGGAGACCACTGTTTGGAGATCACTGTGCCCTTCCAGATGTTGCAGAACTACAATTCCCAGCATGCCTGGACAGTTTTGGCATACTGGGAGTTGTAGTTTTGCAACATCTGGAAGGGCACAGATTGGGAACCACTGTATTAGTGGTCTGCAAACTGTAGTCCACCAGATGTTGCAAAACTACAACTCCAATCATGCTGGGAGTTGTAGTTCGGCAACATCTGGCTCTAAAGATGTTGCCGAACTACTACTTCCAGCATGCCTGAGAATGCTGGGAGTTGTGGTTTTGACAACAACTGAAGGCACACTGGTTGGGAAACATTGTCTGTTTCCTAACTCAGTGTTTCCCAACGCGTGTGCCTCCAGCTGTTGCAAAACTATAAACTACCAGCATGCACTGATAGACCGTGAATGCTGGGAGTTGTAGTTTTGCAACAGCTGCAGGTTCCCCCCCCCCCCCATGAATGTACAGGGTACATTCATATGGGCAGGGGGCTTACAGTGAGCATCAGGCTGCAAGTTTGCGATGCAGCAAATTTTGCGCAGCAGCTCAAACTCGCATCGGGAAACTCGCTGTAATCACCCGCCCGTGTGACCTAAAAACACTACACTACACTAACACAAATTAAAATAAAAGGTAAAAAACACTACATATACACATACCCCTACACAGCACCCCTACCCAGTAAAGATGAAAAACGTCCGGTACGCCACGGTTTACAAAATGGAGCCTCCAGCTGTTGCAAAACAACAACTCCCAGTATTGCCGGACAGCCGTTGACTGTCCAAGCATGCTGGGAGTTTTGCAACAGCTGGAGGCACCCTGTTTGGAAATCAGTGGCGTAGAATACCCCTATGTCCACCCCTATGCAAATCCCTAATTTAGGCCTCAAATGCGCATGGCGCTCTCACTTTGGAGCCCTGTCGTATTTCAAGGCAACAATTTAGGGACACATATGGGGTATCACCGTACTCGGGAGAAATTGCCTAACAAATTTTGGCTGGCTTTTTCTCCTTTCACCCCTTATGAAAAGGGGAAGTTGGGGTCTACATCAGCATGTTAGTGTAAATAAAAAAAAATTTTACACTAACATGCTGGTGTTGCCCTATACTTTTCATTTTGACAAGTGGTAAAAGGGAAAAAAAGACCCCCAAAATTTGTAATGCAATTTCTCCCGACTACGGAGATACCTCATATGTGGGTGCAAAGTGCTCTGGGGGCGCACAACAAGGCCCAGAAGGGAGAGTGCGCCATGTACATTTGAGGTGATTTGCACAGGGGTGGCTGATTGTTACAGCGGTTTTGACAAACGCAAAAAAAAAAAAAAAAACAACACATGTGACCCCATTTCGGAAACTACACCCCTCATGGAATGTAATGAGGGGTGCAGTGAGAATTTACACCCCACCGGTGTCTGACAGATCTTTGGAACAGTGGGCTGTGCAAATTAAAAATTTTGTACAGTCCACTGTTCCAAAGATCTGACAGACACCAGTGGGGGGTAAATGCTCATTGTACCCCTCATTACATTCCGTGAGGGGTGTAGTTTGCAAAATGGTATGCCATGTGGGGGTTATTTTGCTGTTCTGGCACCATAGGGGCTTCCTAAATGCGACATGCCCCCCGAGCAAAATTTGCTCTCCAAAAGCTAAATATGACTCCTTCTCTTCTGAGCATTGTATTTCGCCCGTAGTGCACTTCAGGTCCACTTATGGGGTACCTTCATATGGGGTTACAAATTTTGGGGGGTCTTTTCTGCTATTAACCCTTGCAAAAATGTGACATTTTTTTTTGCTGTTCTGGCGCCATAGGGGCTTCCTAAATGCAACATGCCCCCCAAAAACCATTTCAGAAAAACGTACTCTCCAAAATCCCCTGGTCGCTCCTTCGCTTCTGATCCCTCTACTGCGCCCGCCGAACACTTTACATAGACATATGAGGTATGTGCTTACTCAAGAGAAATTGGGCTACAAATATAAGTATACATTTTCTCCTTTTACCCCTTGTAAAAATAAAAAAATTGGGTCTACAAGAACATGCGAGTGTAAAAAATGAAGATTGCGAATTTTCTCCTTCACTTTGCTGCTATTCCAGTGAAACACCTAAAGGGTTAAAACGCTGACTGAATGTCATTTTGAATACTTTGGGGGGGGGGGGGTGCAGTTTTTATAATGGGGTCATTTGTGGGGAATTTCTAAGATGAACACCCTTCAAATCCACTTCAAACCTGAACTGGTCCCTGAAAAATAGTGAGTTTGAAAATTGTGTGAAAAATTGGAAAATTGCTGCTGAGCTTTGAAGCCCTCTGGTGTCTTCCAAAAGTAAAAACACATCAATTTTATGATGCAAACATAAAGTTGACATATTGTATATGTGAAGTAGGAAAATTGGATATTCCAAATATTTATTTTTTTAAAGCAGAGAGCTTCAAAGTTAGAAAAATGCAAAATTTTCAAATGTTTCATAAAATTTTGGGATTTTTCACCAAGAAATGATGCAAGTTACCACAAAATTTTACCACTATGTTAAAGTAGAATATGTCACGAAAAAACAATCTTGGAATCAGAATGATAACTAAAAGCATTCCAGAGTTATTAATGTTTAAATTGACAGTGGTCAGATCTGCAAAAAATGCTCTGGTCCTAAGGTGTAAAATGGCGTGGTCCTTAAGGGGTTAACTCCTTAAGGACCCGGGGTTTTTCTGTTTTTGCATTTTCGTTTTTTCCACCTTTAAAAAATCATAACTCTTTCAATCTTTCACCTAAAAATCCATATAATGGCTTATTTTTTGCGCCACCAATTCTACTTTGTAATGACGTCAGTCATTTTACCCAAAAATCTACGGCGAAACGGAAAAAAAAAATCAATGTGAGACATAATTGAAAAAAAAAACGCCATTTTGTAACTTTTGGGGGCTTCCGTTTCTGCACAGTACATTTTTCAGTAAAAATTACACCTTCTTTTTAATCTGTAGGTCCATACGATTAAAATGATACCCTACTTATATAGGTTGGATTTTGGCGTACTTCTGGAAAAAATCAAAACTACATGCAGGAAAATGTATACGTTTAAAATTGTCATCTTCTGACCCCTATCATTTTTTTTATTTTTCCATGTATGGGGCGGTATGAGGGCTCATTTTTTGCACCATGATCTGAAGTTTTTAGTGGTACCATTTTTGCATTGATAGGACTTATTGATGATATAAAAAGTGACCAAAAATGCACTATTTTGGACTTTGGAATTTTTGGGCGCGCATGCCATTGACCGTGCGGTTTAATTAAGGATATATTTTTATAATTCGGACATTTCCGCATGTGGCGATACCACATATGTTGATATTTATTTACACTGTTTTTTTTTTATGGGAAAAGGGGGGTGATTCAAACTTTTAATAGGGAAGGGGTTAAATGATCTTTATTCACTTTTTTTTCTCACATTTTTTTTGCAGTGTTTTAGCTCCCATAGGGACCTATAACACTGCACACACTGATCTTTTACATTGATCACTGGTTTCTCATAGGAAACCACTGATCGATGATTCTGCCGCTTGACTGCTCATGCCTGGATCTCAGTTTCTGAGCAGTCATTCGGCGATCAGACAGCGAGGAGGCAGGTAGGGACCCTCCAGCTGTCCTGTAAGCTGTTCGGGATGCCGTGATTTCACCGCGGCTATTCCGAACAGCTCCCTGAGCTAACGGCATGGTTTCACATTCATTTTAGACGCGGCGTTCAACTTTGAACGCTGCGTCTAAAGGGTTAATAGCGCACGGCAGCGCAATCAATGCCGCGCGCTATTAGCCACGGGTCCTGGCCATTGTTAGAGGCCAGGCCCGACCCGCTATGACACGCCGTGGCCCCGTGTTATAGATCGGGAGCAGACTCACGGCGTACAGGTACGCCCTGGGTCCTTAACAGGTTAAAGGGGTACTCCGGTGGAAAACTTTATATATTTTTTTTTTATCAACTGGTCCCAGAAAGTTAAACAGATTTTTAAATTACTTCTATTAAAAAATCTTAATCCTTCCAGTATTTATTAGCTGCTGAATACTACAGAGGAAACTGTCCAGAGTAGGAGAAAATCCCCATAGCAAACATCTGCTGCTCTGGACAGTTCCTAAAATGGACAGTTTTCACCGGAGTACCCCTTTAAATCATTTCTGTCTTTAAACCTACCTGACCTACAGCATTACATTTAAATTATCAATTTGGCCTCTTTCTTTAACAACTTAATCTCCCTAGGTTAATCCTCTCTATGACGGAAAAATGGACTACAATAATGTCACCCACATGAGCGTTCCTGACAGGACTGATCAGGAAAGGACAGCTGATGCCTTATTTCGGTGCTTCCAAAACGTCTTGTACGTACAGCTATCATTTTATCTAAGTAAAATCTTTCACAGACAGATAAATCTGACTGGCAAGATACAAACTGCCAAATCTTAAAACATTATTTACAGCCAAGGTAGACATTTTAAAAGTGTAACGATTTTTACAATATAAACAAACAGTGGGGGTCATATTCAAAACTCTTCACGTGAAAGATTTAGTGTTGTAAATTTTTTTTTCCATGGTCACTACACCTGCACTCACATTTAACCCCTGGACATGTATAATTTTTACAGTTATCTCTTGTACGAGCACTTGTAATTATGGAATATTGTGTGAGATGCTTCCGCCGGAATTTTCCGTGATTCAAAATTTGGTGCCCAAATAGGCAATTATGACACCAAAATTGCTGATCAATATTACAACAAAAAAAAAATTTGCCACCAAAATCGTCAATTTTCAGAAAAAAAAAAAGAGAAAGTTGCACGGAAATGAACGCTCACATATTTTCAAAGAGACATTTGAAAATATGAGAAGAAAAAAAAATTTAAAAAAAGTGTGATTAATATCTCTGGAACAGAAATCCCAGTAGTTTTTGAATATCTCCCCCAGTATCTGCAACAATAACTTCTCATAGGTGATGTTTTTCCCAACCAATCGTGTATAAATAATCTACTGTGCACTCCTGATATTTATTTTGTTACTCTCTTAGTGAGGCTCTATCTTTCTTATATGCTTCCTTAAAAAGTGTATTCCGGCCATAGAAATCTTATCTCCTATCCAAAAGGACCGTCACGACTGTCACACCCCCTCATAGATATGCGTGGAGGGGGCGTGGTGTGATGTCATGTCTCCAGTCCCAGAAACAAAGAGGAGTGCCACACAGAGTGCCAGGCGCTGCACAGAGATCGCAGGGGTCCCAGGGATCAAACATCTAATCCCCTATCCTTTGGATAGGGGATAAGATGTCTATGGCCGGAGTACCCTTTTAAATGCCTTTTTCAATTACTTAGGGGGTTGTGATTCTCAATCCCTTGTTCATACTAAAAATGCCATTTCTTATAGCCAATTTCTAGTAGTGAGAAAAAGTTTGTTGATCTGGGCGATATATAATCCATACTTTTATCAGTAGTAGAGATGAGCGAATTTACAGTAATTTGTCACAAACTTCTCAGCTCAGCGGTTGCTGACTTTAGCCTGCATAAATTAGTTCAGCTTTCAGGTGCTCCGGTGGGCTGGAGACTCTCTCTTAGGACTGTATCCACTGGAGCACCTGAAAAGCTGAACTAATTTATGCAGGCTAAAGTCAGCAACCGCTGAGCCGAGAAGTTTGTGATGAATCCAATGACTGTAACTTCGCTCATCTCTAATCAGTAGTATTAAGATATGTACATATGGGGTCTACTCCAATACAAGTTTTTTGTAAGATGTCTTATCCCTAAAACAACTTCTTTGCTTTCATACACAGGCAGAGTACAATGTGGCAAAAATAGGTGTTCGTTATGCAAATATATAGTAAAAATACAGGAAATAGAATCTTTTGCCTTGCCACTAAACAATTCGATAGGCACATATATATCTTGTACCTTCTCACTGCAATCTTGGCTCCTACTGTAACTTTTAAGGCATTTTCCCCAACCAGTGGGCCTCCAGATGTTGCACAATTACGATGTCAGTCTGGGCATGCTGAGAGTTGTAGTCTTGCAACATCTTGAAGCCCACTGGTTCAGGAACACTGACTTACTGAATGATTAGAGAAGCTAGTGTCTACCTCCGCACCACCTATTGAGTCAGATAACTGGTGTATTGACAAGATGTAGCAGCCAGCAGGTGTCTGGCATGGTGCCGCCGCGGGTGGGCTCATAGGTCAGGTAAGATTGTGGCGAGGCAGTCCTCACCAGTTACTGTCGGCGAACGTCAATGTTGGCATGCTGGCGTCTTCTCCGTGCTTAAGTGGGGAACGTCTGCTCCCATAAACCGCCGCTGTCTTATAGCAGCGTTAGCATAAATTTTTCACTAATGCTACCGCTGGTTTAAGACAGCAGCAGCCTGGGACCCGGGGCTATTGGTGCCTCACCCAAGGCTATAACACAGGAGAGATAGAGAGCACAGAGGAGTGCTATCAAGACAGGAGAGAGCACAGAGGAGTGCTATCAAGACAGGAGAGAGCACAGAGGAGTGCTATCAAGACAGGAGAGAGCACAGAAGAGTGCTATCAGACAGAAGTGAGCACAGAGGAGTGCTATCAGACAGGAGTGAGCACAGAGGAGTGCTATCAGACAGGAGAGAGCACAGAGGAGTACTATCAGACATGAGAGAGCACAGAGGAGTACTATCAGACAGGAAAGAGCACAGTGGAGTGCTAGCCCACCCTCACTTACTGGACTTTGTCCATGCCTGTGCTTCAGCTTGGACAAAGACATTATTTTATAAGCCATGATTTCTATAAAAAGGAAATACAATTTTCTTATGAAGTATATCAGAAAGGTTAAGATGTACAACATTTAAAACTTTTTGAATCTGACAATGCCCATTTAAGTTTTTTTTTAATGAATGTATTGTACTTACTTTTACTTTGTATTTAAATTATATTTTGTAAAAGGTGTTGTTTTCTGACATCATTTAGATCCAATCTCCCCGAGGAAGCATGCAGGTTTTACGCGAAACTGCTGTCACCTGCACACTGGTCTGTTATACGAGATCATTGCACTTGTTTGCACTGTAGTGAAATAAAGTCAATGTAATGAAGCCTTAACAGTGGTGCTTGTTGCATCTCTTTATTGGAATTTTATTTATAATTATGTCGTTGGTTATTGCTATACAGCATGAAATACAGTGGTCCCTCAAATTACAATATTAATTGGTTCCAGGATGACCATTGTATGTTGGAACCATTGTATGTTGAGACTAGAGATGAGCGAACTTACAGTAAATTTGATTCGTCACGAACTTCTCGGCTCGGCAGTTGATGACTTATCCTGCATAAATTAGTTCAGCTTTCAGGTGCTCCCGTGGGCTGGAAAAGGTGGATACAGTCCTAGGAGACTCTTTCCTATGACTGTATCCACCTCTTCCTGCCCACTGGAGCACCTGAAAGCTGAACTAATTTATGCAGGATAAGTCATCAACTGCCGAGCCGAGAAGTTCGTGACAAATCGAATTTACTGTAAGTTCACTCATCTCTAGTTGAGACCATAACTCTAATAATCTAATATCTAATACAGATAAAGCAAGTCCTTACATATAAAAGCAAGAAAGATGTGCTGGGAGCTGTAAATCACTGTCTATGTAGAGGACAGGAGCTTCTTCAGGGTCCTGTACAGTACACACAAGGGAGGAAATGTATTATTTGTCTATTGTAGACACAGTTCTACCCCTTTACACTTCTTGTCTATTGTACACTCTTGCTCAGAATTTACTAAGGCTGTACACTCCTTTGATAAATGTTGTGCAAATATAGAAACGCGCCCCCCCCCCTCACTCTACCGTACACTCCTTCTCTACCTCACAGGAAAAGTGGACGTAGGATTTTGTTCTATTGCTTTGAGGCCAGGATTCCATTGAAGTTTTTTGTCCATCAGCAAAAACGCAAGAAAAAAAAAACTGTCCCAGCTTTTTCCTGCGTTGTCAGTTTCTCTTGCATTTTTTTTCTTGTGTTTTTGCTCGTGTGTGGAAACAAAAATGTACTAAACTTTTAGTTTTTTTCTTTCCTCGAAATTTAGATACGTGAATGCGGAGGACTGTGTCAGATTTTGTGGATTGCGTCGATGAACAGCGTTTTAATAAAAAAATTTCAATAAAAGGGTTAACTAGGGCTGTGGGGGGGGGGGAGTGTTTTTTTTAAATAAAATTTTTTTTTTCAATGTGTTGTGTTTTTTATAATTGAATTTTCAGGCTTAGTAGTGGAAGGAGTCCTGTAGACAGAATCTATTACTAGGCCAGGGATTAGCGTTAGACCCCAAATCAGCTAGCGCTAACCCCCCAATTATTACCCCGGTACCCACACCACCACAGGGTTTCCGGGAAGAACCGGTACCAACAGGCCCAGAGCATAAAAAATGGCGCTCCTGGGCCTAAGCTATAACAGGCTGGCGTTATTTAGGCTGGGGAGGGCCAGTAACAATGGTCCTTGCTCACCCTCTTAACGTCAGGCTGTTGCTGCTTGGTATCTGGCTGATATAAATAAAAATAAAAAAAATGTGTGTGGTTCCTTCATTTTTTTTTCAGTATTTAAAAAAAAAAAACAAAAACAAAAAAAAAAAACATAGGGTTCCCCCTATTTTCAGTATCAGCCAGATACCAACCAAGCAGCAAAAGCCTGATGTTACCAGGGTACGCAAGGGCCATTGTTACTGGCCCTCCCAGCCTAACTAACGCCAGTCTTTTAGCGCCTAGGCCCAGGTATCTGCTCTTCCAAGCAGCCCTGTGGTGGTGGGTACCGGGGTAATAATTAGAGGTTAGCGTAAGCTGATTTTGGGGCTAAGCCCCAGCTTAGTAGTGGAATCTGTTACATAGACGGAATCCATTACTAACCCTGGAAATTCAATTACAAAAAACACGACACATTGAACATTTTTTATTTAAAAACAACACTCCCGCACAGCCCTCGTTAACCATTTTATTGAAATAAAAAAAACGCTGGTCATCATTGCAATCCACCGAATCTGACTTTTTCTTCTCATTTCAGATACCTGAATGCGGAGGCCTAAGTAAAAAAAAAAAAAATGTGGGTTAGTACATTTTTTTGCGCTCTCCCCTGGGAAGAGCGCACATAATGCAGTATGTTCCTAAACAGGGAGCCTCCAATTGTTGCTAAACTGCAACTCCCATCATGGGGGCTGTAGTTAAGCAACAGCTGGAGTCTCCCTGTTTGGGAAAACACTGCCAGAAAGGCTCTGTTCCCATTATGGAAAACGCATAATGTGAACAGAGATCTGTCCCTCTGCCCTTCTACTACTACTTCAACTACTACTCCTATCATGGGACCGAGCCTGTCCTATGATGGAGTAGTTGTAGTACCGCAGCGCTGCTGAGGGATGGCACTTGCACATCCCTCGGCTGCAGGACTTCTAGAACTACAACTCCCATCATGAACAGACTTTGCCCATGATGGGAGTTGTAGTCCAGGGGCTGAGATGCAGATCGCACCGGGTTATTCTGCAGAGACGCGCTGCGATCCGCATTTATTAACTGTAAAAGCCGGCGGTACATGCGTCTACACTGCGCACCCCGCTGGCTTCTATATATAGAGGTCATTCATAATCCCCGCCGCTGGGAGAGGGGAGCTCTGATTGGTCAATTGCTATTCACCAATCAGTTCCGGCGACGGGGATTATGACAATGTATATAGAAGCCGACTGGCAGCGCAGTGGAGATGCATGTACCGCTGGTTTGTATAGTTAATAAATGCGGATTGCAGCAGATCTCCAGAGAATGATCTGCTGCGAACCGCATTTAAAAATAAGAAGCCGGCGGTACATGCGTCTGTACTGCGCTGCCCGCCGGCTTCTATATACAGGTGTCATAATTCATAATCGCCGCTAAACACAGGAGCTCTGATTGGTGAATAGCTACTGACCAATCAGAGCTCCCGGCAGCAGGGATTATGCATTCTGACATTGTTCAAGACCGTTTTCTTCACTACCATCGGGGTGTGCAGTGTAAACGCATGCACCGCCGGCTTTTACTGTTAATAAATGTGGATCGCAGCGGTTCTCTGCAGAATGACCCCGTGAGATCTGCACCTGAGCCCCTGGACTACAACTCCCATCATGTACAGAGTCTGTCCATGATGGTAGTATTCCTTAAAGTCCCTCAGCCAGGGGATGTGCCAGTGCCATCCCCCAGCAGCGCCGCGGTACTATAATTACTCCCATCATGGGACAGACTGTCCCATGATGGGAGTAGTAGTCCAAGGGCATATCGCAGCAGATCATTCTCTGGAGATCCGCTGCGATCCGCATTTATTAACTATACAAGCCAGCGGTACATGCCTCTACACTGCACTGCCCGCGGGCTCATATACAGTTCTTATCATTCATAATCCCCGCCGGGAGTACTGATTGGTTAATAGCTATTAACCAATCAGCGGGGATTATGAATTATGACAGTGTTTATAGGAGCCGGCGGCAGCGCAGTGGAGCCGCATGTTCCGGCGGCTTTTACAGTTAATAAATGCGGATCGCAGCGGGTCTCTGCAGAATGACCCGGTGCGCTCTGCACTTCAGCCCCTGGACTGCAACTCCCATCATGGTCAGAGTCTGTCCATGATGGGAGTAGCAGTCCTTACTGTGCCAAAATAGACAGACACTTTGGTACGTGTCCTCCGAGGTGGTATATTTGCGCAAGAAAATGCACAAACGCAGTTAGTAAATTTGATTCTACAATAGAAAATCCTCTACGGTAAACTTAACCGTAGACAAGGCGATGAAGAATTCTATAAAAATTTTCAGAAAAAAAAAAACGCAAACACACTTGCGCATATTTTTGCCCCAAAAATAGACACAAAACAGCTCTATATACAATGATAAATTCCCCCCAAGGTCCTAAAAAGGTAATGGAGCCGCCCTTATCTGGTGAGCAGCTAACCCCGACACAGGTAAATAGCAGTACAGAACATGTAATATTGGAGGGGGTGCTACCACACAGCCAGTCAGTACATGCACTTCAGTAAAAACAGGGTTTTTTACCAGAGCATGCCCATTTTGATTGGTTGGTTCTTCCAGCCATTGACATGTTTCACAGATCTGGACTGTCTGTAGCATTGTATGTTGAGTCTGGTTTCAAGTTACAATAGTCCAGAAAAGACCATTGTATGTTGAAGCCATTGTAAGTTGAGGGCTCACTATACCGTATACTGTACTGCCCCTTCATATCCTTATTATACTGTTCAGTGAATCAGCACACCAAATTTATTGCCATATTTGTTTTATAATTTTTCAGGATACTGACCAATGCTGATTCATAAATCAGGAAAAAATAAAAAAGCGTATCTAGTGTAGTATTGCTGCAAGCAGTTGCCCCTAGCAACAGTGGTCCTGCTTACAGCCACACAATAATAAATCTCCCCCCATAACTATTATTTTTCCACTCACAAAGTTGTATTAGGGCTTATTTTTTGTGGGACAAGTTATACATTATATGATAAAATAATAAAGTACAAGAGGCAGAAAAAAAAAATGTATATGTAGGGCAAAATGTAAAATTATATGGAATTGTGTAATTTTGTGGGGCAACACATTTTTTGGAGCATTCCCAATACGGTAAATCTGACATGCTAACTTTGTGCTATAGATCAGTACAATTTTAATGATACCAATATTTAGTTTTTTTTTACCATAAAAGAAAATATCCAACTTGGGGGGAAAAAATAAAATTTGTTCTTTGCCATGTTCTGACCCTATAACCTAATTTTTCACCTATGAAGCTGTGTTAATAATTATTTGCGCCATAAGCTGTAGTGTTTAAGGGTACCACTTTTGCGTAGGTGAATTTTTTTATTAAATTTTTTTCTGTGACTCAATGTGACCAAAAGTTAGCAATTTGTGTGTTTTTTTTTGCATTTATGCCATTCACCGTACTCCCTTTGTGCATTTTTTTTTTACATTTTTAGGTCCCCTAGGGGCCCCATTATAAGTGCTCATTAGATGTCTTACAGAGATGAATGTAATGTTATTTTATTGCATTCTCTGTTATTGGCACTTGATTGCTAAAGGGTGCTTAAGGCAGCCTTAAAAGGGGTACTCTGCTCCTAGACATCATATCCCCTATCTAAAGGATAGGGCATAAGATGTCTGATCATGGGGGTCCCGCCACTGGGACCCCCCCGCGATTGCCGTGCAAGCACCCGGCATGCTAAACAGTATGATGCGGGACATGTAACGTCACACCACAGCCCCTCCATTCATGTCTGGAGGATGGCCAAGTTCCCATTCTTCAACAGCAACCCATCAACACCCAGTGATTACATTGTGGAAGTGATAATGGGTCCCCTAGACAGCAGGGCTTTCTGGCATTTGATGAGTAAATGCTAAGATCGCTATTGATCGTCATACTCTATAAATGATGAAGTGCTGTGGACATCAAAGCCAGCTCTGATGTCTCATTACTGGCAGATGCCAGCTGCTGATAGCAGTGGGCATCTACCCGTTATGCTACAAACCGACTCGCAAGCCTGCGCCACATTCTATTCACCCCCCCCCCCCATGACTTAAATGTATATCATTGGTTGGGAAGGGGTTAATAGCTAAACTATGTATTGCTAGATTAATGATTACTAAAATGTGGTTATTTAATTGAGTCCTGAAGAGGGATGAATGGAAAAATTAATTAATTAAAAATCCTGTATGAATGGTTACTAGTGAAATCCAAAGGAAAATGGAGTAAAGGGATTTGATAAGGGCTGGAGTAAATGGAATTAATAATAGGTAGAATTTACAATACTTTCATAAATTTCTAATATTTTTATGTTAATCCTTTTCTCTTCCCCAGAGTAATAGTGTCACGATCACACCCTATCGGTCCAGCTAAGACGCTAGAGAGAGTGTGATGGTGCAAGGGTTAAGGCCACTAGACCTCTGGGTATCCACTACTAGTCCCAGCAAGTCACCAAATTAACCCTGAGATAAACGTGTTTCCACCAGAGCTGCCTTCAGAAAGGTGAGCTCATATATTTAGAGATCAAAGACCAGAGCTGATTAATTAAACATTTCATCTGATAAAACGTATCACAGTGCTATATATATATAAAAATATAGAAACAAATGTCATACAGTTACAAAAATATATAAAAGAGTTTAGCAAGGCAAGTTCAGAAAACAAAAGATGAAGTTCTTACAGCATGATGATATAGCAGTCCAGGAGAGTGCCGTTCTTAGGATGGTCTTGTCAGCTTGTGGCACAGCCTTGAACACCCAACTTTGAGTCTAGCATTGTTTTTTTTATATCATATCTGCTTTCTTGGGAGGGAGACTCCATTCCCCCCTCCCCTCTGATCCCACTGGGGGGGGGGGGGGCAACTCTGTTCCTGGCCCTCTTATCTGGTTGATTATATGATAGGACCAGAGTGCCCTTGCATCCTGCTGCTTCAAAAGAGCCTCTGACTTCAAAGGAGATACAAACAAACAGCCAGACCCCCAATAAAATGCAATACACAAAAGGATACACCATCTGAATGACCTCTCACCCATGTCTTGGATAATCCATCAAACACAGTTATAATTTATAATACACCTATAGGATTTTAATAATCAGGCCTTGGGCCTGACACCTCCCCCTTAAGATGGGGACAGAGAGATCTTGCCTTGCCAGGCTGATAGATCTGTCTCCATTAACCGTCTATTTCTTTTCTTGACACCACAGGCCCTGCATTCCCAGGCAAAGATGGCACTGAAGGGGCCTAGTACCTGATTAACCCTTTAACGTCGCAGGACGTATATTTACGTCCTGCGCCAGCTCCCGCGATATGAAGTGGGGTCGCGCTGCGACCGCGCATCACATCGCGTCGGTCCCAGCGCTCATCAACGGCCGGGACCCGTGGCTAATACCACACATCACCGATCGCGGCGATGTGTGGTATTAACCCTTTAGAAGCGGCTAGCTAAAGTGAAAGTATCCCGGCTAGTCAGTCGGGCTGTTCGGGACCGCTGCGGTGAAATCGTGGCGTCCCGAACAGCTTGCAGGACACCGGGAGGGCCCTTAACTGCCTCATCGGTGTCCGATCGACGAATGACTGCTATGAGACCTATAACACTGCAAAAAAAAAGTTTAAAAAAAGTGTTAATAAAGGTCATTTAACCCCTTCCCTAATAAAAGTTTGAATCACCCCCCTTTTCCCATAAAAAAATAAAACAGTGTAAATAAAAATAAAAATATGTGGTATCGCCGCGTGCGTAAATGTCCGAACTATAAAAATATATTGTTAATTAAACCGCACAGTCAATGGCTTACGCGCAAAAAAATTCCAAAGTCCAAAAAAGCGTATTTTGGTCACTTTTTATACCATTAAAAAATGAATAAAAAGTGATCAAAAAGTTCGATCAAAACAAAAATCATACCAATGAAAACTTTAGATCACGGCGCAAAAAATTAGCCCTCATACCGCCCTGTACGTGGAAAAATAAAAAGGTTATAGGGGTCAGAATATTACATTTTTAAACATATACATTTTCCTGCATGTAGTTATGATTTTTTCCAGAAGTACGACAAAATAAAACCTATATAAGTAGGGTATCATTTTAACCGTATGGACCTACAGAATAATGATAATGTGTCATTTTTTACCGAAATATGCACTGCGTAGAAACGGAAGCCCCCAAAATTTGCAAAATGGCGTTTTTTCTTCGATTTTGTAGCACAATGATTTTTATTTCCGTTTCGTCGTGAATTTTTGGGTAAAATGACTGATGTCATTGCAAAGTAGAATTGGTGATGCAAAAAATAAGCCATAATATGGATTTTTAGGTGGAAAATTTAAAGGGTTATGATTTTTAAAAGGTAAGGAGGAAAAAACGAAAGTGCAAAAACGGAAAAACCCTGAGTCCTTAAGGGGTTAAGTTGCCTCCTCCTTTCATCCGAGAGCTGTGGATTGATCTCCACATCCTGAAGAGATCCCTGGCTCTTAGCTTCCTCCACTAGGTCTAGTAGGGGATCACTACCCAGCCCTCCCTCTGGTGCACTACATACACTGAGTACCACCTTCTCAGGGTCATAGTATGCCATATCAATGTGGTACTGTCTCTGCCTCTGACCGTTCTCACCAAGGGCAACTACATATGTGGTGGGTTCTAGGCGCTGCAGAATGGGGAAGGGACCCTCCCAGGCGGCCTGCAACTTATTCTGCCTGATGGGGTTCAGAACCATTACCTTCTGTCCCACTTCATAGACCCGGTCCCTTGCATTGCAATCATACCAGTACTTCTGCCTGGACTGTGCTGCTATGAGGTTGTCCTGTACCAGCCCAGTCAGTGCCTGCATCCTGTCCCTGAATCTCAGAACATACTCCACCACAGAAGTCTCAGGGGCATGTAGCCCCCCTTCCCATTCTTCCCTAACTAAATCTTGGGGTCCCCGCACTTTGTAACCATACAATAACTCAAAGGGCGAGAAACCTGTAGACTCTTGGGGTACCTCCCTGTAAGCACATGACAGATGGAGTAAATACTTTTCCCAGTCTCTGCCCTCCGATTCTACAAATGTTTTTAGCATTTGTTTCAAGGTGCCATTGTTACCGGACACTCTGTCCAACCAATGTAGAGGGTTGTGATCAGTTATGACAGTAAAATCCCTGCCATACAGGTATGGCTGTAATTTTTGCAGAGCCCAGACCACAGCTAGACATTCCTTCTCCATGACCGCATAGGCCACTCCCAAATGTCCTGCCAGGGGGGTCTCATGGGCCAACCTCAGCAGCTCTTTCCTGTACTGCCTAGTAACCACTAACGGCCTTTCTCCCTCCTGGGCCCCTAGCATGCCTTTGGAAAGAGACTCCCAGT
This sequence comes from Hyla sarda, assembly GCF_029499605.1. NCBI lineage: Eukaryota > Metazoa > Chordata > Amphibia > Anura > Hylidae > Hyla > Hyla sarda. The sequence continues at coordinate 360,367,814 of NC_079189.1, forward strand.
ACAAGATATCATTTTCCCAATATACCAGATGCCCATCTGTGTCAACACCTGCATGTTCAGCACGTTGTCTCAGCCCTTCAAGGGAAGGGTCACTGCGCAGAGCTTCCTGGAAATGCTAATTTCCCTCCCCCTATCTCGTGGTATCAGGGAGCACATTTCCCCCAGGTGAACTAGCATCTCCACCTTCCTCTGCTGGGGTTTGCAAGTCACACAGCTTGCCCCTTGCATCACCATCCCCCCTTCCTGTTAAAGCTGCAGCCCTGGCATGCTGCTGACGCGTTACCACTGCCACCATTGGTATGCCTCCCTGGGGTTTACCTTCCTCCCCCTCAGTTCCAAACATAATACATGCATCATACACAGGGCTATCACTCCTTCCCTCCTCCTCCTTAGGCTCACAGGATTGGGACATATCATTCACTGCTTGTCCCTCATCCTTATATGTCACCAGGGGCACACCAACCCCTCCCCCTAGCCCATCTCCACTAGGTTTTGGCATTGGCAATGCATTGTCACCACATTTTACAATACACCCCATTCCACTTTTGGAAAACATTACTGGTTCAGTCACAGGTAAACAATTATCAATCCCCTGCACCGCCTCCCAGTTACGACATTTTGCAGTGTCTCCCAAAGTCTCGCACAGTACCTCAGAATGAACAGGGCTCTCTCCTAGCCCATCCGGTGTGCAGGTAGTGTCCTCTGGAGCAGAATGACATAGCACCCGACCCAAATCATTCCCCAGCAGAACATTAACAGGGATGTCCTCAGAGACCCCCCACCTCCCGCAAACCTTGGCCTGTACCCCAATCCAGGTACACACGGGCCATGGGCACAGCAGGCCGCACACCTCCAATTCCTTTTAAAGCCATGATTCTTCCAGGGATGATGTCCTCTGTATCAACCACTTCAGGCCGCACCAAGGTAAAGGAGGCTCCAGAATCTCGCAAACCCACTGTCACCCTGTCACTCACAGTTACACTCTTCAGGTTATCTTCTCTTTTCTCCACCGCTCCGGACACCAGAAGAACGGCCGTGTGTCCTCCAGCTACTGGTGGAGAATTCTTTTTGTTGAGGCAAGTGGCACTCAGGTGCCCAATATTGTTGCATCTGTAACATCGGCGGGTGTCCCCCTGACCCAATGTGGCTCCTGTTGCTTTTGGGAATGATGGCAAGAATTTCCCGGCTGACCTGGTGGTGCTTTGTGGTTGTGTGGCTCCCCTCCAGGTACTTGCTCCAGCTTGTGCAGATCCACGCTTTGCCGCTGGCGCCCGGTTGTTGGCAAAGTCATCTCCTAGTTCTGCTGCTTCCATGGCTGTCTTGGGCTTGGTCCAAAATCCACTCTCTGGCTTCAAAGCTCTGTGTTTGGAGAAACTGATCGAGGACCATCAAGTCCTCCAGAGCCTCATAGGTAGTGACTTGTAGGCCCCCAGTCCATTGCCTGAATGCAGTCCTTAGCTGACCTGCATATGCAGCTTTCTGTGGCGCTTTGTTGCAAAGTCCTAAATCTTTTCCGATAAGCCTCTGGAGTCAGAATAAAACTTTTTAGCAGAGCTGATCTTATTGCCTCGTAGTCCTGGTCACTTTCAGAGGGAAGCAAAGCAAGCACATCCAGAGCTTTCCCTCGCAGCCTTGGGGTTATATATCGTCCCCACTGTTCCTTAGGTAGATGGAACTGCCGGCAAACCTTTTCAAATCCCCTCAGGAACACATCCAGATAACCATCTTTCTCCAACATGGGAAAATGTTCTAAGCGGCGTTTGTGGTCTCCTTGATCCTGCACATCACTCCGTGCGGATGAAGCATCCCCTCTCAGCTTCAGAACCTCCAGTTCATGCCTCCGCTGGGCCTCTCTCTCTCAGCAGTTTGGTACTGGAGAAGCAGTTGGAGTTTCATATTGGCATCCACATTCCCAAGGTGTTGTAAGGCAGTCCGCATGTAAGAGTCCAAGGCCTCATGTGGAGTACTGTCCTGATGGGGAGTAATGTTGTATTCCCCAGGAGATATCAGTCCTTGGATGGCAGTTCCAGCTGTAGGACTTTGTCTTATGTCACTCAGCTCTTCTGCACGGGCATCATACTCCACAAGATCAGCAATAAGTTGTTCCTTGTTCTTTCCTGCAGTAGGGATGTCCTTTTCTTGGCACATTAGCTCCAGTGCAGGCTTGAACTGCTTGCGATATGCCTCCATATTTCCGAGATGAGACAGAGGAGGTAAAACAGGAGATGGGGAGGACAGAACTGTCTTGCACTCTTTTTGTATGTCTTTTAAACCAGCACTGAGCAGCTCTGTCTTTGGAATTTACACACAAGAACATGTATGCAATTTCTTTTTAGTGCTAAGATTTCCTTACAGGTAAAATCCAGCAAGCACTAAAAATCTCTAAATATATCCAGACGCTGCCACCAGTTGTCACGATCACACCCTATCGGTCCAGCCAAGACGCTAGAGAGTGTGATGGTGCAAAGGTTAAAGCCGCCAGACCTCTGGGTATCTACTACTAGTCCCAGCAAGTCACCAAATTAACCCTGAGATAAACGTGTTTCCACCAGAGCTGCCTTAAGAAAGGTGAGCTCATATATTTAAAGATCAAAGACCAGAGCTGATTGATAACTTTTATCAGATTAAATGTTTAATTACAGTGCTATATATATATATATATATATATATACAGAAACAAATGACATACAGTTACAAAAATATATAAAAAAAAGAGTTTAGCAAGGCAAGCTCAGAAAACAAAAGATGAAGTTCTTACAGCATGATGATATAGCAGTCCAGGAGAGTGCTGTTCTTAGGATGGTCTTGTCAGCTTGTGGCACAGCCTTGAACACCCAACTTTGAGTCTAGCATTGTTTTTTTTTTTATATATATATCATATCTGCTTTCTTGGGAGGGAGACTCTATTCCCCCCTCCCCTCTGATCCCACCAGGGGCGGGGCAGTCTCTGGTCCCATCATATAATCAACAAGATAAGAGGGCCAGGAACAGAGTGCCCTTACATCCTGCTGCTTCAAAAGAGCCTCTGACTTCAAAGGAGATACAAACAAACAGCCAGACCCCCAATAAAATGCCATGTCTTGGATAACCTATCACACAGTTATAATTTATAATACACCTATAGGATTTTAATAATCAGGCCTTGGGCCTGACAAATCGGGTTGAGGTTAGGTTAGAACAATTAACCCCTTCCCGACCTATGACATACCTGTTCGTCATGGGTGGCAAGGTGTTCCCGACCCATGACATACAGGTACGTCATGGACATTACTGCCGCTACTCGCGGCACCCCGCAGCGCCTGGAAAGATGGTGGCTATCACTGATAGCCAGCCATCTTACCGTGCGACCACGGGGGGTTTCGTCCCCCACCCCCCCCAGCGATCGCTGCTATCAGCTGGTCAAATCTGACTAGCTGATAGCAGCGTTTCGCTATCAGAATACTTAGCAGCGCGGTGTGTGAGTCCCGATCACGGGGATCGGGACACACACCGCTCTGCTAAGTGTCCCTGTCCCGTCCCCCGGCGTCACTTACCCGTCGGAGCGGTGTCCCGAGCGGTCCCGGCGTCCTCCATGCGGTCCCGGCGTCCTCCGTGCGGTCCCGGCTGCGCTGCGTCCCGGAGGTGAGTTTCCGGCAGCAGTGCAGCATCTTCATTGGCAGCAGTGAGATCGCCGTAAAGCGATCTCACTGCTGCCTCTGAGAGTTTCAAAACTGCAACTCCCAGCATGCCCAGACAGCCTTTGGCTTTCTGGGCATGCTGGGAGTTGTAGTTTTGCAACATCTGGAGGTCCACAGTTTGGAGACCACTGTATAATGGTCTCCAATCTGTGCTCTTCCAGATGTTGCAAAACTACAAATCTCAGCATGCTCAGTCTGTCCAGGCATGCTGGGAGTTGTAGTTCTCTAACATCTGGAAGAGCACAGATTGGAGACCATTATACAGTGGTCTCCAAACTGTGGACCTCCAGATGTTGCAAAACTACAACTCCTAGCATGCCCAGACTGCCCAGGCATGCTGGAAGTTGTAGTTCGGCAACATCTGATCCTTCAGATATTGCCGAACTACAACTTCCAGCATGCCTTGGCAGTCTGGGCATGCTGGGAGTTGGAGTTTTGCAACAACTGGAGGCACACTAGTTGGGAAACATTGTCCGTTTCCTACCTCAGTGCCTCCAGCTGTTGCAATTGTTGCAAAACTATAACTCCCAGCATGCACTGACAGACCATGCATGCTGGGAGTTGTAGTTTTGCAACAGCTGGAGGCACACTGGTTTGGAAACACTAAGTTTGGTTGCAAAACACTTGAAAGTTTATTACTTAACTTAGTGTTTCCAAACCAGTGTTCCTCCAGCTGTTGCAAAACTACAACTCCCAGCATGCACGGACAGCCAAAGGGCATGCTCGGAGTTTGCAACAGCTGGATGTTTGCCCCCTCCCCCCAATGTGAATGTACAGGGTACACTCACATGAGCGGAGGTTTACAGTGAGTGCTGCAAGTTTGAGATGGCGCAAATTTTGCGCTGCAGCTCAAACTTCCAGCGGCAAACTTGCTGTGAACCTCTGCCCATGTGACTGTACCCTAAAAACACTACACTACACTGACACTAACCTAAAATAAAAAGTAAAAAACACTACATATACACATACCCCTACACAGCCCCAGTGGCGTTGCTAGGGTTGGTGTCACCCGGTGCGGTAGAAAATGGTGTCACCCCATACCTCCCCCCCCCCCCCGAGTAAGTTTTTAGCCTGTTGTGACAGACACCACTGTTGTAGCGCATTGTGAGAAATTCCAGTATAATAATCAGATATACCAGTTGCCTCAGAATGGGAAAGTGTTAAAGAAGTTTTCACCATTTAAATATACAGCTCCCAGAATTACTTAAAGGGGTACTCCACTGGAAAATATTTACTTTTATATCAACTGGTGCCAGAAAGTTAAACAGATTTTTAAATTACTTCTATTTAAAATCTTAATCCTTACAGTACTTATAAGCTGTTGTATTCTCCACAGGAAGTTGTGTAGTTCTTTCCAGTCTGTCCACAGTGCTCTGTCTGTCCATGTTAGGAACTGTCCAGAGCAGGAGAGGTTTGCAATGGGGATTTGCTCCTACTATGGACAGTTCTTGACATGGACAGAGGTGTCAGCACAGAGCACTGTGGTCAGACAGAAAATAAATTAAAAAAGAAAAGAACTTCCTGTGAATCACGTATACAGCAGCTAATAAGTACTGGAAGGATTAAGATTTTTAAGTAGAAGTAATTTATAAATCTGTTTAACTTTGTAGCACCAGTTGATTAAAAAACATTTTTTCCAGTAGAGTACCCCTTTATGCAGTGGTGAGGTTATGCTGGGAGTTGTAGTTTCACTCATCATAACTGTAGAACTGACAAGTGACTCCAGCTCTGATAGGACATAGTGAGGAGAATGTACAACGATATCAGTGACTACAGGTGACGTCTTCTCTATAGTCTTCCCTTATCTAATTCAGATGGTACATACCGCCTGGTCCAGCTAAAACTTCTCTCTGCAGAATGTGACGCCCAGACGTCTCCTCACTATGTCAGCGCATTCTCATCCTCTATATGAAAATAATAATTATTATAAACCTGCCAGACACTGTATCCTCTAAATATAATACTACTATACACTATACTCTTTGATTATAAACCTTCCATACACCGTACCCACTGAATATAATACTACCACACACTGTACATTCTAAATATAATACCAACATATACTGTACCCTCTGAATATAAATCTGCCACATACTGTACCCCTGAATATAATACCGCCACACACTGTACCCACTGAATATAATACTACCACATACTGTACATTCTGAATATAATACCATCACATACTGTACACTCTGAATATAAATCTGCCACATACTGTACCCTCTGAATATAATACTATCACATACTGTACCCTCTGAATATAAATCTGCCACATACTGTACCCTCTGAATATAAATCTGGTGGTGTTGCTAGTTGATGATGGGGGTGCTAGTACTGGGGAGGTGTTGCTGGAGGATGATGAGGGTGCTACTGGCCATCCCCCCTGGCAGTATCACCCCCATCGTCCATCGGCAGGATCATCCTCCTGGCAGGAGCACCCCCATCATCCACCATCAGGATCTGCTGATGGAGGTGCTGCTGCTGGGGGGGGGTTGCTGGTGGATGATGAGGGTGCTACTGCCAGGGGGGGGGGGAGCATTAGGTAGGCAGCAGTTCCCCCACTTAAGGTAGGTAGCAGTTCCCCCACATTAGGTAGGTAGCAGTTCTCCACATTAGGTAGGTAGCAGTTCCCCCACATTAGGTAGGTAGCAGTTTCCCCACATTAGGTAGCATAGATTCCCCACATTTGGTACCAGTTACCCCACATTAGGTAGTAATTTCCCCACATTAAGTAGCACAGATTCCACACATTAGGTAGCACAAATTCCACACATTAGGTAGCACAGATTCCACCTATTAGGTAGAAGTTTCCCCACATTAGGTAGCACAGAATCCCCACATTAGGTAGCAATTTTCCAACATTAGGTAGCAGTTTCCCCACATTAGGTAGCATAGATTCCCCACATTTGGTAGTAGTTTCCCCACATTAGGCCGCAGGTTCCCTTGCATGTTCCCCACAATAAGTCAAAGTCTCCCCACATTAGATCGCTGGTTCAAACAAACCCCCCCTTCCCCCCCACAAAAAAAACACACACACACAACATAGACACACACACACACACACACAGATAGATAGAGAGAGACACACACACACACAGTCAGAGAGACACACACTCACAGAGAGACACACACAGAGTCACACACACACAGAGTCACACAAAGACAGAGAGTCACACACAGACAGAGAGCCACACACAGACAGAGATTGCGACAGACACACACAGTCACACACACACAGAGACACACACTCACAGACACACACACAGTCACACACAGACAGTCACACACAGACAGAGAGAGACAGACACTCACTCACCCATCCAGCGCAGCGCTCCTTCTCTCCGGTCGCTCTGCGAGTGACGTCACGTCCTCCTGCGCCGGCCCTGCGGAGGGACGTCGGACCGGCGCAACAGAAGACGTGGGGGCGCAGGCCGCTTCACTGTGCAGGTGACGGGGGGGGGGGGGGGGGGTGCTAGTACATTGACGCAACAAGTGAGGACCGGGGGGAATGCTCTTACAGAGGCAGCGCAAGTGGGGGCCGTGGGGGGCTGCTAGTATGGAGACAGGCAGCGCAACTGAGGACCGGCGGCGTACCTGGTGTCACCCCATCAGGATGGTGTCACCCGGTGCGGGCCGCACCCCCCGCACCCCGGTCGCAACGCCACTGCACAGCCCCCCTCCCCCCAAAAAATGAAAAACGTCTGGTACGCTACTGTTTCCAAAACGGAGCCTCCAGCTGTTGCAAAATAATAACTCCCAGTATTGCCGGACAGCCATTGACTGTCCAGGCATGCTGGGAGTTTTGCAACAGCTGGAGGCACCCTGTTTGGGAATCACTGGCGTAGAATACCCCTATGTCCACCCCTATGCAAATCCCTAATTCAGGCCTCAAATGCGCATGGCGCTCTCTCACTTTGGAGCCCTGTCGTATTTCAGGGCAACAGTTTTGGGACACATATGGGGTATCGCCGTACTCGGGAGAAATTGCCTTACAAATTTTGGGGGGTATTTTCTTCTTTAACCCCTTATGAAAAGGTGAAGTTGGGGTCTACACCAGCATGTTAGTGTAAAAAAATAATTTTTTTACACTGACATGCTGGTGTTGCCCTATACTTTTCATTTTCACAAGAGGTAAAAGGGAAAAAAGACCCTCTAAATTTGTAACGCAATTTCTCCCGACTACGGAGATACCCCATATGTGGGCGCAAAGTGCTCTGGGGGCGCACAACAAGGCCCAGAAGGGAGAGTGCACCATGTGCATTTGAGGCGATTTGCACAGGGGTGGCTGATTGTTACAGCAGTTCTGACAAACGCAAAACAATAAATATCCATATGTGACCCCATTTTGGAAACTACACCCCTCACGGAATGTAATAAGGGGTGCAGTGAGCATTTACACCCCACTGGTGTATGACAGATTTTTGGAACAGTGGTCTGTGAAAATGAAAAATAAAATTTTTGATTTGCACAGTCCACCGTTTCAAATATCTGTCAAACGCCAGTGGGGTGTAAATGCTCACTGCACCCCTTATTACATTCCATGAGGGGTATAGTTTCCAAAATGGGGTCACATGTGGGGGGGTCCACTGTTCTGGCACCATAGGGGCTTCCTAAATGGGACATGCCCCCCAAAAACCCTTTCAGAAAAACTCACTCTCCAAAATCCCATTGTCGCTCCTTCCCTTCTGAGCCCTCTGCTGCGCCCGCCGAACACTTTACATACGCATATGAGGTATTTCCTTACTCGAGAGAAATTGGGTTACAAATTTTAGGGTGATTTCTCTCCTTTTACCCCTTGTAAAAATAAAAAAATTGGGTCTACAAGAAAATGCGAGTGTAAAAAATGAAGATTTAGAATTTTCTCCTTCACTTTGCTGCTATTCCTGTGAAACACCTAAAGGGTTAAAACACTTACTGAATGTCATTTTGAATACTTTGGGGGGTGCAGTTTTTATAATGGGGTCATTTATGGGGTATTTCTAATATGAAGATCCTTAAAATCCACTTCCAACCTGAACTGGGCCCTGAAAAATTAAGATTTTGAAAATCTTGAGAAAAATTGGAAAATTGCTGCGGAACTTTGAAGCCCTCTGATGTCTTCCAAAAGTAAAAACTTGTCAATTTTTTAATGCAAACACAAAGTAGACATATTTTATATGTGAATCAATATGTAATTTATTTGGAATATCCATTTTCCTTTCAAGCAGAGACTTTCAAAGTTAGAAAAATGCAAAATTTTCAAAATTTTCATGAAATTTTTAGATTTTTTACCAAGAAAGGATACAAATATCAGTGAAATTTTACCGATAAAATAAAGTAGAATATGTCACGAAAAAACAATCTCGGAATCAGAATGATAAGTAAAAGCATTCCAAAGTTATTAATGTTTAAAGTGACAGTGGTCAGATTTTCAAAAAATGCCCAGGTCATGAAGGTGAAAATGGGCTGGGTCATGAAGGGGTTAATGGTCAATGTTTCTGAAATTTACATGCATGTGATTTTTTTTATATGTAAAAATAAATAAAAAGTAGAACCTATTTCATGCTTTCCACATCAGGGAAGCAAAAGGGCATACACAAAAACCTCCACATTGTACTCTAATAGCACCCTATACTGCACTATAAAAAAAATTAAATTGGTAGACAAACTAAACCCACATCTTGGGAAATGGAGAGTGTATCAAGAAACTTAAAAAATGGTGTGATTAGGACACTAAGCTATTAAATCAGCCATTTTTGTGGAGAATGAGGGGCATTTACTAAGGGGTTTAGTCATTTTTTTCGGACTATTTTTGGCGCAAAATTGTCGCAATTGTGCCTACCCTATTTTTTGTGCAACTTTCTCTAGCAAGAGCTAGAAAGTAAAAAAAAAATTCTCGCTTAATTTACGCAAGTTTTCAGTTTTTACTTGCAGTGGTCAGGAATTTAATTAACTGAGACAGTCGCAGTTGCGCAATAAACTGTCGCAACGGCCGTAAAAAATGACTAAATTTACTCCAGCTTTTGGCTGTCCAGGCATGCTGGGAGTTGTAGTTTTGCAACATCTGGAGGCACCCTGGTTGTGAAAGACTACAACTCCCAGCATGCCTAGACAGCCTTCGACCGTCCAGGCATGCTGGGAGTTGTAGTTTTGCAACATCTGGAGGCAACCTGGTTGGGAAACACTGGCCTAAAACAGATGTTGCAAAACTACAAGTCCCAGGTTGGGAAACACTGTGCCCGGCCTCCGCCCCACCTTACTGTAATGCCATGCTGGGAGTTGTAGTCCTGCAGCTGGGGGCAGGGGACAAGCTTGTCACTTGCCCACACATCTGCACCACACAACTCCAACTCCCAGCATGTCCTTACTGTAAGGGCATGCTGGCAGTTGTAGTCGTGCGGGGCGGGAGATGTGTGAGCAGGTGATAATAAATGTACTAACCCATTTTTTTTTCTCTTCTCATTTCAGATCAGTGTATCCTGTGGACTCCTTCGGATTCGGTGGACTACTTCGATTACCAGCGTTTTTTGTTTGATTTTAATAAAATGGTTAACGAGGGCTTGTGGGGGGAGTGTTTTTTGTCATAAAATTTTTTTTAAAACCTGTTGTGTTTTTTCCTTACTTTACTAGACAGGCTTAGTAGTGGAAGCTGTCTTATAGACAGAGTCCATTACTAACCTGGGCTTAGCGTTAGCCACAAAAACAACTAGCGCTAACCCCCTATTATTACCCCGGTACCCAACGCCACAGGGGTGCCGGGAAGAGCCGATACCAACATGCCTGGAGCGTCAAAAATGGCGTATTTGGCTGAGAATGAAAATAGTGGGGACCCTATCCGTGTTTTTTTAAAATAAATAATTAAATATTTTTTTAAAAAGACATAGGGTCCCGCCTATTTTTATTCTCAGCCAAATACCAACCAAACAGTAACGGCCTGACGTTACCAGGGTGGGCGAGAACCATTGTTACTGGCCCTCCCCAGCCTAAATAACGCCAGCCTGTTATCGCCTAGGCCCAGGAGCGTCATTTTTGACGCTCCGGGCCTGTTGATACCGGCTCTTCCCGGCACCCCTGTGGTGTTGGGTACTGGGGTAATAATTGTGGGTTAGCGCTAGCTGTTTGTGTGGCTAACGCTAAGCCCGGCTTAGCAATGGACTCCGTCTATAAGACAGCTTCCAATACTAAGCCTGTCTAGTAAAGTAAAACAAACACAACAGGTTTAAAAAAAATTACAAAAAAAAAACTCCCCCACAAGCCCTCGTTAACCATTTTATTAACATAAAGCAAAGAAAAACGCTGGTCGTCGAAGTAGTCCACCGAATCCGAAGGAGTCCACAGGATACACTGATCTGTAGAAGAAATAACCAAAAAAAGAAAAAAAAAAAAAGGGGAAGTACATTTAGGGAGAAAACAACTGTTAAAAAAAATGTAATACACACACACACACACTAAACGGCGTTTACCACTATTCTGAGCCATGACTACAATTTAGTTATTGAATTATTTACATGTGGTGAAAAAGCTAAAAAAAAAAAAAAAAAAAAAAAGCTCCAGAAGGAAACCAGCAGCCAAACCTATTCAGACAGCAGGAAAAAGGAACAGACTATTTTTTCTACTACATGAAGTAAATTTCCCACTTTTGCCTATGTGTGCCAAATTTATTAATGCCGTGCAACAATTTAGTAAATTTGTCGCACAGTCAAAAATGAAGTAGAAAAAAAACAGGGTAAAAACCAGACTACATAGTAAAAGATTAGTAAATGCCCCTCATTGTCCACAAATGATAAAAAGATGATAAAAATAATTTTTAATAGGAGTAATCCCTTTAGCTGTACAGCATTTAGATTTTCTTCTGTCACATGGTATTGCAGGGATTGTAAAATCTGCAGTAGTTGTGCTAAAAAACAACAACAAAAAAAAAAAAACTTTCAATACACTCAAGACCTGCATGTTAATCTAAATTGTGCTCAGTTAACGGTTTATTTTGCACTTTAAGTATTAAGGCTTACATATGCACAAAAGTTTTTACAGCAAACTTAATGAAAACAAAACGGTTTAATATTTAAAAAAAAAAAAAATAAAAAAAAAATGATAAGTTACTCAGGACTAGAGATGAGCAAGCTTATCACGACTAACCGTTTTCCTCTGCTCGCCAAACTCACTTACCAGTTTGAACAGATACTATGCTTTCTATGTGTTTTGCAAGCTTTTGTTTTTGGCACCCAGAGGAAGCATGAGGGATCATGTCAGGTGACCAGAGACAGAAAATATATCTATACATCATCTATACCTCTCTCTCTATATCTATATTATATATCTATATAATATATCTATATTATTATATCTATATTATCTATATCTAATATCTAAATCTAAATCTATTTCTAGCATATAGATAGATTTAGATTTAGAACAGATAGTGAAGAAAAGCAGACTGAGAACAGGAGCCACAATTCTCATCTAGGAGCCAAAATCTATTCCTAATCTATAACATCTGCAGTGCACAAATCCTATAGGAGTTATACAAGGATCCACAGCAAAGAAGAAGTGCTCATCCCCAGCCTGTGTGTGGGCTTCTAATATGGGTACCTCCTGTCAATTCATACACAAGCCTCATTGTGTACCAAGTCACAAAAAGCCTTTTTAAAAGGCTGATACAAAAGACAAAACAAGCGGTGAACTGAGCAAAGCTGTGCTGCAGCAGACCTGCATGATTGTGAAACATGAAAAGTGCCCTAAACACAGCATAGCACTTTACTCCAACCACCATTTACATCTGTCTGTTTGGGACACTAAAGGCAGGGCACTAAAAGCCTGGAGCCCACGAGCATTAGACTTCAAGTGACTAAGTTTACCTTTTCTTGGTCAAATTAAACTTGTGTTATACCTACCTGCTTGTAAGAAAGCTAACCTACAAATCCAAGCTATCTAACCCCCCAACCCCCCCCCAATATGTCTGGTAAAAGGAAATTTGGACGGGGTAGATGTCAGAAGACTCCAGTGAGGTCATCTGGCAGTAAGAATGTTGGTGCCAGTACACAATGCAGCAACAGTCAGGTGTCTGGTGGTAGCAGCTGTGTCAGCTGTCCCAAGTTCTCCTTGCCTGCTAGAGGCTATTCTGTTTCAGTGGATGATCAGGCTTTTCTGGACTACATGTGCCTTAAGGGGCAGAGGCTTCTGACAATGTTATGGTGAGTGACCAGTCAGTGGATTCCTCAGTGTCTACAGTCACATGGCATGGTGTAACTTCAATATACAGTTTCCTCATCTCAGTCTTTTGTACAATACTGCATAGCATTAGGGGTTGGAAGCAGTCACCCTGTTGTCATTCACAGCCATCACCCTTGGTTCAACCTCCCGCCAGGCCTGGGCAAGATTTGAGGGGGGAGGGAAATAAAAATAAAAAAAAAAAACAGTTTGGCACAAAAGCTAGACTTTTGCAAGTCTTAGGGGGAGATTTATCAAAACTTATGCAAAGGAAAAGTTGCTCAGTTGCCCATAACCACCAATCAGATTTCTTATTTAATTTTGCAAAGGCCTTGTTGAAAATTAAAGAAGCAAGCTGATTGGTTGCTATGGGCAACTTTTCCTCTGCACAGGTTTTAATAAATCTCCCCCTTAGTGATTGGAAGATCTTAAAAGGAACCTGTTACTTCCAGTCTGGGTCATCTGTCATTTGGCAAAGATTATTTTGCCAGCCATTGATTACGCAGTACTACCACCCTTGCTGTATGTTAGCTACTGCTAGTACCACCAGTCCACCACCTCCTGCTGTGTGCTGGGTAATAGAGATGAGCGAACTTACAGTAAATTCGATTCGCCACGAACTTCTTGGCTCGGCAGTTGATGACTTTTCCTGCATGCTAGTTCAGCTTTCAGGTGCTCCCGTGGGCTGGAAAAGGTGGATACAGTCCAAGGAAAGAGTCTCCTAGGACTGTATCCACCTTTTCCAGCCCACGGGAGCACCTGAAAGCTGAACTAATTTATGCAGGATAAGTCATCAACTGCCGAGCCGAGAAGTTCGTGACGAATCGAATTTAATGTAAGTTTGTTCATCTCTACTGGGTAATTCTGTAGTTACTCCCAAAAACGGATAGTTTTTTTTGAACGGCGTGAGAATTCCATGCCATCTTCTCTTGGCAGACTAAAAAGCTCTTGCCACTCAAAGGCTAATTATTTGGGGGGGGGGGGGGGGGGGGGGGGGAACACACCACACTATGGCTTCAAATGCCTGCTAGTATTGAAATACACAGATCTAATCTTAGCCAGGGATACTGCTACTTTTAGTGTGAATAAGCCTCAAAACAAAGCAAGTGCATTAATGAAGCTGTTACCATGGGTTACAACATGTCACCATAGTGTTAGTGGGCTTCCCAGCTGTTAGGCAGTGTTTAGGGGCTTCAGTTGAAGACATTTCTCAAGTCAACTGGTGCCAGAAAGTTACAGATTTGCAAATTGTATATATAAAAAAAACAAAAACGTAATCCTTCCAGTACTTAGCTGTTGTATGCTCCAGAGGAAGTTGTGTAGTTTTGTCAGACATGTTTCAGCAGAGAGCACTGGTCAAGAACAGTCCCGAGCAGGATAGGTTTTCTATGGGGATTTGCTCCTACACTGCTGACACCTGTCAGGAACTGTCCAAAGAGCACTGTGGTCAGACAGAAAATAACTCAGGTTCCTCTAATATACAGCAAGTAATAAGTACTGAAAGGATTAAGTTTTTCTAAACAGATATGTAAATACTTATAACTTTCTGGAGCTCATTGATTTGAAACAAGTAGTTTTCCATTAGAGTACTCCTTTAAACAGGACAGCCAAATTCTCAAATCTGTCTTGTGTCACTTTATGCATTTAATCAGTCTGATTGAGATTGTTTCGTTATATTCTACTTCATGGGTAGGTTCACACATACAAATCCTGAGCATCAAATCTACGCAGGATCCTGTAACTGCCGCTTTAGAAGCTGTGCCCAGTCATTTAGTTTACAATGAAATCTGCAGCAGAAAATTCTGCATGCGTGAACATATATCCTAATACTGTGGTAACTGGTGATAGTTGCATAGATTGAAAATTCCAAAATCTCATTAAAAGTTAGAATTTCTAAATTTGAAATAGAACTTAAGCTTGAAAGGAAAATTATGAATAAATGACTGACACCCCATCGGGGACATTTATCACTGCTGCTTTGGTAAGCAAGTTCTGTAGTCATTTTTTTCTTGCTATTTTTTTGCTTATGTATGACATTTATCATACTATCACAGGGGGTTGATAAATGTGGCTTACATGAGCAAAAAACAACAACTTTTAAATACCTTTTTTAGCACACATAAGCAAAAACCAAATAATGACTACAGAACACCACTTTGCAGCAAAAAAATAAATAAAAAAATCACACACACATTACATATTTTTTACCACTGATTTTTCTACCTAAATGTTTACTTTTTTTGTTACTTATTTCAGATCCGTGTATCCTGTGGACTCCTTCGGATTCAGTGGACTACTTCGATGACCAGAGTTTTTCTTTGCACAATAATAAAATTGTTAACATGGGCTTGTGGGGGGAGTGTTTTTTGTAATACATTTTTAAAACCTGTTGTGTTTTTTTCTCTTTACTTGACAGGATTAGTAGTGGAAGCTGTCTTTTAAGTCCATTACTAAGCCGGGCTTAGAGTTAGCCACAAAAACATCGTGCGCTAACCTCCAATTACCCTGGTACCCATGGCCACAGTGGTGCCGGTACCAACAGGCCCGGCGCTCCTAGGTGGTAACAGGCTGGGGAGAGCCAGTTACTATGGTCCTCGCCCACCCTGGTTACATCAGGCCTTTACTGTTTGGTATTTGGCTGAGAATAAAAATAGGGGGGACCCTATGTTTTTTATATTTATACGGCCCAGCGGAGGTGAAAGCCGTGTGCTGACAGGACCCCCCCGCTACTATATCCCCTAATGTTATTTCAATGTTCCGGTTGGGTCCTGTGATTGGCTGCTGGTCCTGGCCAATCACAAGACCCAGCGGGAAATGTGAAATGACAGCAGGGGATTTAGGAGTCTGCGGCACTGGTATATGTTATAAGGAGCCGAGGCTGACATTACAGTGCAGCCGCCTGGGCTCCTCATACTGCCTCCCTGTTACCCTCACTTAATGATGGGGACACTGATATACATCCCCTTGTCTCCCGCCTGCACCGCTCAGCTCCTGCTGCTAAAAGACTCCAACTCCCAGCGTGTCCTCACTGTAAGGGCATGGTGGGACTTTGTCTTGCAACAGTTAGCAGACAGATGGGAGTTGTGTGGCGCTGGCAGGTGAGATGGTGAGGGGGGGAAAGAGATGTAAATCACTGCAGTGTCCCTGTAGCGAAGTGAGGGTAGCGGGGAGAAAGTATGTCGGAGGCCGGGCGGCAGTAGCTTTTCCTGCTCCATGTTGGACCTGGAGTAAATAGTCAATTTTTATGGCCGTTGCAACATTTTATTGTGCAGCTGTGACTGTCGCAGTTAATACCTGACTAAAGCAAATCCATTTTGAAAAATTTACTACGTAAGCAAGTTTGAATTTTCTTGCTTTTCTTGTTCTTCACGCAAATTGTTGTATGAAAACACACGTAGTCGTAGTTGCGACAATTATAGTAAAGAAAACCTGACTAATCCCCTTGATAAATGTCCCCCAATATGTCTACTTTATGTTGGCATGAAGTAGACATGTTTTTACATTTTGAAGAGCACGTGAGCGCCTGATTCTGCACAACCTTTTCAGGTGAGCAAATCTCTCAAATTAGATCTCACCTAATCTCCTGTGATCCCGCACAAGGAAGCGCTCTGTGTGTTTATATATTTTTGAACTACATAAAACGAACATGTTGCCCAACATTTCCAAATTTTTTAAAGGGGTAACAAGGTGTTGGGGTTTCAGGTGAGATCTGCCGGTATTGCAGCCATCCTGGCCCTTTTACTGCAGTGTTCCATGATCAGTGATTCCTGACTCTGAATGGTGTAAGGCATGTATAACTAAAAATGGGAACAGTTTTCATGCATATGACTGCATTTTAGGGTTGCCTGTTTAAAACCAGTTACTTTATTTATTGGGTAAATGCCAAAGCCCTAGAGCAGTGGTCTTCAACCTACGGACCTCAAGATGTTGCAAAACTACAACTCCCAGCATGCCCAGACAGTTGGCTATCCGGGCATGCTGGGAGTTGTAGTTTTGCAACATCTGGAGGTCCGCAGGTTGAAGACCACTGCCCTAGAGCATGATGGTCTGCTCAGGTGGATTTATGACACTCCACATAACTTTCCCCATCACTGCCTTTGTATGAAAGGTTAGCAAGTTCACCCCTTGTAGGGGCAAACAAGTGAGCTGAAAATATTACAACTGATCAGTCAACAAGTCAAACACTGAACAATAATTGCACTTGTGGTTTAAACCCCCATTTCCCCATGCCTTGAGAGTTTGCATCAAGGACGACAGGTTCACCACAGTATTCAGCTTCAAGTCTGATTAGACGGATTACTAAATGGAATAGCTAACCATATACATGGCCACTTCATTTGCTATTTACAAAACTTATACAAATACACCACACATGTATTATAGTAAATCATTTCATTTAATTCTCAAGAAACTTCAGTAGTTCTGATAGGGAATACACCCCTGTATACCTCTACAAAAAAGGTCACAGTCAATACACATTTACAGCTGCATTCACGCATACAAAATTGTTTAAGGTTAAGAAGTTATTTGGCAATTTCGTATGAATAACCCGTTTTGTTTTAGTCTATTGCCATTGCCCCAGTCAGAAAAAGAAAAACCCATAGTGTACAGAAAATATTTACAGTCAAAAATACTTCAAAGTGCTTCAGAATAGTGATTGTGTTCTCAGAGATATGTACAACTGCCTATACAAGTATGTACAGGTGCATTCACTATATATAGCACAGGGTTTGTTGCTGGGATATGGCTTTTATGGAAAGTGCTTTATACAGTACTTGGCCTATGTGGAGTGAAGGATTGCTAACACTGAAAATAAATAAGGTATGGGGGCTATGGATGAAATGGTAACCTTTTCAAAAGCTGAACAAGCTTAGTAAGAAATATTTACAAAAGGTTTCCATTGCAGGTTCCATTCGTAACAGCTGTGTCACGCATACAAAATAGTCACACTTCCACATTAAGGGGCAGGACGCGTTCAGCTTCTGGACTGGTTACCATCTGGAACCAAAATATCCTGTTGAAGCAGTGTAGACTGAAGGAGGATGGGAAATGTCAATTATGTATAGCCAGGCTCATGACATGTCGTCCTCTGTATTTACAACCGATATCTGTCAGGGGAAGAAGAGAAAATATATAAAAATTAGACAGATTAGCATGCAGAAGTTCTAAGAGTACTGTACCATGAAGTGCACCAGAACCTCCCACTGCCTGAACCTCATGTCACTGGGGTGGTGCCAAGCCACTAACCACCCACCAGCCTTGGCAGATTGCTTAAGATCCCATATACAATTGCAGAGCCAAATACTTGTGGGGAAAGAAGCCACTGAGGTCTACCATGATTACTTGTGGTTCAGGCAGCATGAATAGATTAAGCTCAGTCTACCTGGAACGTTACTATTGCCCCCAGTGAAATTTCCATTTATGAGACCAAGTTCTAGGCCATGCTATATCTAGAAAATGTTAGAGATGTTTTACAGCAAAAGTTCTAAAGTGGTACTTCAGGCAAGAAAAATATTTATATATCTCCAAAGCCACACTTCCTGGCTGCTTGATATTCTTTGCCGAGAGATGCAGCTGCAGCTCTGCCAGACCCTACCCTCCAGTTGTGAGCAGCATGGAGGTGTTCAGTGTGATTGGCTAAGGCTGTACACCTCCCAGTCCTCAGCACTAGATAGAGGATGACTCCGTGCGGGGCAGAAACTACACTGAAGGCAGCCCAACCCTCCTGAGAGACAGAGGGATATAGTGGTAGCTGGAGGATGTCATTCCCTCACTTCATGCATGCAAGTGACAAAGAGGGGAACTGCCCTACATACCAAATGATATTTAGACAAATAGGATGCAAAGAGGGGAAGTATGGGCTATGGGTTTTGTTCCCCAGAGTACCCCTTTAACCCCTTAATGACCAAGCCCATTTTCACCTTAAGGACAAGGCCAATTTTATTTTTGCATTTTCGTTTTTCCTCCTTGCCTTCTAAAATCCATAACTTCTATTTCCATCTACAGGCTTGTTTTTTGCGTGACCAATTGTACTTTGTATTGATAATTCATTTTACCATAAAATGTACGGCGAACCCCCAAAAAATATTTAGGGAGGAAATTTTCATGAAAAACTATTTTGCACATTTTGGAGGGGTTCATTTTTCATACTGTACAATTTACAGTAATTATATTTATTCTTTATTCTGTGGTTCAATACGATTAAAATGATACCCATGGCTAGATACTATATTTTTGTACCGCTTAAACATCCAAAACTTTTTGTACAAAATCAGTAATCTAAAATCTCCCCAATTTGACCTATAACTTTCATTTTTCTGTATATAGGGCGGTATGAGGGCTCATTTTTTGCAGATCTAACATTTAGATTTTTTATTAATTTTTTTATAAAATGTGACAAAAAAAAGTTGCATTTTTGGAGATTGTTTACGTTTATGCCATTTATTGTACGGTATTATATTTTGATAGTTGACATTTTACGCACTCGGAGATAAATATGTTTTACATTTTTTTTTATTGGGGAGTGGATTTTTCACTTTACTTTTTATTTTTA